>NC_090657.1:206258515-206858515 GCF_040937935.1 Hyperolius riggenbachi | reverse complement strand
CCCTGTTAGGCGAGGAAGGGGCGTCCTTCCTGCAAAGGACGCTCCTTCCTCATTAATTTGCAGACATTCTGCATGTCAGCAAATTCCGGGGTTGGGGGAGGCAATGGGGTGCAGGGTGCACCAAGATTTGCAAGGAGGGCACTCAGAGGTATGTCCTGCAAATGGGAACTTGGCTTTGTGTCCCTTTTCTACATGTAACAATAGCCTCTGGTACACTTTTTACAGTAGCCAGATCTTGGAAATCTAATCTCACTCCATCGATGTTTAATTGGTTTGAAATTATGAGTAATACTATGAGAATGGCGATGATTGCAGCCGACAACAATGAGACTGAATTATTTCTGAGTGTTTGGTGAGAATGGATTAATTACAGATCATCTTAAGAATTTGTACCTACGTTTGAGGGAACATAATGATATAAGTTAAAAACAAGAACACCAAGAGCCCCAATAGTGTAATATGTACTGGTAAAAGGTTACTAGATAGAGTAAATATTAATACTCACAAACCAGGGTTACCATTAGGCAACCACTGTAAAGGCAGGTGGGGAGATTTTCCTGACCCTACTCAGGAATAAGAAGTCGCTCTCTGTAGATGAGAAAAGGGGGGTTCAACCCTCCATCCCGGGTGGACTCAATATTATGCAGGAGAACAGAGGCGCCAAAAGGATAAAAGGAAGCTAAATGAGCCTAAAAACCAAATTCTTGGTAAATAGAGGAGGTAGTGGTGGACTTACCTCCTCCAAGTAGACACACAACAACTGTGGTAAAGACAGTCAATATATTTTATTTATGAACTCCAAATATGCAACGCGTTTCGCAGGTTTGATCCCGCTTCATTAGGCAATAACAACAGAGCAACAGCATATGTGGTCAGTAGAAGAGCTAGAATTTGTTTTTTTAAGCTCATTTAGCTTCCTTTTATCCTTTTGGCGCCTCTGTTCTCCTGCATAATGATATAAGTTGGACACATCATATGATAGTGTTTGTGGAGCGCTATAGTTTTGCAATTTATCCCCCCCTCCCCCCTTTGTTTTCTTTTTTACTATTTGACTACTTTTTGATGTACTGTTTATAGTTCACTTTTTGATATATTTGATGCATTCTTTATTATTTACTGTGCATATACGAACTGCAGGCAGGCCTGCCTGTACATGTGCCTCTGCAAGAGTCTTTCACGGCATAGTGTGTTACCGATTCTTTTATTGGTGACTGACTATTAGGAATGATCAATGAGATGCAAATATTTCCCAGTTCATGCAGGATTATCTAAATCTGTATGCAAATGTATGCAGCTTGAAACTGGACCAATCAAGTAAGTCCCAACAAGCCTTAAAGAGTAACTGTTAGCCCAAAAAAATCAAATTTAAAACTCTATTGCAATGTGTTAAATAGTTTGTAAGGGAGCCAAAAAGGCAATGCTGGAGTTAAAAAGCAATCTAATTTTTTTTACTGTGTGACTATCATTCAGCCTTTTCCCCAAGCTCCTAAGGAGGACGCAAGGCCGCATAACAGATACTGCATAGCATGCCCATGTCTGCCCGACCCCCCTCTCCCCCCCCAGGACCAGGTGCCAATGTCTGCCCGACCCCCTCTCCCCCCCCAGGACCAGGTGCCGATGTCTGTCCGCTCCACCCCCCAAGAGCCGATGTCTGTCCGACCCCCCAGGACCAGGTGCCAATATCTTCTCACCCCAAAAAGCTGACACGGAGAGAGAGCGGGAGCGGAGTACATCTACACACTTCCAGCGCCGCCACCGCAAGTTTGCCCTGTCGCCGTGCATCTCTCTCTCCTGCTCGTGATTCTCTCACATGTGACTCGGCGGCTGAGCTGCGGTGGCGGCGCTGGAAGTGTGTAGATGTACTCCGCTCCCGCTCTCTCTCCGTGTCAGCTTTTTGGGGTGAGAAGATATCGGCACCTGGTCCTGGAGGGTCGGACAGACATCGGCTCTTGGGGGGGGAGCAGACAGACATCGGCACCTGGTCCTGGGGGGGAGAGGGGGGTGGGGCAGACATGGGCATGCTCTGCAGTATCTGTTATGCGGCTTTGCGTCCTCCTTAGGAGCTTGGGGAAAAGGCTGAATGATAGTCACACAGTAAAAAAATTAGATTGCTTTTTAACTTCAGCATTGCCTTTTTGGCTCCCTTACAAACTATTTAACACATTGCAATAGAGATTTAAATTTGATTTTTTGGGCTAACAGTTACTCTTTAAATTGATTGGTCAATTTTCAAGCTGCATAGATTTGCATACAAATTCACATAATCCTGCATGAACTCAGAAATATTTGCATCTCATTGATCATCCCTAGTGACTATGTACCCAGCTGCCCTGATAAAGTCTCCCTGTGTAGTTCTGGGCTGCTTTGTTCTCACGATCTTTGCATGTGAGATCTTGCATGGAGTTCCAGACGGAGGGATATTAACAGTTATTTGTGTTACTTCCATTTGTGAATTATTGCGCCAACTGTTGTCGTCTTCTCATCAAGCTGCTTAGCGATAGTCTTGTAGCCAAGTCCAGCCTTGTGCAGGTCTATTATCTTGTCCCAGACGTCCTTGAACAGTTCATTAGTCTTGGCCTTGGTAGCTAATTTGGAATCTGATTGATTGCTTTTGTGCATGAGTCCTGTAATGCTAGGTACACACAATACAATTTTCTGGCAGATTTGCCTGCCAGATTGATTTTTACAACATGTCCAATCTGAATTTTGATTGATTTTCCCATCGATTTCCATACACGTGAACAGAAAATAGATCAGAAAATCAATCAAATTTCAGATCGGACATGTTGGAAAAAATCGATCTGGCAGGTAAATCTGCCAGAAAATTGTATCGTGTGTACCTAGCATAACAAGCAAACAATGGTTAATTTGCATATATTGTACAGACATGGGGCTTGATTCACAAAGCGGTGCTAACCTACTTAGCACGTCTAAAGTCTTTAGACGCGCTAACCAGGGTGCTAAGTAGGTTAGCACCGGATTTCTCAATCAGATCGTGCGCTAACTTTGCGCGCGCAAAGTTTTACGCGCGCTAAGTCCCATAGGCTTTAATGGGCACTTCGCGCGGTGCGCCCTGCGCATAAAGTTTTGCGCGCGTAAAGTTTTATGCGTGAAAAGTTTGTTTAGACGTGCTAAGGGGGTTTTCACAGGCGTGCTAACAGTTAGCACCGCTTTGTGAATCAAGCCCATAGTGTGGAGAAAGCCTGAATCATCTTCCTTGTCTAGAAAAAGTAAAGGGTATGTCTACTAATATTACATTACAAAATAGCACTTGTATGTATTATTATAATGGTATGTATCTATGTAGACTTGGCATCTTCTGCAGCACTTTACAGAGTACATAGTCATGTCACTGACTGTCCTCAGAGGGGCTCACAATCTTATCCTACTATAGTCATAGTCTAATGTCCTACTGTATTATTATAATGTATTTATATAGCACTGACATCTCCTGCAGCACTTTACAAAGTACAGATTTATGTCACTGACTGTCCCCAAAGGAGCTCTGATTCCTGCCATAGTTATAGTCTGGTGTCCCTGCTATAGTTTAAAGCCAATATTGGGGGAACCAAATTAATCAGTATATTTTTTGGATGTTGTCAGAAACCAGAATACCAGGGGGAAACCCGCTAAAAACATGCAAACGTAATTTTTCCAGTGAAAATATAGAGTTCTTTTAAAGAGATATCCTGTCACAAACAGATATTTATAATAATATGAATCTCTACTCTGAGATTGCCATAAAGCTGGGTTCACAGCCACAGCGAGGACTGTCACAGTGTCTGTTCTGGTCTCTGTCGGTCTCTGTTGTAACGGTCATCTCCCATCAACACTTTGAAAGCTTGGAATTTTTCCAATGCTCCTTGCAATGCAAAAGCTGTCCCTTCTGGGAGGGGGTGTGGTGTCACTTGTCACTTTGCTCCTGTTGGATGACAGCCAATAGCGCCCTTACCAATTCCAGACAAAGGCTTATTTGGGGCTTAGGTGTGAGTGACATGTCAGGGTTTCTGGTGTGAGCTCCAGGGGTCTGTGGGAGGGGGCAGTGCTAGCTTAGCCACCAGCCTCCCTCCTATTGTTCCACATGGGATGACCCATGGACAGGGAGGAGCCTGGACTTCAGGAAGCCCAGACTGGTGTGAGGAGGAACAGCAGGGTCCACTTGTGGATGGGCTTGAGAGAGGAGGGAGCAAAGCAACGTAAATTATTTGTGAAAATGGGCTTTAGAACAACAGCATGAAAAATAAAAATAAATAACTGATAAATAAGAGAAGGATGTTTTCCAGGATTGTGTTACAGTTACAGTTACTATACAGGAAATGTAGAATCTGAACTCATATATTGTTCATTCCTGAATTGTCTTCTGACTTTGTTTCACTAGAACTTCTTGCCAAGCACTTTGTATAATATGTCTGGTCAGCTTAACTGGGATACGCAGCAGCTCAGGAGGTGGACACATAGCTTGCCATGCTGGGGTACTGGCTTCCATCCCAGCAGGGACTTCCGTAGACTGTATTCAAGTATAGAATGTTCCCTTCCCACAGTCCAGATATACACTTCTGTGCTAACTGGCAAGTGTTGGCATAACACTTCTTATGTGATACTCAGACCTGTCTACAAAGCCTTCTGACTGCTTATCAATTACACACACACAGAGAAACAAGTTTTAAGAGAGTCTGAAGCCATAAAAATTACCTGTTTTTATTGCCCAGTTATGTCAAGCAGTAAGATCATAGCTGATACGCCCCATCCCTGCGGCAGAACGAGGTATTTATCCTCCCAAAATCCCGGGGCAAAATTCCATGACTTTCCAGGTCGTGGATTTTGCTGCCTGGGGGAGGCAGAGCTTTGCGCTGTAGTTCTGCCTCCTGTCCAATCAATCTCCGCCGATCTCTGCCTCTCCCCGCCTCTCTTAGTGAAGGAAGACTGAGAGGGGCGAGAAGAGGCGGAGATTGACTGGAGCAGAGGCTGCGCAACGCTCTGCCTCTACTCGGAAGGATCACCGAATTTTGCCCCAGGGATTTCGGGGGGATAACTACCTCGTTCTGCTGTGGGAATGCGGTGTATCAGCTACAGGTATGATCTTTATGCTTAATATAACTGGCCGATAAAAACAGGTAATTTTTATGTCTTCAGACTCTTTAAATGCAGTTTCCAATTGATATTGGATAAAACAACTCAAATAATGTGTAGTGGAGTTAACCCATAATTATTCGAACTAAATGAGAAGAGCTGGATTATTATTTGGCTAAACTGTACAGTTTCTAACCCCCCCTTCTCCCCTTCTCCCCCCACACACACACTAGCCTGTGAGGGTGCAGTTCAGGGTTGATGCTTTCCCTATACCCCCTCTTGTGTTCCTACCGCAGTACATTAGTGCCAACTACTGTCACTCTTCTTTTGATGCAAGTCAGTGTTGTACCTTATTTTCTGGTTGAACTAGATGGACGTATTTTTTCAACCGAAATAGCTGTGTAACACACACACAGACTGGGGCATACTGTTGCAATTCAGTATCCAAATGTTCCCCCAATTTAGGTAGCCCCCAGTATAGGTTTCCTGGGGTGTCCAGCAATATTTGGTAGGAAGAGATACTCCCTCAGTATTTGATAGCCAGAGGTAACCCCCAGCATAGGTAGCCAGAAGAGTCCCCATCTGAGTAGCCCGAGAGGCCCCACCCCCCAGTATAGGTAGCCAGATGTGGTCCCCAGTATAGGTAGCCACATGAGCCCCTAGTGTTATGAAGCCAGCGAGGGCCTCCTCACTATACAGTGGCGAGCAGATCAGAGGAGAGAAGTAACTCAAATTTTTAGGATCCACTGATGTACACATGTGACCAGTATTCCCCCGAAGCATCCTGGTCTCTATGGCTCCATTGGTATCTGTCAGTAACCTGCTGGCACATGCTGGAGGGTCACATGGTGACAGTGGAATCATAGAACCAAGATGCCTAGGAGGTGATGTTAATCCTGGGCAATGACCTGTCTCACCCACCCCTAAAAACGGGACCGGTCTGAGAGTATATATTAATAACTGGTTAATGGTTCGAATTCCAGCCAGGGTACTACCTGCACGGAGTCTGTATGTTCTCCCAGTGTCTATGTGGGTTTCCTCCCACATCTCAAAAACATACAGATAAGTTCATTGGCTTTGCACCCCCCTCCCCCCCCCCAAAAAAAAAAATTGGCCCTAGACCATGATACATGCGTCACACAATACAGACATATGACTATGATAGGGATTACACTGTGAGCCCCTCTGTGGGACCTTTACTTGACTAGACAATATATTTTGTACAGCGCTGCAGAAGATGCCAGCGCTATGTAAATACTAAATAATAAGGCCATTGTCAACTAGGAGTTAATTATTTTGCTTCCGAGAAAGCACAATCATCTGTGTCCTCCTGTTCTAAACTGTCCCTTGGCACTCACACCGTTTACAAAGAAGGCAAAGTCACTTAATAGCATGAGATTAAGATGATCGGAGAGCCTCTTCTGGCCGGAGGTCCAATCACAGCACTGACTAATGGCGGCACTTGTATCGCATTGGCTTTATGGAGAGGTGCCATACAAGAAATTTGCAACCAGTTCATGTCCTCCTAAGATAAAAGAAATGCCCAGTATTACAATGTTCCATCAATAGACTGGAACGGTAGAAAAAACAGAATCGCTTAGCAATCCATCGTTTCAGGAGGAGTCTCCAATTTTTAAGTACACCAGAGATCAAGCTGTAATAAGAATCGATAATAACCCAGGGCTTCCAGCCCCATAAACACGTGTCAGTCCCTCGTCCTCCTCCCGCGGTCTGCCGTTCAGCCGCGATCAGCCCCGGTAACTTGTTCAGTGACGTCAGTCCGGGTCTACTGTGCATGCGCAGAAGACCCAGACTGGACGCAACTGATGAAGTTACCGGAGCTGATCGCGGCTGAACGGCGGACCTACTAGAAGGTTGAGGGACTTACACGTGTTTATGGGGCGGGAAGCCCTGGGTAATTATCAATTCCTCTTACAGCTTGATCTCTGGTACACTTTAAATATTCCTGAGAGATTTAGGTAAGCTTAATTTCCTGACTCTCATCCAAAACCATCCTGCAAAATAATGATCAAAGTTTGAGAAAAAACAAAACATAGGAACAACCGGAGCCCAATCTGGTGTAGCATGTTTAGTCAGTTTGCTCTATAGACAAGTACACATTCTGATTCAGTACTCACAAAGGTGGGTTGCTATTGAGGGAACCACAAGTGTAAGCATGTGCTCCTCCCCCAGAAAAAAATAAACTTTACATTTTAAGGAAAATATACAATTCTAACGCCAAAGGGGTAGTTACAAGTAAAAGAAGAAAACGAGAGGCGCCCAAAAACAGATAAGTCTAGATCGCAAGGTGAAATCTAAACTTTGAGATTATTAGTAATAATAATAATAATAAAATTCAGAACCTGGCGCTCAGAACTTCTTGCTACTGCGAATTTCGCACTATTTTACTGACCCGATGAAGCGGCTGTTGGCCGTGAAACGCGTTGTCAATTTTTGTGCTGAATAAAAGTCTGCGTCTTGTGATCAGTGAATCTTTGAAGGTAAGCTAAGTCTTTCCAACTCTATTGTTATTACTAATAATCATGTTTAGATGTAATGTTACAATCTAGACCTTTTTGATGTTTGGGCGCCTCTTGGTTTCTTCTTTTACTAGCACTAAATAATCACCAGGATTTCCCTAAATGGAGATAGTGGACAGCGAGTGTCAAATAAAAAGGGCTTGCTCACAAATTTCCCTTAGGTCCAGGGACCCTGGTGTGGTCACACTCTCTGCTCTCAGTTACACCACTGTTTCTGCAAAGCCCTAAGAAAGATGTTTGTGTTATGTACATCATTAATAGTAATGAAAACGATAAACTGAATACATCCATTTTACAGATTTGTATTGATATCTCGAGTGTCTAGTGCCCCCCTCCCTCCTCTATACAGTTCCCTGGTGTTTAGCTGTTTCCCTCCCACCCTAAATAGTTTCCTAGCGGTTCCCTTCCCTCCCCTAAATTGTTCCCTGGTGTCTATTACCCCCCCCCCCCCCCTTTCCTCCTCTATACAGTTTCCTGGTGTCTACTTCTTCCCCCCTCCCCCCATATGGTTTTCTTTTCTATGGTGATCTAGGGCTTCACCTCAGTATAGCTCCCCTTGTGTTCTAGAGTTTGACATGTATGCTCTAGGGCTTATTCAGAGTTTGGGGACACCAGGTGTAACCCCATAGTGGGGGTAGTAAGGATTTAGAAGCAAAGATTAGTTGCATCTAGCGAATGCCTAATATACTTTAAGCAGTCATTTTGTGGAATGCAAAGATGTGAACAAGCTATTGCAATATAATGCATAACCTCTATGCAACATACAGTGTAAAAGTACCCTAAAATTGTAATCTTAAAGTAAAAGAATCAGTTTGATAAAGCAATTACATCTATGGAAAAGCCAGCCATAAACTTAGAACCAGAGCCGCGACAAGGTGCTCCAATACCCAAAGCTGAGACACCAAAGTGCGCCCCTCCATCCCTCCAACCCAGCTATCGCACACTGATTGCTATTAGACTAAGAGGTGCCCCAGGGCCCCCAACACCTTCATTTCTAGTTATCTATCCCCTTTTCTTATTCCTCTCTGCTTCAAACACAATAGGGGAATGATAGCTGAGTGAGTTGAGCGCCCCCTCCTACGCTGCGCCCTGAGGCTGGAGCCTCTCTTGCCTCTGCTTTTGCCCGGCCCTGCTTAGAACAACTAATTAACTGATACTCTCTGCAGTCAAATGAATTCATTTTAGTAAATGGGAAATGTTTTTTATTTTTTTTGTAAATCAAAATGATTGTTGTTAAAGGATAATCGAAGTGATACCATGAAATAAACATGTATTTATATTTCTACGCCTACATAGAACTGGGATGTGTACCTTTTTTTTTTTATCACTGTAGGAGTTAATAATCTAGGGCTCTAAATAACAGTTGCTCTGTAATCAGACTGGCTCACTGATAACTAAGTAGAGGTTATAAAACACTTCTGAGCGCAGGGAACAGAAAAAAAAGTTCAGTAGTTCAAGAATTGTCTATATGGGAGTTGAATAACATTAAGAAACTTCCTTCATGTACCAGAGACAGTCTCATGGATTTTTCCCTTTTAAAGTAAGGGTATGATTATGGAGTCCAGGAAAAGTCTTATTTAGGGTTAGGGCTGTAGATAAAATTCTCTATCTTATGACTAACATCTATCCATCTGTACGATAAAAAAAAAAATCTATCCGTGAGTACGACTACCAAAATCTATCCATGTGTACAAGTAAAAAAAAAATCTATCCATGAGTACGACTAACAAAATCTATCCGTGTGTACAAGTAAAAAAAAAATCTATCCATGTGTATGACTAACAACATTTATCCTTCTGTATTACTAGGAAATCTATCCATGACTAAAAAACATGTCCATGTGTACGACTAAAAAATGGACCCATGTACAGTATATGACAAACACATTTATCATTGTGTGGGACTAACACATCTCCAGCAACCGACCAGAGTCCTTGTTTCATTTAATTGCTAAAAACTGGCTGGTTGCTATGGGAAACTGCTTCATTTTTACTCCAGTTGTATTTCCACCCTTTTTGATAAATCAGCCCTGGTGAGATGTATTCCTGCTTCTCTACAGCTACCTCTGATAGTATCAACTTGTGACAAGTGCTGCACCTACCCAAAAGGAGTTAATTCTTTTCCTAACACTCAATTAAAATCTGATGTGTAACACCAGTCGCATTTCCTGCCCCTCGTAATTGAGAATGAGAGAAACAGGCAGGAGTCAAAGCGCAAAAGTAAACTGCTTGTCCCAGCGAACATTAATTGGGTGCTAATGTATTCTGCAGACCTCCGTCCTGCAGTGCGAGTGCCGGCTCCGTGTAACGTGAGACCTCCCGAACAAGATATGTTTACCACAAGCTATCAATAAGTTTGTAAGGTCCTGATCTCCGTCACCTCCCGGGGTTAGGCACGTTTCCTTCTCACCCTTACACCTCGCCCGCCCCATCATCAAAATGAACCAGATTAATAATCAGCAGGAGACATTAGTGGGGTTATGGTGGTTAGGGTTGTGTTATGGACACCACAGATGGGTGTTTGAGCCTGGGTTAAGCTGTACCTGAGATTGAGCAGGGTGAAATTAAGAAAGAGTCCTTTGGAAGGAAAATAAGTTTGTCCCTGAGAGTTGTATGAGTTTTAGGAGGCTCCTGTTGTTACAAGAGGCTCTCCCCAGTGCTGAAGAGGAGCAGGCACTGTGTAATGGAAGACGTCTCTTGTATCACAGCTATGTGGGATATGGTTTCTGGGCAACGCATGGATTGTCTGGGCCGGCCCTTTCTAAAGGGCACAATGCTAACACGGGCTCCCTTGAGGTTCACCTTGTGGAATTATTTTTAGGGGATAGCTTCAGATGGGGGAGAAGATGATGAATAAAATCACATCTAAATATAGCCCCGTCCATCTTCTACACAGAGGGGGAATTATTGTGCCTCCGTGGGAAGCAAGCCAACATGGTTTTGCCCTTTTTCAGGAGATGGGTGTGGGTTTGGCCGGTGATATCACAGACCCCCCAGCATTATAAGAGTACCAGGCTTAGATGGGACTTTGTCTCCTTCCTGTTCTGACTCTCAGGTATACAGCCGGACACAGAGACGTCATTTATTTGTTTTAGTTATTTTGTGTGGACATTCTGTAAGAATTGTAAGAATTATTTTGCTTGCATTGGGAAATAATGGTTCACTTGTTTGGTCCTGCAAACATCTCAGTTGGCAGATTTACGAGGGAAGGGTGCTTCCTGCTCTTAATTCTGCATTTGGCAATTTTTTTCATCATAAAGGCAGTTTGATGTGTTTACAGCAAGCGAGTGCGCCGACAGGTTTCGCCGAGTGATGCCGCATGGGGCAATGGTGGCGTAGGGAGTAAACTGTGGATATCTGGAGCTGCTTGGCTGGGGAAGGGCTCACCCATCAAAGCTGGAGACTAACGTGTCATTTTATCTTTGCAGGACTGTCCAGCCGTCTATCAGGAAACATCACAGGTAAGTTGGATGGCAGTGGCGCACAAATTGGTGGGGAAGCGGTTTTCACATCAGCGTAACTATGGCAACAGAGATCAGGCCAATACTGGAGACGCCGGAATTTCAGGACTCTTCAGTATGGAAGGATGACTTGACCCAAAATGATATTTTGGTTTACAAGTGGAGTCTGGAGTCAGTCGCTGGCTTCTTGCATCTTCAATATGTCTCTGCTGTGGCGCACTCCCCAAACATGAGCTATGGCGGTTCTCCTACTGATGTATTCTCCATAGTGCAACTGATGAGGAATCCAGCAGTGGGAGGGGAATCCACTGGTGATAGAATCAGAAGGGGTGGAGAGCTGGAAACTCAGGGTTGTGGAGATGTTGCCATGGTGATATTGGGAGACAGACAAATCTTTCACTGGCAACTGGAGTAGTAGTTGTGAAGAGCTGGGAACTTAGAACTGCAGAAAACTCACCAATGGGGTCCTTGAGACATAGAAGGATTTTACATAGATCGGTAACCTCTAATATTGGGTGTAGCAGGTGCGCAGAGCTGGGAACTCAGTAATGCAGAGATCTCACCAGCAGAGTACAACACAGATAGAAGAAAGTGAGGCTTTATCTCTCCAGCATCCACTTATCACTGCTATACCAGTTCTGGATTGAGAGACTTTTTATACAAGTTGTGCAGGCTAATTTGTGGGTTGATCTGCATGCTTAAAGTGAACCAGAGACGAAGCACACTCATGTATTTTACCATATATATCAGTGGGAACATTAGAGAAAACACCTACCCTGCTCTCTGTTTCATTATTTACTGTTCAGATTGCTTCTTATCAGCCCAGATAAAATCCCAGATTGAGCATTCAGTCTGGCTTTGTTCAGGAATATTTATAGCTCAGTCTGTCTTCTGTGCTGTCTTTTCATGCCCAAGCCTGCTCTCTTGTGGCTCTGCTCAGGAATCATTATAGCTGAGCCATTATAGCAAAGCCAGACTGAATGCTCAGTCGGGGATTTTATCTTGGCTGATAAGAAGCAATCTGACCAGTAAATAATGAAACAGAGAGCAGGGTAGGTGTTTTCTCTCATGTTCCCACTGATATATATGGTAAAATACATGAGGATGCTTCTTCTCAGGTTCACTTTAAAGAGGCAGTGACATAGTAGAATGTAGTAAATTATTTAGGATACCCACTTTTATGGAAATGTTCCTGTTTTCAGCATCAGAAACACTTCCTATTGCTGTATACTGTAATTAATTAGTAAATTGGTATATAGGCCCTTCCTCCCAGAGATGTTTAGCCTAGGCTGATTAAATATGCAGAATTCTCTCCCCCCCCCCCCCCTCTCCCCGCTCCCCACCCTGAAGCATTCTGGGAGATCAGGTATATTTTCTACTGGCTTCAGAACTCTCAGTAAACAAACATTCCAAAGTGATACATACCAGCAGTAAAAATGTCACCAGAATGTAAATCAGGAAGAGGAAAGATCAATAAGCAAACACTGACTAAAGAAAACCGTTTTTATTCACTAAATTACATTCAGCACAGTTCTTCTCTATGCTGGGTACACACAGTACACGTTTTTCATGCAATTGTGCAACCCAATCGTTTTGATCGCTATGAGAAATCGAGCGCAGAAACGATCGGGAGCAATATCGGACATGACCGATTTTATCTATCTGATCCATCTATCGCACGGAAAATTGTACCGTGTGTACCCATAATTCCCCCTCATATTTCACTAATCACAGCTGTAATTTGATCCCTCAGCTGTGTCAGCTGACTGCCACAGTAGAGAATCAATTGGCAAACACAGGATGTTAATCCTAGGTCTGCTTCCATGAAAGCAGGAAGTAGACACACTGCAGATTTATTGTAGGATTTGTATCAGCTGTAACAAAGAAATGTTTTTCTTTAAAGGTTATTATGCTGTTGTGTATCTTTTAGAGCAGAGAGGAAGTTCTGCGTTCAGGTCCACTTTAAGGGGGTAATGTTGTTGTGTTGGGGGGGGGGGGGGTAGTGGTGACATCTCTACACACCTGACTTATCAGCCAGGCACAACCATAAACAGAACTCCCCGCACACATGTTCCTATCTCTCAGGGATCTCAGCACTTCTGAGTCCCCAGCTCTGTATGCCTTCTGCATTCATTACCAGAGGCTGCCCTTCCCCTGGTGGTATGATCTCTGCATCCCTAGGTTTCCAGCTCTGAACACTTGCATTACCCATTACCAGAGATTCCTGCTACTGGATGGAGTATGCAGGAGGTTGAGCGAGACACAAAGTGGGCAAAGACACCAAAAACTCCAAGATGGTTTGGGAGCGGAGCCGCACATAGCAATTGATAGGGCACACTAAAACCTGCCAAAGACAACCACAGTGTCAGAGGTGCAAGACGGGGATGGGGAACAGTTTGTTAATGATTACCTCTATTCAAAGCATCTAAAGAAGTGATTATTGTCAGCACAGGACTATTAATAGTTAATACTGTGGTTGACGGAGGACCCCTTGGCGCCATTCTGGCCTAAGGGCCCCGACAGGGTCACTACCTCTGCATCCCCTATTGCTACACCACTAAACAGCACCTGCGCCTGACACAGCAACACCTCCACCTGACATACTAGCACCTCTGCCTCACACACCAGGCTCTCCACCTCAGACACAGCGCCTCCGCCTGACACACCTGCCCCTCCGCCTGACACACCAGTGCCTCCTCCTGACACACCAGTGCCTCCGCCTGACACACAGCCAGTCCACAGTGTTACTAACCGAGTTGTTGGGTTGGGGGTGTCCGTGCTGCTGTCAGTATCTCAATTAGTGCAGGTGTGGGAAATAACAGGCCTTCCTGCTTTAAGATGGTCTGAAACTCTGACATAACATTCAATAAAAATGTGTTTTCCTACTTTTTATTACCCATACGTTTATTATGTTTGCTTTTTGTGCGTAATTAAAATTGTCTGTTTACAAATTACAAGTTCTCAAAGTACAGTAAAATCTTCTAGTGAGCTCATCTGAACTGCGTGCATGCTTGAAGCACAGAGCGCTCCTTTTCAGTTGTTACACACAATGTATCAACTGAAGAATGTAAACAAAAGATACTGTTATCTCGTTTTCAGATCGGATCTTAAGCTGAAGGGGCTTTCCATTGCAGAACAAAGTGCTGTGTTTAATTGTCTGAATTCTTTTCTGCTACAATTTGTGTTTGCACTAGTAGGTATAATGCTGGGAATACACGTTACGTTTTTTGCGGAGAATCGTTCCGATAGATGCCTTTGATGATGAAATTCCGACATGTCCGATTCTCCGATCTATTCTGTTCTGCTCGATTTCTCATAGAAGTGAATGGAAAAAAGATAAGAAAAATGAGCAGAAGATAAGAGAATCGAGCAGGGAATCGAATGGCTAATAGATCGCGCGGAGAATCGAACGCGAAAAACGTAATATGTATTCCCAGCATTAGGCTGTAAGGAATCTTTTAGAGCAAAAAAAGAAATGCTGAGTTTCAGACCACTTTAAGCACATGCTTGCTCACACAGGAAGAAGAAAATACCTGGGCAGGTTGTGCTGCAGAGTACAGATTCCAACCTTGAAAACAAGTAAAATTGATGCTTTAGGGCAGTTGTGGTAATTCATATCTGGCTGCAAATTAAATGGAAAGACAACCGTAGCAGAATTCCACTTGTGTTAAGCTGGCCATACATCAGGCGACTTGGCGGTCGATCAACCATCCGATTTGATTATTATAATCAGATGAAAATTGGGGCCGCCAAGTGCATGCCTGATTGACTATGCAACCAATTTCAGGCCAAAATTGGTCGCATTAATTGGTTGGACATGCTTCAAGATATAGGGCCGACTTACTGAATCGGGTGCATGGCGGTAACGGTGAATGATATTGGAACGAGCGACAAGCGCGACTAAACCCCTGACGCTGTCCCACCTAATGTGCACCCCGGTGCCCAGTGTACTATATACATTACCCTTCCGTTGCCACCGCTTGTCCTCTGCTGCTTCCGGGCGCAGTCCTTTGTCCATACACGCATCCCACGTGGTGCCTGTAGTGACCGAGCGCATGTGTGACGTCAATAACGTGCCTGCATGTATGCCGGCATTCACGTGGGGCACGTGGATGGACAAAGTACAGCGCCTGGAGCCAGTGGAGGACAACGGCGCCATGGATAGGTAGTGTATAGTGCAGTGGGCCCCGGGGGGGGGGGGGGGGGGGGGCACATTAGGGGGGACATTATGCGGCATCACAAGGCCAATTCTGGATAGATTTCAGCATGAAATTGATCGAGAATCAGCCTGCGGTGTATGGGAAGCCGACGGATCTCTCTCTAACCAGATTCGATTACAGAGAGCGTTGTCTCTTGGTCGATGTATGGCTACCTCTAGTATTTCTGTGTGATGAGGAAGCAACGATTGTGCAGATTATTGTTTCTGAGCTGAATAGGTTGAACAGAGAAGGACCCGCCGGCTGTTAGCTGATAGTGATCACTAAACCAGACAGCTGACACATTCCCAGCATGCCTCTCCCGGCCCTTCAAAGGCTCCTCGCATGGCTTGGCCTGCCGTGGTAGGCTTTAATTCCAAGACTCATTTCTCATTTCTTTCAAGTATCATGTGACTTTAATTCTCTGGAATTGTAAGATTTCCACCACCCTCCCAACCAAATGTCCACAGCCTCGAGGGCAGAGGATGGGCACCTCCTGTGCTCTGCAGTATGGAGCCTCTCTGAACAGCACAAAACAGCACTGGAGATTTGGCTGGGCGCCACCATAGGCCGTAATATGAATTACAGAAATGGCGGCCCTCAGACAGTAATTTGGGTGCTGTCAAAAGACGGGATTAAAGCTAATTATTAGTAATTCGGCTGTCAGTAGTAGTTCATGTCGGCCTGGGGTGGGGGGGAATAGTAATTACTGCAGCCGGGGCTTTTGCAGGAGCAGGGGGAGCCTTTTTTCGGCATCACCCTAGGCACCCAAATTTCCCGGCATCATTTCTGTATGTATGCATCTGATTAGCCAATGTGTCGGGCCTCTGGAGGCACCCTAGGTGTCCCTCAATTTTTCCTGAGTACCTCCGTTCTTCAGTAAAAAAAAAGAGCTTGCTCTGGTAGGGTCTCTTGGATCCTTCTATAAGTTCAATATAAAAATAAAGTTTTAGGACTAGTGTGCATGGATCTTTGACTTCAAGGGTACATGAAGTGGATTAAAAAATAAAAGATAGATACTTACCTAAGTAGTAGTAACCCTCTTGATAGTCCAGAGGCTTCCCTGATCCTACTCAAGCCATCTGTTCCAGCCCTGGGTACCTCTGAATATATTCCACAAGAGCTGGTTGGATATGTTTTCATGGCCATGCTCCAGTCTGTGCACATGTGTCGCTATACTGCGATTGTGCTAGTGCGGTACGCTCCCACCCAGTAGAACGAAGCTGCTTGTGACTGGCTTTTTCCTCCATATACGAGTGGCTTTGTGCAACTGGACATAGGCGGACAGTACTCAGGCATGTGCAGCCATGCTTGTGCATGGATGAGAGGGCTTGGCCAGGAAGAACAAGAGGGTCCGGGCATGCATCGCGCTGTGTGCACCTGACCTGATCAAAGGCTGGAATTACAAATGCCGGCAGAAGCTGCAGTCAGCTTGAGAAGGTGGAGAATCCCGAACAGGCCGTGGGCCAGAGGAATAGCAATGTAAGTAATGGCGCTCTCCCCAACCCCCACGCCCCTAACAGCACACACCGAACTTTCCTTACAGCATACATGTCAAACTCCGGCCCGTGGGCCCAATCTGTCCCTCAGAGCCATTACATTTGGCCCTCAAGTGGTTTCCCCACTTTGAATTATGTTTGGCCCACTCTAGACCACCAGGGAAGCTACATTGGAGGTGAAGCCCTAGAACACATATGGGAGAGGTAGGGGAAAGCACTAAACACCAGAAAACTGTATAAGGGAGAGAGGAGGAACTAGACACCAGGGAACTGTATAAGGGAGAGAGGAGGAACTAGACACCAGTGAACTGTATAGGGGAGGGAGGGGAGCCTTTACACACCAGGGAACTTTATAAGGGAGGAAGGTGGCCAGGAGACATCGAGGTTGGCCCTCCAGTAGGTCCCAGTGTACAATTTCTGCCCACTATGTATTTAAGTTTGACATCCCTGCCTTACAGGGAGGTGCATTTAAAAAAAATGCTTAACAGTGCACTTTAAGATATGGAGAAACGTTTTTAAAGTTAAGATGGGAGTTAAAGGACAACTGATGCGAGAGGGATATGGAGGCTGCCATATTTATTTCCTTTTAATACCAGTTGCCTGGCTGCCATGCTCATCCTCTGACTCTAATACTTTTAGCCACAGACCCTGAACAAGCATGCAGCATATCAGGTGTTTCTGCCATTATTTTCAGATCTGACAAGATTAGCTAAATGCTTGTTTCTGTTGTTATTCAGACACTACTGCAGCCAAATAGATCAGCAGGGCTGCCAGGCAACTGGTACTGTTTAAAAGTAAATAAATATGGAAGCCCCCATATCCCTCTTGCTTCAGTTGTCCCTCAAGCTGTTAGCACATGGAGAAGGAATAATATTTTATTTTATGGCGGGAGATTGCCAGGGTGGGTGGGAGCGGATTGCGATACTTTGACTGCAAGTCACTGCACAATGCACAACTTCAGTGCTGAAAATAATGGCTGTCTACACTTACCGACCATTATGGTATGTCTGATGCCAGTTGTATGTGCGGGGTGCTCTTTTAGGAAACAAATTGCACTGATTGATTGGCTTCCTCCTCTTGTCTCCATAGACAAAGAACAGAAACGCAGCAGTGCCCATCCCATAATCTGCAACCATGAGTTCGGACGCAGAGATGGCGGTTTTTGGGATCGCCGCCCCATATCTCAGGAAAACTGAGAAGGAGCGGATTGAGGCCCAGAACAAGCCGTTCGATGCCAGGTCCTCTGTGTTTGTGGTGGATACTAAGGAGTCCTATGTTAAAGGGACCCTGACCAGCAAGGAAGGTGGGAAAGCAACTGTGAAGACAGAGGGTGGACAGGTACAGCTACATAAAAGTATCTCACCCATCATGCAGAAGAATCTATACGACGCTTCCATCAGTCTACCAGCTGATGTTTTTATTGATGTTGTTTTTCCATTTCTGCACAGACTGTGACGGTGAAGGATGACCAGACCTTCCCAATGAATCCACCCAAGTATGATAAGATTGAAGACATGGCGATGATGACTCACCTGAACGAGCCGGCCGTGCTGTATAACCTCAAAGAGCGTTATGCAGCTTGGATGATCTACGTAAGTCTTCAGATCGAGATTTGGTAAACCTTTTTAACAGCCTGAAAATTTGGCAAAATTGTTGTTGTTTTTTTCAGTTATCTGCTTCAGGTCTGTTAATATTTCTGGTTTCTTTCAGAAATGTTTTAGAATAAGCCCTCTTTACAAGTTCTGTAACCAGATAACCAGGGCCGGTTCTAGACTTTTTGCTGCCTGAGGCAAACATGTGAGGATGCCGCCCCCCCCCCTCCCCCCGATAGGTAGTATAATTGCCCCCAGTATAGGTCGCCTGGAGGGGGTTAGCTGCAAGGAAGGGGGGCAGAGGGCACAGCGGTGGGGAGGGGGGTCGGACCCCCCCTCCCTCACCTGGGTCCCCTCGGTCTGCGCTCCCCCTCCAGCTATTACCAAAGTTTAGAAGTATCAGGCAGCGGGCGGGGAAGCGATGACAATGCTCGTCACTTCCTGCAATGCCGCCCACTGTACTTCCGCAAGTACAATGGGTGGCATTGCAGAAAGTGACGAGTGGTGGAATGTAGCGCTGGAACATGGAAGAAGGTGAGTCATCGTTTCCCCGCCCGCTGCCCGATACTTGTACACCGTGGTAATAGCTGTAGGGGGAGCGCAGACCGGGGGGACCCAGGTGAGGGAGGGGGGGGTCTGACCACCCTCCCCACCGCTGTGCCTGCTAATCCCCTTCCTGGCTGCTACCCCCTCCAACTCGGCAGCCCCCCTACCCGCTGCCAGGCAGG
This sequence comes from Hyperolius riggenbachi, assembly GCF_040937935.1. Lineage (NCBI taxonomy): Eukaryota > Metazoa > Chordata > Amphibia > Anura > Hyperoliidae > Hyperolius > Hyperolius riggenbachi. The sequence goes on along the minus strand of NC_090657.1, from coordinate 206,839,430 downwards.
CATCGCCCCCCACTTCCGCAGCCTGAGGAACCTGACTCACCCCGCCTCATCGGCGGCCCGGGGCTGCGGACAACAGTCAGTATCAGTGCCTCCTCAGCAGGCTTTTAGATATGCAGCATCTAAAAGTGCCCGCACATCAGGCGGTGTATGGGCAGATTGGTTACCGCCGCCTCCACACACACATCTGAGCACTGGCATGACTCCGACCTCATCCGTGTCTTCTGTTACTGCAAGTGGCTCTCCCACGTGGCGCATGTTTGACGTCACAATCAGGTGCCTGGTGCTATCTGATACAGGCACTCACAATAACAGTGGTGGATGAGACCAGGAGTTGTGCCAGCAGATAAGTGATAATTTACTCTGCACATGGGCACCAGGGGCAAGGAAGTCATTTAACTCTTGGGTGGTACAGCAGCTGGGGGGGGGGGGGAAGGGGCATTGCATACATCAGTCATCGCGACATCGCACGCCATTTCCAACACACAACCAATCGAGCACTCGTGACCAAAATTTTCCAGCGTGTCCGATTGATGCTTTAACCAATTTCATCCCAAAATTGATCAAAACATCGATCGGGTGGACATGTTGGGACACTGATTTTCATCTGATTTGATAAAATTATTGAATCAGATGGCCGATCGGGCTGCAAAATCTGTAAATGTATGGCCACCTTAAGGTAAAAAGGCAACATTTGCCAGAGCATCAATAGCATAGGACTTTTCTGAGTAGGCCATACCCCGTGAAGCAGGCTGCCTTTGATTGGCCCTCAGGCTTGGTGCAACTTCTGTAAGAGGCCATGAGCCGGTTTCAAAAACAGGGCATAGGATTCTGGGAAATGGCATCCATAAACTAAATATCATTGCTTGGGCTGCAAGAAAGCGAATTGCTCACTGTAGCTGCATTAGTCAGAAAATGGCTTCTTTAAATGTGCTTGCTTTACTTTTCCAGACCTACTCTGGCCTGTTCTGTGTCACCGTCAACCCCTACAAGTGGCTGCCAGTGTACAACCCAGAGGTGGTAAATGCCTACCGTGGCAAGAAGCGTCAGGAAGCCCCGCCCCACATCTTCTCCATCTCTGACAACGCCTATCAGGCCATGTTGACAGGTGAGTTACAAACAAAAAAAGAATTGGGTATCAGGCAGAGGGCAAGCAAAAACAAAAAAGACCCATAAGCCATAAAAATTAGTTTTGGTACCTTCACTGCCCTCCACAGTATATCTCTGGGCAGTCTTCAGTCCATTTAGGAAAGAGTGAAGATTACTTAGCGTAGTGAGATCAGCAGCAAAGGTCATATTACATTCCCTATTTCCAGTATGCCTGTGAAACCAAATGTCTAAATGAGGAGGCGGAGTAACTTGTAGGTCTCAATACACTGGTGGTGAGCAGTTGTAGGTGAATCAGGAGAAAAGGGTGCTGCCATAGGCTGCAATGATAAGCCCGCGATTATTGATAGCAGAAAAAGATTTGGGGGCATGGAGGTGTCGGATAAAATTCCAACTATTGCTGCATTTTATCGGGCGCCTCCATGCACCCAAATTTCCCTCTTGCTTTTATCATTGCATCTTATGCCGAAGCCCTTCTTTTTGCTAAACGCGGTTTTGTGACAGTGTTTTAGTGGTATGGTAATTATCAGCAATAGATAGAATTTTATAATAGGTGCCTGAAAAAAAAAGTGCCTGAAAAAAAAATTCCATCTATTGCCGCTAATCATGGTTTTGTGGCAGGAGGGGAGGTTAAGGTTTAGGCACCGCGGGGTGGTTTCTAGGGTTAGACGCCACCAGGGAGCTATTAGGGTTAGGCACCAACAGGAGGTGGTATTAGGGTTAGGCACTACCAGGGGGGTATTATGGTTAGGCGCCACCAGGGGGGTATTAGGGTTAGGTGCCACAAGGGGGGTATTCACCTCCTGGGCGATAATCCCGAGCTGAGCTCGGGGTATGTCGCGCAGGAGGAGTTCTCAGGCCGATTTGCATAAATTTTTTTTTGTTACACGCAGCTAGCACTTTGCTAGTTGCGTGTAACTTCCGATCGCCGCCGATCCGCCGCTACCCGCCGTGCTGCGCAGCCCCCCCCCTCCCCGACCCCTTGCGCAGGCTGGCCAATCAGTGCCAGGCAGCGCTTAGGGGGGGATCGGAACTCCATCTGACGTCACGAAGTCCATGACGTCGGTGACGTCATCCCGCCCCGTCGCCATGGCGACCGGGGAAGCACAGCAGGAAATCCCGTTCTGAACGGGATTTCCTGCTTACTCTGATCGCCGAAGGTGATCGGAGTGGGTGGGGGGATGCCGCTGCGCTACGGCTATCATGTAGCGAGCCCAGGGCTCGCTACATGATTTAAAAAATAAAAAATTTAAAAAAATAGTGCTGCGCCCCCTCCTGGGCGATATAATTGTATCGCCCAGAGGGTTAAGGCTAGGCACCAACAGGAGTTGGTATTAGGGTTAGGCACTACCACGGGGGTATTATGGTTAGGCGCCACCAGGGGGGGTATTAGAGTTAGGCACCAACAGGAGGTGGTATTAGGGTTAGGCGCCACCAGGGGGGTATTAGGGTTAGGTGCCACAAGGGGGGTATTAAGGCTAGGCACCAACAGGAGGTGGTATTAGGGTTAGGCACTACCACGGGGGTATTATGGTTAGGCGCCACCAGGGGGGGTATTAGGGTTAGGCACCAACAGGAGGTGGTATTAGGGTAAGGCACTACCAAGGGGGTATTAGGGTTAGGTGCCACAAGGGGGGTATTAAGGTTAGGCACCAACAGGAGGTGGTATTAGGGTTAGGCACCAACGGGGAGTGTATTAGGGTTAGGCATCACCAGGGGGGTATTAGGGTTAGGCATCACCAGGGGGCGTGTTAGGGTTAGGCACCATCAGGGGAAGGTCTTAGAGTTAGGCATGGGTAGAGTGAGGGTTCTATGTGAGAGTAGGGTTAGGTTAGGCAATTATAAAATGTCCGTAAACATAACCGATATTTTAGTATCAGAATAAAGTAGTAGAATATTGGTGAATGTACCGTTTTTCTACTAGCGATAATCCCCTGCACCTTTTTTCCAGGCGCCTTTATTACATGTATGCTTTGTAGGACCCCAGTCTGCTCACCACACCTCCAGTCACAACACCGCCACACCTCCAGTCACACCTCTACCATGCCTTCAGTCATGCCACCACCACACTCCACTCACGCCACCATCACATGTCCTGTTATGCCACCACCACACCTCCAGTCATGTTACCACCATTCCTTCAGTCACACCTCAAGTTATGCCATACCACCACCCCACCTTTAGTCACACCTCCAGTTGCACCATCTCCACACCTCCAGTCACACCATCACCACACCTCCAATCCCCTGCACCTTTTTTCCAGGCGCCTTTATTACATGTATGCTTTGTAGGACCCCAGTCTGCTCACAGCCATGATAAACTGGTAGGATAGGTGCACAAAGGCAGGACAGCACCACACTCCCATACAAATTTAGCTCCTCCTCCCAGATTGCATGTTCCTGTCCACATTGGTGGTATTCCTTTGCTTCCTGCATATTCCTTTGCTTCCTGCATATTTTTCCTTACTTCTATAAAGTTCATTGAGATAACCTCATATATTTATTTCATTTTTTTTTTCCAGACCGGGAGAACCAGTCCATCCTGATCACGTAAGGAGCTCTATGATTTTCCTGAACTTACTTTTATGTTAATGTCATAATGACATTGCTATCATTATTGCTCCCATAAGCTTTATGCTGCTCACTGCGCTAAAGAGCTACGGAGTCTCCCTCTCCTACCGCTCCTGCCATATCCACTTGCTTTGTGCTGCTCACTGCACTGCAGAGCTATAGAGCCTCCCTCTCCTACTGCTCCTGCCATATCCACAAGCTTTGTGCTGCTCACTGCACTGCAGAGCTATGGAGTCTCCCTCTCCTACTGCTCCTGCCACATTCACACGCTTTGTGCTGCTCACTGCGCTGCAGAGCTATGGAGTCTCACTCTCCTACTGCTCCTGCCACATTCACACGCTTTATGCTGCTCACTGCACTGCAGAGCTATGGAGCCTCCCTCTCCTACCGCTCCTGCCATATCCACATGCTTTGTGCTGCTCACTGCACTGCAGAGCTATGGAGTCTCCCTCTCCTACTGCTCCTGCCTTTTCCACAAGCTTTGTGCTGCTCACTGCACTGCAGAGCTATGGAGTCTCCCTCTCCTACTGCTCCTGCCGCATTCCCAAGCTTTATGCTGCTCACTGCACTGCAGAGCTATGGAGCCTCCCTCTCCTACCGCTCCTGCCATATCCACATGCTTTGTGCTGCTCACTGCACTGCAGAGCTAGGGAGTCTCCCTCTCCTACTGCTCCTGCCTTTTCCACAAGCTTTGTGCTGCTCACTGCACTGCAGAGCTATGGAGTCTCCCTCTCCTACTGCTCCTGCCACATTCCCAAGCTTTGTGCTGCTCACTGCACTGCAGAGCTATGGAGTCACCCTCTCCTACTGCTCCTGCCACATTCCCAAGCTTTGTGCTGCTCACTGCACTGCAGAGCTATGGAGTCTCCCTCTCCTACTGCTCCTGCCACATTCACACGCTTTGTGCTGCTCACTGCACTGCAGAGCTATGGAGTCTCCCTCTCCTACTGCTCCTTCCTTATCAGGGCCGGGCCGAGGCAGAGGCAAGAGAGGCTCCAGCCTCAGGGCGCAGTGTAGGAGGGAGCGCACAACTCACTCAGTTATCATTCCCCTATTGTGTTTGAAGCAGAGAGAAATAAGAAAAGAGGATACATGGCAGTGACTGCAAGCCAGATAACTGGAAATTAAGGTGTTGGGGGCCCTGGGGCGCCTCTTAGTCTAATAGCAATCAGTGTGTGATGGCTGGGGTGGGAGGGATGGGGGGCACATTTTGGTGTCTCAGCCTTGGGTGCTAAAGAACCTTGTCCCAGCTCTGTTCCTTATCCTCAAGCTTTGTGCTGCTCACTGCACTGCAGAGCTATGGAGCCTCCCTCTCCTACCACTCCTGCCATATTCACATGCTTTGTGCTGCTCACTGCACTGCAGAGCTAGGGAGTCTCCCTCTCCTACTGCTCCTGCCACATTCCCAAGCTTTATGCTGCTCACTGCACTGCAGAGCTATGGAGCCTCCCTCTCCTACTGCTCCTGCCATATCCACAAGCTTTGTGCTGCTCACTGCACTGCAGAGCTATGGAGCCTCCCTCTCCTACCGCTCCTGCCTTATCCACACGCTTTGTGCTGCTCACTGCACTGCAGAGATAGGGAGTCTCCCTCTCCTACCGCTCCTGCCTTATCCACACGCTTTGTGCTGCTCACTGCACTGCAGAGCTATGGAGTCTCCCTCTCCTACTGCTCCTGCCACATTCCCAAGCTTTGTGCTGCTCACTGCACTGCAGAGCTATGGAGTCTCCCTCTCCTACTGCTCCTGCCGCATTCCCAAGCTTTATGCTGCTCACTGCACTGCAGAGCTATGGAGCCTCCCTCTCCTACCGCTCCTGCCTTATCCACACACTTTGTGCTGCTCACTGCACTGCAGAGATAGGGAGTCTCCCTCTCCTACTGCTCCTGCCTTATCCACAAGCTTTGTGCTGCTCACTGCGCTGCAGAGCTATGGAGTCTCCCTCTCCTACTGCTCCTGCCACATTCCCAAGCTTTGTGCTGCTCACTGCACTGCAGAGCTATGGAGTCTCCCTCTCCTACTGCTCCTGCCGCATTCCCAAGCTTTATGCTGCTCACTGCACTGCAGAGCTATGGAGCCTCCCTCTCCTACCGCTCCTGCCTTATCCACACACTTTGTGCTGCTCACTGCACTGCAGAGCTAGGGAGTCTCCCTCTTCTACTGCTCCTGCCGCATTCCCAAGCTTTGTGCTGCTCACTGCACCTCAGAGCTATGGAGCCTCCCTCTCCTACTGCTCCTGCCGCATTCCCAAGCTTTGTGCTGCTCACTGCACCTCAGAGCTATGGAGCCTCCCTCTCCTACTGCTCCTGCCGCATTCCCAAGCTTTGTGCTGCTCACTGCACCTCAGAGCTATGGAGCCTCCCTCTCCTACTGCTCCTGCCGCATTCCCAAGCTTTGTGCTGCTCACTGCACCTCAGAGCTATGGAGTCTCCCTCTCCTACCGCTCCTGCCATATCCACAAGTTTTGTGCTGCTCACTGCACTGCAGAGCTATGGAGTCTCCCTCTCCTACTGCTCCTGCCTTATCCACAAGCTTTGTGCTGCTCACTGCACTGCAGAGCTATGGAGCCTCCCTCTCCTACTGCTCCTGCCGCATTCCCAAGCTTTGTGCTGCTCACTGCACCTCAGAGCTATGGAGCCTCCCTCTCCTACCGCTCCTGCCATATTCCCAAGCTTTGTGCTGCTCACTGCACTGCAGAGCTATGGAGTCTCCCTCTCCTACCACTCCTGCCTTATCCACAAGCTTTGTGCTGCTCACTGCACTGCAGAGCTATGGAGTCTCCCTCTCCTACTGATCCTTTCTTATCCTCAAGCTTTGTGCTGCTCACTGCACTGCAGATCTATGGAGTCTTACTCTCCTACTGCTCCTGCCACATCCTCAAGATTTGTGCTGCTCACTGCACTGCAGAGCTATGGAGTCTCCCTCTCCTACTGCTCCTGCCGCATTCCCAAGCTTTGTGCTGCTCACCACACTGCAGAGCTATGGAGTCTCCCTCTCCTACTGATCCTTTCTTATCCTCAAGCTTTGTGCTGCTCACTGCACTGCAGAGCTATGGAGTCTTACTCTCCTACTGCTCCTGCCATATCCACAAACTTTGTGCTGCTCACTGCACTGCAGAGCTATGGAGTCTCCCTCTCCTACCGCTCCTGCCATATCCACATGCTTTGTGCTGCTCACTGCACTGCAGAGCTAGGGAGTCTCCCTCAACTACTGCTCCTGCCGCATTCCCAAGCTTTGTGCTGCTCACTGCACTGCATAGCTATGGAGTCTCCCTCTCCTACTGCTCCTGCCGCATTCCCAAGCTTTATGCTGCTCACTGCACTGCAGAGCTATGGAGTCTCCCTCTCCTACCACTCCTGCCTTATCCACAAGCTTTGTTCTGCTCACCACACTGCAGAGCTATGGAGTCTCCCTCTCCTACTGATCCTTTCTTATCCTCAAGCTTTGTGCTGCTCACTGCACTGCAGAGCTATGGAGTCTCCCTCAACTACTGCTCCTGCCGCATTCCCAAGCTGTGTGCTGCTCACTGCACTGCAGAGCTATGGAGTCTCCCTCTCCTACCGCTCCTGCCATATCCACAAGTTTTGTGCTGCTCACTGCACTGCAGAGCTATGGAGTCTCCCTCTCCTACTGCTCCTGCCGCATTTCCAAGCTTTGTGCTGCTCACCACACTGCAGAGATATGGAGCCTCCCTCTCCTACCGCTCCTGCCTTATCCACATGCTTTGTGCTGCTCACTGCACTGCAGAGCTATGGAGTCTCCCTCTCCTACTGCTCCTTCCTTATCCTCAAGCTTTGTGCTGCTCACTGCACTGCAGAGCTATGGAGTCTCCCTCTCCTATTGCTCCTGCCGCATTCCCCAGCTTTGTGCTGCTCACCACACTGCAGAGCTATGGAGTCTCCCTCTCCTACTGCTCCTTCCTTATCCTCAAGCTTTGTGCTGCTCACTGCACTGCAGAGCTATGGAGCCTCCCTCTCCTACTGCTACTGCCATATCCACAAGCTTTGTGCTGCTCACTGCACTGCAGTGCTACGGAGTCTCCCTCTCCTACTGCTCCTGCTGTATCCTCAAGCTTTGTGCTGCTCACTGCACTGCAGAGCTATGGAGTTTCCCTCTCCTACTACTCCTGCCTTATCCACAAGCTTTGTGCTGCTCACTGCACTGCAGAGCTACGGAGTCTCCCTCTCCTACCGCTCCTGCCATATCCACAAGCTTTGTGCTGCTCACTGCACTGCAGAGCTATGGAGTCTCCCTCTCTGACTGATTTACGCAGCTGAACACTAAATATGGCAACTTGTTGCTAGTGTTAGTCCATTTTCTATTTCAAGTGTCTCTTTCAAAATGTATTGAAGTCTGAATGGTCCGTGTGAATCAGCCATTTTTATTGTTCTTTGCCAGCGGAGAATCCGGTGCCGGGAAGACTGTGAACACCAAGCGTGTCATCCAGTACTTTGCAACAATTGCAGCTGTGGGTGACAAGAAGAAAGAGGAGGCTGCTGCCAAGTCTAAGGTGAGAGAACATTTTTATTCCCTTCTAGGCATTTAACATAGAAGTGGTTAGAGATGTGTTTCCTGCCTCTGAATATTAATTTTATTTAATCTTTATTAGACGAATTTAGAACTTGTGTGCTTGCAGCATAGGAAATCTAATTCTGAGTTTGCCTGTGTCTAGAGCAGCCAGGGGGGTTAGCGAAGAGGCAGGGTACAGAGATATTACAGTGTTACTGCTTATTAATAGGTAGGGGGTGGTACCTTTAAGACACAACCGTACCATACCTCCAGTCACACCTCTGCCACATCTCCAGTCACACCACCAACACACCCATAGTCACACTTCTTCCACGCCTCTATTCACACTACCACCACTCCTCTGGTCACATCTCTTTCACACCTCCAGTTACAGCACTATCACACCTCCAGTCACGCCTTCACCACACCTCCAGTCACACCTCTGTCACATCTCCAGTCACGCCACCAACACACCCATAGTCACACTTCTGCCATGCCTCTATTCACACTACCACCACTCCTCCGGTAACATCTCTTCCACACCTCCATTCACACCACCACCACACCTCCAGTCACACCTCTGCCACACCTTCAGTCATGCCACCACCACACTCCACTCACGCCACCATCACATGTCCTGTTATGCCACCACCACACCTCCAGTCATGTTACCACCATTCCTTCAGTCACACCTCAAGTCATGCCATACCACCACCCCACCTTTAGTCACACCTCCAGTTGCACCATCTCCACACCTCCATTCACACCACCACCACACCTCCACTCACTCCTCTGCCATGCCTTCAGTCATGCCACCACCACACTCCACTCACCCCACCATCATATCTCCGGTTATGCCACCATCACACCTCCAGTCATGTTACCACCATCCTTTCAGTCACACCTCAAGTCACGCCATACCACCACCCCAACTTTAGTCACACCTCCAGTTGCACCATCTCCACACCTCCAGTCACGCCACCAACACACCCATAGTCACATTTCTGCTATGCCTCTATTCACACTACCACCACTCCTCCGGTCACATCTTTTCCACACCTCCAGTTACAGCACTATCACCCCTCCATTCACACCACCATCACACCTCCAGTCCTCCAGTCACACCTCTGCCGTGCCTTCAGTCATACCACCACCACCACACCTCCACTGACGCCACCATCACATGTCCTGTTATGCCACCACCACACCTCCAGTAATGTTACCACCATTCCTTCAGTCACACCTCAAGTTATGCCATACCACCACCCCACCTTTAGTCACACCTCCAGTCGCACCATCTCCACGCCTCCAGTCACACCATCACCACACCTCCAGTCACACCACCACACCTCCAGTCACGCCTCTGCCATAGCTCCAGTCATGCCACCACTACATCTCAAATATAGAAGAAACCAGCAAACTCAGATTAATCTTGCAAAAATATCCTCTTGATTTTATTGCAAAAGAATGTCACAGTGTACAAAAACATTTATCGTGGCACCCCAGTGCAAGATTAATAGCGTGCTGGTTTCTTCTTTATTGCTAAACACTGTGCTGCCTTGTGCCTTGGTAGACTGACTTCTTTGCACCTCACATATGAAGCGGATGCGGCCAGGAATCCCTACACTGCACTACCACGCCTCTCCCCACACCTCTAGTTACATCATCACCACTCCTCCCGTTGCACTTCTGCCACACCCCTGGTCACACCACCACACTACACCTTCAGTCACACCTCTGTCACACCCCCAGTCATGTCATGCCACCACCCCACCTCCAGTTACACCTCTGTCACACACCAGTCAGGCCACCACTACACGTACAGACACATCCTGCCACACCTCCCGTCATGCCACTACCACACCTCCAGTCACGCCACCACCACACCTTCAGTCACGCCACCACCATACCTCCAGTCACGCCACCACCACACATCCAGTCACGCCACCACCACACATCCAGTCACGCCACCACCACACATCCAGTTACGCCACCACCACACCTCCAGTCATGCCACCACCACACCTCCAGTCATGCCACCACCACACCTTCAGTCACGCCACCACCACACATCCAGTCACGCCACCACCACACCTCCAGTCACGCCACCACCACACCTTCAGTCATGCCACCACCATACTTCCAGTCACGCCACCACCACACATCCAGTCACGCCACCACCACACCTCCAGTCACGCCACCACCACACCTCCAGTCATGCCACCACCACACTTCCAGTCATGCCACCACCACACCTCCAGTCACACCACCACCACACCTCCAGTCATGCCACCACCACACCTTCAGTCATGCCACCACCATACCTCCAGTCACGCCACCACCATACCTCTAGTCATGCCACCACCATACCTCCAGTCCGACCTTTGCCACACCTTATACCCCCCAGTCACGCCACCACCACACCTCCAGTCACGCCACCACCACACCTCCAGTCATGCCACCACCACACCTTCAGTCATGCCACCACCATACCTCCAGTCACGCCACCACCACACATCCAGTCACGCCACCACCACACCTCCAGTCACGCCACCACCACACCTCCAGTCATGCCACCACCACACCTTCAGTCATGCCACCACCATACCTCCAGTCACGCCACCACCATACCTCTAGTCATGCCACCACCATACCTCCAGTCCGACCTTTGCCACACCTTATACCTCCAGTCACGCGACCACCACACATCCAGTCACGCCACCACCACACATCCAGTCACGCCACCACCACACCTCCAGTCATGCCACCACCACACCTTCAGTCATGCCACCACCATACCTCCAGTCACGCCACCACCATACCTCTAGTCATGCCACCACCATACCTCCAGTCTGACCTTTGCCACACCTTATACCTCCAGTCACGCGACCACCACACATCCAGTCACGCCACCACCACACATCCAGTCACGCCACCACCACACCTCCAGTCATGCCACCACCACACCTCCAGTCATGCCACCACCACACCTTCAGTCATGCCACCACCATACCTCCAGTCACGCCACCACTACACATTAGAGTTGGGCCGAACGGTTCGCCTGCGAACGGTTCCATGCGAACTTCAGTGGTTCGCGTTCGCGTCCCGCAGGCGAACCTTTGCGGAAGTTCGGTTCGCCCCATAATGCACATGGAGGGTCAACTTTGACCCTCTACATCACAGTCAGCAGGCCCAGTGTAGCCAATTAGGCTACACTAGCCCCTGGAGCCCCACCCCCCCTTATATAAGGCAGGCAGCGGCGGCCATTACGGCCACTCGTGTGCCTGCATTAGTCAGAGTAGGGCGAGCTGCTGCAGACTGTCTCTCAGGGAAAGATTAGTTAGGCTTAGCTTGTTCCTGTCTGGCTGCATACCTGTTCTGTGAACCCACCACTGCATACCTGTGCTGTGAACCCACCACTGCATACCTGTGCTGTGAACCCACCACTGCATACCTGTTCTGTTCAGTGGACCCGCCACTGTATACCTGTTCATTGAACCCACCACTGCATACCTGTGCTGTGAACCCACCACTGCATACCTGTGCTGTGAACCCACCACTGCATACCTGTGCTGTGAACCCACCACTGCATACCTGTTCTGTTCAGTGGACCCGCCACTGCATACCTGTTCTGTTTAGTGAACCGCCACTGTATACCTGTTCTGTTTAGTGAACCCGCCACTGCATACCTGTTCTGTTCAGTGAACCCACCGCATCAGTGCGCATACCTGTGCAGTTAAGTGAACCCGCCACTGCATACCTGTTCTGTTCAGTGAACCCACCGCATCAGTGCGCATACCTGTGCAGTTAAGTGAACCCACCACTGCATACCTGTTCTGTTCAGTGAACCCACCGCATCAGTGCGCATACCTGTGCAGTTGTTCTGTTTAGTGAACCCGCCTAAGTCACAAAAGTGTTAAGTACCTCACCTTTATCAAAATGAATGAGGCATGGATCCCGGAGGGCTGCTGCCCGCCCCAAGACTAAGTCAGTCCCCGCACATACAGCATCTCTGCCTGCACGCCGTGTGACTGGCTGCCTGGCCTGCCCCAAGAAGACTAAGTCGCTCCCAGTCCCTCCACACAGCATGTCTGCCTGCAGGCCGCTTGACTACCTTCTCCGCCACCACCAACAGGGTCCGGGACTCCAGGCGGATTGCTGAATTTTTTAGGCCGCTGCTAGCAGCGGCCGCTGTAATAATTTTTCGGGTGCGTGTACATGACTGCCTAATTTTTCTGGCTGCACTGCGGGCAGCTGCAACAACAAAAGAAAAGGCATGTACATGCGCCCATTCCCCTTCGTGATCATTACCTTGCCGTGGTGAAGGGGCTTGCGTATCACAATGGAGCAATGACCGGCGCCTAGATGAGTGTCTCGGGGGGCACACCCACGATAATAAGGTCGTTGCCTCATTGTGGTCAGACCAAATTTGATCAGCTGGACAGTCACTGTTCTGTCATTCAGCTACATCAGCCAGGTGACCATATGGGCTGTAAAGCCACCAAAACCTGCACTCTCGCCATGGTGCGCACCAGTAAAGCACGGCCGTCACTACACAAACAGCTGTTTGCGGTGCGTTACACGATGAGTTTGGTGTGTCAGTGTGAAGCAGTACCTTAATTACACTACCTGATTGATGTATACACATGCAAGATGTTTGAAAGCACTTTAGGCCTGTCATTTAGCATTCAATGTGATTTCTGCCCTTAAAACGCTGCTTTGCGTCAAATCCAGATTTTTCCCGGGGACTTTTGGCATGTATCCCACTCCGCCATCCCCCCCTCCAGGTGTTAGACCCCTTGAAACATCTTTTCCATCACTTTTGTGGCCAGCATAATTATTTTTTTTTTTCAAAGTTCGCATCCCCATTGAAGTCTATTGCGGTTCGCGAACTTTAACGCGAACCGAACCTTTCGCGAAAGTTCGCGAACCCGGTTCGCGAACCGAAAATCGGAGGTTCGGCCCAACTCTACCACACATCCAGTCACGCCACCACCACACCTCCAGTCACGCCACCACCACACCTTCAGTCATGCCACCACCATACTTCCAGTCACGCCACCACCACACATCAGGTCACGCCACCACCACACCTCCAGTCATGCCACCACCACACCCAAGACCAGATTTACCATAAGGCACAGTGGGCATGTGCCTACAGGCGCCTGATGATAGAAAGACGGCTCACTCCCCTCCTTGAGTGCCACCCTCCTTCCCTATGCAGAGTTCTGATGAGAGTGTAAATGAGAGGTTGCTCACCCTGCTCTCGGCATTTCATTGATGAGATCTCCCTCCAGTTGTTGGGCACCTCTAGGTACTTAATACTGAGGGTACTTCTGGCTACCTAATACTAAGGGGCACATGTAGCTACCTATGACAGGCAGGGGAAGTAAGAGAGAAGTGACTACTGGGACAGCTAGCACACTTGCGGTGCAGTTCGATGGGGGTTTGTAGGCTCATGGAGAGAAAAGTCTAAAGTGCTAGGGCATCTGTGCCTATAGGCTCATGTGAGGTAAATCCGGGCCTGACCACACCTCCAGTCACACCTCTGCTATGCCTCCAGTCACACCAGCATTACACCTCCAGTCACACCTCTGCCACACTTACAATTACGTCACCACCACACCTTTGCCACATCTCCAGGTTTTCAACCTGCCTGTATAGTAGCTATGCAGGCCATACTTTTCTGTCAGAAAGCAGAGCATAGGTTATATCTGCAGCACTTTTCAGACCTTTTCGAAGTAAAACAATGACATGTAATCGTAGACTTTTAGAAGCAGGGCTGGACACACTGAAAACTGTACTGTATCATTTCTGTGACTGAAGTTACACTTCAAAATGGACATTTATAAACATACTATTTGTGCACGTGTAGTGAAAATAGGATGTTTATATCAATGTCAATTCTGCTGAAAAAAAATTTTAAGAAAAGAGTGGCAGAACCAAGCAAGATGAGCAGAAGTGTGCATTATTAGTGATGTGTATAAGCTCTTCTTTATGACCTTAATCCAGTTTTCATTCTGCTGTCTTGATATGTCTTTAGGGGACTCTGGAGGATCAAATCATCCAGGCCAACCCCCTGCTGGAGGCTTTTGGTAATGCCAAAACCGTGAGGAATGACAACTCATCCCGTTTCGTAAGTTCTTCTGTCACAAATGACTGATACTTCTGTAATACAACATTCTTTACAGCCATCCAACTCATCTTTCCTCTACCTGATTGCAGGGATGGGCTCACAAGTAATCACGAGTCAGTAAGGACTCAAATTCATAATTAAAATAAGCCTTAATTGCAACAGCTGAGCGGCTGGATGATAAGAGTCTAGTTACCCATAATTCTGCCTGCGCTCCAAACAGCTTGCACGCTTCCTATTAGACACACTGCAAACCTCACTACACGCACTTCCTCCTTCAAGCCGAAAGGAGGAAGAGCTCTTGGTGAGGCTTGCAAACACGTCCAACAGGACTCGTGCAAGCTGTTTGGAGCGCAGGCAGGACGGTAGAATTATGGGTAAATAACCCCTTATCCAGCCGCTCAGCTGCGACAATTAAGGCTCATTTTAACTACAAATTTGAGTCCTTACAGACTCGTGATTACTTGTGAGCCCATCCCTGCTTGATTGTACTCTCTTCACAAGACAAGTCTAAGGCCTTGCTCACATTATAAATCGCCAGTGCAATCGCAAGCGTTGAACGCTTTTGTGAGTGCTTTTGTAAGCGCTTTTCCCTGAACTTTCAGAGCGACTTGCGCTTTTTTAAAGCGCTTTTCTATTCTCTTTTGTTTGGCGATTTTTTTTTTTACTTCCTGACGACAATCAGGAAGTGAAATCTTTGACCCGGAACTGAATAATTACAATGTATTTTTTTTTAAAAGTGCTCACCAAATTGCTTTTCCAAGCGCTTTGCGATTTCCCTATACCTTCCATTGAAGATGAAACGCTCAGAAAATGGTTCAGGACCCACGTTTGTGCTCGGGAAGAAAGCTCATCGCTCATGTGAGAACACTCCCATAGAGCAACATTACACAAGCACTTTTAAAGTGCTTTTAAAAATCCCTGGCATCAGACTCTCTTGTGAGTGTGATGGGGGTTTGGAAGCTTGTGTAAGGGCTAGTTCACACTTAATTTAAAAACGTATCCGTAGCTACGTTTTTTGTCCCGGACGAAAAACGTAGCCACGGATACCAATGTTAAAAATAGGAACAGCACACACTCAAGTTAAAAACGTATCCGCGTGCGATCCGCGGAATACGTTTTTAAACCCGGAACGCTGAGTCCGGACTTGCAGCATTTTTCACGGACCCGTATACACGTACGGGTAGTGAAAATCAATGGGGAAACGGGCCTCCCTCTTCACTGACATTTTGGGACACTGGAAACGGATCAGTTTCCAGTGTCCCATGGTGAAGGAGGGGGCCGCCATGCTGAAGGGGGTAGCAGCCAGGACGGGGGGCTGCGGGCAAAGCGGCGGCCAGGGGGGGTCACATCCCCCCCCCCCTTGCTCACCTGGGTGCCCCCGTCCCCGCTCCCCCTCCAGCTCGCATATAATGTAATAATTTGTACCTAATGAAGTTCGGCGAGCCGGGCACTTCCGCCCACACCGCTCGCCGTCACTTCCTGCGATGCCGCCCACTGAAATACAGAGGGCGACATTGCAGGAAGTGACGGCGAGCGGTGTGGGCGGAAGTGCCCGGCTCGCCGAACTTCATTAGGTACAAATTATTACATTATATGCGAGCTGGAGGGGGAGCGGGGACGGGGGGCACCCAGGTGAGCAAGGGGGGGGGGGATGTGACCCCCCTGGCCGCCGCTTTGCCCGCAGCCCCCCGTCCTGGCTGCTACCCCCTCTAGCAAAAAAAAAACAAAAAACGCAAGCGGATCCAAAACGTGTGCTGCAAAAAAGGCAGCACGGATCCGTTTGCGTTCCGGGTTTTGAAAATCGGAGCCCGGACCGCGGATGCGTCCCGCACCCGGAGCTAGTGTGGCCCAGGCCTAAGTGTAAGCAGAGCTGGATTTGTACATTTCATCACACAAGGCTCACAGCAACCAACCGCTGGTAGAGGGAGGGAAGGAGCGATAGTGATAGGCACAGCAGTAGAAGGAGTAATAATGTTAAGGAAGCAGTAATAGGAAGGGACTTTTTTGGTGTAGCGATAGTAGAGGAGATATCCTATTACCTTTTCTCCTGAGTTTTCTCCAAGGTGATTTTATCAAACCTTATCAATAAAATATTTTTACAACTCCCAACAAGCAGGACATTACTCAAAATGAGTTTATCACCTTTTTACCTCCTTAGTACTTTTTTGGTTGCTAGATACTAAAATGTTATTTTTAGATAAGATGAAAAATGATCTCCTTGCAGAAAACTCGGGAGAAAAGTTAATTGGATAATGTTAGGTATACCATCAGTCGGTCGGATGTTCAAGCCTGGTACACACTTTCAATTATAATTGGCCAATTGCTGACCAATTTTACCACCTCCATGTAGTATGAGGATCAACAGATATTGAATATTTAGAGCAGATTATGTAGGTAAGCTCTCGCACTACATGGAGGTGGGAAAATTGGTCAGTGACTGGCCAATCATATTTGAAAGTGTGTACCAGGCTTTAGTGGGAAGGAAGGGATTAGGATGAGTCTAATGCGAGCAGTAGCCTACTAATTGTATAATAACGGTAATATCAAATTACTAATATTAATACTATGGTCTGCTGCTTGCGCCAAACTCACTAGCGTAGACACTAAATGTCACTAAATGTACACTACAGAAGAGGATAATCTGGCCCCTTTCACAGCTTCCAGTAATGCTGGGCTACTCAGCTCTACCTCTTGATATGATGTATCGTTTCCTCTCTCCACGGTGGTGTCTTCTTCCTTCTTCTCTTCAGATCTCCTATATCTGCTCTACTCTCTGCCTCTCCCCTCGGCATCATGGTCATGGGGAGGGGCAGAGAGCAGGACAGACATAAAAGCTCATTGATGAAGAAGACAGTCTGCAGGGAGAGATAACTATAATGCAGCCGTTCCGCTGCCAGCTGTGCATAGAGAGATGGAGAAATCATCCGCCCCAGCTCTCCCGCCGCCCAAGATTCCAACCTATCAGGCCTATGCGGATATCCAACACCGGGTGTAAGTGCTGGCTTACATATTTGGCCATTTCAGAGTGCTAATATCAGCATTTCTTTATTTCCTAGGGTAAATTCATCAGAATCCACTTTGGCACCACAGGAAAGCTGGCATCTGCGGACATTGAAACATGTAAGTTATTTGAGACACAATCATTTCTCTATTATAAAGCCTTTCGTTATGGACAAATGGCCTTTTGGGAATAAGCGGGTTTTAGCAGATGTTGATAGTTATATCTATGTATTTATAATTTTTTTCACACTACTGTGGCTGGTTTCACACTACAAATTGGCATTAACGTTGCGGCCTGCCCGCCACATCCCACCGCCAAAGCAGGCCTTCAGGGAAAACCGCGTTAGTACACGGAGTTCTGTGTCTGGCACCTGTCCAAACAGGAAGTGGCTCACGCTTGCGGTCAGTTTCTGTTTCGGATATGCGGAAGTGCACGGAAGCGTACTGTAAAAATATGCTTCCGCAAATGTTGGCTGCGACGTCACATCGCCAACGTGTTTACAGAACCCTGCATACCCATAGACTAACATGATTTCTCAGGTCACCGCAGGAGTCCCACGGTAACATAGGTGTGCACTAGCATTAAATCGGGCACTTCCGCCAGTTCTGGAACCGCGGCTAAGAGAGGAGCAGAAAGGCTTTATAGGACCTGGAGCCTTCCCTCTCCTTAGGTTAGTATCTTGCTGGTTTGTTTTGTTTTTTAATCGATTCCCAATGACTTAAATATAAAGCCAGCTGTGAATTTTTCAGATTGCCCAACAACCCAAACAGTAGTTTTTTTCAACAATGTAATTTGTCCTAAAGTACACACTGTCTTAGGCCCAGTTCCCACTGGTGATCGCAAAACTCTAGCAAAATCACTAGTGTTTTGCGGAGGGGGATATTTCGCTATTTTTCACCGTTTTTACTGGACATCTCTGCAAATTTTGAGCAATTGTGATTTTTTAACATTTGAAACGCGATTGCTTTAAAGTTGCGGAAAAGCACTGCATGTACCGCGTTTGCGTTTTCTGCAGATCAACGGAAAAAAATCTGCGGAAAATGCCTGCAAATCACCCCAGTATGAATGGGCCCTATAGGTGGAGCCTATTGGGCTGAATTTCCTGCTGTTTGAAAGCTCTGCTCTGATTTGCTGTGCTTTTGTGAACTGTTGTGTGCATCTTTTCATTGTAAAACATTTGTTTTGGTTAGATCTGCTAGAGAAGTCCAGGGTGACCTTCCAGCTGAAAGCAGAGAGGAGCTACCATATCTTCTACCAGATCATGTCAAACAAGAAGCCGGAGCTCATCGGTATTACTATTACTATTAGTATGCAGTATATTGCCACAGTGCTGGTGATCAATGTGTCCAATTATAGCAATACATTCCAAACTCGAGATCCCTCCTTGGGGAATTGGCATCTGGATAAGCACTCGCAGTGCAAAAAAACAGAGAGGGATACTCTGTGGCTTTAAAAAAGTCAGTGTACTTTATTTGCTATAAAAAAAACAACCAGGAAGGTAGAAGAGTTACCCTCACATAATGAATGTCACAATCCAGTTAGGACCCTATCCTGGTGTATAGAGCTTCCCACTCAGGATGATACTACTATCTCTCCTTGGCCCTCTCCAAATGATTCCCGCCCTCGTCCTGACTAGTTTCAGCCTTCCGCCTTCATCAGAGGTCACGATGTATGCTTTAAAAAAGTAGCAACATAGAACACAGGAGAGAGGACCTGCTAAAACTACAAGGGTCATCCAGAAAGTAACCTCCATTTGCTTTTATCTGCCACGCACAGTATTCTATTCGTGTCATTTAACTTGCATCTGTCAGGTTAAATGCTTCCCTCCCTGCACAGCTTGTCACATGACTGCAGAACGCCGGTAACTGCTTGTTCAGCAGTAATAGGCTCAGCTCCCACTATAGCATTGTTTTGACGCAATGGAAAACTTGGCAGTCAACGGATTCTATTTTATAAAACTGCACAATTCCCCATATAACCTGTTGTTGTAATGCATGTGCTTCAGACTCCACATGCACCACAATGCACCATCAGAGAGGACACTAAACTGTCCGCTCCCGCTGGTTACATGGGGGTACCTAGACTTAACATGAACTCCCCCTCAATTCCTCCAGCCCATGGGTGTAGAGTGTGAATTTCGACGTGTCCGATCTGCTCCTGATCGATAAGGGGATCGATTTTCAGATCACTACTTCACAAAATCAATCCTATTATTGACCGGGAGCTTATTGTACATGTCGGAAATTATAATTTCAGCCCAACGATCTGACAGGAAATCGCATAGTGTTTACCCAGCATAAGGAACCAGTGTAGAGATTTTCGGAGAGGAGCAGCAGAAGAGGATGGAGAGGAGAAGTCAGTGGACAGATGGGGAAGTAGTGGGAGGAGCCAGTGTAAAGATTAGCAAAGATAAACAGCAAGTGAGTGCATCACAGTGGAGTCAGAGAGAAGACCAGAGAGAAGCAGTAGGTAAGGAGCGGTGGGAGGAGCCAGTGTAGAGGTATGCAGAGGGAAGCAACAGGGGGAGGAGTGGTGGGAGGAGTCAGTGATGAGATACACAGAGAAGCAGCAGGGGGAGAGGTGGTGGGAGGTGCCAGTGTAGAGATATCCCAGGCAATCAAATAGAAGAGAAAGTCCGACACTGCAGTGTACCAATTGCATTTATTCCACATAGGACTGCATAGGTTTGCAAACAAAAAATGTGCAATGCTGGTGAACAATTACCGTCCTACCATTAGGTGAGATGGATGGCAGCGGGTGCAGTGTGTGTGAAGGGCAGCCTAATGGCCGCTTATCATGGCGTTTCTTCTTCTGAGGATCCGAAAAAGAAGCAACATTGTTGAAACGGCCATTAGGCTGCCCTTCACACACACTGCACCCGCTGCCATCCATCTCACCTAATGGTAGCACTGTAATTGTTCACCAGCATTGCACATTTTTTGTTTGCAAACCTATGCAGTCCTATGTGGAATAAATGCAATTGGTACACTGCAGTGCCGGACTCTTTCTTCTATTTGATTACCTGGGATATCGGTGCTGGCGTCCTGAGCACCTAGAGTGGACCATTGGGTGAATGTCGCTGACTACTGTCCCTTGCCTGCATATGATTCTATCATCACATTACAACGTAGTGCCGACCTTCTGTTTCTTTCTACATGCATAGACCGTGTAGATATATGCAGAGAGAAGCAGCAGGGGAGGAGTGGTGGCAGGACCCAATGTAGAGCAAAGGGAGGACTGAAGCACACGCAACGCAAAACTAAGAGTTAAAGCTTGTACACTTGTAAGTGTTCAGACATGTTCGCAAAAGTGTCTCATAGTGTTTAGGAAGCCAAGGCAGTGAAGCCATCTGTCACATTTAAAGCCCAATGGGGAAGTCTTCCTTCTGCCACTGGAGCGCTTCCTAACAGTTGTAACCTCAGAATATCACTCTCCTCTGTATATCTTCGGAATAAGCACACAACCCTTTTTTTCATGTGTGTGACGTAACCGCCCATTATTTACTTTGTCATACTACCATCAGTTGATACCGTGTTACTCAAGCTTACATCACGGTCACTTTTATGTGTATTATGTTATTATTATTTTATGTGTACATTAACAATTATTCCTGCATAGGTATCATATGATCGCTAACTTGTAAAAACATTGAATAAAACTACTTTTTCCCCAGATATGCTCCTGATCACCACCAACCCCTATGACTTTCCATTCGTCAGCCAGGGTGAAATCACTGTGGCCAGCATCGATGATGCAGATGAGCTGATGGCAACTGATGTAAGTCAAGCAAATCTCAGTGATTTTCCTAAAGGTCCTCAACCATCTAGCGATTTTATGGCCGAATCCACCATACGATTCGATAATCGGAGCCTCAACATGCATGCCCTATCATTGACTTGACCAATTTCGGGCCAAATTCCCAATTGTTGACTTGACCGATTTCGGGCCAAAATTGGTTGAACGTATCGACTGAGCATGCTGAAAGATATCATTCCGACATGGTTGATTAAGTGTGTGGCGGTAATGACATTTTATATAGCGACATGGCAACGGGCCCCTGGCCACTGTCCCACGGAGTGTAAAATGTCCCACCTGATGCCCATGTGCAGTGCTAATTCTCACCTGTCTCACTGGCGCGACTCCTGGTCTCATCAGCCATCAGCCTGTGTGGCCCCAGGCATGTACTTTGTGTCCATGTGGTTCATGCCCCACATGGTACTTCTGTGGCGCTGGCAATAATGGTATCCACGGACACGGGGGTGACACCGGAGGACATAGGGAGTCATGCAAGCGGGACAGATGAGAATTTACACTGCACGAGCACGGGGAGGGGGGGAGGCATTTTACACTTGGATGCGGCCAGACAGCGGAGGAGACTTCACTAGGCCGATTGCTGATTTCTGCTAGATTTCATGCTGATCAGTCTGCTGGTGTATGGGCAGGCAACAGATCCCTCTTTGATCAGATTCGCTCAGAGAGAGATCTGTCTTATGGCTGATCTGCCCGTACATCTCTAGATGTATAGGCACCTTTAGAATTGAGCTTGCTAATGGATGGAGTCTGGTGGGTTGACTCACCCAATGACTTCTTGTGTGCCATGAACACTCTAGAAGTTCTGATCTCTCTGCCCAAACTTTCTGGTTCTTTTCCCACCTATCTTGCAAATTAGGGTTTCCTGGATCCTGCTGTTCCTCCATGTCTGACGTGTGAGGTTGTATCAATTGCAGTGGTGGCAGGGGCTATAGTTATGCCAGTGACCTCAGAGAACCTGAAGAAAAGTGGTCCTGGCTACAACACATTGTTGGTAGAGCCAAACAATTTGCATAATCTAAAGGTACACACCACTGAATATGTTATATGCGCTTTATAAACCAATAATAAATCGATTTTACCACTCCCATGTAGTATGAGAGCCTACCTGCACATTCTGCTCATAGTATTCAATATCTGTTAACCATCATACTACATGGAGGTGGTAAAATTGGCTAGTGAACAGTTTAGCATTACCTGGGCCCCATGGTTTGAGTACGAGGAGTCTGCAGAGTATCAACAACTGATGGAGCATAGTCCCTGAGTGTTTAGGAGTTTACTGTACCTACTTGAGATCGGTTGTATGATTTTCTTGATAATCTGCTTCAGTGGGCCTCTGGCCCTCAACAGTGGCATAGCATAGGAGCTATGGGCCCCAGAGTGAGTTTTACATTGCACCCCCCTCCCCCCCAGCACTCTATACATAACAATTCCTATAGCGCACCAAAACCTGCCCTGACAACCACAGTGTCAGAGGTGCAAGAAGGGGATGGGGAACAGTTTGTTGATGATTACCACTATACAAAGCATCTATAGAAGTGATTATTACCAGCACCGGGCCAATGTAGAGCTAATACTGCAGGTTTAGGGAGGGCCCCTCTAGCCCAAGTGCCCCGGTGCAGTCGCAACCTCTGCAACCCCTATTGCTACGCCACTGCCCCATAATTTGATAGCATCTCCTGAGGCCCTTTTCCTTTCTTTGGTATTGCCCCCTGGACCTTCTTTCCTTTTTTTGTTCTTTTCGCCTGTATGTCTTTTGGTGTCTGTTGTTGACGTTGTTCTATGGGATAACTTTCAGGATCAGCTTAGTTCTTGGGCACTCAGACCGTTCTTTTTCGTGCGGAGTGTCCCAGGTGTGTGTTCGCTCAGGGCCCTGTGACCTCCTTACATTCACATTGTGTGTGGACATAGCACTATGTCTGCTCTTTCGTCACATAGGGGCAACTATGTGTTATTTATAGTCTGTATTATACTATAGAATGTTCTTTCTTTCCTGTTATGGCATAATGTGTAATGAGCACTGTTATATTGATAGGTGATCTTGATGTGCCTACATTTTTTTATGCACATTTATTCATAGGTTTAAAACTTCTTATTCATATGTGGCGCTGGTTGACCACATAATTTTTCTGTTTTGGTTGGTTTTGTTGTAAAAATGTACTATTTTCTGCTGACACTGTATCCTTCTCTTTTTTATAAACTGTAAAAAAAAAAAAACTTAAATAAAGAATATTTAAAACAATAAAAAATTGCCCAGTGATCGGTCAAATAAACTTGGATGTTTGTATGCACTCCACTCTAAAGCCTGGCACACACCTTCAGCTATAATTGGCCAATCACTGACCAATTTTGCCACCTCCATTTAGTAGCAGGGTTTACCTACACATATTCAATATCTTTTGAACCTACATAAAAGTGGAAAAAATTGGTCATAATAATTGTAATAATTGAAGGTGTGTATCAGGCTCCTTGAGAACACAAAACAGGTGTCCAGTTGAAGTTACTTTATTTTTTTGCATGATCTGGCTAGATTAGAACCTTCACAGGAATAGTAACCATTGTGTGTCACTCCACAGCAAGCCATTGATATTTTGGGCTTCACTGCTGATGAAAAGATTTCCATCTACAAGCTGACTGGAGCTGTTATGCACTACGGAAACATGAAGTTCAAGCAAAAGCAAAGAGAGGAGCAAGCTGAGCCTGAGGGCACAGAAGGTGAGGAGATGTACAGAAAGCATATGGAGGGTCCATATCTATGACAGGAGTATGCGGAAGATGCACAGGAAATTATTATTGTGTATTTGTATAGCACTGACATCTTCTGCAGCACTTTATAGAGTACACAGTCATGTCACTGACTGTCCTCAGAGGCGCTCACAATCAAATCATACCATATTCGTAGTCTAATGTCCTACCATATTATTATTATGTATTTATACACCACTGACATTTTCTGCAGCACTTTACAGAGTACATATGGTAGTCATGTCACTGACTGTCCTCAGAGAAGCTCACAGTCTAATGTCCCTCTGTACCGAGGGGCGCACAATCTAATGTCACTCTTTACAGATGAGCTCACAATACAATCCCTAACATAGTCACAGTCTAATGTACTACCATATTAGTATTATGTATGATATAGCACTGACATCTTCAGCAGCACTTTACAGAGGGCATAGTAATGCCACTGACTGTCCTCAGAGGAGCTCACAATCCAATCCTACCATAGTCGTAGCCGAGTGTCCTACCATATTAGTATTATGTATTTATATAGCATTGACATCTTCTGCAGCACTTTACAGAGTACATAGTCATGTCACTGACTGTCCCCAGAGAAGCTCACATTTAATGTCCTCTGTACAGAGGGGCTCACAATCCAATGTGACTCTGTACAGATGAGCTCACAATCCAATACCTAACATAGTCACAGTCTAATGTACTACGATATCAGTATTATGTATTTATATAGCATTGACATCTTCTGCAGCACTTTACATAGTACACATTCATGTCACTGACTGTCCTCAGAGAAGCTCACATCTAATGTCCTCTGTACAGAGGGGCTCACAATCTAATGTCCCTCTGTACAGAGGGATGCACAATCTAATGTCCCTCTGTACAGATGAGCTCACAATCCAATCCCTAACATAGTCACAGTCTAATGTACTACCATATTAGTATTATGTATGATATAGCACTGACATCTTCAGCAGCACTTTACAGAGGGCATAGTAATGCCACTGACTGTCCTCAGAGGAGCTCACAATGCAATCCTACCATAGTCATAGTCTAATGTCCTACCATATTAGTATCATGTATGATATAGCACGGATCTCTCTGCAAGGCATCGGGGGGTTCAGGGGCTGACGTACATACACTAAAATCTTAGCAGAGCCACTTTGGCCAAGAAAGATCTAGCATGTTTTCAAGGCTTCGCTCTGATAAAACTGATTGGCTGGAACGTGTTCATTGTTTTCTTCTGCTGTAATGATGAGATTCTTAAAATTTGTTTTTTCTTCTAGTTGCTGATAAGGCTGCCTACTTGATGAACCTGAACTCCTCTGACCTTCTAAAGGCCCTCTGCTATCCCAGAGTCAAAGTTGGGAATGAGTATGTCACCAAAGGTCAAACTGTGCAGCAAGTAAGTGCATTTAGGTTGCAGGGTTTTTAGGTAGCCTATTTCTGCTATTAGAACAAAACCACAATTATTAACCACACATTGCTAGTTCCCAAATCTTTCAGCTGACGGCAAAATTAGTGTTAGGGGGAGGAGTTTGAACTTAACAATTAGGGATACGAAGTTAGGATTGGGGGAGTTCAGGTTAGGTGTCAGAAAAGTACCCTGTAGTGAAAAAAGTGCCACTGCGGCGTACTTGCTTCTTGAAGGGAGAACCTGGATCCTAAAGAGGCTTCCCCTGTGTTCCTCAGCAGAGGTGATCCAGCGGTGCACCCTGCTTGTGGCCGCTGCACGCAGGTGCACTACGAACTTTCCGCTCAGGCTCTGGCAGAAATAACCGAGCCTGACTGGGTCCTCTCTACTGCGCAGGTGTGAGCCGTCTGTCTACTTGCTGTCTGCCTGCACAGTAGAGCAGACCAGATCAGACTTGGCTATTTTCACCGGATCCAGAGCGGAAAGCTGCTAGTGCACCCCTCCTGAGGTAAGTACCTCCAGAGGCATTGTTATTGTTTTTGATGCTTCAGGGGTCCCAATGCTGTATAGGGCTTGCTTAAGATGATGGGGAAGCCTCATTAGGATCCAGAGGCTTCCCCATCCCGAGATAAATTTCAGTTTTTTTACATTTCTTAAAGTCACAGATCTTCTTTAACATTAGGTGGGGAGCATCAGGAAGGGCTTTATATTGATGAGCGGGAGGACTTGGGTCCATTGGGAAGGGGTTTATGTTAGGTGAAGGAGGTCTGTAGACCCCAATGAAAACTCTTTACCAAAGCTGTTGGTAGAGTGCCATCAACTGCACATTACCAATATTCTAATTATCAGCCTCAACTGCCCACAAGCCCGTAAAATTACCAAATGCACCAGCTTGCCATAAACTTTAAAAACAGAAATTAAGGCCCTAATTCAATAAAATGAATTAATAGATTCCACATTCGATATTACTCTTCTTTCATGTGTTTTAGCATTTACCACTTGCTGTGTGTTGAAAATATATATTGTAGACAGGATGAGAAAGACAGTTCCTTAAAGATTATCCCCCCAAATACCCTAAAACCTTGGTTGGAAGTACAAAAAAACTGAGTTGGCGTGTGAGCCTTCTATGAGCTCATGCTGTAATACCCTGTTTTTGGATCTTATACACCAGTGGTCCTCAAACTAAGGCTCGCGGGCCGAATGCAGCCCCCAAGGCTTTTTCACTGGCCCCCAAACACATAATGTAGAACTTATAGATGCAGCCCACTGCACCATTAAATATTGTCGTCTCGCATATAGATTAGAAGTGCTGGCACCACCCATCCACATACTGTAGAAGCCAGCGAGTAGTCATTCACTGGCTTCCAATCCAATTCTGCATCAGGTGACACTGCTGTCCAACTGGACGACAGGTTGTCACCTTGGTATGCTTCACTGTATGGTGCACAAAGAAGTTATTCGGGCACCGCATGACTTTATGGCTGCTGCTGGGAGTTTTCCTCCGGGCATGATTGGGGGAATCAATACCTAGATTCAATGTAATGTTTTTCAACATGATTTTATGTATGTTCTGGCCCCCCAGCAGTCAGAAGTATATTGACCCGGCCCTTGACCGAAAAAGTTTGGGGAGCCCTGTTATACACGGATATCTTTTACCAGATCTAATCAGCAAAACCCACTACTTCCTTTTTTGATTGGTTTGATAATCCAAGGACCTTTGTGAATGTTGTTAGAGCTTGAATATCTTTTCAACAATGTGTTCTATTTAGTGAATCGCATTCATATTTTCCATTAACTAGTTTATTGAATTCACCTTACAGGTGCACAATTCTGTAGGTGCCTTGGGCAAAGCTGTCTATGAGAAGATGTTTTTGTGGATGGTGACACGTATCAACGAGATGTTGGACACCAAGCAGCCAAGACAGTTCTTCATTGGTGTCTTGGACATTGCTGGCTTCGAAATTTTTGATGTAGGTTAACTGTGTGTTGTTTGAGCATAACCAACAGTGTCTTGAGCATAGACTTAGTGGCCCTAGTCCACAGGGCTTAGCTAGTTGTGCTTATTAACATTTGTCTTTGTGTCTGTGCAGTATAACAGCTTGGAGCAGCTTTGCATCAACTTCACCAATGAGAAACTGCAACAGTTCTTCAACCACCACATGTTCGTGCTGGAACAAGAGGAATACAAGAAGGAAGGAATTGAGTGGGAATTTATTGACTTTGGCATGGACTTGGCTGCCTGCATTGAGCTGATTGAGAAGGTAATTTCTCTTATATAACTCTTAGACATGGCTTACACCTAAGCTTGAGTTTCAGGTTTACTCTGTTTCATGTATTTTATTCTGTACACAGCCGATGGGCATCTTCTCAATCCTGGAAGAGGAGTGCATGTTCCCCAAGGCAACAGACACTTCCTTCAAGAACAAGCTGTACGACCAACATTTGGGCAAGTCTAACAACTTCCAGAAACCCAAGCCAGCCAAAGGCAAAGCTGAGGCCCACTTCTCCCTGGTCCATTATGCTGGAACTGTGGATTACAACATCTCAGGCTGGCTGGACAAGAACAAGGACCCACTGAATGAGACTGTCATTGGGCTCTATCAGAAGTCATCCATGAAGACACTAGCCTATCTATTCTCCAATTATTCAGCTACTGAAGCAGGTCTGTAAAATGTACATCGGAGTGAAAAATGCAAAGTCAATGAGGAAAAATTACTTCTGGGAAGTATTGTCCTTCCAAAATGCACAAAACTCAGCTCTGACAACTAGCAAAAAGCTTAATATAAAGATTTCTTCATTGTAAAATATGTTAAATCTCTATTTTTGTCATAGATACAGGCTTTCTGTTAAGTTGTGAACAACTATAGTTACTAAGATTTTGTGTAAGAACCTGAAAATATGTCTACTAAAAATGCTGCAAAGTAAAGTTCCACCTTCTTACAGCAGAGGGTAATTGGAGGTTGTAATTTACAAATGTCAAAGGAGCAAGAACACAGTGCATTGCTTCACGTCAATAGATGCATATCTATAATTTTTGGTCATTTAGGCTAAACGCGCACTTACAGTAAGACCTTTGGTTTTATGCAATCTGTAGAATGGAACCATCATTTATGTGTTAAAATGCATCATCTTTTTATTTATTCTACAGAGGGTGGTTCAAAGAAAGGAGCTAAGAAGAAGGGTTCCTCTTTCCAGACAGTGTCTGCTCTTTTCAGAGTAAGTCTTTTGGGGAGGTTATTTTAATCTCAGCAGTAAAAAGTTTCTTATATTTAGCAGACTTATCTGTTGATTTTCCATAGTAGAAGGTCCTTCTGAGTATGGTAGTGAGATTTTTTGTTGTTGAAGGTTTGTTTGTTGATGCAATTATTACTCCGTTACAGGAGAACTTAAATAAACTTATGACCAACCTTAGGACAACTCATCCTCATTTTGTACGTTGCCTTATTCCCAACGAGACCAAGACACCAGGTGAGACTCATCTTTAGACATATTTGCCATTGAGTCTGTGGCAAGCTATATGAAGAATCTGTTAATATCCATTGTGTCTCTCGTGACAGGTGCCATGGAACATGAGCTGGTGTTGCATCAACTGAGGTGCAATGGGGTGCTGGAAGGTATCAGGATTTGCAGAAAAGGTTTCCCAAGCAGAATCCTCTATGGTGACTTCAAGCAGAGGTATCTCATCAAAGGAATATGGGGCAGTACATTCACAAAACTTGTTTCATGAATTATCTCGCCCTACCTATTAAAGGAATACTATCAATACCCAAGTGTTATAGAATGACAATGTACAAATAATGTCTAAGTAGCTGTGTAAACATTTTCCTACTTTTCATGTTAAATATCAGAGGCAAAAGCTTTAATTAATTGTGTATGGGATTTAGCTCTATTGGGACAAATCATTTGCAAAGGGGTTTTTTTTTGCATATCAGACTACAGAGTATTTTTCCCTGAAAGCCAAAAAAAGCCAAAGAAAGCCCAAAAAAATACCGAAAAAACTGTTGAGTCACTGACAATTACACGTTTAAAACAAGTGACATTTCCTCTGCTCTCTTGCAGACAGTTTAGAAACATGCAGCTTCTTCTGAGAGCTTTCTCACACACAGTTACACACGGAGATAACAGTGAGGGAAATCCCCCCTCACCTCATTACCTCTCCCCTCAGAAATAGTGCAGTCAGTTCAGAGTGAAAGGAATTTGTTACAGTAAACAAAAGAGATAAGCAAATTAAATGTATACATTATTATGTACCAGCCCTTCAGGAGCTCTTTCTACTCAGGTTAAAAAACACATATTAATCGATAGCATCCCTTTAACTCACAAATTATCTGTCTGCATTCATGCTTTATCTATCATTGGCCCCTATTCAATTAAAAGTTCCCCCGAGTTTTCTCGCAGGAGGTAATTTTTCATCCTAGTTACCAAAAAAACGTTAGTACCTAAAAACTGAAAAAGTACTAAAAAGTAAGTAAAGAATATCATAATTATTTTGAGTATTTCCTTGCTTTAGTGTTGGAACATATTTTATTGATAGGGTGCAAAAATATCTCCTGTGACTCATGACTCTACTCTCCTTTGCCCCTATTCAATTAACTTTTCACCTGACTTTTCCTCACAGGAAATGTACTTTATCCATTATATACTTTTCTAGGCTCCAGCTACCAAGAAAATTCTCAAAATAAGTTTAATAGTACTTTTTTTCACATATTTTTTGTTACCTTTTCAATTGCAAAGTGCTGAAAAGTTATTTTGCTGAGAAGGTAAAAAGTATCTCTTGGGAGAAAATTCAAACCCTTGTCCCTCATTAAATTAACATGTTCTCTCAACTCATGAGATCATTTTTTATCTTCTCTTTTAAAATAACTTTTCAACACAATTGAAAAAGCACAGAAAGAAGGTGAAGACGTGTTAACAACATTATTTTGAGTATTTTCTTGCTTGTTGGTGGTTTAAATGGCATTTTACAGGCAAGGTATAAAAATATCACCTAGGAAAAAAGCCAGGAGAAAAAGCTAATTGCAAATAGGAACTTGTCTATTTCTGAATTAGGGCCCCTTAAAGTTGAAGTGAAAAGTATGTAAGGTGAGGAAGTTTAAGAGAAGTACAATATAAGAGAGGTACAAAAATCATCCAACTCCCGACTTCTCAGCTTATGAAACCCCCAACTCTGACTCCAGGTACCCAAAATCCACAGGAATATGTGGTCAGTAGAAGAGCCAGGCACCTCTGTTTGACAGAGGTGCCTGGCTCTTTTACTGACCACATATGCTATTGCTCCGTTGTTATTGCCTGATGAAGCGGGATCAAACCTGCGAAACGCGTTGCATATTTGGAGTTCATAAATAAAATATATTGACTGTGTTTACTACAGTCGTTGTGTGTCCACTTGGAGGAGGTAAGTCCACCACTACCTCCTCTATTTACCAAGAATTTGGTTTTTAAGCTCATTTAGCTTCCTTTTATCCTTTTGGCTGTTCTCCTGCATAATACTGGCCACATTACGATTATTTTCTGGTGAACACTGGCCACATTACGATTATTTTCTGGTGAATGCTGGCCACATACGATTATTTTCTGGTGAACGCTGGCCACATTACGATTATTTCCTGGTGAACGCTGACCAGATTATGATTATTTTCTGGTGAAAGATTGCCACATTACGATTATTTTATAGTGAATGCTGGCCACATTGCGATTATTTCCTGGTGAACGTTGGCGACATTATGATTTTCTGGTGAACGCTGGCCACATTACGAATATTTTATGGTGAATCATTGCTACGTTATAATTATTTTCTGGTGAAAGATTGGCGCATTATGATTATCTTATGGTGAAACATTGCTGCGTTACGATTATTTTTATCAGGGGGCACCACACGTGCGGGGGCGCCACAGGTTTTCTTGCCTGGAGTGACAAAATGGCTAGAGACACCCCTGATGACCATCACTAGTGGTACTGTTAAGGCTGAATCACCACCATCATCTCACTGGGCAGCTCAGATATTCTGTCACTGCCAACCTGCACGAGGGGCAAGAAGTTAAAAAAAAGTGTTCAGGGGGACATTGATTTTTTTTTTTTGATTTTTTTTTTTTTTTTTTTATAAAAATTTGAAGATAAATAACATTAACTAATAGAGAGATAGTGAAGCACTGGGTGATATGTGGTACTGAAGAAATGTCTGCAAAAGCTATTTACTAGGTAATCACTCATCAATAAACAAAAAACAGTATTGCAATTTACATTCTGATTTGAATCCGCTGATAAAGTGTGTATGATGCATGCTGGTAATTTCCCTTGCGTTTTGTTCTTTTGTTATTCAGTCAGGCTTCTTTTGTTTTATAATTTCTATAGCTGACAAACTGCT
The DNA here is from genome assembly GCF_040937935.1 of Hyperolius riggenbachi. Taxonomy (NCBI): domain Eukaryota; kingdom Metazoa; phylum Chordata; class Amphibia; order Anura; family Hyperoliidae; genus Hyperolius; species Hyperolius riggenbachi. The sequence continues at coordinate 206,807,788 of NC_090657.1, read as the reverse complement.
CTCAATTATTCTCAAGTGGCAGAAATGTCCTCATTGGAACTTCATTCTGTTTTTCCAGATACAAAATCTTGAATGCAAGCGCTATCCCGGAAGGTCAGTTCATTGACAGCAAGAAGGCCTCTGAGAAGCTTCTTGGATCCATTGATGTTGACCACACACAGTACAAATTTGGCCATACCAAGGTGCTTAGCACACAAATGGTAGCTTTATGTTTTATGGTATTTATATTGTAATATTGAATGACCACATTATTGCATCTGTCATATTGAAAGGTGTTCTTCAAAGCTGGTCTTCTGGGCACCCTTGAAGAGATGCGAGATGATCGGCTAGCACATGTCATCACGCGTACTCAGGCCCTCTGCAGAGGGTTCTTGATGAGGCAGGAATTCAAGAAGATGATGGAAAGGAGGTACTTGATTGTCCCAAGAATGTAACTGCAGGGCAGTTATATTGCAGAAATGTTGAAATGCAGCTAATTGTACTTTGTAATTCTGGGACTCTATTCATACAATGAACACAACAGTGAGGGGTTCACATGTAAAAATGGCAGAGCTTTAGGGGAACCATGTTGGGGTATTAAGTAATGTTTAAAGGGAAGATCCGAGCTGAAAAGAAAAAACAAGATCTACTTAACTGGGGCTTCCTCCAGCCCCTGGCAGATCTTGGGGGGGGGGGGGTTTAGCTCGGACCTTCCCTTTAAAGGGGAACTGAAGAGAGCGGTATATGGAGGCTGCCATGTTTATTTCCTTGCAAGCAATACCAGTTGCCTGGCAGCCCTGCTGATCCTCTGCCTCTAATACTATTAGCCATAGCCCCTGAACAAGCATGCAGCAGATCAGGTGTTTCAGACTTTAAAGTCAGATCTGACAAGACTAGCTGCATGCTTGTTTCTGGTGTTATTCAGATACTACTGCAGAGAAATAGACCAGCAGGGCTGCCAGGCAACTGGTATTGATTAAAAGGAAAAAAATATGGCAGCCTCCGTATACCTCTTACTTCAGTTCCCCTTTAAGAAAAGTACTTGGTTGGTTTCAAGTTTATCCAGACTAAAAAAAAAACCTTTTCCCTATTATTTGCACTATGAATAAAAACCTGACTAAGAACTCAAGTCTTTCTTTGCAGGGAAGCCTTATTTTCTATTCAGTACAACATCCGTGCTTTCATGAATGTGAAGACCTGGCCATGGATGAAGCTGTACTTCAAGATCAAGCCTCTTCTGAAGAGTGCTGAATCTGAGAAAGAGTTTGCAAACATGAAAGAAGAATTTGCGAAGACAAAAGAGGCTCTGGCCAAGTCAGAGGCTAAGAGGAAAGAGCTTGAGGAGAAGATGGTCAAAGTTCTTCAAGAGAAAAATGACCTTCAACTCCAAGTTCAGTCTGTGAGTATCTACCACATGTCATTATGAAAATCTCAGTTCAGAAAAAGAAATAAAAATCAGGAAATGGGGTACAGAAAACTATTGAGGTTTCAATATTTTCTGACAAGTGAACTCTGTTTACAACTCTTCAATTTGAATCTGAAAGTTTATTTTTAGCTTTAAAAAATATGTATCTTTCATCAACAGGAATCTGAGAACTTAACAGATGCAGAGGAAAGATGTGATCAGCTGATAAAATCCAAAATCCAACTTGAAGCAAAGATCAAAGAGTTTAATGAGAGGTTGGAGGATGAGGAGGAGTCAAATGCTGAACTTACAGCCAAAAAGAGGAAACTAGAAGATGAGTGCTCTGAGCTGAAAAAAGACATTGATGACCTTGAGTTGACACTGGCTAAAGTAGAGAAGGAGAAGCATGCTACAGAAAACAAAGTAAGCCATAATAAATGAACCACGGTATTACAGTTGTCCAAGAAAATAGATTCACTCATCTTCCCTAGCACTAGTTCTAGCTTTGTTCTAAATGTTCTCAGGGGGGAAAGCGGTTGAGACATACAAGTGTGAAATCCACTTAAAAAGCTAAAATGGACAAAATATAATTTAATGTAATTATTTTGCCAAAAGGTTAAGAACCTTACAGAAGAGATGGCCGCTTTAGATGAGAACATTGTTAAACTTACCAAAGAGAAGAAAGCTCTTCAAGAAGCACACCAGCAAACTCTTGATGATCTCCAAGCTGAAGAGGACAAAGTGAACACATTGACCAAAGCCAAAACCAAACTTGAGCAACAAGTTGATGATGTGAGTAAAACATTGCACCGTTAAGCCACTTACTAAAAGGTCTGCAATTGGGTTCCTAAAGTATGATGTCTTATTATAGCTTGAGGGCTCTCTGGAGCAAGAGAAAAAGTTGCGCATGGACCTTGAAAGAGCCAAAAGGAAACTTGAGGGTGACCTAAAGCTGGCTCAGGAAACGCTCATGGACCTTGAAAATGATAGACAACAACTGGATGAAAGACTGAAAAAGTAAGTTTCTCTACAAACACTCTCTTGAAAAAAATATAAAATTGAAAAGAATTTGAGTTCAGTGCTTTATCATTTCAGTTATTTTTATTGGTAAAACACACAAAATATTAACAATTAAATATGTTGTAAGTAAAGAATTGTCGAGTGTTGATTTTTAAGTCCACAGCAATTTTCTACTTCCACACAAAAAATATGATTCCGAGAGGTAACCACGTCAGAGCTTCTTAGAAAAGCACTCCATATACGTTCACTATCGTTTACTATTGACAGATATGCTCAGGATTGTTTGTACAGATTATAATGAGAATGTTCAATGAGAAAAGACTATTGTACATGGGTAAAGTCCAGTATGGGCATAGCAGAGTGAAAGGGTTAGAGATAGTGATATAAAGACACTGCAAGTAATGAGTGGAAGTGGTAGGGCTTCTGAATAACAGTTTACACTACTTAATAATGAAGTAGTTGAATTGAAACTTGGTACATTAATTAGGCTACTTATTTAGCAGTGCTTCTGCTGAGTCCTTTCTGATTAATTGCCCTAACATTTTATTAATTGTCTATTGAACTCTAAAACAGAATTACGTTTTCTTAACCTTCCTGGCGGTAAGCCCGAGCTGAGCTCGGGCTATGCCACGCAGGACTATTTCTCAGGCCCTACTGGGCCGATTTTCGTAAATTTTTTTGTTGTTGCACTTTGCTAGCACTTTGCTAGCTGCGTGAACTCACCGATCGCCGCCGATTTGCCGCCGCTCACCATGTTACAGGGGGTCCACCCCCCCCCCCCCGGGACCCCTGCGCAGCCTGGCCAATCAGTGCCAGGCTGCGCTAAGGGGTGGATCGGGACTCCCTATGATGTCATGACGTCGGTGACGTCATCGCGCCCGTCGCCATGGCGGCGGGGGAAGCCTTAATGGAAATCCCATTCAGAACGGGATTTCCTGACGGGCCTGATCGCCGGAGGCGATCGGAGGGGGTGGGGGGATGCCGCTGCTCAGCGGCTGTCATGTAGCTAGTGCTAGGCTAGCGCTAAACCTGACTTATTCCAGTATAGCCAATGTTATATTTTACCATTGCCTGTTATAGAAATGTGGGGAACTAGTCACAAAGAACATTTTTCATGTAAAGGTGTAATAACGGAGTTCTTTTTTTGGGCACAATTTGTACCCCGTAAATAATGGAAAACATCCACTAACAGTGCATAAAGCTCCAACAGCAATGAGCCTAGGCAACAGGGAAAAAGAGGACGGACAGTAATCAATTAATATTGGCCAATCACTGACCAACTTTACCACCTCAATGTAGCATGAGGGTCAAGAGACTTTAAATACTATGGACAGATTGTGTAGATAAGCTACCATAAATGGAAGTGGTAAAATTGGCCAATCATTGGCCAATCAAAAATGGATTTGTGTACTGGGTTTAAATAAGTAGACTCGATGTTCCAAAAATAGACAAAGGATAGGATCCATAAATCCCAGCTGGCGTACAGTCACAGATGATACCAGAATGAGGTCTAGTATATATCCTGAATATTCCTCTAGTAACCAGATGGTTGGTTGGTCCCAGGCTTTGGTCTGCAGCATCAGACTCCACTCCAGTAATCAACACCAGCAGCCCCAGGGACCCTAATGCTGTGAGGTTTTAGCTACAGCTCTTGGGCTTTTCCTTCCCATAGTAGCATAAAGACAAGGCTTGTCCTTTGAAAACCTCAGCCTTACCTTCATTAGCAGCAACACACAACTGCTTTGTTGTGCTTTCCTTAGGTATTTCAACTCCTGTAGGGGTGATTTCAGTTCTGGGAGGACAATGCTTAACAGTGACTCACCTCAACAGGCCAGACCTGCTGAAATTGTACTGTTCTAGCAGGGTTTGGCAGGCTTTAGTTTCACCTGGAAAACTAAGGAAAGGGCTTGTTGAGAGCTATGTACAGGGACTGCAATGAGGCTCATCAGATTGTTACATCCTGTTTCTTTGCAAGTTACATGTTTAAGCAGCAGAGACAGCCATACTATCCCAGGAAACACACACACACACGTAGATAACTACTTGAACTACGTATGTAACATGTATTGTATTGTCCATGGCCTCAATTCACTAAGATCACGCTGGAGAAAATAGGGGAGGGAAAACTTACTCCACACAGTGAGAGAGTTATCTTATCTCTTCATTCCTTAAATGACCTCCTCTGTAGTTAAATTACCTCCTCTGTAGTTATTTTCACATGCAGTTAATTAACAGGCTGTTAATTTAACTTTAGAATTCTGGAGTTATTTTAAGGATTGAAGAGTTAACTTAAAGACAGAAGAGTTAACTTTAGGTTTGCCTGAGGTAAAATGTTTACTGAATACTACATGGTGATAACTCTAGAAACAGGAGATAAGCTTAGTGAATTGAGGCCCATGTTTTAATTTCAGTAAATTTTATATAGTAAATAAAGAGAACTTTTTTTCCTGGCATTTGCCATCTTGATTCCCTCTGACTGAAGACAATCCTGATAATTTCTTCCATTACTTTTTTTTTCTTCTAGAAACTGCACTGTCATAGCTAGCTTGCTTTGTAATGCATGTGAGCGCAGTATATATCATATTTCAGCAGCTCACTGAACTGCCCTCAACCAATCAGTGAGGAGCAGGTATGTGGGAGTGGGGTAACAAGCTTCTTTTTGTTGGCAATGGCAGAAACAGAGCCAGGCTGACTGAGATAAGATTTATTACAGCAGAAACATTTATGATTATATCGGAATGCTTGCAATGCAAGGTAGGTTGCAGGCTGCATATTAACTACTAGCCGACTGCTCCACGCCAATTGGAGTGAACACGGTGGCAGCCCCAGGACCGATCCACGCCGATTGGCATGAATGGCTTCCTATGGGGCTAGCAGAAGATTGCACGCATATCTGCTTACTCTGCTCCGCCTTCAGTCTCCCAGCAGTGATCGCCGCTCGGAGACTGTTAGCCGGAGAAACCGCCATCTAATAAGTCCGTACAGCACTGCGATCTAAGGCAGCGCTGTACTGGGGACAGCCGTGTGACATGGCTGTCCCCCTGGGAGGCAAAAGAGCGATCTGCTGTGATAGGCTGCAGCCTATCACAGCTGATCGCTGTGATAGGCAGGCAGAGGGAAGGACCTGAAAAAAAAAGTAAATTTATTTAAAATTAACCCATTCGCGTTCCGACGTTTTCATGTGAGAAATGTTCACCTCTCATTCATTAGCCTATAACTTTATCACTACTTATCACAATGAACTGATCTATATCTTGTTTTTCCGCCACCAATTAGGCTTTCTTTGGGGGGTACATTTTGCTAAGAGCCACTTTACTGTAAATGCATTTTAACAGGAAGAATAAGAAAAAAAATTGAAAAATTCATTATTTCTCAGTTTTCAGCCATTATAGTTTTAAAATAATACATGCCTCCATAATTAAAACTCACATATTGTATTTGCCCATATGTCCCGGTTATTACACCGTTAAAATTATGTCCCTATCAAAATGTATGGCGACAATATTTTATTTGGAAATAAAGGTGCATTTTTTCCATTTTGCATGTATCACTATTTACAAGTTTAAAATAAAAAAAATATAGAAATATTTCATCTTTACATTGATATTTAAAAAGTTTAGACCCTTAGGTAAATATTTACATGTTTTTTTTTTATAGTAAACATTTTATTTGGGTAGTTTTGGGAGGGTGGGAGGTAAACAATAGATTTATAATGTAAATGTGTGTTAATTTTTTTTTTTTTTTTACTTTCAGTTGTAGTATTACTTTTTGGCCACAAGATGGCGGCCATGAGTTTGTTTACATGACATCACTCTAAGCGTAACACACGCTTAGAGCGACGCATGGGGGAGGTGACAGCCAGAAAAAGCACAGCTTCCGAGAGAAGCTGTCGCTTTTTCAGCGGGGGGAAGCAATCAGTGATCGGGCACCATAGCCCGATTCACTGATTGCCTGGCTAACGAACCGCGGGCCGGGAGCACACGTGCACGCGCGCGATCGGCCGTGGGAGCTCGCGGTAGCGCGCATGGTTCCTGGACGTAGTCTCTACGTCCAGGAACCAAAATAGGTTAAATAACAAAAATATTTATAAAAAAAACAAACAACTGCGGGGCGATCAGACCCCATCAACAGAGAGCTCTGTTGGTGGGGAGAAAAGGGGGGGGGGGTCACTTGTGTGCTGAGTTGTGGGGCCCTGCAGCGAGCTTTTAAAGCTGCAGTGGCCGAATATGAGAAAAATGGCCTGGTCTTTAGGGGGGTTTAACACAGCGGTCCTCAAGTGGTTAAACACAGAGCAGTGGGTAAATGGTATTTTATTTTGTGGCTGACAATACCTCTTTAATCCAAATTGCCAATTCCTTCTTTATTGATTGACAGGAAAGACTTTGAAATGAGCCAGTACGCCAGTAAGATTGAAGATGAGCAGGCCCTCGGTGCCCAACTGCAGAAGAAGATCAAAGAGCTCCAGGTACATATGAATCTTCTAAAGTAATAAGTGAGTTAGATAATGATTTATAGTGGTATCATTGAGAAATTATCTCATCGGTACTGAAAGCCACAAATGACAGGCCACAGAACTATATAAAACATCCTTTATTTGATCATAGGTTTCTTCAACAGTCACAGAAGCATTTTTTTTTGTATAATCGGACATTATTTGAAATCTGCTATTGTAGTGTTTTTTTCACATATTGGAAAGTTGAAATCAGGCTTACAGTGGGAGTGCCTACTTTTGGGGCAGCCAGGTAGAACTGGATGGTACCTATGGGTCCTACATGAAGAACGTGAGCATCACCAGCATCATTATATACACAGCTAGAGTAGAGAAGATAAGGGACAGTATGGGCATTGCTTTCAGGATCTTTCGGCAGGAGTATACCTTTTAAAAGTCATAGGTGTATTGGGGAGTGGGGACATAAGGAGCATTTAAAGATCTTATGAATGAATAACCAAAATGCCTGTAGCTTTATGGAAGACATACATTCTTTTATGAATTTTAATTTAATCTAATCTTGACCTCTAAAATATGTTTATTGGCTTATATTACAGGTAACACCAATAAATATTTGTATTTGCTGATATTTTCCCATAATCTAGACTCTTAGGCCCTGTTCAGACTATGTGCGTTCCTAGCCGCTTTTCCAGAACGCATACGGGCAGACTTTGCACATAGAAACGGCTACTAATGTTTTCTAATGGCCTCGTTCACATGTATGCGTATGTGACGCATACGTTTCTCATCCGCATTGCTGCACGCAGTTCTGTGCGTCACGCACAGAAACGGACACAATGAAAGTCTATGGACGCGTATCAAAAACGCGTACTATTGCGTTCTTAGCGTACGTTTCCCTCAGCGTTTCCCATTGTTTCCTGTGTGACGCACTTCCTTTCAACATGCAAAAATGCAAGAAAAACGCATATGCGTTTTCTTTGCTTTTCTATGCGTTCTGCAAACGCTGACAGTATGAACGGGGCCTTACAGAATAACACAGAGTAGAGGTTTAACATTAGAAAAATGAAGGTAATTCCAGGCTATCATATTTCCCACTTTAAACAGTATAATATAACCTGAAGTAAATGTATGGACATGTTTACTTATTGCAGTCACACTGTAGACATTTGGGCAACAAGGAAATGGATAATCACAGACAATAGAGAATTATAGAGCAAACTAATATGCAGCCAAAGTAGTTGTAGAGTTTTCTCATTTTAGCTAATTTTTTTAATGTTAGGCCCGCATTGAGGAACTGGAAGAGGAGATTGAATCAGAACGGGCAGCCCGTGCCAAGGCAGAGAAACAGAGGTCTGATCTTTCCCGAGAGCTTGAAGAGATCAGCGAGCGTCTGGAGGAAGCTGGTGGTGCAACTTCTACTCAGATTGAAATGAACAAGAAGCGTGAGGCTGAATTTCAGAAGATGAGGCGTGACCTGGAGGAGTCCACCTTGCAGCATGAAGCTACTGCAGCAGCTCTCAGAAAGAAGCACGCTGATAGCGCTGCTGAACTTGGGGAACAGATAGACAACCTTCAGCGCGTCAAGCAGAAGCTAGAGAAGGAAAAGAGTGAACTGAAGATGGAGATTGATGACCTTGCTAGCAACATGGAGTCAGTCTCCAAAGCCAAGGTTAGTGAGGGATGTTTTAGAAGCAAGTAAACTTCTGTCTGCATTACCTCAACTTGTTACATCCATTAGCAGGGCAGTTTAGTTTTCTGAGCCATATCAGACACCACCAGGAACTCTGTTCTCTATATGTTAAATTAAGCACTGTTAGTGATTTTGATGGTGATTCTTGGGGTGAGTGCTCATATGAGTCTATTCAGCGGGAGAAATGACTAATGGGTAGTGTTTAACACAATAGTTCGTTTTTTCTAGACTAAATTTAAAGTTATTAACTTGAGGAACTTTAAAACGTCTACAAATGTTCAAAGACATGGTCTTATTGAGATGTTTGTCTGTCTTCTAGCATTATCTTTTTTAGTCCTCATTACCTAGTCATGGTGAAGCACAACCACTGAGATTAAAAGTTAATGACTGGAGTTAAAGTTTGAAAGTGCAGACAATAGTGTACCTGCCTGGTGAAGTGTTGTGGTCAGGAAAGGTTAGTGGACTTTCCTCCTATACAAAAGCCAGCAGCCCAAAATCTTCTCTATTCTGTCAGTAATCCCTAATTCAGTGTCAGATGACTTCAGAAAATAAAGTAGGAGAGCTTAAAAATAATAATGTAACTTGAACTTATCGGATGCTAAAAATCTACTCACGCGTCACGCCTACAAGCAAGACATACTTCTTTATGCTATCCACAGGCCAACTATGAGAAGATCTCCCGAACACTGGAAGACCAGCTGAGTGAGCTGAAGACTAAAGATGAGGAACATCAAAGACAGATTAATGACATCAATATTCAAAGGGCCCGTCTGCAAACTGAAAATGGTAATTTTCATGATATAAAAATGCTAACCGCATTAAAAAATGACGTGAACGTATTACTGCAGCATTCACACGTGTTTATAAATGTATCCTTACCAGCACATTATATTATATGTGCCATTAAAGGGAATCTAAACTTTTGTGTACCAAAAAAAAAAAATCCTCCTCAACTGTAACAATTACTAGTGATTTCATAGAATACTATGTCAGACAATTGCTGGGTTATACAGGTGAGCTGACTGAGCGCCTGAATAAAAGTGGTTACTGGCTTTGTCTGCAGATGAAATGCTAACACTACAAAGGGAGGTTTTGGTGATTTTTTTCACCAATGTACTGCCGTGTTCCTTGCAAGGGATTACATTTCTATATAACCACCCACAAAATCACAACTGGCTGCAAATTGAAGTGTAAAGGCATTTTTTGATAACTTAAAATTACAAAAATGGGTTGTATAGAACTGATTCAATATTTGAATTAAAGTTTACACTTATTTTAATGTAAGTTAATTGTGCAAGTGTCTTTTTAGACTGGGCCATACACTCCTTGATTGTTCTGATCTATTTGATCCATTTCATTTGATCATTTTGATCGAATCTGCCAGTAATCTATTGCTCCACCATATCCAATCGATTCCCTTTGGATTGTTTTTGTACAATTTAACAACAGTTTTCAGTATCATGAATGATACTGAAAACCATTTTTAAATAGACCAAATAGTGAACTGTATTCAGAGTTACTTTATAATCGACCCTTTATTTTGTAAACTTTAATTTTATTTAAAATATGTTCATGTATAGCAAGGATTTTTTCATAGGTGGCCTGGAAAACTGGGCTACATGTCTTAAATCCATTCCTCAGTCTATAGTCTGGATTTTACAGTAAATATCTATGACTTATTTTTAATAGGGGAGTATGCTCGCCAACTGGAAGAAAGAGATTCCTTGATTTCCCAGCTTTCTCGAGGAAAGCAGGCCTTTACTCAACAAATTGAAGAGCTAAAGAGACAACTTGAGGAGGAGACAAAGGTATAACATATATTTGTAAAACCTTTGATGTGACTGTTAGGTGTAGTCACCAATCTAACTCCTGTTATAAACAACTCAAACTGTCTTTTTTTCTTCTAATAAAAATAATTCTTATATGTGCTTTTCTATACAGGCCAAGAACGCTCTTGCCCATGGCTTACAGTCTTCCCGACATGACTGTGACCTCTTACGGGAGCAATATGAAGAGGAACAGGAGGCCAAGGCTGAGCTTCAGCGCTCATTGTCTAAGGCCAATGGTGAAGTTGCTCAGTGGAGGACAAAATATGAGACAGATGCCATACAACGCACAGAGGAACTTGAGGAAGCCAAGTAAGTAGCTGCTAATTTTACCCATTGCTGATCCTTTTTTTGCAATACATTATAAATATTTAAAGGGAACCTGAGGTGAGACATATGGAAGCTGACATTTTCTTTTAAACAATGCACATTTCCTGTCTGTCCTGCTGATCCCCTGCTTCTAATACTCATAGCCATGCAGTTCAGAGGTTTCTCACAAAAAATCTGACTGGATTAGCTGCTTGCTTGTTTCAGGTGTGTGATTCAGACACCACTGCCTGGAAAGATCAGCAGGACTGCCAGGCAACTGGTATTGTTTAAAAGCAAATAATAAATATGGCAGCCTCTATATGTCTCTCACATCGGGCTCCTTTTAAACATTTAAAAGGCTTTTTGACATCCTGGAATACGTTCCTGGTTTAAAATGGCCAAAACCAAAATGTAGATCAGATTAGCATTATCTGGTTTGGAAGTTGGATTAAGGAAACTGTTGACTTTTTGGGGGCTTTAAAAAGTTCAAGAATATCTGCAACATGTTTACTCATATCATACTAGAAAGAAGCTGGCTCAGCGATTGCAGGACGCTGAGGAGCACATTGAGGCTGTAAATTCCAAGTGTGCATCTTTGGAGAAGACCAAACAGAGGCTTCAGAATGAAGTTGAGGATCTTATGGTTGATGTGGAGAGATCCAACAGTGCTTGTGCCGCCCTGGACAAGAAGCAGAAGAACTTTGATAAGGTATGTATTTAATTTTATGGAGCTATATTGACCTGAATATCTAGAGAAAACATTAGTTGCATCTCATATTGCTTGGTGTAAATATTTTTCCCTAGTATTCTAGTTTATACTGCATTTATGTCATGGATAATTTATTAATGTCATTGTATGCCTCCACATTCCATAGATCCTGGCTGAATGGAAGCAGAAGTTTGAGGAGTCCCAGGCAGAATTGGAAGCTTCCATGAAAGAATCTCGATCACTCAGCACTGAGCTCTTCAAGATAAAGAATGCTTATGAAGAATCCTTGGACCACCTGGAGACTATCAAGCGAGAGAACAAGAACTTGCAACGTAATGACCTCCTATGATCAAATGAATCCTGAATTTTCTGTTCTGTTACCATTATCCTGCTATTCATTTCTTCAGTACAAATTTAGTTTGTAGAGAAACTGTTGTAGATTGCACTCACTTCTGAAATTGGTGTACTTCATAGTTTTGTCGAGTGACATTGCATTAGTTTGTCCCTCTTGGTTGTGATAGAACCTACTAAACAACTATTAACGTTGTTGGGACCGGACGGCTATGGCCTCTTTAAGACCAGAGCCGTCCATGCCCTTTCAAGAACTCTGATTGACTTATAGCAATCACAAGGTCAGGAGGCAAGTATATTGGTCCTGCCCGATATATATAGAAGCTCTACTGTCAGCGTGATGCCTGTTTGTAAGCAAAAACTAAAGATAAAGTGAAATCCCTTTCTCTGTCAGCACCTTAGTCAAGTACCAAAAGAAAACTGATACTGCAAGTGCCAGCAGTACTGTCATGTCTATACCATGCCTTCATGTTTTTTATATGAATGTTTCTAGCAACCCATAAGCTATTCGTTACAATCATTCCTCTACATTTCCCAATACATACTTGAAGCATTTTTCATGACCTAATCAGATCATTTTAATGAATTTGGTCCTCTACTTGGTGGTGGCCAGAAGTAACAAAATGTTTTTGTTTTGTTTTTTTCTACAGAGGAGATTTCTGATCTTACTGAACAGGTGTCAGAAACTACCAAGACCTTACATGAAGTAGAGAAGGCCAAGAAGCAGCTTGATCAGGAGAAGAGTGAGATCCAGACTGCTCTGGAGGAAGCAGAGGTACCCATCAGTAGACAAATTATGTTTTCTTGATGGATTTTACTGTTTTTTTTGGCCATTCATTTCAGCATATTTGAACTCTTATGGAACAAGATTGCTTAGTGAAAGTTCCTGACCTGAATACTGAAAATAATAAAGATTGTTATTTTCTCCTACTTAAGAAAGGGAAAATCTTAAATTATAACACTTCTGGGTGTCTCACAATTGTCTTCTATTCCATAGGCATCCCTTGAACATGAGGAAGGAAAGATTCTCAGAATCCAGCTTGAGCTCAATCAAGTAAAATCAGAAATTGACAGGAAGATTGCTGAGAAAGATGAAGAGATTGACCAACTGAAGAGGAACCATGTCAGGGTGGTGGAATCCATGCAGAGTAGTCTGGATGCTGAAATCAGAAGCAGGAATGATGCTCTGAGGCTGAAGAAGAAAATGGAAGGAGATCTAAATGAAATGGAAATCCAATTGAGTCATGCTAACCGCCAGGCTGCTGAGTCTCAGAAGCAACTGAGGAATGTCCAGGGACTGCTTAAGGTAAATCACCACAGTTACAAATTGTTTTCGTATAAAATTGTTATTATTGATTTACAGACTCTAGATTACAATCAATTTTCAGAATCAATGTTATTTGTCCAAATAAGTTTGCACTTACAAGAAATTTGACAGTTGGTTAACGAACAAAATGATACAAGGACACACAGTGTAGATATTACACGTCAGGGACAGTATATAAGGTAATGTGGTAGTAAACAGGATGAGAAGCATTGGTTTTCAGTTATATGCGGTAATACTTTAAAGTCCTGGCAGTCCTAGTGTGGTTCTGCATTAAACATAGCTACCACCTGAGGGAAGAAGCTGTCCCTGTGCCTGAGAGTTTTTGTTGCAGCTGACCAGTATCTCATTCCTGAAGTCATATGCTGGAAGATAGAGTGAGTAGACATACAATATTTTAAGCAATAGCTCACTTTCCCCAAAAAAAAAACTTACCAGTGTCCCGTTATTACAAAAAACTAAGGAAGGAAAACACTGATTTGCACTATAGTTTAAGAAACAATTATGATCTTCCATTTAGATAAAATTTTACATGGTGCAGTAATCAAGGGTTGAAGATATTTAGCTATTTAATGCAAAAACTATTAACATAAGTTATTTTGTGGGTTCAAAAGTATTAATAGAGCACAGCTGAAAAAAAAAGTAAGATGCTTTCCAATGTATAAGGATAAGTGCATGTATATTAGTAGCCTGTAATAATTTTGTCTATAAATCAATGGGATAGCGTCAGGTCAAAAAGAAAAAGTTCAGAACTGAAGAAGTCCTGAAAGTCCAAAAATAACAATGCAAACAGCTTGATGATTCTTTGCCTTTCTTGTGACCAGGATGTCCAAATCCATCTGGATGATTCCCTCAGAGCAAATGAAGATCTGAAAGAGCAGTTGGCCATGGTCGAGCGTAGAGCAAATCTCATGCAAGCAGAAATTGAGGAAATCAGAGCAGCTCTGGAGCAGACCGAGCGGAGCAGGAAGGTGGCAGAACAAGAGCTGCTGGATGCAAGTGAGCGTGTCCAGCTTCTGCACTCACAGGTAACCAACTTGCCTTCACCCTTATCAAATTCACGAGCCAGATACCATACGTGACTGGAACAGGTATCAGATTAACATCTTTTATGTTTTTTTTTCTCCATCCTTTCAATTTAATAGAACACCAGCTTGATCAACACTAAGAAGAAGATGGAAAGTGACATTGCTCAACTGCAGAGTGAAGTTGAGGAAGCTATTCAGGAAGCTCGTAATGCAGAAGAAAAGGCCAAGAAGGCCATCACTGATGTAAGTGGCTTAACCATTTTGTCTGGTGGTGAACTTCTAATCTTCTTACAATTAACTTGAACATTTAGGAGCAGGTCCAGTTCAGTACCCTGCATCACAGTCAGATTGGCAATGTTAGAGGACATTATGGTACAAAAAAAAATTGTTATTCTAATTAATGAGTGTTTTTCAGCAAAACTATACAAGTAAGCTGCACTCCATATCACCTTTTCCTTTATTAACTTGAAATATTGGGTTTTGTCCAGGCTGCCATGATGGCTGAGGAACTGAAGAAGGAACAGGACACCAGTGCTCATCTTGAAAGGATGAAGAAAAATCTAGACCAGACAGTGAAGGACCTTCAGCTTCGTCTGGATGAGGCTGAGCAACTAGCTCTTAAAGGCGGAAAGAAGCAGCTCCAGAAACTAGAGGCCAGGGTGTGTATGAAGAACTTTTTCAAGTAGGAGGATCTAACAACACTTCAACTACTTGACTCCATCCTTACTTTTGTGTATTTCCAGGTGAGGGAACTTGAAAATGAATTGGATGCAGAGCAGAAGCGTAGCTCAGATGCTATCAAGGGTGTTCGTAAATATGAGAGGAGAGTCAAGGAGCTCACATACCAGGTCAGAAAAATGATATCATTTATGCATGTAGTATGGATTTCTTTGTTTTGGTTCCAGATTACAGTCATTATTACTGGAAGGAAAATTAAGCAGTGCATGATTTTCACTGAAATATTACCTTTATAAAAATATTGCTTTACTTTCCTTTGGAAGTACTGCAATGAAAATAAAAACATTGGGTGTTGATTTCTTGAACCTTTTTCTTCCACAAAACGTTTAGTTAGCAAGCTTAACACAATATATATCTAGTCATTTTTAAATAAATAACTCAATAACACTTGTTTGGTGCCATGATCTCTTTTTTTTTTTTGCAGTCTGAAGAAGACAAGAAGAATGTTTTAAGACTTCAAGACCTGGTGGACAAACTTCAACTGAAAGTCAAGGCCTACAAGAGGCAGACTGAAGAAATTGTAAGTAGCCATTGATATGATTCCATAAAATGTTCTTTGGCATGATTCATAACCAGTTTTCTAGCAAAATCTTTGTATAAATTACAATTAATATAATATTATACCAAAAAAAAAACTGAGCGATAGCTCCAATAATTATTAGAGGCTAAATAGCTAAGAAAAGTTTGTCTTGGTTAGGTAGGGTTAAGATGGTTAAACGATTATAACACTGACCGATAACACGTTTTGATTTATAAATGAAATCTATAAAAGAGTGATATCATTGCTAGGAAAATGTATACATTTTAACCCCCCTGGTGTTCTATTTAAATTGCCAGGGTGGCGGTGGCAGGTTTTTTTTTACGTCTTTTTTTTTTCCATGCTGCCAACTGAAAGTTAGCAGCATGAAAGCCGATGAAAGCCCACTCGCTTTCGGCCATCACAAGTAACAAGAAATCCCGCGAAGAACGGGATTTCTTGTTAGGCTTACGCCGTCGCCATGGCAATGATCGGGATGACGTCATGGACGTCAGCCGACGTCCTGACGGTAAGACGCCTCCGATTCAGCCCTTTGCGCTGCCCGAAAGTGCTTGGTCCAGGCAGCGCAGGGCTCTGGCGGTGGGGGGGGCCTCTTCCGCCGCTGCACGCAGCGGTTCACTTTATTTGCTGTAAATCGGCCCAGCTGAGCTCGTCCATACCGCCAGGAAGGTTAAACGGATTTTATTAATTTTTTTCTGTTATATATGGTAATTCATCCTTTTATATTTGCAGTCTTATAAGTGTTTACCCCTTCTACTTAGTGCCCCCCTTGCAGTCTGTTATATTTATTTGACATTCAGTAGCTAAAAATATATCAGGATAGGTAAATCAATGTGGGAATTGGATATCAATTCTGAATCCTTTCTGCTGATTGCCAGGGGCTTGAGACACTGTCATAGGATTTAGATTTGGTTTTGACTTAGCTGTGGAATTGGCTGATGTTCCTGATGTTGATGATGATTGTACAGCTGAGCTACTATTTCAATTAAAAAAAAAAAAAAACATCTTCATAATCAACTCCACAAGTCCAACTGCTGACCTCAACATTAAAAAGACTTCTCTTACTTTCGTGAACATTTAGGAGGAGCAATCCACTGTCAACCTGTCCAAGTATCGTAAGGTTCAGCATGAGCTGGAGGAGGCTGAAGAGAGGGCCGATATTGCTGAATCCCAGGTCAACAAACTTCGAGCTAAAACACGAGAGGTCACCAAGATCACAAAGAGTGAGGAATAAGGGAGCAAGAGAGCCACAAGGTGAATGAAGAGCTGCACATAATGTGAAATCTTTGTCACTTTGTCTCTAAGTTATGTTGTCTTAAAGTCGTAGTGTTAATAAAATGTAGATCTTTGCAAGAATCACTAGCGTCGGAGTCTACTTAATCAACATATCATGTAGAAGGTTTTTTTTATTAGGTGTGAAAGGACTTCAGTGACATTTAGAAGACAGAAGAAACGTTTAATCCTTACATTTTAAGGAACAATACTGATCTAAACAGAAAAAAAGAAAATACTATAATTTCTCACAAAAGATTTTCAAGACCTTTGACCTTATCTTTAACGCTGGCCATACACTGATCAATGTGGCCAACAGATAGATCCCTTTCTGATCATTATCTGATAAGAGATGGATCTATCTGATCAAATCTTTCTACACATCATTTCTATCTCACCATCTAATGTGCCCCCCCCTCAGATTGTGCAGAGCGTAGGCAGCGGAGCTTACTCTCACATGTCCACAAGCGCGTTTCTATTCTTCATCTTGGGCGCAACACGCTTCAGTTTCCCTTTAAGGCTAAATAACAGCACCCCCCCTTTCCTAGTTATACCAGTGGTACTGTTTACCTTGCTTGCAATATGTCTTGAAATATTTCTAAGAATAGCATTTCTGCTGTTGTAAACACTGCAACATGCACTGTTCATGGATTTCTAGAAACTTTTTTCACACTATCACCCACCCCTTGTCATGTAAGCATTGATAAGTAGCTTTGCTGAGACCCTATACTGTACATTCTATGCACTTGTACTTGACCAATCCAACAACACTCTATGGCATGTTTCTTTAAAGGAAGATGAACTGCAAGGTATATGGAGGGTACCATTGCTTACTCTGTTTTGAAAATGTTACTTGCTTGGCTGGCTTCTGAGAAGGGGCAGGCAACTACAGTTGGTCTGAGCATAGCGATTTCATTAGCTAAATTGTGCTTCACTAAGAACTTAACGATTCATAATGCATCATAATACATCCTAATAATGGGGTCATTCTTCTAAGTAGCTCCCAGCTGCATTTGAACTAGCTTGGGCTCAGAAGTTGTGGCAAGCAGTTCTTCTGTCTGTATTCAAATTAAGGGTCTTGTTTATTGAATACCAAAGAAGTGTAAAGGAAATCCATCTTGGTAAACTTATGGGTGGCAAACACAATACATACTGATTCACCCTCTGGTCCCTGGTCCATGTCTTCTTTGCGAAACCTCTTCCCCCTTGGCACCACTGTCAGTCTTGGGTGTCTGGATACTTCACCTATAAGTGCATAGCTGCCCTCCTTCAAAGCTTGCTATCTCATTGTGTGAATTCCTAGAGGAGCAAAATGCCATGACCATATTCGAGATGGCAGCTTGAAGACTCTCACTACTGATGCAGTGGTGTCTGGGGAGAATAGACTTGTGATGATAAGGACTGACAGGCAAGTCCTGCAGAAGCCTTTCTAAGGATTCAAATTTTATTGGAGAACTGGTGTCCAGCAGGGAGTGCTCTTTATTATATGTGCTGCCGAAGCGAGCACAAGGGAGTGCTCTTAAGGAGTTGAGTATGGGGAAGAGGGGAGAGGAGGACCAGTGGAAGCTTTTCTCGTGTCATGAGTATAATTGGAAGAACCGGGGGATCAGCAGTGCTTTCCTGGGGAGGGAAATACAATGGGAAGATCGGACTAGCAGCTGCCTTCCTGTGGAAGAATTATTGGGTTATCGCAGACTAGCAGAAGCCCCCTGCAGAGGTGAGAATGATGACAGTGGAAATCTTTGATGGGACAACCATATAACAGACTCACAGAGAGAACCTTTCTGGTGAAGGAGATGGTGGGAGGACCAGGGAACAGCAAGAGCCTTCCTGTGGAGTGGAGTGTAATATGAGGACAAAGGACAAGAGGGAGCCTTCCTCTGAAGGGGAGTATACTGTGAGGACTGGCGACAGGAGAGAGCCTTCCGGGAGCAGTGTATGATGGGAAGTATAATGTGAGTACTGGGGACCAGAGGGAGTCTTCTTGGGAAGGGTAGTATAATGTGAGGACTGGGGACTAGAGGGAGCCTTCTTAAGAATGGAAGTATAATGTTAGTACTGGGGACCAGAAGGAGCCTGCCTGGGGAGGGAAGTATACGGAGCCTTCTTGGGGCGAGGAGGATGATGGGAAGGATGTGAAGATGGGAACACAGAAATCCTTCTTGGGGAGATGAGTATGATGGGAAGACTGTGAGGACCAGAGAGCGTATTTGGGATGGAGGTTAATGTGAGGACTGGAGACCAGAGGTAACTTCCTGGGGAGGTGAGTATGATTGGAAGACTGTGACGATTGGGGACAAGAAGGAGCCTTCCTGGGAAGGGGAGTATAATGTGAGTACTGGGGACCACAGTGAGCCTTCCTGAGGAGGGGTGTATAATGTGAGGATTGGGAACCAGTTACTGGGGGGTAGAATATAATGAGTGTGATGGGGAGCACTGGTGCCTTCCTGGACAATTGAGGATGATTGAAGAACAGGGGGCAACAGTTATCTTTACTGTAGGAGAGTATAATGTTTTCTAGTGACAGTTTAAATTATATTAAAGTGCATTTCAAGTCAAAGAAATATGGTAATATTGCTTTGTATGTGGTCAGGATGAAATCCACTACCCTGTTATTAGGAATACAGTATATATATATTTTTTTATCCTGATACCTTGAAACACTAATTGAGTATGAGTATATGAGTGTCCTTTCTCCTCCTCTCTGACTCTGATTCTTCTCTGTCTAGCTATTTTTTTTTTGGAACAAAGTCAAATGAATAGCTAGCTGTACCTGTATTGTCTAAAGAATTCTCTTTACCCCATCGCCTGTGTCCGATAAATCTTTCTGAGTGGCTTCGTATTATCAGCTTAGTGAAAAAAGCCGTGCAAACAAAAGGGAAGGAGTGGTGAACTGGAGAGTGCTCAAGTCTCCCCCAGGTTCTGTCTGTCCAGGTTCTGTTGCATTTTGATAAATTCTTGAGTTGATTATTTTGAGTGGCTTAAAACATTTTTTTTTAACATGCTCTACAGAAAAAAATGAAATTAACCATATTAATCCAGAAGTAATTTTTTTGTGTATGAAAGAAATCCACATCCTGTTAATAATGTCATCAGTGCTTACACTTAAAGTGGACCTGAACACAGAACTTCCTCTCTCCTTTAAAAGATAAGCAACAGCATAATAACCCTTAAAGAGAAACATTTATTTGTTACAGCTGATATAAATCCTGCAATAAATCTGCGTGTCTATTTCCTGCTTTCATGGAAACAGACATAGGGTTAACATCCTGTGTTTACAAATTAGCTGCTCAGCCGAGGCAGTCAGCTGGCACAGCTGAGAGATCAGATTACAGTAGTGATATGAGTCACGTATGAGGGGGGATTAGACAGGCTAAACTCTCTAAATACATACAGGGGGCATTTCTCTATGTTTTCCTTCTGTCCTGTGCAAGAGTTCAGGTCCACTTTAAAGAGAATCTGTACTCTAAAATTCTTACAATAAAAAGCATACCATTCTATTCATTATGTTCTCCTGGGCCCCTCTGTGCTGTTTCTGCCACTCCCTGCTGCAATCCTAGCTTGTAATTGCCAGTTTTAGGCAGTGTTTACAAACAAAAGACACGGCTGCTAACCAGCTTGTGATAGGCTGAGAGGAGCTCAGTCTGTGACTCACACAGAGCCTGCAGGGGACGTGGAGAGGGTGTGTATAACTTCTATCCTATCACAAGCAGAGCAGCACATTCCTGCCTGAGCTGACAAAGGAAAGAATATTAGATTATATAACAGAGATAATACAGCCACTGTGCAACTAGGAAAGGCTGCAGTAAAACAGACCACATTAGAACATGTATAGGAACTTAAAGATAGAAGAATTAAGGCTGAAAATTTTGTTACAGAGTCTCTTTAAAAATATTTCAGCTATAGCAGCTCCTGTATTCCTTTCCTGACTGGCTCCACTGAATTACAATATAGGCCCCACTGATCTGACTGTATTTCAGTGAAATTAAACTCATACAATATCTCACAAAACTGAGTACACCTCTCACATTTTTGTACAAATGTAATTATAACTTTACATGGGACAACACTGAAGATATGACACTTTGGTACAATGTAAAGTAGTCAGTGTATGGTTTGTAACAGTGTAAATTTGCTGTCCCATCCAAATAACTCAACACACAGCATTAATATCTAAACGGCTGGTAACAAAATTGAGTACACCTCTAAGTAAAATTCTCAAAATTTTCTCCAGATAGACCTTTTCCCTCATGTTACTTGTTAGTGTTACAAGGTCTCTGGTGTGAATGGGAAGCAGGTGGCACTTCATAGCAGAGAACTCTCCGAGGATCTTAAAAACAAAGAATATTGCTTTATATAAAGATGGGTTGGGCTATAAGAATTGCCAACACCCTGAAACTGATCTGCAGCACAGTGGCCAAGACCATACGTTGGTTTAACAGGGCAGGTTCCACTCATAACAGGCCTTGAGGCCACTCAGAACAGGCATGTGCTCCACATCATATCTAGTGCTTGCCTTCTGTAAATAGGTGTATGAGTGCCGGCAGCTTTGCTGCAGAGGTTGAAGGGGTGGGGGGTCAGTCTGTCAGTGCTCAGATCATACGCCGCACACTGCATGAAACTGGTCTGCATGGTTGTCCTCCCAGAAGGAAGCCTCCTAAAGGGAACCTGAACTGAGTAAAATTATTTTCATTTTCAGTTCAAGTTTTCTTTAAAGAGGATCTGTACTCTAAAATTCTTACAATAAAAAGCATACCATTCTATTCATTATGTTCTCCTGGGCCCCTCTGTGCTGTTTCTGCCACTCCCTGCTGCAATCCTGGCTTGTAATTGCCAGTTTTATGCAGTGTTTACAAACAAAAGACATAGCAAGTGACAGGCTGAGAGTAGCTCAGTGTGTGAGTCATACAGAGTGTGCAGGGGGCCTGGAGAGGGTGTGTATAGCTTCTATCCAATCACAAGCAGCACAGCACATTCCAACCTGACTGCTTGAGCCCGACAGAGCTGACAGAGGAAAGAAGATTAGATCATATAACAGAGATAATACAGCCACTGTGCAACTAGGAAAGGCTGCAGTAAGACAGACCACATTAGAACAGGTATAGGAACTTATAGGATAGAAGAAATAAGGCTCAACATTTTGTTACAGAGTCTCTTTAAGGATGATGCACAAGAAAGTCTACAAACAATTTGCTGAAAACAAGCAGATTAAAGGGAAGGTTCAGGGACTGTTTCAAAAAAAATAAAAATCCGCATCCACTTACCTGGGGCTTCCTCCAGCCCGTGGCAGGCAGGAGGTGCCCTCGGCGCCGCTCCGCAGGCTGCCGGTGGTCTCCGGTGGCCGACCCGACCTGGCCAGGCCGGCGGCCAGGTCGGGCTCCTTCCGCGTTCCAAAATGCGCCTCACGGCGGCGCGCTGACGTCATCGGACGTCCTCCGGGCTTTACTGCGCAGGCTCAGTAGTTCTAAGCCTGCGCAGTAAAGCCCGGAGGACGTCCGATGACTGTGCAGCAGCGCCGTAGAGGAGATCGGCGATCCCCGGCCTCTGATTGGCCGGGGACCGCCGGCACCTGATAGGCTGAAGCCTATCCTATCCGGCGCAGGACGGAACTCCGTCCTGCGCCGCTCACAGAGGGAGAGAGAGGGAGGGAAGGAGGCCAGGAAGCGCTGCGGAGGGGGGCTTTGAAGAGCCCCCCGCAAGCGTAAGCAGCCGGCGGCGATCAGACCCCCCCAGCAGGACATCCCCCTAGTGGGGAAAAAAGGGGGAAAGTCTGATCGCCCTGGCTGCTAGCTGATCGGTGCTGCGGGCTGGAGAGCCCACGCAGCACCGATCAGCAAAACCACCCCCTGGCACAGAAGTGGTTAATTTCATTGCTAGCATTTTAGACACTTATGGCTGTGTGTTGCATTATTTTGATGGGGCAGCACATTTACTCTTACACAAGCTTTACACTGACTATACATTGCATCAAAATGTCATATCTTCAGTGTTATTCCATGAATAGATATAATAAACTATTTAAAAAAATGTGAGAGGTGTACTTACTTTTGTGAGATACTTTATTTAGTCTCAAAATCATTTCTTTATAACATACAGTAAGCTGGATCCAGTTCAATAATATTATCACTGTAGTTCTTTTGTCCTACTGCTTTGTACAGTATCACTAATAACAGTGATGTTGTATAAAATCAAGGCCATCACACACTATCAGAGCCGGGACAAGGTCCTCCAGCACCCAAGGCTGAAACACCAAAGTGCGCCCTTCCATCCCTGCCACCCCAGCCATCACACACTGATTGCTATTAGACTAAGAGGCGCCACAGGGCCCACAACCTCCCCAACACCTTAATCTCTAGTTATCTGGCTTGCAGTCACTACTATGTATCCCCTTTTCTTATTTATTTCTGCTTCAAACACAATTAGGAATGACAGCTGAATGAATTCTGCGCCCCCTCCTACACTGCGCCCCTCCAGCCTATGCCTCGGCCCGGCCCTGCACACTATTTCATGTGCATTAAATCGGGTAAACATCTTTATCTACCAGATATCGCTCATGTCCCTTCTTGCCACCTTGCCTTGCTTGATATTAGATTTTTGCACCTCTACAGTCGCTAGTTTTGAAAGCCAATATAGCTTTGCTGGCAGGCTGGATTTACATCACTGCAGCCTATAGGCACAGATGTGCTGGCTCCCTAGACTTCACCCTCCATGGACCTACATACCCCCTCTGAACCGCACTGCAAGTGTGCTGGCTGTCCAAGCTGTCATTTCTCCCTTACTTCCCTTGCCCATCATAAGTAGCTACAGGTGTCCCTTAGCATTATGTAGCCAAAGTTATACTCAGCATTAAGTAGGTATTAGTGCCTCGACTGAAGGGAGATCTCATCAGTGGAATGCTGAGACCCAGGTGAGCAGGCTCGGACTGACCCACTGAACTGCCGATGTTTCCATCGGAAGGCCCCGCCTCCTGCCTCCTGGGGGCCCCAGAGTGGGCACAGCACAAGAAGGGGGGAAATTGGGCACAGAGCGGCGGGGGGGGGGGGAAGCTTCCCCCCCCCCTCCCTCACCTAGGGCCCCCCCCTTCCGCGCTCCCCCCCCTCCAAAATTCAAAATTTCAGCCAGCAGCGAGCGGGGAATAGCTTACCGGCATATAGATCCATAGCTCTGCATGCCGCTGCTGGTCTCCATCTCCTGCAATGATGCTGTCCAATCACGCTCTCACAGGAAGTACTGTGAGGAAGTACTGTCAGGAACCTATTTTGGCTGTAACCCGGGGCAGATGCATTACCCCTACAGGCTATATGGTAAATGCATCCGCCTACCCAGGATTATCTCGGACTGCACAGAACTACAGCCCGCTTACTGTCATGATCCCTCGGATCTGTTGCAGCTTGACAAGTGTGAACAGCTCCTATTCATAAAATAGGAGCCATCCACTGTCCTTTTGGCAATGAGCAGAAAACGGACATAAAAATATCCATTCTCTGCTCCAGTGGGAACAGAGGGCCAGATTTATCAAGAGTGTCTGAGACAAAATATTGGTAGGTTTTTAGAAAGCCATGCAAAACTGTCTCAGGCATCTTAAAGAGAAACTCCAACCTAGAATTGAACTTTATCCCAATCAGTAGCTGATACCCCCTTTTACATGATAAATATGATGCTTTTCACAAACAGACCATCAGGGGGCGCTGTATGACTGATTTTGTGCTGAAACCCCTCCCACAAGAAGCTCTGATTACCGCGGTACTCTTGGCAAACTGCCACAATGTAACAATGTTCACAGACAGGAATTAGCTGTTTACAGCTGTCTCTAACAGCCCAAACAGCTAGGAGCAGCTATAACCTGCCCACAGTAAAAATGTCACCATGTAATAAATGTCAGAATGTAAATCGGGGGGAGGAAAGATTTTACAATGAGCAAACACTGACTAAATCATTTATACATAATTATGGTAAAAAATGAAGCACTTTTTTTTACTACATTACTTTCACTGGAGTTCCTCTTTAAAGCAGTAGGATCAGCCACACTATGCCAGGGAAAAAAACACATATATTAGTAGATAAATACTTGATCTACTTACATAACACATGTATTATACTGTCCACGTTTTTATTTCAGTGAATGTTATATAGTAAATTACGAGAATTCTGTTCCTGGTGGGGGCCATGTCTTTTGCCCACAGTTGAGGCTAACTCGTGATGTCATTTCTGCCCTTTACTTTTTTTCTTGTCTCCTCCAATCGCTGAGTCGCCTCAGCCTTGCTTGTAAACACAAGTGAGTAGGGGATTAGGTTTCAGATAAGCAGCTGGCAGGGAAATAAAGGGAAGATGAGGAATAGGTTATAGATAAAAAGAACCCCCAGCATGCAATTCTTTGGCACGACTACTAAAGGGCCAGTGCTCCTTAAAGTGACTCCGAGCTCAACAAAAAAATGAAAGTTGTACTCACCTGGGGCTTTCTCCAGCCCAGTGCTGGTCGGGAGGTCCCACGCCGGCGTCCTGGCTCCTCTCCTTCTCCCCGCTCCGGAATGGCTGACAGGCCGCAGCCCGGGCGACACTCTCCAGAGTGTCGGGCTGCTCCTTCCGCATATGACGCGGATTACGTCACACGCCGGCCGCCTCGCGTCATCACGGCGGTCGGCGTGAAAGTACTGCGCATGCGCGCTTTAATCGCGCATGCGCAGTACTTTCACGCCGGCCGCCGTGATGACGCGAGGCGGCCGGCGTGTGACGTAATCCGCGTCATATGCGGAAGGAGCAGCCCGACACTCAGGAGAGTGTCGCCCGGGCTGCGGCCTGTCAGCCATTCCGGAGCGGGGAGAAGGAGAGGAGCCAGGACGCCGGCGTGGGACCTCCCGACCAGCACTGGGCTGGAGAAAGCCCCTGGTGAGTACAACTTTTATTTTTTAGATGAGCTCGGAGTCCCTTTAAGTATGTGATAACTCCAAATCATAACAGAAGAAAAAGTTTTGAAAGTTTTGAATGCAGGCTTAGCATCTTTATCACTTACTACACTCAGACCAGTTGCTGTTGAAATTTGATTTTTATGGTGACAATACCGCTTTAAGAAATCATTACATAGTGCAGATTCCTTCTAAAACTTTTGTAAGATAGGAGG
Source organism: Hyperolius riggenbachi (assembly GCF_040937935.1). Classification (NCBI taxonomy): domain Eukaryota; kingdom Metazoa; phylum Chordata; class Amphibia; order Anura; family Hyperoliidae; genus Hyperolius; species Hyperolius riggenbachi. The sequence goes on along the minus strand of NC_090657.1, from coordinate 206,782,031 downwards.
AGCTAGGAAGGTCTCTCAGACAGTGCAGTGTGTGAGGGGAATTCCTGTTGCTGAGGTAACCAACACCTGCTGTATTAATAGCAGCAGGCTCTAAGGAGGAATTCAGCAGGGGGGAGGAGCACTTCACAAATCATGTATAGCCTGCACCCTGCAATCATGTCTAGCCTGCAGTTCTAAATCTGTAGAAGTGCTATCAAGTACTTTTTAATCTACGCCAGTTTAGGGATGGATTTGCACTTTTCTTAATTGTAGTGCAGCTCTAGAAATCCATGCTAAACTGCCACTATTACCTAGGATTTAAGAAGGTTCTTTTTATCATGCAGAACTGTTCTCCCTGCTGGTTAAAACAGGTTAAGAAGAAAAAACTGTTGGTAATGCGTTGATAAATCTCCCCTACAGAGGTAACCATACACGGTACAATCAAATAGTTTGATTTTCCTGTTTTTTTGACCAATATGATCAAATAAAGAGGAAATTAAACAGAATATTTTTTTCAATCGGTAAAAAATGATCGATTATTCCATTTTTAAATAAAAATCTGATCGGATGTGTTGGAAAAATCAGGTTGATTGCTTTGAAAATTGAATGGTGTATGGTAGATTTGATAAAATAATCTAATAGATCAACATTTTATTAAAAAACTTTTTCTGCACACCAAGTGTGTTTCTATGCAGGAAAACACGCACATTTTTTCACAGCAGCTGATGTAGTTGATAGAGAAAACTGACCAAATGTGCAGAATCAGGATGCAGAAGTCAGGTTTTTTTCTGCGCGCGAACAACATATTAAGTGTGTACTAGCCCATTGATTAACATGAGTTCTCAGTTTTTCTGTGCAGAAAACGCGCACGAAAACAGTCAAGTGTGTTCCCAGCCTGAAAGAGGAACTTCAGCCTAAACAAATATACTGTCATTAAGAGATGAGACTCAGTTCCAACTGTCCTTTGTGCTAATCACCCCTCCCAGTTGCTAGGCAACGTGAATAACAACATAGGAAATCCCATCATGCTTTGCACAGAATCAGGGAAAAAATGTCCGGGCAGTTTGATTGGGCGGAGCTTAGCTTTTGTGCAGCTAAAAATAAGGCATATGTAAGAAAAACAAAGTTCTGATGCTGTGAAACTGTTAAAGTAACACCAGGCCTTTTAAGTGCTGCTGAGTAGATTTTTAGTCTGGAGGTTCACTTTAAGAATAATAATAAGAGATAAACATTGTAGAGTGACGCCTATCAGTGTGTAATGGAGCGGACCGTGTGGCTTTTTTACACAGTCCTGTACAGTAAAACCCTCACATTTCAGCGAGAGGCCAGTTCCCTTATGCAGCTCATCGGTCTAAAAACCAGAATGATTTCAGCAACTGGTAATGGGCAATAGGAGCTGGCCTATATCGAGTCCTGGATTATTTCATTACAGGATGAGGGGTGATGCATTTCTTGCTATAAGTAGATGTGCTCTGATCCTGGGCCATGCCAGAGACAAGGTGTGAAGGGGGGAGGGAGATCTCTGTGTATCTATACAGTCATTACCCAACGCTGGAAGAAAAATAGATCACACACAGTGAGTTTTAATTACCACAGCTTCTACAAAATATTTCCTATTAGGCCATGTTCCCTGTGGGAGGTTGCGTAACACAATGGAACGAAAAAGTTGTACCACATTGCATCAGATACAGTGAAGCATACTGTCTGTGAAAAGTAGCTTAATGTTAACGCGCACATTTTGTGGTAACCGTGGGATGAATGCATTGCGTTACCATACCGTACGCCATTGTATTGCAATGCACCCACCGCTCTGTAAACATAAACTATGGGGGAGATTTATCAACGCATTACCGACAATTTTTTCTTCTTAATCTGTTCTGACCAGTAGGGAGAACAGTTCTGCATGATGATAACAACGTTCTTAAATCCTAGGTAATAGTGGCAGTTTAGCATGAATTTCTAGAGCTGCACTACAGTTAATAGAAGTGCAAATCCATTCCTAAACTGGTGCAGATTAAGAAGTGCTTGAAAGCAGTTCTACATCTTTAGAATTGCAAGCTAGACATGATTGCAGAGTGCAGGCTACACATGATATGTGAGGTGCTCCTCCCCCCTGCTGAATTCCTCCTCAGAGCCTGCTGCTATCAATACAGCAGGTGTGTTGGATACATACAATAACAATACAATACAATAACATTTGTAAAGCGCTTTTCTCCCATAGGACTCAAAGCGCATCAGCAACAGAAATTCCCCTCACACACTGCACTGTCTGAGAGACCTTCCTAGCTCCTCCTACTATACAACAGTTTTAGAATGAATCTGCACTATCTAATGATTTCTTAAGATGCCTGAGACAGTTCTGCATGGATTTCTAAAAACCTACTAATATTTTGTCTCAGACACTCTTGATAAATCTGGCCCTATGGGTGGTACAATGCAGTGTGGCAAGCCGCGATGCAAATCAGGCATTATGCCTCATGCAATGCACCACTGTGAACAAGGCCGTATGTGTCAAAAGTACTAAAGTAGAATATAGCACTAGTTGTTAAAAGGTGAGTGAATTACTTCTGCTTCACAAGCAGGACTTACATTAAGAAGTTATCTGTAGGGTGCTTCCACACTATGCACATTCCATTGCGCTCTGGCACAGCTCTTTACTGCGTGAGAACTCACTGACCCTACAATTGTATGGGCACGTTCACGTCTCTGCGTTGTAACGTATCATGTTATCCAACGTTCTCGCTACAGCTTGTTGCTGGGTGGCTTGTGCAAAATGTGTGTCTTTCATAGCACTATGACCATGCTATGAAGTGCCATGCACAAATTGTAATGTGTTATTTCTGCATTGCAACACACATAACGTAAGCATACTCTTAAAGCCAATGTGAATTGAAATAAAAACAAACAAACAGATACTTACCTAAGCAGATGGAAGGTTCTGGGTTCTATGGAGCCTACTTGTTCCTCTCACGGTCTCTGTTCAAGCGCTATCACCTCATTCCAACCTGCTGCCATAGGATGCTTCTGAAGTCTTCAAGAGCCTGAGTGCTCCCAAAGACGGGCGGCTCCGTACTGCACCTGTGTGAGCGCGTGCAAGAGAGAGAGTGCGCTCACACAGGTGCAGTACGGAGCACTCAGGCTCCCAAAGACTTCCGAGGCCCCCATGGAGGAACAGAACTGATCGGCCGATCGGTCGAATACTGCTACCGATAGTGACAGCGCTGGAACGCAGGGACCCTGAGAGGAGCATGAAGGCTATATATATATTATATTACGAGTACAATCAATTTTTCTGATTGATTGTAACATTTGAAAAATCTGGCCAATGTATCACACAAGTGTTATGTTTTTCCACAATTATGATTTATTTTTTCTCTTTGAAAACTCAGAAAAAAAATTCCTTGGGTCTTATACATCAAGGAATTGACAATCTATCCAATACCATTCAATTTTCTGATATGTTCTGTACAACCGATTGTTTTCATCAAATTGCCTCAAAATATTGTATTGTGTTTGGTCGCTTACATTGAAAAAGGGTGCTGTGGTAATTTGGCCACTGGGTGAAGGCACTTGTAGAATTTTGATACAATTACCGGTATTCTCCTATTAGGAACTGACTAATACTGACAGAATATTGGTAATATATAGGAATATTCTACTATCACTACCTAACCATCTAATCACACTAACCTATCTTCAACCCACTCCTAACACTAACCTACTAGCCCCCCTCCACACACACACACACACACACACACACACACACACTCCCTTTGGCGATATCTGTGCCTCCATCCACTGATATTACTGCTGGCAGGGGATGCATGTGGAAGGAGATACTACTTTTTTGGCAGTTGAAGACAGTTATTTCCCACAATGCAACAAGGCTCCCACAGTGTGATGTCAGTACCTAGGTGCTGACATCACACTGTGGGAGGGGTTTCACCACAATATCAGCCATACAGACTCCCCTGATGATCTATTTGAGAAAAGGTAAAGATTTCTCGTGGGAAAGGGGGTATCAGCTACTGATTGGGATGAAGTTCAATCCTTGGTTACTGTCCCTCTTTAAAAGTATACTGTAGGGGGGTCGGGGGAAAATGAGTTAAAGTTACCCGGGGCTTCTAATGTTTCCCTGCAGACAATCCCGTGCCCGCGCAGCCACTCCCCAATGCTCCGGCCCCACCTCTGGTTCACTTCTGTAATTTCAGTCTTTAAAGTCTGAAAACCACTGCGCTTGCGTTGCCGTGTCCTCGCTCCCGCTGATGTCACCAGGAGGGTACTGCACAGGCCCAGTATGGTCTGTGCCTGCGCCGTACGTTCCTGGTGACATCAGGGGGGGCGAGGACACGGCAACGCAAGCGCAGTGGTTTTCAGACTTTAAAGTCTGAAATTCCAGAAGTGAACCAGCGGCGGGGCCGGAGCATTGGTGAGTGGCTGGGCGGGCACAGGATGCCTGCGTGGGACCATTAGAAGCCCCAGGTAAGTTCAACTAATTTTCCCCCGTCCCCCCTACAGACTATCCCTTTAACTTCCAAGCAAGCCTCAGTGTATAGATTTCAAAAATGTTTTTGCTTTTTGCTGTTCACTATTGTACAAAATATCCAACACTATAAATAATTCTATAATTTATGTACTTTTTGCCATTTTTTAAACCTTCTTTGTTATTTCTTATTTAATTTATCGCCATTATCTTGAAAAGATAAAATCTGTAGGAAATGTGTATAATATTATTGATTAAAATAGATCCTCATTATAACACACTTTGCATACAAGTTTTTGAACACTATGAGCCTGATGCATGCTGAAGTTATTTGAAACAGAAGATAAAAAGTTTTCTCATGGGATGAGGTATTTATTATTGTCATGAGACTGCTTTTAGTAGACAATAGACCTGCTTTTCTCAGAATCAGAATCGCTTTTATTTCGCCAAGCACGACTGGGTCGTGCCCGGAATTGGGCTTGGCACAACGGATACAGGGCGTATACATAGAAAAGTAAGAGACATCAGGACATAGAACATAGTAGACATGATTTCATCGCATAAATATAACCATAAGCCATAAACATAACCATAAGCCGTAAACATAACCATAAGCCGTAAACATAACCATAAGCCGTAAACATAACCATAGACCACAGTTTTATCACTTCATCACATACACATAACCATAAACCACCGTTTTCCATAGCCAGGTGGGTTACATGCCTAAAGTCAGCGTGGGGGAGCAGGGGCAGCCTAAGGGGGGAGGGCATGAGCAGAGTTTATCGCGTTCAGCAAATTTACCGCTGAGGGGAAGAAGCTGTTTTTGTGTCTCGTGGTCTTTGTCGCGATGGACCGATACCTCCGCCCCATGGGGAGCTGACTGAAAAACTGGTGGCCAGTTCTGGGCTGGGGATTATCAAAGAACCTAAGTGTCCCTGTGTTTTGCCTCACGGGAAGGGTTTTTAAACCCTCTCTAACTTCGCTCATCACCTTAGTGGGTAAAATTAATTGCAGCAAAACATGAGGAAAAGGTACAATAATATTTATTGAGCTAATTCTGTTATAATAATTATTTAGGCTTGCAAAATCATAGTTTAAAGGGGAACTGAAGTAAGAGGTATACGGAGGCTGCCATATTTATTTCCTTTTAATCAATACCAGTTGCCTGGCAGCCCTGCTGGTCTATTTCTCTGCAGTAGTATCTGAATAACACCAGAAACAAGCATGCAGCTAGTCTTGTCAGATCTGACTTTAACGTCTGAAACATCTGATCTGATGCATGCTTGTCCAGGGGCTATGGCTAATAGTATTAGAGGCAGAGGATCAGCAGGGCTGCCAGGCAACTGGTATTGCTTAAAAGGAAATAAACATGGCAGCCTCCATATACCTCTCTCTTCAGTTCCCCTTTAAAGGTTAGTAATTATTAGTAAGCATGCATCAACATTTCTTTACCAAGTGTTGTAGCAATATCACCGAAGGAAGAGGGGTATTTTGTATTAATTGGGGAGTATTAAGTATAAATGGGGGAGTATTTAGTATTAATGGGGGGGTATTTAGTTTTAATGGGGAGTATTTTGTATTAATGGGGGAGTATTTAGTATAAATGGGGAGTATTTAGTATAAATGGGGGAGTCTTTAGTATTAATGGGGGAGTCTTTTGTATTAATGGGGGAGTATTTAGTATAAATGGGGGAGTATTTAGTACTTATGAGGAGTATTTAGTATAAATGGGGGAGTATTTTGTATTAATAGGGGAGTATTTTGTATTACAGGGGGAGTATTTTGTATTAATGGGAGGGTATTTAGTGTTACTGGGGGAGTATTTAGTATAAATGGGGGAGTATTTAGTATAAATGAGGGAGTATTTAGTATAAATGGGGGAGTATTTAGTATAAATGGGGGAGTATTTAGTATTAATGGGGGAGTATTTAGTATAAATGGGGGAGTATTTAGTATTAATGGGGGAGTATTTTGTATTAATGGGGGAGTATTAACCACTTAAGCCCAACTGGACGAGATTTCTCGTCCAGTTGGGCTGCGCGCACTCCCGCGGGTCGCGCGCGCTCCCGCGGGCCCCCCCGTGCGCGCCCCCGCTGCTGCCCGTTAGCCCACCGATCAGTGAAAGGGATTATAAATCCCTTTCGCTGATCGGACCCCCCCGGAGAAAAGCCGACAGCGTCTCTTCAGACGCTGCGGCTTTTCTGAGCTCTGGGCTCCTTTCTTCTGCCTGGGAGCGAGATCGATCGCTCCCAGGACTTTTTGATTCTGGCCATCTTGTGGCCAAATAGCAAATTGCACCTAAAAAGAAAAAAAATTACAAATAAACATATAAATATATTAAAAAAAAAACCTGTTTACCTCCCACACCAAAAAATACCCACATACAAGTTTACATTAAAAAAAAAAAAAATTACAATAATAAAAAAAACAAAACATAAATAGTTACCTAAGGGTCTGAACTTTTTAAATATTCATGTCAAAGGAGTATATCAATATGATTTAATAAATTATGGGCTTCTAAACAGTGATGGACGCAAAACGGAAAAAATGCACCTTTATTTCCAAATAAAATATTGTCGCCATACATTGTGATAGGGACATAATTTTAACGGTGAAATACCCGGGGCATATGGGCAAATACAATACGTGAGTTTTAATTATGGAGGCATGTATTATTTTAAAACTATAATTGCTGAAAACTGAGAAATAATGAATTTTTTCCATTTTTTTCTTATTCTTCCTGTTAAAATGCATTTACAGTAAAGTGGCTCTTAGCAAAATATACCACCCACAGAAAGCCTAATTGGTGGCGAAAAAAACAAGATATAGATCAATTCATTGTGATGAGTAGTGATAAAGTTATTGGCAAATGAATGGGGGGTGAAAGTTGCTCGGATGTAAAAAAATTTCAACCCTTCGGGCTTAAGTGGTTAAGTATAAATGGGGGAGTATTTAGTATTAATGGGGGGGGGGGTATTTAGTATTAATGGGGAGTATTTTGTATTAATGGGGGAGTATTTAGTATAAATGGGGAGTATTTAGTATAAATGGGGGAGTATTTAGTATTAATGGGGGAGTCTTTTGTATAAATGGGGGAGTATTTAGTACTAATGGGGAGTATTTAGTATAAATGGGGGAGTATTTTGTATTAATAGGGGAGTATTTTGTATAATTGGGGGAGCATTTATTATAAATTGGGGAGTATTTAGTATTAATAGGGGAGTATTTAGTATAAATGGGGAAGTATTTTAAAAAGGGGGGAGTATTTACTATAAATGGGGGAATATTTAGTATTAATGGGGGAGTATTTAGTAAATAAAGGAGAGGGATTCCTTGCTCAAAACGCTCACTAGGGGCGTTTCTGCAGGCTTTCTAGAGCTGCCATTGGGCAGCTCTCTCCCTGGCCACGCCCCCTTCCACTCCCCGTCTCCCTGGACGCAGTGAGAGAGAATCAATCTCTCCTTCCAGTGTCGTGACCCAGAGGGCACGAAAGTGAAAGCGGACCACAGGAGCAGCGGAGAACTGCGGTTTTGGCGGCTACCTGATCACGCCCAACACCCCCCCCCCCCCCATCAGGTTTCATCATTTTATTTTCATTTTATGAGCACACCTCAGGCTCTTTTTAAAATTACTTAAAGGGAATTTCCACTTTTTGTAGAGAAAATAAGCACTATACATACATTCACAAAGAGTGGTTGTATAAATTAACTCAGCTTCCTTATATTTCTTTTATTTCACATGCAACACAGCTATTACACAGTGTTCCTAACAGAAACTGAAGGGAGTTCCAAAGCCCGCTGCCCATCACCAAGGCTGGATTAATACATTTTGTGCCCCTAGACCAAGTATGTTGTGTCTTCCCTTTCTTGTGCAGCAGCGCCCTCCAATTCAATGTGCAGCCTCTTCTCCCATGTGTATCATCCATCTACTGCAGTCCCTCTCCTTTTTGTACTGCTCCTTTGGGTATCAGTTTCCCGTTTTCATGTGTTGCGCCCCATTTTCAGCCTCCTCTTTCATATGTAAAAACCCCTCTTTCATTTTCAGGTGCCCCCTTGGGCTGCAGCTGCCCAAGGCCCTGGCCTTTCCAGCCTTTCTAGAAATCTGGCCCTGCCTATCAATGGGTTACTCAAGTTGTCGACAATAAGTCCCTGATCTTTTCATCATATTACTAACTACAAGAAAGGCTGTAGATTTTGTGATTCTGGAGAAGTGCAATTTGAGGTACCGTCTGTTTTGGACATTTTTATCTGCTGCAAAAGCAAATATTCTTAATTACACAATGACTTGTGCAGCACTGAGATAGGGTTATGGTTTTGTTTTTTGTTGTTTTTTCCTAGGAAGTGTTGTTACCCTTCTGTAGCAGTATGCTGCAGAATTTCTTCACCCGCAACAAGCCATTTATACACTTTGGGCCATAGCTTATTAACTTTACTCCTGAGTTTTCTCCATGTAAATATTCTCAAACCTCATCAATAGGATACAAAGCTCCCACCAAGCAAGAACTTACTCAGAATGGGTTTGATATATGTTTTTTTACCTACTTTTTAGTATCTTTTTAATCACTAAGTGCTGAAAAAAATTAGATTAGAAAAACTCAGAAGAAAAGTTAATAGAATTTAGCCCATTGTATGTTACCTGTTGACTCCAGCCAAAACATCAAGAAAAATAAACAAGACATCCACATAGAAAAGGTGTTTTATTGTGCTTATTGAAACTTCATCAAAATCATTACATGTTACAAAAAAAACAAAAACACAGATAATAAACTTGAAACACACGTAAATGGGAAGTAAATATATTTTAGAATGGCAGCTGGAATAAAACATACTGCACAGGGTACTGCAGGGAAACTGGTAGCTGATGTACCTTCTGCAACACGTGTGCCCATATGCAATTCACTTTTTTCAAGTTTTCTCCTTGAAGGTAATTTTTCATCTTCTATTTTTAAATAACTTTTCAGCAATCTACTACTAAAAAGGTAGGTCGAAAAGTACTATCAAAGTTATTTTGAGTACTTTCTACTTGCTGGTGGTTTAAAGGGAACCTAAACTGAGAAGGATATGGATTTTTCATTTTAAAATAATACCAGTTGCCTGACTCCCCTACTGATCCTGTGTGTCTAATGCTTTTAGCCACAGCCCCTGAACTAGCATGCAGATCAGGTGCTCTGACTGATGCCAGACTGGATTAGTTGCATGCTTGTTTCAGGTGAGTGATTCACTCACTACTGCAGCCAAAGAGATCAGCAGGACTGCCAGGCAACTGGTATTGTTTAAAAGGAAACATCCATATCCCTCTCAGTTTAGGTTCCCTTTAAAAGACATTTTACTGACAAGATTAAAATTATCACCTAGGAAAAAACTCAGGAGAAAATGTGAATTGTCTGTCCATTTATATGAATGGGATAAAATATATAAGCTAAGAGCAAATGATTGAAGTATTGTTAAATTTGAAACATTTGAATATATGAAACAGTCCATCCAAAATTATGTTACAGGTTATTCTGCAGAAGGATACTTACTACTGCTATATTATCCACATCCCAGCCTGTTAACCCTAGCGGTAGTTAGTTTAGGGTTTAAAGGACCACTATCGTGAAACATTTTAAAATTTAAAATACATGTAAACACATACAGATAAGAAGTACATTTCTGCCAGAGTAAAATGAGCCATAAATTACTATCTCCTATGCTGCTGTCACTTACATTAGGTAGTAGAAATCTGACAGAACTGACAGGTTTTATACTAGTCCATCTCCTCATGGGGGATTTTTAATATATATATATATATATTTATTTATTTTTGCAAAAGCAATCCCTGAAGAGGATCTATACAAAGATGCTGGCTGCCCCCTCTACCTGTTTGCAGACTATTGTGTCAGTTTGGCCGAGCAACTGCCATTCACCAAGTGCTTTTGAAATAAAGAAACCACTTAGCATCCCCCATGAGGAGATGGATTAGTCCAAAACCTCAGTTAGTCCAAAACAGTTAGTTCTGGCAGATTTCCATTACCTACTGTAAGTAACCACAACATAGGAGAAAAGTAATTTATAGCTCATTTTACTCTTGGAGAAATGTACCTCCTAGTTGCATGTGCTTGCATATATTTTCAATCTTACAATTTTTCTGATAGTGGTGCATAAAGGGGTATTTTAACTTGTGAAAGCCAAGCCAAAATAATGTTGTTGTTTTCTTTAATCTTGAGGGGGGGGATAGGGGGTGACATCCCAAAAAATAGCAACCCTGCTGTCAATTACTTTTTTCTGGATGCAATTTTTGCATCTAATGGAAACAGGCCCATAGCAATTCACTGCTGTGCAAATTTGTGTGCTGAAAAAACCTACACACTAGAAGTGCTTTTCTGAGCATTTTGCGATTGATTAACTTTCATAAAAATCGCCAAAGAATTGCGGCGATTTGGGATTGGGAGCGATTTTAAAAAGCGCTAATCAATCGCAAAACGCTCAGAAAAGCTCCTCTAGTGTGAATGGGCCCTAAAGGAATGCTTGAAGAGCATTTATACACTATTGGTTAGTTCTAACGAACGAATGGCTCTAGAAGCCTTCGAGGTTATTCTTTCATAAAGGGGTATATGCCATAAGAAAGTGGGCAAGCTTATATGACATAAGATCAATAATGATAATCAATGTAAAGTTGAAAATCATGTATATATTGGTTTTAGCAGGCAGGCAAAGCTGTGACCCCCACAGCAGAAGTGAAGCTATTATTAGATTAGTTATTAAGCCATAATCTAGTGCTGACAACGTTCCTGTTGCACTTTACCGAGTACATCGAAAAAATTTACATAATGCCTCCGCTGGGCATCCCCCAAACAGAAAGAACCTGATAGGTTACTCGTCTTTCCGGAATGTGACATCACTGCTGGTTCCTGACCCTGCAGCGGTATTCCACACAGTCTTCATCTTACCATGTACAACCCCTCTTGGTATATTTATATCCATAGTAAATCACAGAAAAATAATCCATGGTATTCGCAGATATTCAGTGCTGAATGTATGCTCCAACCTTCAAAGAGAGAATGAGATACAAAAAAAAAAGTTAATGCTATTTGTTCTATTTAAAAAAAAAAAGATGCCCAAGTTTGCTATAGTTTGTATTATATTCTGTATTTGCACAAAGCATCAGAAGCAGATATTCTAAAGAAAGAACTTCTGTAAAGTTTAGACTGAAATGGGCAGTTATTTTGTGTGGATAGTATCAGCAGTGGATTGTACCATGTCAACCTACAGGTAAAGCCATATTTACATTTTGGTTGTGGCCGGTTTTACATCTGAGAACAGCGTGCATCTCATAAATCAGCCTTAACACGACACTGCGCCACCATGCGGCGTCAGGGTCATATGCATAGTGCGGCCCCTTAACTAGTGAGGTAGGCAGGAAGTAAGTCACTGGGATTCCCGTTCTTTACACTTACTGCGTCGCACATTGATTTGCAAGGCTGCATAAACCTGTGGCTACCCGCTGCAGATTTTGCATCGGGAATGTGGTGGTTTGGATACTTCTGGCGCATCGAACAAATAGACTTGCATTGCACTTGCGGTGGGGAAGTGTAATGCCGGGCGATGCAGTGCGCAAATGTAAAGAGGTCTCTTAATATAAGCAATCCTCTTTGTTGAAATGTTTTCATTATAAGCATATTCGCATTCATTATTTCAGCTCTCTGTATTATGGGTAGAGACGGATGTACCCACTCCACAGTGTCGCTCACAGCACAGTGGGCCAGATTTATCAAAGCATTACCGACAGTTGTTTCTTCTTAAATAGTTCTAACCAGCAGAGGAACTGTTCTGCATGATAATAAGAAGATTCTTAAATCCTACTTAACCACATGCAAGCATCCAGACCTTTTTCCCACTCCCATGGACCAGAGCAGTTTTGACATTTTAGCTATGTCCCTATTTAATCAGCACTAACTTTATCCCTACTTATGACATCTAAATGAAATATATATTTTTTTCAAGACTAACTAGGCTTTCATTATATGGCATTTTCCCCTCAAACAATTTTGTTTTCCATGCATTTTAATTGGAAAAAGAGGAAACAAATTAAAAAAAACACATTATTTCTCAGTCTGACCAAATCCAGTTAAAAAATAAAAAGCGCTATTGTAGATAAAAAACACAATTAGTGCTGCAGGAGATAGTGCTGGAAGTTTGCACAGGAGCAAGCCCAATCTTGCACAGTTGTGCTTCAGTTACAAGACGCATATCTACGTCCTCGTGGCTTAGATGAAGTCACAGAGGACCTAAATATACTGTAGTGGTGGAAAAAGTGGCTAATAGTAACAGTTTAGTGTGAATTTCTAGAGCTGCACTACAGAAAAGTAAAAATCCATCCCTAAGGGCCCGTTCTAACTTGGGCGATTTGTGTTGATCGCCGGCGATTAACGCAAATTGCCAAACGCAACGTGTAAACTGCTCCATTTACAGGCGATTTCCCACAGATCACGTTTCAGTGCTATAGAAGCAATAAACGCGATCGCAATAGAATTGCTGCAGTGTCCAGTGATTTTTCCATGTTAAATCGCAGATAGATTACTCCTACTTTTAAGTGTGAATGGGCCCTTAACTGTCGCTGATTAAGAAGTGCTTAATAGCAGTTCTGCAGATAGTGCAGCAGTGCAAGCTAGGCATGATTTGTGAAGGGCTCCTCCCCCTGCTGCCAGGTCTCCTGTGAAGCTGTTCTGTGCTTAACCCTTCCGGTGCTGGGCATTGATGCAACACAGTAGATTTATTGGTTACCTCAGCAACAGCAATTTCCCTCACACACTGCACTGTCTGAGAGACCTTCCTAACTCCTCCTATTTCTAACAGTTTTAGAAGGAATCTGCACTCTCTAGTGAATTCTTAAGATGTCTGAGACAGTTCTGTACGGATTTCTGAAAACCTAGCAATATTTTGTCCCAGACACTCTTGATAAATGTCCCCCAGTGTGTTGGTATTAGCTTGCAGATGGCTGCAGGTAACTAACGCCAGAGAGGCAGTGCTTCCTGATATGGGAGTTACTGGGGTGTTACTGGTCAGGACGTACAGAAGTTATCGGAAAATTAATCAAAAAAAGATCGGAAATCAGATTGGACTGGAAATTATCGATTCGACCCGCCTTTCTGTTGGGCAATTGAATGATGCATACGAAGCGGCAATACAGTGGAGTGCAGTGAAGGGCAATAAGCCATATAAAGAACTAGAGGAGCAATATCCATGAATCTTATAGGCCATCATACCTTTATCTAGTAAATCGGGAAACGAAAACCCAAAAACAAAAAATCAATTGTGGAAAATGAAAAACAAAATGCGGTAGTTCAGCAGTTTTGACAGAAAATACCTTTAAATGTCATAGATGTGGAAATTCAGCACCTAAAGATGACAGCTGCAGGCAGAAGTAATTTTTGCAAAAAGCGTCTTTAGTCATCCTTTAGACGGCAACTGTGAAACATCTAAAGAGGTCGGCGGCAGTTGAAGGGTTAAAATGTGTTATCATGGTAAATGTTGTAAATACATCATGCAAGAGGAAGAAAAAAATGACAATACATTCCCTTTTATAGACTGCAAATAGCATAACCAAGTAGGACATATCTATCTATCATCTATCTATCCTTTGTTTGTCTATCTATCTAGCTCTCAATCATCTGTCTACACTCCCGCCACGTCCCCGCTCGTCCGCGCGTGCACCCGAATAGATTCCCGCTCGTCCCCGCCGGCGCTTCTTATCACCCGCTCGATTCGCCGCTATTATCCGCCTGCGGGGATCGAGCACAGAATCGATCCCCGCGGTGATCGGACATGTCGGATATTATCAATCGAGCCATCAGCGGCTCGATTGATAAGGGGGCATCGAGCCGTGTATGCCCAGCATAAGTCTGTCTGTCTATCTATCTAGCTCTCAATCATTTGTCTATTTATCCTAAGGCATACACTCCCGCCACGTCCCCGCTCGTCCGCGCGTGCACCCGAATAGATTCCCGCTCGTCCCCGCCGGCACTTCTTATCACCCGCTCGATTCGCCGCTATTATCCGCCTGCGGGGATCGAGCACAGAATCGATCCCCGCGGTGATCGGACATGTCGGATATTATCAATCGAGCCATCAGCGGCTCGATTGATAAGGGGGCATCGAGCCGTGTATGCCCAGCATAAGTCTGTCTGTCTATCTATCTAGCTCTCAATCATTTGTCTATTTATCCTAAGTCTGTCTATCTATCTAGCTATCTATTATGCTATCTATCCTAAGTCTTTCTGTCCATATCTATCCGCCCATCCTATATCTATACATCTATCATTTGTCTATGTATGTATGTATCTATCTATCTATCTATCTGTCTGTCTGTCTGTCTGTCTGTCTGTCTGTCTATCTATCTATTATCTAAATACCTAGCTAGCTGTTCTGTGTCTATCTATCCTAAGTCTGTCTATCTATCTACCCATCCTATGTCTACCTGTCTATCCATCTATCCTTTGTCTATCTATCTAGCTATCTATCATGCTTCTATCTATCCTGAGTCTTTCTGTATATCTATCTATCTACCCACCCATCCTATATCTACCTATCAATTCATCTATATTTTGTCTGTATATCTAGCTATCTATCATGCATCTATCTGTCTGTCTATCTATTATCTAAGTACCTAGCTAGCTGTCCTGTGTCTATCTATCCATCTATCTTTTCCAAGTCTATCTATCTAGTATCTATCTTCGCCTCTACCGTCTGTCTTTCTATATCTACCCACTCCATATTTTCTATCATCTCTCTTTTTTAACTACCCCCACATGTTCTATAATGCACTGAATTTAATCTATCTATATCGTTATCTACAGTATATCTCTGTTTGCCTGTCTTTCTATCCTTTGCCTGTTTATCTGTCCATTGGTAGATATAATTAATCTGTGCCCCCCATATCTTTTTATCAGCTGCATGTATTCTGTCTATCTTATCCTGTGCATCCATCTCAGCCTCTGCTATCAGTCAGATAAGTGGCTGGCTTGAGAAGTCCTCAGTAGTGGCTTTTTGTTACCGTCAGTGTGAATTTGCTGCTCCGTACGGCTCCTCTGTCCTCTCTTGAGTGCGCTGGCTCCAGTTACACGTCCGTCTAACACACCAACTGGATATCAGAGCTTTTCCCATTAATGATTTGGCCATATGGCTCTGTGTACACTGGCAACCAATCAGATCACACCGTGTCTCCAGGGATGGCGATTCTCATCCTCAACACATTTTTACAGCTGCAGCCGAGCCCGATTAACCAAATATAGCGAGTGAATGTGCTACACCAGCAAGTGTGGCTATATAAAAGTAGTTAGGATGTAATAGGCCCTCATCCTTCACTGGCTCTGCATCTTGAGGTAAGACTCTGCCAGGGGTACTGCCATGCCACCACCTGCCCTGCTCTGACTGGATACCTGGATTATATAGAACTAGCCAGCACCCACTTTGCAAAATTTATTTATGCCGCATTTTTCTTGACTTTAACTCAATTTAGTTGGATAAAAGATCCAATATTTGATTTTATTTGTTGCCGAATAGTTTTGTGAACCTAGAAGGTGAGGTCAATCTAAGTTCAAGACTTAAGGATCATCCACACCTAAGACTAATGTCACCAGGTAGGGGTTAGGGCACAATCCCTCGGGTGACATTTTGTGGCTAGATGCCACCCACCCTCAATCCCTATTGAGGGCGGGCAGAGGTGCAGCGCACGACGGAGGATTGCATGTGGTGGTCAACAACTGGCCATCCAACAATCAAACCTCTCTAGGTCAGCTCACAAAAAACTTTAGCGGAGATATGTGATTGGCTCTCGACATTAAAGGAAACTTGAAGAAAAAGTTATATGGATGCTGCCATTGCTGATGCCACGTATTGACTGGCTGTTGTGCTGGTCCTAAATTCGGAGCCACTGACTCATAACCAGTATTCAGATGAGATGCTCTGACTCCACTGGGTGCATACTTGTTCTCAAATGCATAATTAGTGGAAGATTGGCCCCTGAGGAACTTAAACCCCACCCCCATCAGATACAGGTCTATCCTGCCCAGAACAGGTGTTGTTGTGGCCACATGTTATGGGTGGGGGAGACATTGATCCACAGGTGTTATATGACGCTAGGCAGATTAAGCCTCCAGAATAGTGGTGGTGGTGTGTCACAAAAGGGATTGGAGTGGCAGGGTATGTTGGGGGGGTATGATTTGTAGCCACACATTTTTCACAGTTGTCTCCGGCACACCACTGAAGCCAAAGGATCATTTTTTTAAAGAAAGTAAAAGATGGCAGCCGCCGTATTCCTCTTACTCAAGGCTTTAATAAAACTTGGGCCATACATATCCCATACAGATCCCCCAAGATTATTCTGTCTTTCTATCTGTGTATGTACCTATATGCCATCTGCCTATGGGCTACTTTTAATGAGATGTCATGAAAAGAAATGGGGGTTGTCACTGCAGAATTTTTGTCATTTGGTTTAGTAAACCACCCAGCAGTCTGCATGCGGCTGTCTGAGGCCTAGCAATAGGAGATGCAGTGATTATAACTGCAACTGTACCCCTGGACCTGAGGGCGCCACCCAATGTCCTTCTTCAGTTACTGCATTATATCTGCCTTGATGCCACAGTGGTAATGAATACCTTTCAATGTGACTTAGACTTAGAATAGTGGTGCCTACACCTCTCACTCACTGTGGCTGTCCTTAGAACACAGGTTTAGGTGCTACACATCACACTTTGGTCGCACATATAGTGCTGGGGGTAAAGGGCTGCTGTAAAATTCACACTGATGCCTGTGGCTCTGTATCTATGCCACTAACTTTGCCATAGCTTGGCGTTTCCCCCAGTAAGTCTCATATCTCTTACTGGTTTACCATGAGCTTGCTGGGTAATCTGTAACTTAAAGAGGAACTGTTGCGAAAATCTTAAAATTTAAACCACATACATTATGAAGTATGTTTCTTCCAGAGTAAAATGAGCCATAAATGACTTTTCTTCTATGTTCCTGTCACTTACAGTAGGTAGTAGAAATCTGACATTACCGACAGGTTTTGGGTTACTCCATCTCTTCATGGGGGATTCTCAGCATGGCTGTTATTCTTTATAAAGACATTCCCTGAAAAAGATTTATACAATGATTGCTGGCCAGCCTCCCTGCTCGCTGCACACTTTTTTTGGCAGTTGGACGGAGCAACTGCCATTCACTAAGTGCTTTTAAAAATAAAGAACCCACTATGAGAACATGGGCTAGTCCAAAATCTGTCGGTAATGTCAGATTTCTACTACGTACTTCTTATTTGTATATGTTAACAGGTATCTTAAATTTTAAGCTTTCCGCCACAGAGGTCCTTTAAAGGACACTTGGAGTGAGAAGAATATGGAGGCTGCCATATTTATTTCCTTTTAAACAATACCAATTGCCTGGCAGTCCTGCTGATCTGTTTGACTACAATAGTGTCTGAATCACACCTGAAACAAGCATGCAGCTAATCTTGTCAGATCTGACAGTAACGTCAGAAACACCTGATCTGCTGCATGCTTGCTTAGGGTCTATGGCTAAATGCATTTGAGTCATAGGATTGGCAGGACAGTTAGGCAACTGGTATTACTGAAAAAGAAATAAATATGGCAGCCTCCATCTAACTCTTACTTCAAGGGAACCTAATCTGAGAAGGAAATGGATTTATCCTTTTAAAATAATACCAGTTGCCTGACTCTCCTGCTGATCCTGTGTCTCTAATACTTTAGCCACAGCCACTGAACAGGCATACAGATCAGGTGCTCTGACTGAAGTCAGACTAGATGCTTGTTTCAGGTGGTGATTCAGACACTACTTCAGCCAAAGAGATCAGCAGGACTGCCAGGCAACTGGTATTGTTTAAAAGGAAACACCCATATCCCTCTCTGTTTAGGTTCCCTTTCAGTTGCCTTTTCAATATCAGCCCTTAATAGCTCCCTGTTTACATTGCAGTCACTTCGTATTTCTAAGTCATTTATTTTCTGTACTAAGCATGATATGTTTCTTTGTAGCTCTACAATCTTGTCAAGAAAATTCACTTTTACATCTTGAAGGAAGACTAACAGTGAGTATGCATCCTGAAGTGATTCACCACAGCAGGCAGGCCTCTTTTTTCCATCTCGTGGGGACTCTAGAAATTGGATCTCCTGAGATCCTAGCTCTGCATACCTGCTGCAGTCATCACCGCAGAGACCAAGGGGTCTGACGCATACTTTTATCTCTCAGGAACTCTGGTGGTGTGGCCTCTGTGTACCATGGCTGCAGTCATTACTAGGGACTTCCTCTATCCCTGCTGGATTTCTCTGCACGTCTGTCGCCTCTGCATAACCGCCACTGGCATTACTAGAGCGCACTCTGCACCTCCTGCTGTATGTTTTTATATGACATGCTGTGGACACAAAAGGGGCGAAAAACCAGGGGCGTAACAATAGATCCTGCAATGGATGCATCTGCAGGGGGGCCCAGGAGCCACAGGAGGCCCTGTCATGAGAGACTGGTGGCAAGGAGAGAAAAAAACATTCTGCTCTCTGCACAACTGTTCTAATAACTGCATCTGCTCAGCCATTGATAAGGAATCATACAAAGTTTTGCAGACAAAGATTTGTAGACCGTCCCTATTCAGCGTTCAGCAGGGTCTTGTGTACAGGGCTGCTGTACCCCCAGCCTTTCTACCCTTGCCCAAGTGCTATGTCCTCTAGTGATGCTTAAGGAGTCTGGGCACAGAAAGTAAGCACTTTCTGCTCTCTGCACAATTGTTCTAATGACTAGTGGGGGTGGGGTTTGGCGGGAGGGGGCCCCATTCAAAGTTTCGCAGGGGGCCCAGTGATTTCTAGTTACGCCCCTGGCGGAAACAAAAGATTTTGACCCTCCTATGTACCTTACACTAAAATTAGCTTTTGCATAGCCTAACCTCTACCACCACCTCTGTCTCACTCTAGCCAACTGATACCGTCTTTGTCCAATAGCTCAATTCTAAAGCATTTTCCTTGCCATAAACCTGTTCTGTACCAGATGCCTACTACTAACTCTGTTGTTTTGTTTCAACCTAAACTTAAAATTTGCAATGATCCCTAAAATTAATGTATCCCTTATGCCAGCATCTATTGTAAGTTCCCTGACCTTCCTATATTACAGATAGGGTGGGATTCATGATAGTTGGTCATACCAAGTCCAACAGAAATTAGGTGCTTTTGAGGAATTATCTTCTAAAGTTTGGTAAAAACAGAGGATCATCACTAGAGCTCATCATTTATGATTATTTGTCTCTACAGTTATTAACCAGCCTTCAAGATTTACCAAGATCAGATGAATGGCACAATACTTATTTTGGCTCATTGCTATAGTATTTCTCCACAGAAGGAGGCCTCCTGGTCCTCTAGCTCCTACCCTTCACAATAAAAATAAATGAGCTAAGCAAGCATATTTATACGGTTATTGCTAGACAGATAGAGCAACTGTAGTTGGTTGATTGCACAACAACCAACGATTTAACTGTCCAAAGTTATAGTTCCACAAAGAAAACAGTGTGTATTATCTAGTTGATCTGTTTTTCCATGCGTCTACAGAAAATTGTCAACCATGGGTGATGGTGAAATGGCCGTGTTCGGGCCGGCAGCTCCTTTCCTCCGGAAGTCAGAAAAAGAAAGGATTGAGGCCCAGAATCGCCCCTTTGATGCCAAAACAGCCTACTTTGTGATTGACCCAAAGGTGATGTATGTGAAAGGAACCATCACCGCAAGAGAGGGTGGAAAGGTTACAGTAAAGAAAGAAGACAACACTGTAAGTTTACACTTGAAACATTGCCCTGAACAGTTACAGTGCAGTACCAGTAAGGCTGAGAACCTTTATATGCACTTTTTATATGTTCTCCTTCTCCACTTGCAATATTGAGTTAGCATACTGGGGAATTTTAAGTTTTGGATTTTTGCACTTGTGGTCCTTTAAGCCATTTTGCTGTTTTCCCACCACAGACTGTAACAGTAAAGGAAGATGAAGTTTTCGCCATGAACCCACCAAAGTACGACAAGATTGAAGACATGGCCATGATGACCCACTTGAACGAACCAGCCGTCTTGTATAATCTCAAAGAGCGTTATGCAGCCTGGATGATCTACGTAAGTTGGACTTCGCTCTAGTCTTTCTTAGATTGTAAACATCCTAAGGGTGGAACTCTATTCCAAGATACACCAAGCATTTAGCAGCAGTTCCTACTCTGGCAGTCACAGCTCTGAATTTGATAATACAGAACTGTTTTGTAAGCAACTAATCTGTCAGCCTTCAGTATATTTAGAATTGGTAAAATCAGAGGCCCCCAGGAGAATTTTTATGGAGCACCTGATCCAAAACAAGGATTGAGCACCATGGACATGAGCAGATTGGGCAATGCACAATACATTTGTATGGATGGAAAAGGAGATGTTTAGCTTCCTGAATCCTGTTTGCCCAGCTGTGCAGGCAGGTTAAAGTCAATTGTTTGTTGTCAAGTGGATAAAAGGGTGAGTATGTATTTGTGTGTGTGTGTGTGTGTGTGTGTGTGTGTGTGTGTGTGGGGGGGGGGGTCAGTACTTTAAGCCAGGGGGCCCAAGAAGCATTGTAGCTGGAGGGGGAGGCCTTAACTGGTTAAGGTTCCAGGACGTAGATTCTATGACCTAATTAGTCCTCTTGTGTGTTCTAGGATGTAGAATCTACGTCCTGCATTAAATCCCACTGTCTGCCGCCGCTCATGCACAGTCACGGGAATGGTCCTGTGAAGGATTGTTGCTGTTAGCTAGCTAGTTAGCTTAAAGTGACATGGGCACAATAAAATAAAAAAGTATTTTTTTAATTCCCCATTTTCCCAATTTGTAACCCTATCTTAGCCTATTAACCTATTATTAACCCCTGCAATACCTGTCCCTGTTTATAAACATTTAATGACTGCCGCCAGTAGCGATCGGATGCAATCGCTAGGGCGAAAGTTTCAGGCCCCAATGCTCTACAGATGTAACGCTCTGCCTTTGCCTAGTGATGCATCTGTACAGCTCTATGCCCCCTGAGGTGTTTCCCAAGCGAACGCATTCGATCGTCACAGACGCGCAGACTGGGGACAACGGTCCGCCACATGCTCAGCTAGAAGTAAAATGTGGCATATGGGGTATTATTTTAATCGGGAAGGGCCAAATAATTTGTTTGTAAATGTTTTATAACTGTGGAACGTGTGATGTGAAAATTAGGAAGTGTGAAAAAGAAAAAATGTTTGTTTTCTGCATTTACGCCTAATTTTCCATAAATGGATTATAAAACAAAATAGTTTTGGGAGAAAATATTACCTGAAGAAAGCCTAGATTGTACTGAAAAAAAAACAAGATATGTATCACTAAGATGGCATAGATAATTAAAAAGTTACTGCTGTATCAAAACGACACAGCTAAAGTGTCAAAAATGTCAGGAACTTTAAGGTGTAAAAACCGTGGAACGCAAAACTGTGACCAAGGATTGAACGTCATCCCAGTCAGTAGCTGATACACCCCTTCCCATGAGAAATGTTTTTCTTTTCTTAAACAGATCATCAGGGGGCTCTGTATGGCTGATATTGTGTTGAAACCCCCCAGGACCATGGTGCTGAGATTACACTGTGGGAGCCTTGTTGCATTGTGGGAAGTAACAGCTGTTTCCAACCGCCAAAACAACAAGCAGCCGCTACTTCCACTGATATCACCCGCCAGCAGTAGTGTTGTCACCATATGATAAATGTCAGAATGAAAATCAGGGAGAGGAAAGATTTGACAATGGGCAAACACTGACTAACTCATTTATACATAATTATTGTTACAATTAAGCGCTTTTGTTCATTACGTTATTTTCACTGGAGTTCCTCTTTAAAGGAGTGGTCCAAAGAGGAAACAAAAAAGAAATCCACTTACCTCGGGCTTCCTCCAGCCCACGGCAACCGAACCGTGCCCTCGCCGCAGCTCCGTTGGCTCCCGGGTCCCTCCGGTGAAGAGGCCGACCTCGCAAGGCCGACCTGGCTTCTTCCTCCATCTTGCTGCGTTTCACGGTACGGCTCACTGAGTCGCATGGACGTCATCCGGGCTGTTCTGTGCCTGCGCAGTACAGTCCAGATGACGTCAGAGCGACTCTGAGGGCCCTTTTCCACCTGCAATCGCTAGCGTTCATGCTGAACGCTAGCGATTGCTGAATCGCAAAACCGGCGATTCCCCCGACGTTTGCGGCCGCGATTTTGCTATGCTATGCACTGCATAGCAAAATCGCGGCAATTATCGCTCCGCCGCGCGTTCACGTTCCCGACAAAAGCGAATCGCGGTAGTGGAAATGACCTACCGCGATTCCTATGTTAAAAAGCAAACCGTAGCGATTGTAAAATCGCTAGCGGTTTGCGGTTTTGCGATTCAGCCAGCGCAAACGCGCTGGTGGAAAAGGGCCCTAAGAGCTGCTCGCACAGGCGCAGTAGGAATCATGCACCAGAGGGGACCCAGGACCACCAGCGGTGATCGGAGCTGCGGCGAGGGCACGGAACAGTGGCAGGGGCTGGAGAAAGCCCCAGGTAAGTGGATTTTTTTATTTTTAACAGCTTGGATGTGTCCTATAAGATTTACTTTATGTGGGTTCCTAAAAATATATAATGCAACTCTCCCCTGTTCCAGGACCAATAAATATTTTAGCTCTTAGTAGATGTTGAAGCGTGAGGGTCAGAACTTCCATAGAGGTAAGCTGGGCAATTGCCCAGGTCCTCACCGCTCATGCTACATAGGGATTGCAAAGGTCAGAACAGTTTTACAGTCAGTACATTATTGAATTGTAAAAGGCCCCAGATTCACTTTTTGACCAAGGCCCTATTTTACTTAAAACCATCTTCGTGGAGAGGTATATCTATCTGGGACTCTAATGCATTCCTTAATTTCCACCACTGCCCACCCCCTATTGGGTTTTTATTGAATTCAGTCTGTGTTCTTCAATGTTTTGTTTCTTCCAAAAGTACAATATTTAGATATTGATAGTGAACAGTGGAAGCCTGGGGCTGAAATGCTAGTGCACTTTCTCTTACAGACCTACTCTGGCTTGTTCTGTGTCACCGTCAACCCCTACAAGTGGCTGCCAGTGTACAACCCTGAGGTGGTGGCTGGCTACAGAGGCAAGAAGCGTCAGGAAGCCCCACCACACATCTTCTCCATCTCTGACAACGCCTATCAGTTCATGTTGACTGGTGAGTCCTGCCAAATAGCGGCAGATGAATACAGAATGTCATGTTCAATTTGTTGATCTGTGTATGACATCAACACATTATATTAAGTTTGCAACTCGGCCTGCTGTAGACTTTGAGGGGAAAGGTACAGTAGCCCGAGTTACAGGTGTAGAAGGACAAACATATTGGAAAATCCAAGCAACAAGCTAAGTAGTTTTTCGATAGCTATAAATAAATTAAGTCTTAAGTAGCGTTCAATGAGAACTTAATGAAGTCTTATTGCATACCTCCCAACTTTTTGAGATAAGGAAGAGAGACACTTAAGCCCCGTGTCAGCCACACCCTTAATTACGACCCCCCCCCCCTTTAATTTCTACCATATGGCAATGGGTAATATGATTGAATATCAGTCATTTTTACTGATATTTTACTATAAATAAATATAACCCTATTCCCACTTGAACCCTCCCTTTTTATCGATGCCTAACCCTAAGCGACCCCCCCCCCCCCGACACACACACACACACACACAATATCCGTTAATATTTGCCCAGCATTCACTGCTAAAATTCCCGTCTGCCGATATTTACGCCGCCTTAGTAAAAAATGTATTGGGTGCCAAAAAAACCACTGGGTGCCTTTATATGGCCAATCAACCTTGTGGTCTATGGGGCCCCCGATTTACCACAGAACGGCTGGCGCTCAAATTACCCGCTTTCCTCCACGCTCCTAAAAGCAAAGCCAGTCACCTTAATTTAAAATCTCAGCATTTTTCGAGTCAGACCAAGGCAACACAGCCCTAAAATGCGACATTTTGTTGCCTAGCGATGTTATGTTATAGGATTATCTGTTTGTCTGAAAACAGAATTTAAAGGTGCAAGATTTTTTGAATAAATGACGAATCGCTTTATCCAGAGAACTGATACAAATTATGTATTCTTTCTTACCTCAAGATCGCGAGAACCAGTCCATCCTGATCACGTGAGTTACTCCTATTACTACACTACACTTTTGTTGCAAAACTGCCATGAAGGTGGAATGTTGGCCGCACAAAATAAAATTTGTTCCATCTTGTTTAGTAGCTGACTTGGGCAGGAGACACACTTGTCTTTCAGTTTTCTGTGCGTGTGTTTCTGCACATCACGGGCTCGGTTCACTAAAGCGTGATTGTGAAACGTGCACGTGATCGCGCCCAAACCTTTCCTTATCACGCAAAGTAACGCTGTGCGCGGGCAAAATTTTGCGCATGGAAGATCGCGTGATAACTTCTGTGTCCAGAGAAAACACACATGTTGTTTTACAGCAGCTAATGTAATTGATAGAGAAAATACAAACAATGTGCAGCATTCTAATGTGAACTAGCCCATTGATTAACATTGGTTCTCAGTTTAAATCAGTTTTTCCGTGCAGAAAATGTCCTCAAAAAAAGTCAAGTGTGTCCCCTGCCTACAGTTTCTAAAACTGACGCTATTCAGGGTACAGATTGCCACCATGCAAATTGCCATTGTTACTCATTTTCAACACCTGCACTTATCCAGTGACTGGAAGCTGTTCCTATATCCCTATACATGTTAGGCCCCATTCACACTTGAAAGTGCAAAACGCCTTTTACGGGAGTGATTTTTCCGCAATTTAACGTGAAAAAAATCGCTGGACACTGCATCGATTTTTCCCGCGATCGCGTTTAGCGCTTCTATAGCACTGAAACGCAATCGCCGGGAAATCACCTAAAAATGGTGCAGACTACAAGTTTGCGCTTGCCGATTTGCGTTAATCGCCGGCGATTAACGCAAATTGCCCAAGTAAGAACGGGCCCATAGGGAATTATAGAACTAGCGCTTTAAAAAGTGCTAGCGCTCAAGCGTTTTGCCGACATCGCTGGCAAAACGCTCTAGTGTGAATGGGCGCTAAAAGGAAATATTAAGCAAACAGTAATGTGCCCAGTTACTGGGGATTCTTCCAGCCCCCTGAATCCTTCCTTGTCATTCCGCATCACTCCGTTGCCCCAGTGTCTCCCTCCAGAAGTTAAGCCTCCTTGATCGCGCTTCCGTAACCGGGGTGTTCTGCACGAAGCCCAAGGTAAGTAACTGGGCACATTACTTTGTAGCTTAATATTCCCTGTAAATTCCAGAAAAACAAGTAAACAAGCTGAGATAACTTTATTCCATTAATGCCTCTTCCAGTATCTAATATTTATCTGAGTGGGTCGAAGTTTCCTTAGCAACATAGGTCTTGGTGATAGTGATCTTAAAGTGGAACTACACTTAGAACATCTTCTGTGCTCTAAAAGATTAGCAAAACCATGATAATCGGGAGGAAATTTTTCATTACAATTTATGGAAATCCTAAAAATACCCTGAAGTTTTACTTAGTTTCAACTTATTAGAAGCACTAAAAGGGTTAATCCTGTGACTGGCCAAGAGCTGACGGTCCATAGCTCACACACAGCTCACAGCTGCTGATAAGACACTCTGATCCAGCTAAACAAGCACAAGGCAAAGTCTAGTGAATTTATTCAGCAACCTTGTATGAAATACAGACTTTTCATTGTGTGTTGTGCTAGATTACATTAAATGATTACTGCACCTACGTATTATATTTTTGTGTTCCAAGTGTCTCTTAGGAGAGGTTAGTGACAGGAATATTTTAATGCACTTTGTAAAAAGTAAATGAGCATATACAAGCCTAGCAATAGCAATAAGAAACGGACAAACTTTGAGATGCGCTTTAAACTGGTTTGTCTTCTGCAGTGGAGAATCTGGTGCCGGGAAGACTGTCAACACGAAGCGTGTCATCCAGTACTTTGCAACAATTGCAGCTATTGGAGACAAGAAGAAGGCAGAGCCAACACCAGGAAAGATACAGGTAACCTATTACTTTTCACTATTTCTGCCACCACAGATCTGGCAAATGGGACCCAGGTAGACTTACAGAGAGTCTTAAGCGATTTTAAAAATAAAAAAACAGACAGTCACTTAAGGAGAGGGAAGGCTCTGGGTCCTGTAGAGCAGTAGTTCAGTCGTGGACTGCTCTCTTCCAGTCTTTGGAAGCAACAAAAGAAAAATCCCTGCGCTGCCTTTGATGAATGGTGGAGGAGTGTGGGAGGGTGCTGCTCCATAAACTGGATGGTGCCAGCAATTCTAACAAAAGACAAAAAGAGAAATCCGGAGCACACCGCTGGTGCAATAACTTTTTTACTTCGATTAGACGCGCTGTTAAAAGTTACACTTACAGTGTATCAATGGTGAATGCGCCTATCAGACCTTCCATCTATACTCTCCTGTGTCCCGCGCTTGGCCAGAGCAGCGGGATGCAGTGGAACTGCCGTGAGAGTCGGAGGCGGTGGGCGGAGCCAGGACGCGGGGATGCCATCTGACGTCACAATGTTTCGGCGTAGACCACGCCTTCATCAGGAAGTAAAAAAGTTATTGCACCAGCGGTGCACTCCGGTTTTCTCTTTTAGTCTTTGGAAGCACTCTTGCTTCTGAAGATGGGCCGCCGCATACTGCGCAGGCACGAGTGCCCTCTCTCAAGCACTTTCACGCGCGCAGTACAGACCCATCGGTTTTTGGGAACTCGAGTGCTCCAAAGTCTGTCGAAGTCTCCCTTGGCAGGAGATACAAACGGAGGAGCCTGAGGGGGATTGAGGAAACCAGCAGAAGAACAGGAAGGCTCTTGGACCCAGAGCCTTTCCTCTCCTTAAGAATCTGTTTTTTTATTTTTAAAGTTGCTTCAGACTCACTTTAATGAGTATCTGGAAGTTCTTAAGACCAAAGTAAAAAAAAAAGCAATTGATTCATCTTGTTATTTTCACTACAGTTCCTTTTTAAAGGGAATGTCCTTACCCGGAGCTTCCTCTAGCCCCTGGCAGACATGTCCCACGCCGCAGCTACTCTCTCAGACGCCGGCCTGGGGTCCCCACCCGTGCAGAGGTCGACCTCGCAAAGTCATTCTCTACTGCACCTGTGTGAGCGCCGCTGTCAATCTAGTCAATGTTGTCCAGAGTGTACTGTGCAGGCGCAGAACAACTGGACAATGTGGACTTGTTTGACAGCAGCACTCACACAGATGCAGTAGAGAACAACCTCGCAAGGCCGACCTCTGGCGGGACCCCGAGCTGCGCCTGAGCGAGCTGCGGCAAGGGCACAGGACGGCTGCCAGGGGCTGGAGAAAGCCCCGGGTATGTAGATCCCTTTTTTATGGAGCCTGAACATTTCCTTTAAGATGACACATGATACCCCGCAGTTCCCTCATTTATGCTCTAATTATTGATTTCACTCATTCTAGGGAACTCTGGAGGATCAAATCATCCAGGCCAACCCTCTGCTGGAGGCCTTCGGTAATGCCAAGACCGTGAGGAATGACAACTCATCCCGCTTTGTAAGTTGGGTTAAGTGGATTGTTGACTTAACTGTTTTTTCTTCACTTTTCTGTTTGTTTGTGTTTTTTTTTTAGTTTAATATTCTCTGTTAATTTAGTAGAACTCCTTTTACTACATAAGTGTAAATGCCCCACCACTGACGAATGTTGTTTGGTGTACAGGGTAAATTCATCAGAATCCACTTCGGCACTACAGGAAAGCTGTCCTCCGCTGACATTGAAACATGTAAGTGTTGTGACTCAGAGGAGTCTTTCACTTGAAAGCAGCCACAGCCACGTTTGTGTGCGGTCATTAGTGTGTCTCATATTCTACAAGACCAACTTCCTATTACCAGCACCATCCCATCTTAGAAGCACATATTCCTATTAGTGCCCTTCTTCCTACTGCTCTTTAACAGCATACCTTTCTTCATCAATCCTTCCAGCTTTCCATCTTGCTGGTAACCCTTTCCCTTTAACAAAACATTACACCCTTCACAGCAGTACATTTTATTTCCCTCCGACTGCATTTCCTACCATCATCAGAACATTGTCAAGTTGTAGCTTAGCTTGTACTGCAACTCTAGGTGCCTCTTAATTCTTGAATTAATGCACAAACACACGCTAGATTATAGTCGGCGGAGGTGGCTGATAACTACTGCCTCTTCTGATAATGCGGCATGTGTACAGCAGCCCTCGACCTCTGTCTGGTAAGTGATCCGCCAAGCAGATCAACTTAGCTAAGCAACATCCAACAGCTTTGTGCTCAATGCTCACCACGCCGGCCGCGTGACGTCAAGTCTGTGCCGGTCCATTGCCCCCCCCCCACATTGCAACAGGATGCATCTTCAGCCCTTAGAGTGGCAGTGCATCTGTTCAGCCTCAGCCCAGCAATGTTGCCTAAGGGATTGGGTAGCAATCCTCATCAGGCAACATTAATGTGTACCGGCCTTAAGACAATGTGGGATGATGCTGGCAGATGTTCTTGTTTAGATGTCCAGGTTTGCCACCGTAGAAGTGGTTCTGGTATGAAGCTGCATGATATATCTAACTATGTCATGGCCATGAAATAGTTACTGAAGGTGGGAAGTGATGTGTGGCCTTCACATGTGTTTTTCCGGTTGTAGGTCTGGACTGTATGACAACGTTAACGTCTAACAAAACTACTGACATTAGATTCCCTACTTCACAATTAGACGTTTGTCTCCGGTCCTTACTGGCCAGGTTGCAGTCATGAGTACTGCTTAAATTCCATTAACTTGTATACACATCTCAATTGAAAACAATAAAAATGAAATGTGGCTGTCACATAAAAGGTGAGCTGTTGTGCAATAATATCTTTCAAAATGATGTTACCCTCCTCCCCTCACATGTATCATTGGTTCTCCATTCTCTTAGATCTTCTGGAAAAATCCAGAGTAACATTCCAGCTGTCTGCAGAAAGGAGCTATCACATCTTCTACCAAATCATGTCCAACAAGAGGCCAGAGCTGATCGGTAAGTGGAGCTGTTTATCATTTTCAGTGGAATGGTATTCTTACAAATGCAAGAGCCTCTCTCTGATGAGGGTGCAAGTGGAGATTTGCACCAATGGGTGCTGAAATTCCCTTCTTGAGTCTTCAGTTCTGTCCCCTTCCACTATGGAGTCTAGTGGCGTAGCTAGACATTATGGGGCCCCATAGCAAAACTTTCATGGGGCCATAAAATGTAGGCATTCTTGAGAAATGCCACCTACCTCTACCCTATGCATATGAGTTAACTGGGAGATTTGGGTTCTCATGTGATCTACACTGCATAGGTCACTTAGATAAAATCACAGGGTGGAGGAACACAAGAAAGTAGGTGAATAGATCAAGTACCACCTGGGCCCCCTCTACTCCAGGGACCCATAGCAGCGGCTATGACTATTGCTACGCCCTTGATGGAGTCACAAGAGAATTTTCCAATAAGAAAGTGAAGCTCTCTTTGTGAGTGCCATTGTTGTTGGGGTGAAGTTCAAAACCGAGCTATCATGCGCCAAGCTCTTCTCACTAACTTCCAAGATGGCTCAACCTTCCAGAAGACATACATTTTGTGTAATATACAGACAAAGGGCAATTAGGACTGCCAAAGACATCTTTATAAAAACCGAATTAAATATCCTTGTGTCCGCCAACATAACTGGCTAGGTAAAAAGACCATTCATCAGCATTGCTGATGTGGCGTCTGACGGCTACAGAAGGAGAAATGCCATCCATCATGACTGTGTATGATACATTTTATTACAGCTTTCCTGTTCCTTAATACTGAAGGATTCCCATAAAAGAGATCCTGTCTATCTGGAATTCAAGAGAGCTTCGGCTGTAGGGAAGCAGGAAACTTGGGCTTAAGTTTGAATGCCGCCATAGGCACCCATAGAAATATCTGCAACTAGGTGAAATATGTGCGCCCGATAGGCTGCCCGCAATGCAAAATATGGCAACAAATATTGGGTTTAAACACAACAAAATTACCCCTAAAGACTGAATCTAAAACGTAACTTTTAATAGGTTTTTAAAAACCAATTAAAAGTTAGGTTTTAGATTCAGTCTTTAGGGGTAATTTTGTTGTGTTTAAACTTTAGTTCAGGGTCTGTTATATATAACAAATATTGGGGCAAGGAAGGTAAAAATTAGCTGTGGGGGGTGGTTAAGGTTAGCTGGTGGGGAGGTTAAGGCTAGCAGAGTGGCTAGTTAAGGCTAGCCGTGGGGGGTTGTTTAAGGTTAGCCGTGGGAGGGTAAGGTAAGCATCGGTAGAAGGAGGGTTTAGTGTGAGAATAGGCTTATGTCTAGCTGTAGTAAAATATTATTTATTTATACTCTGAAAGTAGAATTTCGGTAAATTTAAAGATATTCATCAGCTTTTCTGAGTGCCCAAATTTCCTGGCGCCCTTTTTCATATAAGCACCCTGTAGTGGAATCAAATACATTGATACAATGAAGAGATCCCGACAATCAAGATTCACATAGCTCAAAAGACTGCTTGTTACTTAGGAGGTTAAAGGGGGCTATACACTAGGTGACCAACCAACCAATCGACCATCCAATTCGATTATTATAATCGAATTGGATGAAAACTGGTGCTGCCGAGTGCATGCCCGACCGACAAAGCGACCAATTTCGGAACAGAAATTGGCCGCACGATCGATCGCAGATGCTGGAAAATGTCAGGCCATGGTTGGTTGGTCAGGTGCGCGGCGGTACGGCGGCCGATTTTCAAAAGAGCGTTGAGATGACGAAACCCCCGCCACAATATATAAATGTATGCAGTGTGCAGTGCATTTATACATTACCTGTCCGGTGTCAGCCTCCACGCGGTTTCCGTCCATCTCGCCGGGTTCCGCATACACGCCGCGGCGCTCTGACATCACGAAGGTGCATAGCGGCTGACGTCAGACACTATGCACCGCTAGCATGTATGCGGCTGTTACCCGGCGAGATTGATGGACACCGTGCGGAAGCTGCTACAGGACAGGTAATGTATAAATGCACTACATAATTTACATACATTTATACATTTTCGGGGCAGCGGCGGGGCAGACAACGGCGGCTCAGCCGATTCCTGGATGATTTCATGCTGAAATCGGACAAGAATTGGCCTGTAGTGTATGGGCAACTTCGATTAGAGACATATTTATCTCTAATCAGATTCGATTAGAGATAAATTTGTCTCTTGGTCGAATCTGCCCATATTCGTTCTAGTGTATGGGCACTTTTACAAAGGTCCGCCTTCTCTTGTCATCCATAGCCCTGTGTCTTATCTCCAATCTGAGGTATAATTGGCCACTAAAATCCCTGGACTGGATATCATAGGTAATAGAAAAAATGGCATTGAGGAATTGAAAAAAAAGAGTTCTCATCATCAACTACAATCACAAATCCGCCTATCCCTTCACCTTTCACAACCTTTGCTATGATATGATAGAACTCAGGTGTGAAAACCCTTGCCACCTAATTTTTAGCATTAGCAAGTAGGGTTTTAGCATCAGAATTTGTATGTGACTGCATTGGAAAAAAAATGTCAATCAGATATGACAGACCAGCTGCTCTGTGTTTTTGTTTAATGGTGTTTTGTTTTGTTTTAATATTAGTTAGCCGATTCTACATATTTCTGCTGAATATGTTGTTAGGAGCATGTCCTGTACTTGCATTAGTTGCCTCACTAAACACCTTCTCCTTTATCCTTTCAGACATGCTTCTCATTACCACCAACCCTTATGATTTCCCTTTTGTCAGCCAAGGCGAGATTACTGTACCCAGCATGGATGACCAAGAGGAATTAATGGCAACAGACGTAAGTGGTTTGAAGTGACTCTCTAAGACGGGGCTGTCCAGCTCTAGTCCTCGAGGGCCATATCCATGCCATTGTTTAGTATGGACAGGGCTCTACTTGATGAGCCACATGTTTCATGATTTAGTCCCATCAATTCATTTGAGCTGTGCCAAAAATGTGTGAAAACCTCAGCCTTCGAGGACTGGGGTTGGACAGCCCTGATCACCTGACACACCTCTTGATGAATGTAGTTTTATGTCACAATCAGGAGGTATTGCAGACCCTAAAGTGTTGCGCTTGTTTCTAACAGAGTGCCATTGACATCCTGGGTTTCAATTCAGATGAGAAGGTTGGCATTTACAAAATGACTGGCGCTGTGATGCATTATGGTAACATGAAGTTCAAGCAGAAGCAAAGAGAGGAGCAGGCCGAGCCTGACGGCACTGAAGGTGAGGAAATATACTGACAACATAATGTTCACAAAATGAACAGGAAGCACTGTATGCAGAAACCACAATCACTACTGCTTACAATTGGCAGTGTGTATTGGAAGGGCACCAGGCCAGAGTGCATATGTATGGAATCGTCGCCTGGGTCGTTGGGTGCAGGATGATCCAGAGCTCACCCTGCTACCGCTGATATTACAGGCAGCGTTAAATACTATTCCCGCTTCAAGTCGTAGCAACTCGGAGGGAGAAGTAATTTGGGATCCAGCTGTCGCTGGCACCTTAATTACATTTAAAATCCTGCTGTGCCCAGGTTATTACATGTATAAGTGCACACTGAAATGACCTGTCTCGGCCAGAGTGGCTAGGTCTCTGTATCTGTACATCCTAAGTAAAAGTTCCAGTTTACTTTTTTCACGTATTTTGGAGTGGGGCAAACAGATAATTGTACTTTTATGCCTAAGAACAATCTGATGGCGAAGAATGTGGGGCAGACAAATATGGAGCACCGTTTTAACCACTTCACCCTACAGGCTATTTTACCATTACCGCCAAGAGCCATTGTCACCTGTCAGCGCTCCACCCATTCATTTGGTCATAACTTTATCACTGCTTTCACACCTTAATAATCTATGTTGGGGTTTTTTTGCCAAAAATTAGGCTTTTTGTGGGAGATAATTGTTTTTAGTAATTACCTTCTTTTCTATGCATTTTATAGGGAAAAATGAAAAATACACTATTTCTCCAATTCCATCCCCTATAGTTTTAAAACAAACAATGCTACCATAGATAAAACTCACACATTTTATTTACCCTGGCCATCAAAACATTTAAATTATTTCACCCTATCAATAATTACGAGCTCTTGTTTGCTAAAATGACAGTAATATACCCTCATGACATACATATTAAAGAAGCCCCTAGGTAACTATTTATGGGGGTTGGGGGGGGGGCCTAGAAGGGGTTAATAACTATAGTAATTTTTTATTGATTTTTTTATGGCCACAAGATGACTCGCTATACACTATCCTGGGATACCAGGAAGTGTTTGATCATTTTTACTTTCACTTTTATGAATGAACATGCCTCCCGGTTGGAGTCATGTTCATTCATTCACAGGCACTTTGATTGGCTTGGGGAACACATGTTCCCCTTTACCAAACCCCGACATGAACAATAGCAAGAGCATGCACACATGCTGCTTATTGACAGAATGTACTGCTACGTCCTATTTGTGTTAGGCTTAAACCAGACATACCAGTATGTCCTTTTAGAGTTGACAGGTTAATATGTGTACCTGCAAGTGATACTTAGGTGCGCCCATCATCTAAGATACACTGCAGCACTTTGCTTGTTGCTTGCATAGTCAAAATATTTTTTAGAAAATCACATTCATTTTTGTCTTCTCCAGTGGCTGACAAGATTGCCTACCTGATGGGCCTGAACTCAGCTGATCTTCTGAAGGCTTTGTGCTACCCAAGGGTCAAAGTCGGCAATGAATATGTGACCAAAGGTCAAACTGTCCAGCAGGTACTTATGTTATCTCACATTGGGGTATATTCACTAAACTGTGGTCAGCATAATAATGTGTGTAAACCCATAAAGTCTTACGCCTAATGAGTAAAGCGTAATGTATTGCATTATGCTTTACCCATCATGAGGACGCAGTTTTAGACTTTGTGCATAATATTCTTTTTATCGCATTTTATTGAATACACCCTAATATTTGTTGAATTGCTTTTTTAAGGTTAAACTGAAATCAGGCCTAAATAAACGTATATTGTATTCGTTCCTCTAAGGTGAACAACAATGTGGGTGCCTTGGCCAAGTCTGTGTATGAGAAGATGTTCTTGTGGATGGTCATCCGTATCAACCAGCAGCTGGACACCAAGCAGCCAAGACAGCACTTCATTGGTGTCTTGGATATTGCTGGATTTGAGATCTTTGATGTGAGTTATTTAATTTGATAAAGCCCTATTGATACTGGATTTTTTCATCTTTTCTTCAGGTTTGGATTGGGAAGTAACTATTTTTTTGTTCCTCTTGATGATTAGATGAACAGCTTAGAGCAGCTTTGCATCAACTTCACTAATGAGAAACTGCAACAATTCTTCAATCACCACATGTTTGTGCTGGAACAAGAGGAGTACAAGAAGGAAGGAATCGACTGGGAGTTTATTGACTTTGGTATGGACTTGGCTGCCTGCATTGAGCTTATTGAGAAGGTATGGATTCTTGTTTCATTAGATTTACTGAACAATGTTACCACCAGTTTCAAGAAGATAATTGAAATGTTATTGCTTTTGATTAGCCAATGGGCATCTTCTCCATCCTGGAAGAGGAGTGCATGTTCCCCAAGGCAACAGACACATCCTTCAAGAACAAGCTGTATGACCAGCATCTGGGCAAGTCCAACAACTTCCAGAAACCTAAGCCAGCCAAAGGCAAAGCTGAGGCCCACT
This sequence comes from Hyperolius riggenbachi, assembly GCF_040937935.1. Taxonomy (NCBI): domain Eukaryota; kingdom Metazoa; phylum Chordata; class Amphibia; order Anura; family Hyperoliidae; genus Hyperolius; species Hyperolius riggenbachi. The sequence continues at coordinate 206,746,815 of NC_090657.1, read as the reverse complement.
TCTCCCTGGTCCACTATGCTGGAACTGTGGATTATAACATCGCAGGCTGGCTGGACAAGAACAAGGACCCACTGAATGAGACTGTCATTGGACTCTACCAGAAGTCTTCTGTTAAGCTCTTGTCCTTCCTCTATTCTAGCTATGCTGGTACAGAAGGAGGTAATGTATTGTGGTAGTGTGGTGTGGTATTTCAGACACATATACAAACATATACATGCACACTTATCCTACTTTGTGTTTTATATTCTGCGGGACAGGCATGGGCTCACGAGTCCCTAAGGACTCGAGTTTGTGATTTAAATGGGGCTTAATTGCCTCAGCTGTGCAGCTGGGAGAGAGTGGATTAGTTACCCATAAGTCCATTGTCTACCTGCATTCCAAACATCTTGCACGTGTCCTATTGGACGCATTGCAAGACTCACTGCCGTGCACCCCCCTCTTCAAGCGGAAGGAGGAAGTGCGCGGTAGGGAATCTTGGAACGCGCCCAATAGGACACGTGCAAGACGTTTAGAATGCAGGAAGACAACGGACTTATGGGTAACTAACCCCCTCTCTCCCAGCCGCACAGCTGAGGCAATTTAGCCTCATTGAAATCACGAATTAGAGTCCTTAGGGACTCGTGAGCCCACCACTGGTGGTGGATACATAGTTACATAGTTATTTTGGTTGAAAAAAGACATACGTCCATCGAGTTCAACCAGTACAAAGTACAACTCCAGCCTGCTCCCTCACATATCCCTGTTGATCCAGAGAAAGGCGAAAAAACCCCTACAAGGCATGGTCCAATTAGCCCCATGCATGGAGACCACCAACATAGAAATAGGATTAGATCAGTCCACTACTATAAGAGCATAGACTAAGCCATAAAAACACCAACTGTAGTAACCAGCCTGCCAAGCATGCCATAACTATTTCATGCTCTTCACATTTCAGATGCTGGTGGTAAGAAGGGAGGTAAGAAGAAGGGTTCATCTTTCCAGACTGTATCTGCTCTCTTCAGGGTGAGTTCCATGGTCATCTGTATAGTAATAAATATATATTTTTCTCCTACTTGCTGTTACTGAGGTTTCTTATTATTTCCCACCTACAGGAGAATCTGAACAAGCTGATGACCAACTTGAGGAGCACCCATCCTCACTTTGTGCGTTGCTTGATCCCTAATGAAACCAAGACCCCAGGTTGGTTGAACAAAATCTTTCAGTGATATTGACTAGATAAGATCAGCTGAATTAGGGTTTAAAGTGAACCTCAAAGGGAAAAAAGTGATCTTACGTGGTGCTTACTTCAGGAGGGAGAATCCCCTTGGTCCTCCTCAGCAGAGGCTATCCAAAGGTGAGACCCCTGGAAGTCCGCTTGTCAGTGCTGTGTGCAGGCTTAGTGGAAGCTTTCTGCTTGGGCTCCGGCAGCAATAGCCAAGCCTGATAGGGTCCGCTGTACTGTGCAGGCACGAGCCATCTGCGCTGTAAAGCGACTCTAATCGGTCTCGGCTGTTTCCGCTGGAGCCCCAGTTGAAATCCATTACTGCACCTGTGCAGACAGGCAACTATTATTATTATGGTTGATGGTGGTTACAGGGTGTCAGCGCAGGATCGGGCGGGCTCAGGGGGAAGGTAGGAAGCCTCACAAGGATCCAGAGGCTTCTCCCTCCCGAGGTATCAGTTTTGTTTTTTTTTTATAATCATACAGATTCTCTTTAACCTGCCTGGCGTTCTATTAAGATCGCCAGGGAGGCTGCGCGAGGGTTTTTTTTTAATAAAAAAAAAACTATTTCATGCAGCCAACTGAAAGTTGGCTGCATGAAAGCCCACTAGAGGGCGCTCCGGAGGCGTTCTTCTGATCGCCTCCGGCGCCCAGAATAAACAAGGAAGGCCGCAATGAGCAGCCTTCCTTGTTTTGCTTACATCGTCGCCATAGCGACGAGCGGAGTGACGTCATCGACGTCAGCCGACGTCCTGACGTCAGCCGCCTCCGATCCAGCCCTTAGCGCTGGCCGGAACTTTTTGTTCCAGCTACGCTGGGCTCAGGTGGCTGGGGGGACCCTCTTTCGCCGCTGCTCGCGGCGGATCGCCGCAGGGCGGCGGCGATCAGGCAGCACACGCGGCTGGCAAAGTGCCGGCTGCGTGCGCTGCTTTTTATTTGAGCCAAATCGGCCCAGCAGGGCCTGAGCGGCAGGCTCCGGCGGTACTGGACGAGCTGTGCTCGTCCAGACCGCCCAGCAGGTTAAAGAGGAGCTGCAGCCTAAACAAACATACTGTCATTAAGTTACATTAGTTATGTTAATTAAAATAGATAGGTAATATAATCTCTTACCCACACTGTTTTAAAAGAACAGGCAAATGTTTGATTTCATGATGGTAACCATCTTTTTGGTTGAAAGGAGGTGACAGGGAGCATGAGACACAGTTCCAACTGTCCTGTGTGCTGATCACCCCTCCCAGTTGCTAGGCAACGTGAATAACAACATAGGAAATCCCATCAAGCTCTGCACAGCATCAGGGAAAAAAAGCCTGGGCTCTTTTCTTTGATGGGTGGAGATTAGATAAAAATGCAGCTTAAAATGATGCTTTGGTAAGAAAAATAATGTTCTGATGCTGTAAAACTGTTAAAGAAACACAAAGCCTTTTCAGTTCTGCTGAGTAGATTTTTAGTCCGGAGGTTCACTTCGAAGGACCTCTGTCGCAAAAATCCTAAAATGTAAAATACATGTAAACACATACAGTACAAATAAGAAGTATGTTTCTTCCAGGGTAAAATGAGCCATAAATTACTTTTCTCCTATGTTGCTGTCACTTACAGTAAGTAGTAGAAATCTGACATTGCCGACAGATTTTGGACTAGCCCACTTCTCATGGGGAGTTCTCAGGGTTTTCTTTATTTTTAGAAGCACTTAGTGAATGGCAGTTGCTCCGTCCAACTGCCAAAAAAGTGTGCAGCGAGCAGCAAGGCTGGCCAGCATTTTTGTATAAATATTTTTCAGGTAATGTCTTTATAAAGAATAAAGGCCATGCTGAGAATCCCCCATGAAGAGATAGACTAACCCAAAACCTGTCGGTAATGTCAGATTTCTACTACCTACTGTAAGTGACAGCAGCATAGGAGAAAAGTAATTTACGGCTCATTGTACTCTGGAAGAAACATACTTCTTATTTGTATGTGTTTTAAATTTTAAGATTTTCGCGACAGTTCCTCTTTAAGTGGATATATTATAAAAAGTTATACTTAGTATAAAGTTTGAGTTTTTTCTTTATAACTTTTTTCTGATGACAGTGAATTGTACTTTATAATTAATTTATGTTTAGGTGCTATGGAACATGAACTGGTCATGCACCAGCTCAGGTGTAATGGTGTACTGGAAGGCATTAGAATTTGCAGAAAAGGTTTCCCGAGCAGAATCCTCTATGCTGACTTCAAACAGCGGTAAATGCCTTTAAATTAGCTGCATATTAGAGCTGTAAATTAAGCATTAAATGTCCCAAAAATATGATATACTTTGCTTTTGCATTTACAGTTACAAGGTCTTGAATGCCAGTGCTATCCCCGAAGGTCAATTTATTGATAGTAAGAAGGCTTCTGAGAAGCTTCTCGGGTCCATTGATGTTGACCATACACAATACAAATTTGGACATACTAAGGTACTCTTTTCAGTCCAATATGTAGTGTTTAAGCAGTTTAACAGGAAAGACAGTTTAACATTTAATTGCATCCTTTATAGGTGTTCTTCAAAGCTGGTCTCCTGGGTACCCTGGAAGAGATGCGAGATGATAAGCTGGCCCAGCTGATCACTCGTACTCAGGCCATGTGCCGAGGATATCTTATGAGGGTTGAATTCAAGAAGATGATGGATAGGAGGTATATTCTGTTTTGAAACTGGTTTCGACCTTAACACAAAATGTTGCATCAAGGGATCACACCTTGTTTGTGTTATTTCCAGAGAATCTGTCTTCTGCCTCCAGTTCAACATCCATGCTTTTATGATTGATTGTCCCAAGAATGTAACTGGAGGGCAATTATAATATTGCAGAATTGTTGAAATACAGCTAATTGCACTTTGTAATTCTGTGACTCTATTCATACAATGAATTACTTAATACCCCAACATGGTACCCCTAAAGCTCCCCTATTTTTATACGTGAAACCCTCACTGTTGTAGTGAGGGTTTCACGTATAAAAATAGGGGAGCTTTAGGGGAACCATGTTGGGGTATTAAGTAATGTTTAAAGGGAAGATCCGAGCTGAAAAGAAAAAGCAAGATCTAATTATCGGAGGCTTCCTCCAGCCGCTGGCAGCCAATGTGTCCCTCCCCGCCGCAGCTCTGCTCCCAGCTGGTGGCCCGGGGTCCCCTCCGTTGCTACTGCCGACCAGCATCTTCTGTCCACAGCTGTGCCCCTTGCAGCCACTTAGCCTGGAGATGCTCCAGACCACGGGAGTGCGATTGTGAGCAGTAGGGTCTGTGTGCAGGCGCATGAGATACCGACCTGGCGAGGTTGTCATCTGCAATGGAGGGGACCCCGGGCCACCAGCTGGGAGCGGAGCTGCAGCGAAGGACAGATAGGCTGCCAGGGGCTGGTGGAAGCCCCAGGTAAGTAGATCTTGGGGGGGGGGGGGGGGGGGGTTAGCTCGGACCTTCCCTTTAAGAAAAATGCTTGGTTGGTTTCAAGTTTATCCAGACTAAAAAAAAAATCCTTTCCTTATTATTTGCACTATGAATTAAAACCTGACTAAGAACTCAAGCTTTTGTTTGCAGGGAAGCCTTATTTTCTATTCAGTACAACATCCGTGCTTTCATGAATGTGAAGACCTGGCCATGGATGAAGCTGTACTTCAAGATCAAGCCTCTTCTGAAGAGTGCTGAATCAGAGAAAGAGATGGCAAACATGAAGGAAGAATTTGAGAAGACAAAGGAGGCTTTGGCGAAGGCAGAGGCAAAGAAAAAGGAGCTTGAGGAAAAAATGGTCAGCATTCTGCAAGAGAAGAATGATCTGCTGCTCCAAGTTTCTTCTGTAAGTATTCAACCAGAGTTACTTACAATATCAAGGCAAAAGCCCCCAAAATACTATAGTCTATGTGAATATAAAATACACATATAGCTCTTGGTGACTCGGAACCACCAGGAGAGTATAAGGGGCTAAAAGTGACCGAAAACTCCCTCCTACTAAAAAGCAAATCTGAGTATAATTTGTCTTTTTAAAACTGAAGGTACTGTGATAATTCAGCTTTAAATGGGCAACTGTGGTTTCCCCCAATGCATCACTTCAGAAAGTGCAAATCATCTCTTTATGCTCCTGAAGCCAGGCTTACATCCAGAACCACTGGTGTGTAGCAAGCCTATAGCTTATGAATTTTACATGGCCACATCAACCACATGCATATTCTATGTGATTTATGAATGAAAGAATTAAACTTATAATTGAATCTTGCTACAGGAAGGAGAGAACTTGGCAGATGCAGAGGAAAGATGTGAAGGTCTCATAAAAGCCAAGATTCAACTGGAAGCAAAAATCAAAGAGATTAATGAGAGGCTGGAGGATGAAGAAGAATCTAATGCAGAACTGACGGCCAAGAAGCGGAAACTGGAAGATGAGTGCTCTGAGCTGAAGAAGGACATTGATGATCTTGAACTGACTCTGGCCAAAGTAGAGAAGGAGAAACATGCCACAGAAAACAAGGTATCTTACTAATACACGTAATATAGCATGGTAAGATGTTACACTAAACAAGCCACCCAGCACAGCAGCTTGTTGGGGCTTCACCGAAGTTATCATTGTTATACTGAAAGAAAACCTGTAACAATAAAAAAACCTCCCCTGTGAGGTTCTTACCTCGGGTGGGGGAAGCCTCCAGGTCCTATTGAGCCTTCCCCCATCCTCCTCGGTCCCACAGCGGCGGCGATACAGCTCCCCAAACAGCTCCTGTGTAGTAGAGCGGACCGGACGGAGATCGGCTATTTTCGCCTATCTCTGTGTGGAGAGCCGCAACTGGAGCCAGGAAAGGTAAATAAATCAGCACTTGTCAGGCTTGTCAAGGAAGGATTCCAGAACACTTCAGAGGAGCCAGCGCTGGACTTCCTGCAGCTACAGGGGAGGGGGAAGCCTCATTGGGACCCTAAGGCTTCATCCTACCGAGGTGAGTACCCCCAGGGGAACTTTGTTTTGTTACAGGCTCTCTTTAAAATGCATGGATACATCCTTTGAGATTAACAGCTTTGTAATTTCTAAAATGTCACCTGATGAAGATGAAGAAGCTCAAATCGGCACATGCTGTGCACCACATAGTGCCTAGTATAAGTGCAGCTAGAGCGGCAATGCTATAGTCCGCGGCCGCGTATCATCAGTTCGAGTGTTAGCAATAGCCAGACCCTGACTTACGTGCCCCCCCCCCCCACCAAGTTTCTATGACTCGGAGGGGAAATAGTATTTAACACCACTGGGAGTTTCAGAGGCAGCAGGATGTACTCAACTGCCTGGCAGCAATATGATAAGTACTCTTTCCAAGAGGCTTTGCAAAAAAATAAAGTATGACTTAGTTTATCTTGACTGATAACAGAAGATGCCCAGATAAATCCCAGGATTTAGAGTTATGGAGATGATCCTTTGAATCTCAAATGTTTTAGCTCTTCCTTAAAATGACGCTAGTTTAGTAACGCCAAAATTGTTATGACACTGCATGTTAAATATATAGTAGGTTGTGACAAAATGAACGCCACAACACTTATCATTCTTGTGTTGCCCAGGTAAAAAATCTCACTGAAGAGATGGCAGTGCTTGACGAAAATATTGCCAAACTCACGAAGGAGAAGAAAGCTCTTCAAGAAGCCCACCAACAAACACTGGATGATCTACAAGCAGAAGAGGACAAGGTGAACACCTTGACTAAAGCCAAGACCAAGTTGGAGCAACAAGTGGATGATGTGAGTAGAATCAGGGTAAATAATGCAATTAGGTTTGCCATAATAATTTTGTAGAAATGATTTATTATACCTATGTAATGTAGCTTGAGGGATCTCTTGAGCAAGAAAAGAAGCTCCGTATGGACATGGAGAGGGCAAAGAGGAAGCTGGAGGGTGATCTGAAGCTGGCTCAGGAATCCACAATGGACCTGGAAAATGACAGGCAGCAGCTGGATGAAAAAGTTAAAAAGTAAGTTACAGTTACACACTAGCAGAGTTGTAAAACATAACAGAAAAGCAGAAACGTTTAACTATATTAAACTTTTATGTAAACAGGAAGGAGTTTGAAATCAGCCAGTTGATGAGCAAGATTGAGGATGAACAAGCTTTGGGAGCCCAACTACAAAAGAAAATTAAGGAGCTTCAGGTAACTTAGATAAAGGAGAAAAAGTGATAAAAACGGCAGCCTAGTGTTTTTAAGAATCTAATAACGTATATAAACTTTAGGCCCGTATTGAGGAGCTTGAAGAGGAGATTGAGGCAGAGCGTGCAGCTCGGGCTAAGGCAGAGAAGCAGCGTTCAGACCTTTCCAGAGAGCTTGAAGAGATCAGCGAGCGTCTGGAGGAAGCTGGTGGTGCAACCTCTGCTCAGATTGAAATGAACAAGAAGCGTGAGGCTGAATTCCAGAAGATGAGGCGTGACCTGGAGGAGGCCACCTTACAACATGAAGCTACTGCTGCTACCCTCCGTAAGAAGCATGCTGACAGCCTTGCTGAGTTTGGAGAGCAGATTGATAACCTTCAGAGAGTCAAGCAGAAACTGGAAAAAGAGAAGAGTGAACTGAAGATGGAGATCGATGACCTTGCCAGCAATATGGAATCTGTCTCCAAATCAAAAGTAAGTGCGTAGTTTGCATTGTATGTCTTTTTTTACATAAACAAATATCCTAAAAGTGAATATACAATAATAAAAATCTGTAATTTATTTATTTTTTACTACCTAAACCCCTTTTTTCTGGTACACTACCTTTGACTAGTAAACAACTTAAACAAGAAATAACCATGTTCTAATCAAACGTTTTTCTATTTCAACAGGCAAACTTGGAAAAGATGTGCAGAACCTTAGAGGACCAATACAGTGAGATCAAAACCAAAGAAGATGAACATTTGAGAGTAATTAATGACTTAAGTGCCCAAAGAGCACGTCTTCAAACAGAGAATGGTAATTATCGGTTATGATGTTTATACTGTGGTAGTCAGGAGCGAGACAGCTAATTTTGGTGCAGCGCTTTACTGATAATGTGGGTGCTGCCATAGGCCGTAATGAGAATCTTGGCTATATCAACACTCCGGACTTATAGCCGGTGCCTGTATTACATGTCTGTCCCCCTCCCCTTCCTGAGTGGCGACAACTCAGAGGGGGAATAGCATTAACGCCACTGACTTTCAGCAGGCACAGTGTGAGCCGTCTTTTGACTTATCCCCACCCCAAAATTTGGCAGCGGATATTTTACATGCCTGATTCAAGCGATCTAAGGCTAAAATATATCAATTTTGTTGTCTTCAATCTCTGCAAACAGGAGAATTCAGTCGCCAATTAGAGGAAAAAGAGGCCATGATATCTCAGCTGTCAAGAGGCAAACAGGCTTTCACCCAACAAATTGAAGAGCTGAAGAGACACCTTGAAGAAGAAACAAAGGTATAATGGCTGTTCCTCTAATAATATTCTCCTGTCTGGCTCTGTAGTCAACGCTTCTCATTCTTACATAGCAGACTTCTCTTGAATTTCTCCCCTTCTCGGTAACTCCCTTCTTCAATCTTTTACTCACTCACCTACATTTACCATGTTTGGGCACAACCTGGAAATCATCTTTTCATGCAAGTGTATAATCTCATCTAGGACACTCTATCTGGCCATCAACCACCATACTACCATCTTGTACACAGCTTTCTCTTACCAATTGTTCTACCCCGTAATCCCTTAAAATGTAAGGTCAAAAGGGCAGGCTCTCTCTTTCCACTTTTTTGTATTGCTCTGTAATGTAGGTACTTATTTTCAATGTCTATTGTATTTTGTATTGTACAGCACCATGGAAGATGCTGGTGCTATTGAAATTGAAATCCCAAATAATAATATGTTGTCCACTTAATTGATGGTTTTGTGCTGCCATACTAATGAGAGAGTCACTTAGTTTTCTGTGTCTAACTTAACTAGGCCAAGAACGCCCTTGCTCACGGACTTCAGTCTGCACGCCATGACTGTGATCTACTCAGAGAGCAGTATGAAGAGGAGCAGGAGGCCAAAGGTGAACTTCAGCGTTCACTGTCCAAGGCCAACGGAGAGGTTGCTCAGTGGAGGACAAAATATGAGACAGATGCCATTCAGCGCACAGAAGAACTTGAAGAGGCCAAGTAGGTGTCTCATTCCAGGTTTAAAAGATGGGGGGGGGGGGGGAACACACCAGTTACTTTGAATTATTATGGAAGGAGTTGTAAATAACAATATTTTTTCCTATTTTTTTTAACTAGTGGCTTCTTAAGAGATTGGCAAGCCCATGGCTGGATTTTAGGCAATGCCACAAAGGTCATGGCCTAGTGCACCGGGAAAGTAAGGGGCGGCCTGTGGGCAGCAGGGTGAAAGTAGCAGTTAGCCTGCAGAACATTTGTCCTGCTACACAGAGTTTTCACATAGCGATGGGGGGCTAATAACAGCCGAATCTAGCACTCAGGGGCTCAAGGGGCAGCGGGATCCTTTGAAAAGGGCTCCTGAGCTGCCTGTATGAAAAGGGCTCCTCCATAGACATCAATGTAATTTCTGAAAGTATAGGCTACAAGGTGGTGAAAAGGGCTCCCGAGTTTTGATATAGGCTACAAGCGGCACCCTTTTGTAGTCTATTTTTTTTTCGACTACAAGGTTTTCGGCTACACTAGGGCACCCCTTTGTAGCCCATATTTTTTATTCGGCTACAAGGTTTTCGGCTACAAAAGGGCACTTCTTTGTAGCCCATATTTTTATTCAGCTACAAGGTTTTCAGCTACGAAAGGGCACCCCTTTGTAGCCCATATTTTTATGGCACCACCTGGGGAGTCTTAGGGTTAGGCACCACCTGGGGGGTCTTAGGGTTAGGCACCACCAGGGGAGTCTTAGGGTTAGGCACCACCTGGGGAGTCTTAGGGCTAGGCACCAAATGGGGGGTCTTAGGGTTAGGCACCACCTAGGGGGTTAGGGTTAGGCACCATCAGGGGAGGGTTCTGTGTGAGAGTAGGGAGCAGTTAGGTCATAATAATCACTTTTCTTAGCTATATCTAGAGCCCTTTTATAGCTCAACAAATGCCTATAACAGCATCCTTTTAAATAAACTAATACTAGCTTTTTCGGCTACACCAGGTGCCCTTTGTAGCCGAAGTTGGCATATATGGGCTACACCATGTGCCCTTTGTAGCCGAAGTTGGCATATGGGCTACACCAGGCTCCCTTTGTAGCCAAAGTTGGCATATATGGGCTACACCATGTGCCCTTTGTAGCCGAAGTTGGCATATGGGCTACACCGGGCACCCTTTTTGTAGCCGAATTTGGTATATATGGGCTACACCAGAAGTCCTTTTTTCCAGGAGCCCTTTTCAAATAGACGCGGGGCAGCAGACGGGCACTTACAATGAATTCTGAGCTGCCTGTCACTCACCAAATGTGCCGCTCACCAAGGAGTGTACAATCTGCCATCATGTCTCTAACTGTCCTCAGAGAGAAGCTTACAATGTACCTCGTGCCATCACTTCACTAACTGTCCTCAGAGGAGCCTACAATCTAATCCCTGCCATGTTTGGGGGGGGGGGGGGGATTTAGGTTGCTATTGGTTTGAGGGCAGCTGGTATTAGTTGGCCTTGGGCAGTAAAAAGTACAAATCTGGCCCTAGGCAAGCCTCACACAAATGTCACTTGCTATTTCATATATTTTTTTTTGCCCTCTAACATCAGCAATTGTGTCATCAAATTACATAGAACAGCTTTGCATAAAAAAACAGTTTTCATTAAACTTACAGTAATTGCAAATTACAGAAAGAAGTTGGCCCAACGTCTCCAGGAGGCTGAGGAACAAATTGAGGCAGTCAACTCCAAATGTGCTTCCCTTGAAAAGACCAAACAGAGACTACAAAATGAAGTTGAAGACCTCATGGTAGATGTAGAACGTTCAAATTCAGCCTGTGCTGCTCTTGATAAGAAGCAGAAGAACTTTGATAAGGTAGGTGTTTCACTTTTATGGGTATCAAAAATGATCTTGAGATAAGAGCAAATAGTTTAATAAACTTGCAGTTCCAGTTTTGATACCAGTAGTTGACTTGCAAATGAATGTGTTGATTTAACAACTGCTTTTTTCATTATTTTATTTGCCTAGGTTCTGGCTGACTGGAAGCAGAAGTATGAAGAAACCGTAGCTGAGCTTGAAGCCTCTCAGAAAGAATCCAGGTCTTTAAGCACTGAGGTTTTCAAGATGAAGAACTCCTATGAAGAGGCATTAGATCAATTAGAGACTCTTAAGAGAGAAAACAAGAACCTCCAACGTAAGTTTTTCAACGTAATTGAATTTTGTAAAATTTTCTCCACAAGAAAACTAACATGGCCAATCAGATAATTGTAGAAGCAGCTAATTTGGCAGCACAAACATTTCAAGCATATATTCAAACTGCTTAGAATCTCCAAAAACCATAAATCCCTCCCCATAAGATGTGCTGTTTTGAAAAATATGGTTTGTGCTGTAAATTGAAAATCCATGTTGATGTGCTGAAGTTCATCAATTGTTAAGCTGAATTTGTGTGAAAAAATACTTGTTTTGCAGAGGAGATCTCAGATCTCACAGAACAGATTGCGGAATCTGGAAAAACCATTCATGAGTTAGAAAAGAACAAGAAGCAGGTTGAACAGGAAAAGTCTGACCTGCAGTCTGCTCTGGAGGAAGCTGAAGCCTCTCTGGAACATGAAGAGGCCAAAATTCTCCGCGTTCAACTTGAACTGACCCAGATCAAGTCTGAAATTGACAGGAAGCTGGCTGAAAAGGATGAAGAGATTGACCAGATTAAGAGGAACAGCCAAAGAGCTCTTGAATCCATGCAGAGCACATTGGATGCTGAAATCAGAAGCAGAAATGATGCACTGAGACTGAAGAAGAAGATGGAGGGAGATCTCAATGAGATGGAGATCCAGCTGAGCCATGCCAACCGTCAAGCTGCTGAAGCCCAGAAACAACTCAGGAATGTCCAAGGACAACTGAAGGTAGAGTTCATATGGAGTTTTATGGAACGTGTGTCCTAAAAAGATTTGCATGAGCCTAAAATATTTCATATCCCTATTAGGATGCCCAACTGCATCTCGATGATGCTCTTAGAGGAAATGAGGACTTAAAGGAACAGCTTGCTATTTCTGAAAGACGTAACAATCTCATGTCTGCTGAAATTGAAGAGATGAGGTCTGCCCTTGAACAGACAGATCGTGCACGCAAAGTGGCTGAACAAGAACTGCTTGATGTTACAGAACGTGTACAACTTCTTCACACCCAAGTAAGAAGAAGGTTCTTTTGGATCTTTTTTGTCTTTTCTTCTAAATGTTTGGAGTATGTGCTTACTAGCTGTTATTTGTAATACAGAACACCAGCCTTATCAACACAAAGAAGAAGCTTGAAACTGATGTCTCACAGCTCCAAAGTGAAGTGGAAGAAGCTATACAAGAATCCAGGAATGCAGAAGATAAAGCAAAGAAAGCTATTACTGATGTAAGCATTTGGGTACAATGTCAGATAAACAGGAAAACAAAAACTGCAATATTGTATGACTATTATTATATATGAATTCCTCTAGGCTGCCATGATGGCTGAAGAGTTGAAGAAAGAGCAAGATACCAGTGCTCACTTGGAAAGGATGAAGAAAAACCTAGAGCAGACAGTGAAGGATCTCCAGCTTCGCCTGGATGAGGCTGAACAGTTGGCATTGAAAGGTGGCAAGAAGCAACTCCAGAAACTGGAGGCCAGGGTATGTATCTCAGTGTTTAATTATCTGTTCCTTACTGCAACGAGAACTTCAAAAGAAGTGTTTTGTAGTTAGAAGATTTGTGTTTTTCATTTTCTGTGACTTAAACCCAACGATCTCACATTGTTCTACAGGTCCGTGAATTGGAAAATGAACTTGATGCCGAGCAGAAGAGAAGCTCTGATGCTGTGAAGGGTGTGCGCAAATATGAGAGGAGAGTCAAGGAGCTCACATACCAGGTGAGTTGACCTTATAGTCATATGATGACAAACAAATATGTAGATTGAGACCGGTTCACACTGCAAACTGGCGTCAGCGGTGCGTCGCGCCCACCGCACTGCCAAAAACAGGCCTTCAGGGAACACCGCATTAGTACGTGGTGTTCGCTGTCTGACCACCAGCCAAGCAGGAGGTGATGCGCGCTTCTTTAAAGCAACTCTGAAGCGAAAATAAACTTATGAAATAATGAATTGTATGTATAGTACAGATAACAAATAGAACTTTAGTAGTAAAAAAAAGTCTCATGTGGTTTTCCAGTCCCGGAACCGTTAAAACACTTGAGTTGTTATAGAATAGAATAGTGTCAGCTTTATTCGCAGAGTGCAACAGTGTCGTACCTGGAATTGTTTGTGGTACACATGGCATCAGACATAGGACATATTGAAAAACTTCACATTTTAAAACATGTCATGAGACAAAAGACTTAGTGTGAATACATAAGACAAAGTGCAAATATTAGTCAGTGGGAATGAAGTTTTAGATTTTTTGACACATTTGAACAGGTTGTGATCAGAAAATGGTGTTTGGGGGCTAGGCGGGTTGTGTGCGGGAGGGTTCATAAGGTCAGGAGGAGGACTACTTGGGAGGGGTCATGAGTTCAGGAGGAGGACTGCTTGGCAAAGATGTATCTATCAAAAAGAGCTTCTCTGAGCTCTTCGACAAACTTGGTCAAACTTACTCCTGTTTTCTAAATTCCTTAAACAACCAAGAAACAGTATCCCATATGAAAATTTACTTTTTTCCTAAGTTTTCTCCTAGGTGATATTTTCAAACTTGCCAATAAAAGGCCTTTAAAAAAATACTCAAAATAATTTTGATTGTTCCTTTTAACTATCTTTTTGGTAATTTTTGCGAAGTGCTAAATTATTTTAAATCGAAAATGAAAAATTATCTCCTAGGGGAAAACTCAGGAGGAAAAGTTAATTGCATATGGCCCAGTGAGCGGCAGCTTGAGATAAGATTTGACTGCAGAAAAGTTCAAAGAGTCACAAGCTCTGCTCTGTTTTACAGCTTAAAATACAGAGTGTGGTTTCTAAACTGCAAATATGACAGAATGATGCAACATTATAAATAAAGCTATATAGATGTAAATATAAACCAATTTAAATACAACTAATAATAACAAAATTGCTTTATTATATTATTAACCACTTCACAACTGAGGGGCTTTACCCCTTCAGCATCCGAGCAATTTTCTCCTTTCAGCGCTCCTTACATTCATTCGCCTATAACTTTATCATTACTTATCACAATAAAATGAACTATATCTTGTTTTTTTCACCACCAATTAGGCTTTCTTTAGGTGGGACACTATGCCAAGAATTATTTTATTCGAAATGTGTTTTCATGGGAAAATAGGAAAACATTTGGAAAAAAAAACATTATTTTTCAGTTTTCCGCCATTATATTTTTTAAATAATGCATGCTACTATAATTAAAATCCATGTAACTTATATGCCCATTTGTCCCAGTTATTACACCGTTTAAATGATGTCCCTACCACAATGTTTGGCGCCAATATTTTATTTGCAAATAAAGGTGCATTTTTTTCAGTTTTGCGTCCATCCCTAATTACAAGCCCATAATTTATAAAGTAACAGTGTTATACCCTCTTGATATAAATATTTAAAGATTTCAGTCCCTAAGGTAACTATTTAAGTTTTTTTTTTTTGTAATTTTTTTACATTTATTTTAATATTTCAGAAAAAAAATATTGGTAACAATTGGGGAGTGTGGGAGGTAATTAGTTAAAATGAATAGTGAAAATAATGTATTTGTATATGAAAAAAATGTTTGGGTGTAGTATTACTTTTTGGCCACAAGATGGCCACATTTTTTTTTTAGGCGTCCTGCAAGCGTCCGAAGGACGCTTGCAGGAAGGGAGGCTGGGAAACTGAGTTTTCTCACAATGATCGTACTGCTTCTCGTAGAAGCATGCCGATCATTGCGGGGGCAGAGATCAACGAACGGGAATGGATTTTCCCGTTCATTGATCTCCGGGCGAGCGGGCAGCGGCGTGCACGATCGCGGGAGAGAGCGCACGTGCGAGCGGGAGCGCGGACATCGGCGGCAGCGGCTGTGGCGGCGGGGGGTGCGTATATCTATGCTCCGGGCGGGGAACTGAAGTCCAAAGGAGCGTAGATATACTTTACCCGGGCGGCGAAGTGGTTAAGGATGCTGTATAATGAGGGAACTAATTTAACATAAGCAGGTAAAACTGTTTACAGACTAAAAATATTTGACTGTGTCTGTCTAACTTACCACAGTCTGAAGAAGACAAAAAGAATGTCTTCAGGCTCCAGGACTTAGTTGACAAGCTGCAGGTGAAGGTCAAGACTTACAAGAGGCAAGCAGAGGATGTTGTAAGTATACGTATACTACCACTTTTTTTTCATTGTACAAACACGTGTGAAAGCGAACGAAACAGATGATGGATGAGCTAAAGCCACTTCATGAATATTTCAGGAGGAACAATCCAACGTCCACCTCTCCCGATTCAGGAAGACTCAGCATGAGCTGGAAGAAGCCGAGGAACGTGCTGACATTGCAGAGTCACAAGTCAACAAGCTCAGGGCCAAGAGCCGAGACATTGGCAAGGTAAGGTCTTATGTTTTGTATTAACGGGCCTGCACTCCTGCCCGTTACAAAAAGTTTACCATCTATAGAGGGCTGTTCAATCAAGAAATAGGATACGTAATAAAATAGTTCAGGGTTGACTTGCAGAAAAGAGAAAAAGCTGAGAATTTAGATTGTAGGAATCAACTTTCTCATCATGGCTGGGTTTGTACAGCAATTGGAAACAAACTGTAATGTGAGCTCCTTGAGCTTTGAGGCCCCTTCATATATGCAGTAAAGCACATTACACCATTGTATGTACAGTTTACAAACTCTCCTTACCTCTTTTATCAAGCCATTGTCCCCTTACACAGTAACCTGGTATGAAGAGAGCCCTCTTTCTTATTGCATCTTATACACAGAGTACCCTGCCTTTACATCATGTGTCTTACCATTACCCCGTCACACTGTAAGTTGGAATAGGCAGGTCTCTCTAGTTGTATCTTGGTAGACTCACAGCGCTATATTTTCTACACAACTAGGACAGGCAGACTGCCTGCTGTCAGCCTAGCATTTTGGATGTATCAATAAAGGAAATCTGGATTTGAATTTTTACTCATTCTTACTGTATGTTTTTTTTACAGTTTAGTGACTCCCCTTGCCTCTTTTGTCCTACCATTAACCCCTTATATTATAATGTGGTATAAACAGGGCCTTTTATATTTTGGTAGACACACAATGTGGTACGTGGTGCACAGCACCATCTGTAACACATACTTACCAGCTCCTCTTTTTTCATTACTGCCTTACACTATAAACTGGTATGGGCAGAGCTCTCTCTCTGTTGTCTCTTAGTCACACAGCACGCCACCTTATATGCGGCATACTCTCCCTTTCCTTACCTTGTGTCTCCTCCCATGGGGGTCATGTTCATTAAACATTGGTAATAATATTACAGTGTGGGCACGGAAATAATATTGTTACTTTAGTACCGGTCATGCTACTGGAGTACCGCGGGTCATGCTACTAGCGTATCTGACAGTACTTACACATGGAAGTAATGGAAATATTACCACGTGCTGTTACCGATGTTTAATGAATCAACCTCAGTACCCTCCATGGAAAACTGGTATGGTCACGGTTCTCCTTCCTTTTGTATCTTGAGAGATACACAACTCCACCTTATATACAGTTTACTGCCTCCCCTTACCTCTGGTATCCTACCATGATCCTCTTGTAAGTTGTAATCTGATGTGCACAGAACACCATCTCCTGTATATTGATAGATGCGCAGTACCATCTCTATATACCTTACCAACTGAAACCAATTAACATTCTTCTTTTATTTCTGCAGAAAGCAGAGGAGTGAAGAGGCAACGAAACAGCATGCAGCGAATGACCATACAATATGGGCTTCCTGTGTCATTAACACTGTCCTTATGTAATTAGATGTGTAGCTCTAGATGCAAATAAACTATGAAACAAAAAACGTGTGTCACGCATGTCTTTCATATGGAGATATCCAAGGTTGGGAGTACATTTTATCATTATTATTTTTTAGGGGTACCAGGGGCATAACTAGAAATCACTGGGTCCCTCTGCGAGACTTTGGATAGGGCCCCCTCCTGCCAATACCCCCGGGGAATGGGGACAGAACAGCGCTGTACACAAGACCCTGCTTAACACTGAATAGGGACTGTCTACAAATCTTTGTCTGCAAAATTTTATATAAATCCTTATCAGTGGTTGAGCAGATGCAATCATTAGAACAATTGTGCAGAGTGCAGAAAGTTTTTTTCTCTCCTTCCACTTAGTTGTTAGTCTCTCAGTACGTGGCCCCCTGTGGCTTCAGGGCCCCCCTTGCGGCTGCATCCCTTGCAGGGTCCATTGTTACGCCCCTGGCGGGGAACAACTACCCTGTTTCCCTGAAAATAAGCCCTAGATAGATTTTTTTCTGGATTTTTGAGGATGCACAAACAATAAGTCCTACACCAAAAATAAGCCCTCGTACAGTTCATAAAAAGCCAGTTACAGTATACATGTAAAAAAATAAAATCAACTGGCAATAGAATACAGCAGGACAGATAAACTGTTCACCAAGGAAAGAAGACACCCCAAAAAAAGAATCATTCTCAGAAGACCCCACGAGATCCAAAACAATAGGTGTTGGCAAGTGCCGGGCTCTTGTACATGAATAAAGCAGAGTTACAAGAAATAAATGATGTATTGTAAATTGAACAGAGACGCCAAAAGAATAAAATCAATATTTAAAATATTTAAAAGTGCTTAGGAGGCAGTGGTGGACTTACCTCCTTTAAGCAGACACAACAAGCTGTGTATTCAACAAGGTATATTTATTGGTACACTCCAAGGGTTAATCACAACGCGTTTCGCAGGCCCATACCCGCTTCATCAGGCAGTAAGGGTAGGAGTATGTCAGGGTCACACCTGGCGCCTAAATGTGGATAGCAGTATGTCAGGGTCACACCTGGCGCCTAAATGTGGATAGCAGTATGTCAGGGTCACACCTGGCGCCTAAATGTGGATAGCAGTATGTCAGGGTCACACCTGGCGCCTAAATGTGGATAGCAGTATGTCAGGGTCACACCTGGCGCCTAAATGTGGATAGCAGTATGTCAGGGTCACACCTGGTGCCTAAATGTCGATAGCAGTATGTCAGGGTCACACCTGGCGCCTAAATGTGGATAGCAGTATGTCAGGGTCACACCTGGCGCCTAAATGTGGATAGCAGTATGTCAGGGTCACACCTGGCGCCTAAATGTGGATAGCAGTATGTCAGGGTCACACCTGGCGCCTAAATGTGGATAGCAGTATGTCAGGGTCACACCTGGCGCCTAAATGTGGATAGCAGTATGTCAGGGTCACACCTGGCGCCTAAATGATGACATTCCATGTTTCAGAATAGGAAGACATTACCATATTTAAATAATTGTTGCTTTTTTTATACACAAATAAATGTAAATTGTTGTTCATGGAAAAATAAGGCAACCCCTGAAATTAAGCCCTAACTCATCTTTTGGAGCCAAAGTTAATGTAAGACCCTTGCCGATAAGCAATTACAATTTTCTCCTCGGTTATCTCCTAGGAGATAATTTTCATATTTCTTTAAAATAACTTTTTAGCATTTTACAATTGAAAAAGTATCCCAAAGTTGGTGAAAAAGTACCATCAAAATTATTTTGAGTATTTTATTGCTAACTGATGGTTTACAGGCATTTTATGAAAAGGTGTAAAAGTATCACCTAGGAGGAAAACTCAGGAGAAAAAGTGAATTGCATATGGGCCACTGTCTTATTTTCGGGAACATATGTCATGCATGCAGAATCCATGGCCCATATGCAATTATTTTTTTCACCTGAGTTATCTCCTAGGAGATAATTTTCAACATCACTGTAAACTAAATTTTCAGCATTCTACAAATGAAAATGTATGCAAAAGTTGGTGAAAAAGTACTATCAAAATTATTTTGAGTATTTTCTTGCTTGCTGGTGACTTCAAAAGCATTTTATAACAAGTTGTAAAAATATCACCTAGGAGAAAACTCAGGAGAAAAACTTAATTGCATATGGCCCCATGTTTGGTTAGAAACAGACCTTACAGTGGCTGCCTTCTGTATTCTTCAGTGGGATTACTGGACAGAAAGTCACCTGTGCCTGCGAAATATCTCCCCCAGGTCCAGAATTAAGGTTTCCTGACTCTAAAGGTCTACAATGTGCCATGGTGGGATGCGTCCACATTATGTGTTCATTGATATTTCCATTTAAAAGGAACCTATCTTGTTTTAACTAGCAAGGCACATTTTTGTGTAAGTGTGTATTGTACAATGCTTCTGAAAGTCACCCATGTTGCCTTTCTAACAACTGTAATTGTGTCATATTCTCACAACCATATTCCTTAAAAAGTCTCTTCTTGGTGTTTTTTACTGTAGCTGAGGAGTAACCTCCAAGTTATGGCTGTAATAAAACACAGGACAGACTGTAAATCTTGTTACGTTGCATACACATTCACTAAAACAGATGCCTGTAGAGATCAGGACTCAATTCCTAGGGTGACAGTTCTGGCCACAAGTGTCTATAGATGCTTCCTCTGGCTACAGCTGAGCGACATGTACTGTTGGTATGGGGGGAGGGGTTCATGATGGAGGAGCCTCTGGCAGGAGGGGTAAGGAGGGGAACAATGTGCTAGGCCATTGTTGTAAGCGACCACATGGGACACTTGTACACACTCAGGATTCTTGGCCAAGATGGCCCCAAACAGCCGTCTCAGCTGAATTTAGTCTTGTGTGTGTGTACGAGGCTTCAGATTGCACCAGAAACCAAGCTGACTTTGATTTCCTACACACATACTATCACCTAGACCACTTCTATAGATATCTACAACTTAAGATTGCCTCTGGAAATTACGTTTCAAATACCAAATTCACAGGCAGAAGGCCACTTAAAGCGGACCTGAACTCAGAACATCCTCTCTGCTCCAAAAGATACACAACAGCATAATAAACTTTAAACAAAAAAAACAAAACAAACAACATTTCTTTGTTACAGCTGATACAAATCCTAAAATAAATATGCACTGTTTCGTCTTCCTGATTCATGGAAGCAGACATATTGTTATGTCTATGTCATGTGACACAGGGGAGAGATCAAATAACAACTTGTGATTATGTACAGATGAGGGGGAATTAAACAGACAAAACTCTCTAAATACATACAGGGTGCATGTATCTATGTTTTCCTTCTGTCCTGTGCAAGAGTTCAGGTCCACTGCCACTTAAAGTGGATCCGAGGTGAACTTTTACACATTGCATAATTGTGTTCCTTTCCTATTGTTTATAGGGCATTCCTCAAGCCAAATACATTTTTGTTTTTGTTTTAATACTCTAATTCCCTATAAACTAAAAAAGTCACGCTCACAGGTTTTCAGAGAGCCAAGGTAGTAGCAAGGGCTCATGGGAGCTCAGTCTAGGCAGGAGGAGGGGGAGGTGTTACTAGCCATTAATTTCAGAGACAGAGGGGAGGAGGGAGGAGGAGAGGGGATTAGGCTGATGGCTCAAGATACAGATAAGCCTGCCTCTGTGTAATGTTTACAAACAACATGGCTGCTGTCATTGTATCACAGGAATAAATAATCATATTCTATTAAAACTGTTTGCAGCTAGATTTGCTGTGTAAACCATCTAAACTTTACATAAGATATATAGACAAGTTACTTGTTATAGTTAGTTTTTCATCTCGGATCCGCTTTAACCAGTCTTCTTATGACCATCATGGCCACCTCCCCTATTGACAAAAAAGACTGTTGCATCTTTAGAACTGAAAGCAGCTAAAGTATTGCACTATGCACACTAGATAGCATCCAAGGCCTTTGCTGGACAGCCTGTGCCCAGAATCGGCCGTGTGTGTGAGTGAGTGTGTGTGTGTTTATGTGTGTGGAGTGTGTGGTGTGTGTGTGTATGGTGTGTGTGTGTGTTTTGTGTGTGTGTTTTGTGTGTGTGTGTGTGTGTGTGTGTGTGGCGTGTGTGTGTGTGTGTGTGTGTGTGATGTGTGTAGTGTGTGTGTGTGTTGGCAGGCAGGTAGAGTTGTCAGTTGTCTCGTTATTACTTATAACTTAGCTCTCACAACCAGACTTAAAGGAATAACCACAATGATGACATTTAATTAAAGGGGATATACAATGCAATCACTGTGGAGCAATACAGTACAGGATGGGCATGGTACATGTCTAATGGACAAATGTGCCTCCCCACTTACGTATTCTGGATTTACATACCTATAGATACAGGTTGATGTTTTCACCCAAAATACAATGCAGACATCTCAGTGGACAACTGAAACGCAACCTACAAGCCTTAATGGGCACCACGGGGGTGTAGTGGTTAGCACCTTTGCCTTGCAGCACTGGGTCCCCAGTTCAGATCCCAGCCAGGGCAACTTCTGCAAGGAGTTTGTATGTTCTCCCCGTACATACAGATAAGTTAATTGGCTCCCTGCCTAAAATTGGCCCTAGACTACCATACATTCACTACACGATACATCGACATACGACTATTACAGGGATTAGATTGTGAGCCCCTCTGAGGGACAGTTAGTGACAAGACAATATACTCTGTACTGCGCTGAGGAAGATGCTGGCACTATATAAGTACTGAATAATAATAAGTTACTAAGATTCTCTGGCTGGAAGGCAGCGGAGAACAAGTAATCTAAAAAATACAATGTCACAGCAGGCCTGGGCTTTATTTTCTCTTTACAAAAAAATGTTGTGCTGCTAAGTGGTGAAGGTTCTCAAACTGTCACCTAAATGACAGCAGTACACCACGAGCACTGCTGATAGGCTAGAGGCATGCACCTGCAGGCTGTCCTTACATTATTACAAAAATGCTTCACTGCAGTTGTGAGCTCACGCCTAGTAACCCCACCATCATCTGTGATGACCCAGACGAGAATTCCAAATGTCGGTAAGTTTTTTTTACAAGTGTTCGGGGGGCTTTGAAAGTGGAAGGGATTCATAAAATTAATTTTTAACAATAAATGTAGTGTGTGTGTATGTGTGTGTGCATTTTTACTTTTTGGCCACTAGATGGCACTGCAAACATTATCCTGATTTAACAGGAAGTGTTCACTTTTTTTTTTTACATTCACACTTTTACTACTTCCTGTATTATAAATGAACATGGCCCGTGATTGGGGTCATGTCCATTCATTACAGGCACTGCAATTGGTTAGGCCGTTAGGGGAACATTTGTTCCTGTTCCCCAATCGCAGATTTCCGTGACCTGACAGTATGAGCAGCGGGGGGTGCGCACTGGTGTGCACGTGGTGGTGGGGGGTGAGCGGGCACGTTAAAACGTGCTGGAGCCGTTAAGAGGCTCCTGCAGGCCGTTTTAATGCGGCGGCTTGTCTGCAACTGGTTAAACAATGCAAATTGCCTGGCTGTCCTGCTGATCCTCTGCCTCTTATACTTTTAGCCATAGACCCTGAGCAAGCATTGTTTCATGTGTATGATTCAGACAGTACTGCAGCCAAAGAGATAAGCAGGATAGCCAGGCAACTGGTATTGCTTTAGGTTCGAACGATTCCTGCTGAAGGCGAACCGCTTGCGTTTTTGAAAAACCTGCTAGCACATGTAACACTATGGTAGTGTTCTTACTGTGTTCTTAGAGTTAATGGCAAACGTGTTACATGCAGCGGTTTGCCGGCGATTCCGGAGCGATCGCGATAATCATGTATAGAACTGCTAATCGCGATCGCTCCCAAATCACTACAGGGTCCAGTGATTTTTCTGTGTTAATCGCGGAAAAATCTCTCCCGCAAAACACTAGCGGTAATCGCTAGGCGTTTTGCGGTTTTAGGTGTGAACGTGCCCTTACAGATTGTCTCCAAGCTCCTCAGCTCCACTACATTCTTTAAAGCGCCAGAAACGTATTTGTGGCTCATCCTAATTTGTGGTCCTCTTATTACTTTCCCTACTTGTGTCTCCAGCCACTGCAATCAGAGTTAGACCTCTCTATTCTGCAGTTTTGTACAGCCCTGGATGACCTTAGTAAACAAATATTTGTTTCCTTTTAAACAATATGCGTTGCCTGGCAGCCCTGCTGATCTATTTGGCTGCAGTAGTGTCTGAATCACACCAGAAACAAGCATGCAGCTAATCTTGTCAGATCTGACAATAATGCCAGAAACCCCTGATCTACTGCATGGTTGTTCAGGGTCTGGGACTCAGACATGTTTATGCTGCTGGAAGAAGCCGGTGGGTGAGTATCAAATCTTTTTATGACAGCTCTGGTACACTTTAACCACTTCACCACTGAGGGGTTTTACCCCCTGACCACCAGAGCAATTTTCACCTTTCAGCGCTCCTTCCACTCATTCGTCTATAACTTTATTATTACTTATCGCAATGAAATGAACTATATCTTGTTTTTTCCGCCACCAATTAGGCTTTCTTTAGGTGGAACATTATGCCAAGAATTATTTTATTCTAAATGTGTTTTAATGGGAAAATAGGAAAAATGTGGGAAAAAAATTAATTATTTTCCAGTTTTCGGCCATTATAGTTTTTAAATAATGCATGCTACTGTAATTAAAACCCATGAAATGTATTTGCCCATTTGTCCCGGTTATAAAACCGTTTAAATTATGTCCCTATCACAATGTTTGGCGCCAATATTTTATTTGGAAATAAAGGTGCATTTTTTTCAGTTTTGCATCCATCCCTAATTACAAGCCCATAGTTTATAAAGTAACAGTGTTATACCCTATTGACATAAATATTTAAAAAGTTCAGTCCCTAAGGTAACTATTTATGTATTTTTTTTTAATTGTACATTTTTTTATTTTTTTTTAATTACAAAAAAAAAAAAAAAAAGGGAAGTGTGGGAGGTAATGAGTTAATTTTTTGTGTAACACTAATTTTTTTCTATGTAAAAAATGCTTAGGGTGTAGTTTTACTATTTGGCCACAAGATGGCAACAGTAACTTTTTGTTTATTGCGACCTGCGCGCGTCCTTCCGGACGCTCGCAGGAAGTAGTAGGAGGCTGTGAGTGTTTGTTATTTTTCACAATGATCGCGCTGCCCATCGGAGAGCAGCGGATCATTGCGTGGCTTAGATTAACGAACGGGAATCGATTTTCCCGTACATTGATCTCCGGGGGAGCGGGCGGCGGCGTGTTTACTAGCGGTGGGCGGCGTGTTTACGAGCGGGAGCGGGGGCAGCGGCGGGAGCGCAGGAAAGTACGGATTTCTCTGTCTCTGGGGGTTAAAGGATGGAAAAAGGGACGGAGAAATTCGTACGGGCGGGGGTAAAGTGGTTAAATGCCAAAAGCCATTTTCACCTGTCAGTGTTCCTCCTATTCATTTGGCCATAACTTTATCACTGCTTCTCACACGTGACTGAACTATATCTTGTTTCTTTGCCACAAATTAGGCTTTTTGTGGGCAATACTTCTTTTCTGTAATTCTTCATTTTTTATGCATTTTATAGGCAAAAACAAGAAGAAAAAAAAGAAAAAATACTCTATTTCTCCAATTTCATCCTTTATAGTTTTAAAATAAGCAATGCTACTATAAAATAAACCCCACCAATTTTATTTGCCCGTTAGCTCCCGTTAGTGCCGGCTAGCACAACATTTAAAGGGGAACTGAAGTAAGAGGTATACGGAGGCTGCCATATTTATTTCCTTTTAATCAATACTAGTTGCCTGGCAGCCCTGCCGGTCTATTTCTCTGCAGTAGTATCTGAATAACACCAGAAACAAGCATGCAGCTAGTCTTGTCAGATCTGACTTTAAAGTCTGCAACACCTGATCTGCTGCATGCTTGTTCAGGGGCTATGGCTAATAGTATTAGAGGCAGAGGATCAGCAGGGCTGCCAAGCAATTGGTATTGCTTAAAAGGAAATAAACATGGCAGCCTCCATATACCTCTCTCTTCAGTTCCCCTTTAAATTATGCTCTTAGTACAATGTATGGCAGCAATATAATATTTGGAAGTAATGGATTTTTTTAACAGGTTTTTTTTTTTTTTTACCTGATTGTTTGGTAAATGGGGTGGGAAGCTTTGGAAAGGATTAATTTGTATTACCGTATATTCCGGCGTATAAGACAACTGGGCGTATAAGACGACCCCCAACTTTTCCAGTTAAAATATAGAGTTTGTGATATACTCGCCGTATAAGACTACCCCTCATCCATCACACATCAAGTGAAAAAAAACAAAAACAAAAAAATCATATACTGATGCAATGTATGAACAGATACTGGTGCTGTACTGTATGTGGTACCCAGTATATAACAGTATATAGTCGATTGACTGGTTGGATTGGTCAATTCTCCCTCTCCCTAAGTGAATTGGTCAGCTCTCCTTGTCTACCTGTTTATCAGAGTTGTATGGAAAAATAGATTGCACTGTACCCATAAAACACGCCTCTTTCACCCTTCTGGCCCATCCATGTATTCTATTTACCTCCTTCTTTGTCTCTCAGATCTTGCACATGTGCGCCGCTTCACTAGACTCCTCAGCAGCCAGATCTGAGAGTCGGTAACAGGATAGGGCTTATCACCCAGCATCAATGACACCCGGTGTATAAGACGACCCGTGAGTTTTCAGAAGATTTTCAAGGTTTAAAAAGTAGTCTTATACGCCAGAATATACAGTATTTATTTTTTTTTTATTAAAAAAATGTGTGGTGTGCAATTTAACTTTTTTTTCCCACTAGATGGCACTAGAAACACTACCCTGGTTTACCAGGAAGTGTTTATTTATTTATTTATTTATTTATTTATTTTTACTTTACTTTTGTTCCATCATTATGAATTGACATGGGGACTGATCAGGGTCATGTCCATTCATTTCAGGCACTGCGATTGATTCGGGATACCCTCAGTTCCTTTCCCCAATCGCCACTACGGAAATGCAGCCGGGTTCATGTGCTATACGCGTCCAGTTAGACTTGAGCAGTGACTATAGGTGTCCAGATAGACTGAAGTGGTTAATTGAGGAAAAATTAAACACACATGCAGGATGCATTGGTCAGGTTTTTAAAAGTTACAATTAACTGGAAAAATCAATCACACTTCTCAAATGGGAAAAAAATTACATCATTTGTAGCAACCTTAATTTTTGAAATTTCTTAGCTTGCTGTACATGGAAATACTATTACCACTAAATTGCAAAACAAAACTAGTGAATAAGCTATCTGTGATTATGACAGTTGGGAAGCAAATGTGGAATTTCTCTTATAAGTGTGAGTAAATGTAGTCAAATTAATTCCAAATCAATACTTCTACATACCGTCATGTCTTATTTTAGCAAGGTTTTAAAATACTGCCATGTAAATCTTTTTGTTATGACACCAGTAAACAATATCACCAGTCCACACTCCCTACTCAGTGTCTGTCGAAGTGCTGACAAGATATGCACAGGCCACATAAATGTCTGTGCAGACAGACATTTTACATCAAGAGAGAAAGATGGGAATACTTCAGAAGCCAGGACATTTTATAAGCATACCTTCAAGCAGAGATCACCACGCACTAGTTTACTATCCACATTGGCACTGAGAAGGTTATACTGCCCGTAACATGCAAAGCATTTTACAAATGGCCTAAAGTAATAATACAAGTATTTTTCATTGTTGCGTAGGGTACCCATTTAAAGCATTTTGTACACACTTAAAGGACAACTGAAGTGAGAGGGATATGGAGACTGCTATATATATTTCCTTTTAAACAATACCAGTTGCCTGGCAGCTCTGCTGATCTGTTTGACTACTGTGGTGTCTGAATAACACCAGAAACAAGCATACAGCTAATCTTGCTAGATCTGACTATAATGTCTGAGGGCTTAGTGGGACGTTGTTTTGCAATGCAACGTTAAAGTCACAATGCAGCATTTCAACGCAAAAAAGGTGGTAACGCACTTTATTTATTTATAAAGCACCGACATATTACACAGTGCTGTACAGAGTATATTGTCTTGTCACTAACTGTCCCTCAGAGGGGCTCACAATCGAATCCCTACCATAGTCATATGTCTATGTATGTATCGTGTAGTGTATGTATCATAGTCTAAGGCCAATTTAGGGGAAGCCAATCAACTTATCTGTATGTTTTTGGGATGTGAGAGGAAACTGGAGTGTCTCTAGGAAACTCACGCAGACACAGGGAGAACATACAAACTCCTTGCAGATGTTGATCTGGCTGAGATTCGAACCGGGGACCAAATGCTGCATGGCGAGAGTGCTAACCACTACTCCACCGTGCTGCCACATTAACGCTGCATTACCATTGCACACAGTAGGTACAGTAAAGCATACAGGCAATGAAAAGTATGCTTTCCTGTACCCGGTAACGTGAGAGTTTAGAGGTAACGCTAAATGTTATAGTGCGACGCTAACGTCGCGCTGTGTACGACCCATGGGATTAGCATTGCAGTCCGGTAAGTGCGTTATAAGAGTTTATGACTCAGCTCCGCAACGTCCCACTGTGAATAAGCCCTGAAACATCTGATCTGCTGCATGCTTGTTCAGGGGCTATGGCTGAAAGTATTAGAGGCAGAGGATCAGCAGGACAGCCAGGCAACTGGTATTGCTGAAAAGGAAATAAATATGGCAGCCTCCATATCCCCGTCGTTACAATTGTCCTTTAAGTCTAAGTACACTAATGGCTATAAACCGTGAGTAAGATCAATAAAATATTTATTATTTATTTATTCGTGATACTGTTGCCTTAAGTCAAGCATACATTTATATCTAGAAGTAGAAATAAACTGTGTAATGCAAAATAACATGAAGCAGATATAAAATATTTAAAAGTGGAAACATATTGCACTTATATAAAACCTGCCTTATTTGCATATTTCTCCTGGATGCCTTCAAAGTACATATATAAATTTAAAAAACTGGTAAATTAAGAGTTAAACATTAAGGACTGGTTCACACTGCAAATTGCCAAACACCATCACAAGCACTAAGACTTTTTTCCATTTTTATTCGTCCTGGTTTTTTTGTGATTCGCCAAACACCATCATAAGCAATGAGCCATTTTTTCCTTTGCTTGGGATTTTGTCGTCGTTTGCAATCGTGCAGCATTCCAATACTTTGCAAAATGCTGCAGTTTGTGTTTATATAAAAGTCAAATCGCTCCAATGGGATTGCCCCCCATTACGTTAGTAAAGCGCCCTTTGAAGCGCTTGTAGTGTGAAGCAGCCCAAACAGCACTTAATAACATGTACTTTAATATATATTAAATAAATCTCCTCTCTGCTAGGTGGTGAGAGCTTACCTCCAGCCTGTGGGGCAAGTGAGGGGAATAACCCGCAGCCTCCATGCCCCTTATATAACCTCAGCCGCAAGCATACTGAGATCTATATTAGGTTAATATCGCTGAACTCCCAGATGGAGAATTGTCGACGTAGTGGTAATTTTTATTGGAAGTGACCATGATATTAGATTAGCCGCTGGTTGCCTAACACCATATGGACAAGTCATTTTTGTAGAACATCTTCTCATGTTCGCTCAGGTCACTATTTCCCCTCCGCACCCCTCCCCCTCCCCTGATCATTCACCAGGAATTGCATTCCATCGCTTGCAGCGCTGGAGACTTGGCAGCCGTTCCCACAGCTCTCGGGTATTTCTGCGGAATCATTTTTCTATAAACCATTTCAAGCACATTTTTACGTCATCTAATTGAATGCCAACTTGTGTAGTACAAATTGGAAAAAAAGCTTATTTTTAAAAAAGAAAAATTCCATCTCCATAGGGAGAAAACAAAAGAAAACTAGAATAGTTTGCTAAGTGATGATGGAGAGCAAGCCAATGGATAATACCAACGATACCCTTATAAACCCTGACATGTAAAAAATAATGTCTGTAGGGGGAGTTTTAGAATCTGTGTATGTTTGGCTGAATATATCAAATTTTTCTTTGGATGTATTTTATATAAAATACTATACATAAAACCTGTAAAACAGGGTCTATTATAAAGAGGGGAACAAGGCTGTATGCCATTTCTCTGCAGAGAAATCCTGAGAAATATATGGGCCTATATAAGACATAGCTTATTACATACTGTATCACCACTACTTTGTTCATTAGTGGTAAATATTAGATCACACCTTTAAAGGCCCATACCCACTACCAGGGCTGGCCCTAGACTTTTTGCCGCCTGAGGCAAATTTAGGAGAAAATTTCTGCTGCCCCCCCCCCCGTCCGTGGGTGCGGGGGGGGGGGGGGGGGGCGGCCGCCGAGCAGGAGGGGTAGCCGGCAGGTCGGGGGTATTGGGCCTAGCGGTGGGGAGGGGGGTCGTCACTTCCTGCATCGCCGTCCACTTACAATACAGTGGGCGGCGATGCAGGAAGTGACGTCCTCTCCGACGAAGGTGAGTCCTCCCCGCCCGTTGCCTCTTACGATCTGCAAGCGGCTGCTTCCTAATTACAGCTGGAGGGGAGCGCAGATCGGGGGACCCAGGTGAGGGAGGGGGGGTCCGACCCCCCTCCCCACCGCTAGGCCCAATACCCCCGACCTGCTCGCTACCCCTCCGGCTCGGCGGCCGGCCCCCCCGGGCGGGTGCCGCCCCTAGAAGTTTGCCGCCTGAGGCAAATGTTTCACCCCGCCTCATGAGCGGGCCGGCCCTGCCCACTACACAATTTCTACCACATTTTTCCTAACGTGGTAGAAATTGATATGTGGGTGCAGGCAAGCAATAACGCGAATGGCGCTTGTTGATACACAGCAATTAGGACCGTCACAGCGGATCAGATCGTTAAGATCCCTGGCGATTCTCACGCAAAGTACCGCAATCACTTGAACTCTCGTTTGCACCCGTTGTGTGCTGTAGCGTGTTCCCGCGGCAGGAAGATGGATCAGCGAGCGCTCGTCATCAGGGGGGGTGTCACTGTGGTCCATCTTCCTGCATCGTTAGTATTCAGCTTTAGAACACCACATTTCTCATGGATGCATTTTTTTTACAGTGCCAATTAGTGCTTTGAACACCTGCTGTTACCACCGTAAAGTTGACATCTACAGTTCCTGTCACGTGAATGGAGCCTTGCATCAGAAAAGGCAAATAACAGCTTGTTAAAAGAGGTTTTACTTTTAAATTGACTTCTGTTATAGCTGTGGATTTTCTGGTCACTACATGTATGAAGGTGCTGTTGGAGTCAATTGATCACTTTTTTCCCCCACATTTTTACCACTAGTTGGTCCACGGTCGTAGTATTGTATATGTGAGTTTTGTTATTAGTTGATTGTGAATTTGACATAATGGAATGCTGAGAAAAAGGCATTGTGGGCCATACTCTGCGCATGCACAATCTACATGGAGGGGAGCACAGCCACACATGATATACCAGTAGGTTAAAAAATTGTGTACATACTTCCGTATGTAAAAATATAGGGTTAGAAAAGTTACACTCTCTTGCCAACTAGGACCCTCTTCCTCTTGCAGACGTACTCCCCTGCGTGTACTAGGGGCGCAGGTGAAGGCGGTACTTTGCACCAGCACAGTAGCACAGAGCCACTCATACAAAGAGAAAATACAGGCACGGGCTGTACTTTGCACCTGCACCTGCACAGTAGCACAGAGCCCCTGGTGGACAGAGAAAATGCAGGCACAGGTCATACTTTTTACTTGTGCCTGCACAGTAGCACAGAGCCGATCATGCATGGAGAAAATGCAGGCACGGGCCATACTTTGCACCTGCACAGTAGCACAGAGCCGATCATGCATGGAGAAAATGCAGGCACGGGCCGTACTTTGCACCTGCACAATACTACAGAGCCGATCATGCATGGAGAAAATGCAGGCACGGGCCGTACTTTGCACCTGCACAATACTACAGAGCCGATCATGCATGGAGAAAATGCAGGCACGGGCCGTACTTTGCACCTGCACAATACTACAGAGCCGATCATGCATGGAGAAAATGCAGGCACGGGCCGTACTTTGCACCTGCACAATACTACAGAGCCGATCATGCATGGATAAAATGCAGGCACGGGCCGTACTTTGCACCTGCACAGTACTACAGAGTCGATCATGCATGGAGAAAATGCAGGCACGGGCCGTACATTGCACCTGCACAATACTACAGAGCCGATCATGCATGGAGAAAATGCAGGCACGGGCCGTACTTTGCACCTGCACAATACTACAGAGCCGATCATGCATGGAGAAAATGCAGGCACGGGCCATTCTTTGCACCTGCACAGGAGCACAGAGCCGATCATGCATCGGGAAAATGCAGGCACGGGCCGTACTTTGCACCTGCACAGTAGCACAGAGCCGATCATGCATCGGGAAAATGCAGGCACGGGCCGTACTTTGCACCTGCACAGTAGCACAGAGCCGATCATGCATGGAGAAAATGCAGGCACGGGCCGTACTTTGCACCTGCACAGTAGCACAGAGCCGATCATGCATGGAGGAAATGCAGGCACGGGCCGTACTTTGCACATGCGCAGTGTGGCCATGCTTGTACATGGAGGGGAGCCTGGCCACGAGCAGTATTTGACTATTTGGCATAGGAAGATTTAGAAAGCCTCTGGACCATCCAGAGGCCTCCCCCTAGTGAGGTAAGTAACTTTTTTTCACTGAAATAAATGAACTTCAGCACGATATTTTAATTTTTTGAGTTTCAACTGTAAGTTTCTTCATTAACTCTTTTTGTAGAAGTTATTAATCATTTGAGTTTTTGTTTGCCTCTTCTCTTGCTATTTTGGCTATTATTGTCACTTGATTATAGGGGTAGCCTTAGGATTGTGTACTATATGTGAGGGGTTCACGTGCATGAAAATGGAGTGCAAGGATCTTGGGCATCTGATTTTTGCTAGTAGAATTTACCGATATACTGTGTTTTAAAAGTTTAAATTTCCATAATAAAGTTTCAGTAAATAACTACAACTTAACAATATTCTCATACAGAACCCTCCCTTACTAATACCTAACTTTAACCCTTAACCCCCCACCGGCCTAACCTTAACCCTCCTGGCGGTCTATTAAAAACCACCAGGGGGCAGCGCTGCCGTTTTTTTTATTTGTTTATTTTTTTAAATCATGTAGCGAGCCTAGGGCTCGCTACATGATAGCCGCTGCTCAGCGGCATTCCCCCAGCCCCTCCGATCGCCTCCGGCGATAGGTGATCAGGAAATCCCGTTCAAAGAACGAGATTTCCTGGAGGGCTTCCCCCGTCGCCATGGCGACGGGGCGGGATGACGTCACCGACGTCATGGACGTCGTGACGTCTAAGGGAGACCCGATCCACCCCTTAGCGCTGCCTGCTGCTGATAGGCCAGGCAGCGCAGGGGTCTAGGGGGGGGGGGCTCTGCGGTGGCGTGGATGGATAGCGGCGAATCGGCGCAGGGCGGCGGCGATCGGTGTGCTGACGCAGCTAACAAAGTGCTAGCTGCGTTCAGCAAAAAAAAAAAATTACGCAGATCGGCCCAGCAGGGCCTGAGAAAACCTCCTGCGCGGCATAGCCCGAACTATGTTCGGGGTTACTGCCAGGAAGGTTAAAGAGGAACTCCAGTCAAAATAATGAAATGAAAAATGTACTTAATTTTTACAATAATTATTCATAAATGATTTAGTCAGTGTTTTCCCATTCTAAAATCTTTCCTCTCCCTGCCTAACCTTAACCCCCACATCTAACCTTAAAGAGAACCCGAGGCAGTGTGTAAAAAATAAACATACTACCTGACGCAGCTGATCTTCCAGGCCCTGACAAGCTACATCACGCTGCTACCTGCTGCTCTGTTCATTCGCCGGGTGAAGAAGAATAAAAAAATGCAAGATGGCCGTGACCCGGAAGTACTTCCAGGGGTCACGCCACGTGTCCGACTACAGTGTACAAGAGGGCCTGAGCTTTGGGCATGCTCAGTAGCACTTTTTTTCGATGTACACTGAAAGGAAGAGGCGGGAAAGGGGAGTTCCTGATGCCTGAGAGGGTGTTCTGCAGGAGTCGCTCTCAGGCACAGGATGCCCCTTCTGTTTCACAAATATTGATGTTTCACATTCTCCATGTCGGCAATTTTTTTTTGGGGGGGGGGGATGCAACGGCTAGGGGGACTCAGCAGCAGTAAGGAAAGGACGCAAAGGCATGTGATGTCATCAGTAACCTGCCTTTGTTACCACATCAGGGCGACATTCCACTTCAGGTACACTTTATCTGACCCTAATGCCAATCCGACGCAATTAGGATAATGTAAGGGCACCAACATAGGCAACAAAAATAGCGGCTATGCTTTGAAATTTGGGCACCTGCACCGGCCGTTATCCCAATATGTGTGAAGTAGTGCAAGCCCCCAAATTTTACAATATAGCTGTTATTTCTAATCTGCACCTATGGCGGTGCCCAAATGTCCTGCTTCAATCTAAACTTCTGAAGACCTACACACTTGTCCTAGCCATTGAAAGGCGGCAAGCACAGTTCATGGTGGCAAGATATCATGGCTGGATCCCTCACTTCATGGGGATAGATAGGCTGACAAAATAAGAATTGTGCACTTGCTGGCACACTCCACTAGATGGTGGTAGAGTTTAAATGCAAGTATTCCCATTCAAGCAGTGTTAATGGAAACTTGAAATGAGAGAGATATGGAAGCTGGCATATTTATTTCCTATTAAACATAAACAATGCAGAGTGCCTGGTTGTCTCAGCTGCACTTCACAGTTGCCGCGAGATGTAGATATGGAGGTTGCCATATTTATTTCCTTTTAAGCAATACCAGTTGCCTGGGTGTCTTGCTGATCCTCTGCCTCTAATACATTTAGCCATAGACCCTGAACAAGCATGTAGATTGGATGTTTCTGACCGAAGTCTGACTGGATTAGCTGCATGCTCATTTCAGGCATGTGATTCAGACACTACTGCAGCCAGAGATCAGCAGGACTGCCAGGCAACTGGTATAAGAAAATAAATATGACAGCCTCCATATACATCTCGCTTCAGGTGCCCTTTTAACTGCTTCTGAGCAGCCTATAATGTTATTGCCACCATCATTTACAAAGGTGCCAAAACTGTATGTTGTAAGTGGGCAATGCACACTTTATATTAGCTGTTTTATGTTTACCGCAGCTACCAGTAGCATACACACAGTACTTCCTAATCCTATATAGCGCTATCTATCTTTACTATACTCATAAAACGTATAGTGAACCTGAAGTGATGGGAATTTGGAGGCTGCCATCATCATTTTCTTTTACATTATGACAGTCCCCTGGCTGTCTTGCATATCTTGTAGTTTCAGTAGTCTTAATGTCACACCTGGAACGAGTATGCAGCCAGTGAAGTCAGTCAAATCACTTGTCCTGTATAATCACTCTGGGTTTTTGACTCAGACAGCTTGATTCACTAACCGGCGCTAAGCCGATTAGTGAGCCTAAAGAGATAGTGGGCGCAAACCACGGAGTTAAGTGGTGTGCGCCCATACATTGCCCACAGCACAGGGCAGTGCGCGCGCAGCTGGTAATAGTGCGCGGTGCGACGATAACGTGGCACCCCCTGCCCTGTAAACGTCGCACCCAGTGGGAAGAAAACGGCGCATCAGGTGCCCCTGAAGCGGCGCACAGATACACCGTTTTGGGGGCACCCTATTACCAGCTGCGCACACACTGCCCTGGGCTGTGCGCAATGTAGCTTTGCGGGGCAATTAGTGCCCGCAAAGCTACTTTTCAGGCACTAAGTGGCTGTTCACTCCGGCGCTATCACTTAGGCCCGGTTCACATTAGCGTTCCCTGTCCGGATTTTCCTGATCTGATCCGGACCGTATACTGTACAAACGGAACGTACGTTCCGCATAGCAATGCAAAGTCTATGCGGACGTTCACACGTGTCCGTTCCGTACAGAACGGAGCCGGACCGGATCCGGACTCCGGACACTTTTCCAACATGCGCTATTTTTTGGGTCCGGATCTCCGGCCCACGCACCCGGACCGGAGCCGGACCTGAGCCTGACAGCACCATCCGGAACACAGAAACCAATGGGAAACGGAAGGCACAGAACACACTGCCTACAAAAACCTGACGTTCTACCCCACTTCCTATGCGTATCCAAGCGGCCATTTCGGATGGGGACACATGGGCCAAGCATGTCTGGAGTGGAGCAGCAGTGACAGACGTGCTGGAGCTGTTTGGCAGAATGTCGGAGGTGGAGGTGAGGCCTACAGCGGAGGAACCTGATTCTACAGGTGCACCTTCTGCTGACCCCAACATTTTTTTATTTAAATTTCACTATTTTTTGCCCACGGATCCGGATGGCAGCCTGATGCATGCCTGATACAAACGGACCGGATCCGGATCGGAACTGTACGGTTCTGATCAGGATCAGGTCCTGATCCGATCAGGATCCGGTCCGTTTACTTGCCAAAACGCAAGTGTGAACAGGGCCTTAGCCGGTTAGTGAATCAAGCCCAGAATGTATCACTGGCTGGGATTGGTCTCATAGCCAAGCAACTAACATATTTTTAAAACTGAACATAAAGATGGCTCTCTGTACATTACTCTCACCTCAAGCTTCCTTTCACCACTTTCACTCCCCCGGGACGAGTAACTACATCCCTGCATTTCCCCATATCTTCTTGCAGGGGCGTAGCTACTACGTCCCTTCTCGCCGTGCACTCCCACTCACGACCCCGCGCTCGTTACTGCCGCTGATCCTTAGCCAGGAGATCAATGAATGGGAACACAGTTGATCTATTTGTAAAAATAAAAAAATAATAATATACAATAAAAAAAAATACATAGTTACCTTTAGGTACTGAACTTTTTAATATGTATGTCAAGAGGGTATATTACTATTACTTTTTAAATTGTGGGCTTGTAATAAGTGATAGATGCAAAACTGAAAAAAAATGCACCTTTATTTACAAACAAATAATTGGCACCATACATTGCACTAGGGACATTTTTTAAACGTTGAAATAACCATGACAAATGGGCAAATATATTGTGTGGGTTTTAATTACGGCAGCATGTATTATTTTAAAACCAATGGCCAAAACTGAGAAATAATAAATGTTTTCAATTTTTTCTTATTTTTCCTGTTAAAATGCAGTTAGAATAAAATAATTCTTAGCAAAAAGTACCCCCCAAAGAAAACTTATTTGGTGGTGAAAAAACAAGATATAGATTGTTTTGTTGTAATAAGTAGTAATAAAGTTATAGGCAAATGAATCAAAGGAACACTCACAGGTGAAAATTGATCTGTTTTTGAAGGGGAAAAACCCTTGGAGGTGAAGTGGTTAAACTGGTATTGTAACCCACAATTTTTTTCCCCCTAAAACATTAAACACAGTAAAAAAAATGGCTGTATCACTATGAGAATGCTTTGATGTCTTTTAATTTGCTTATTTGCACCTCACTGAAGCTGATGCAATTGCTGGATGCAGGACAAATTATCAGCTGTACTCTTAGGGCTGGTTCACATTTGAGCGCTTTAAAGTGCTTTGCTGAGAGTGCATTATCCTGAATAAACTTAAAATGAAGGCTAGAACCTTTCAGGAATATTAATAAAAACATTTAAAAAAAAAATCAATTTGGAATGATCGCAGAGCACTGATGTTATAGCCGTAGTACAAGTCTCAGACAGACACAGTATAGGTCGGTAGATAGCCAGGTATAGGTGCCCTCAGTATAGGAAGCCAGGTGTTGGTGCCCTCAGTATAGGTAGCCAGGTGAAGGTGCCCTCAGTATAGGTAGCCAGGTATAGGTGCCCCCAGTATAGGAAGTCAGTTTAGGTGCCTTCAGTATAGGTAGCCAGCTATAGGTGATCCCAGTATAAGAAGTCAGGTGTAGACATGGCCGGATTTCAGGCAAGGCCACATAGGCCATGGCCTAGGGCACCAGGAAGCAAGGGGTGGTCAGCGAGCTGGGACACTTATGCAGTCAAGCTGCCAAACATGTTAACTGCAGCAGTATGACAAATGTCAGACAGGGGACTCAGGATCAGCAAACGAGTGCAGCTTGTTGTCGGTGACCTAACCTGTCACTCATCATCACTGTCGGCCGCTGCTCAAGTCCAACTCCGCCCTCCACCCATCTCCAACCTTTCAGAGCGGAAAGCATAGATTTGGCCAATAAATGGAATAAAAATGGTAACCATTCTGATCATTTCAGATGTAATCGATCCTCAAAAAAGATTCATAAAACAATTGACAAATTGGTTGTTTGTAGTTGATTGGCACCATGAACACTGTCCAATCCAATCAGAAGGTTGATCATTTAGTAAAATTGCAACATTAATAGGCATATTTAAATGCATTGACTACTGGGACCAATCAAAGTGTGTGTATGTGGGTGGAGGGGGAGTTTGCGGTTTGTCTGGGGCAGCTCGTGATAGCAGCCTTGGGCGGTAAAAAGTACAAATTCGGCCCTGGGTGTAGATGCCCTCAGTCTAGTTAGCCAGGTGTAGGTGCCCTCAGTATAGGGGCAGTTCAAGTATGCTTTAGCAGAAAATGGAACTCTAGGGCCTAGCCAATGAGGTATTTTTAATATATTTTTACAAAAGAACAAAGCGAGCAAGCATTATTAAGTAACTAGTGTTACAGTTTCCACAATGGGCTGGGGGAAAAGGGGTCACCGACCCAAACCAATAGACACAAAACATAAAAAAGAACTAGAAGTCCCCCTTATTACAATAATGATTATTATGCAAGAATGAGCAACCAAATACAGGATGTGTATAAAGTACAAAAAAATCTTTATTTATAAGCCAACCATGATAAAAACAATTAAGAACAAGGCAGCCAGACCTGAGCCTTGAGCCCCTAATATATCAATATAAAAACGCAAGCACTGCGTATTAATGAGAGGTAATAAGCCTGTGTGCGCCTACCTAGGGGTCTCTGCAGAAAAAATATGTATAAATATGTGGCAATGTCCAAAACGGATATCTATCCAAAAATACAGAAAATTAACACAATAATTAGAGCACTATACTGCAGAGAGAAAAAGATCCCCCCAAGGGAGGCACACACATCAGTACATATGTAAATCTCAGTTTATCGCTGTCATCAATACAGAAATAAGGTGCATGTGCAGTGAAATACATAAGGTTCAATTGTTATTAAACAAATAGATATGCATGTATACAAATATATATATAATGTGCAAAAACGTATAGGGAAGGGGAAATGAGAGGATGAGGTAGGCAAGGAGAAAAACAATCAGGTTCAAATAGGTAAGAGGGAATATTCCCAAAAAGGGGGGGGGTGCAAATAGTGAGAACAAAGTAGGATTGAGTAACAGCAAGAAAAGAGAAATTGGCTGCGCAAAGCTCACCTAATGGAGTGGATGTACGGGTCTCAGGACCAGCTGCAAGGGCGCTACCAACGCCGTCCGACTAGTTCCGCCTAAGCTGCAAGGGGACATATGTTTGGCAATCCAACCTTCTGATTGGATTGGACAGTGTTCATATGTCCCCTTGCAGCTTAGGCGGAACTAGTCGGACGGCGTTGGTAGCGCCCTTGCAGCTGGTCCTGAGACCCGTACATCCACTCCATTAGGTGAGCTTTGCGCAGCCAATTTCTCTTTTCTTGCTGTTACTCAATCCTACTTTGTTCTCACTATTTGCACCCCCCCCTTTTTGGGAATATTCCCTCTTACCTATTTGAACCTGATTGTTTTTCTCCTTGCCTACCTCATCCTCTCATTTCCCCTTCCCTATACGTTTTTGCACATTATATATATATTTGTATACATGCATATCTATTTGTTTAATAACAATTGAACCTTATGTATTTCACTGCACATGCACCTTATTTCTGTATTGATGACAGCGATAAACTGAGATTTACATATGTACTGATGTGTGTGCCTCCCTTGGGGGGATCTTTTTCTCTCTGCAGTATAGTGCTCTAATTATTGTGTTAATTTTCTGTATTTTTGGATAGATATCCGTTTTGGACATTGCCACATATTTATACATATTTTTTCTGCAGAGACCCCTAGGTAGGCGCACACAGGCTTATTACCTCTCATTAATACGCAGTGCTTGCGTTTTTATATTGATATATTAGGGGCTCAAGGCTCAGGTCTGGCTGCCTTGTTCTTAATTGTTTTTATCATGGTTGGCTTATAAATAAAGATTTTTTTGTACTTTATACACATCCTGTATTTGGTTGCTCATTCTTGCATAATAATCATTATTGTAATAAGGGGGACTTCTAGTTCTTTTTTATGTTTTGTGTATTTTTAATATATTATATGTAGTGCAAAAAGTGCAATTGTACAATGCACAAAATATTGAGCATTGCTAAGTAGCGCAAATTCACCATCATCTGTATTAAAATACAGGAGGCTGAATGGCTTTGATGGAATATTCAGCAACAGAAGTGAGACTGCTGGCCATATTTATAGCTGCTGGGATCTTTGGCAGGGAAATCTGTTCCCTGGAGTCTTCTGATGTTACATCAGTCCATCCTGCTGATATCAAGGCATAGCCCAGTTTTCTGTTTTTGAGGATGACTAAGATTTTAATGCACATTTTGTAAAGTTTTTAAATATACAGTTAGTTGTGTTGGGCTCATTCAGCGAGTCTCTGCCTGCAACTTCCCAAATGCCTGCATTTCCACGCAGTAAATTTGAAGCAGCCAGGTGTATAATCGTTTATCGACGTTATTAAAGTCTGAACGTAGGGACAGTAAAGCGATATCCTTGGCATGTCCAATGCGGAGGGAGGCAATGGGAGTCATTTATTTCCAGCATTATGATAATGACCGCTAATAAAACTTAGAGCAAGCAGTCTATATTTACCAGTCTGGAGATCGAGTTTTATACCCCTGTTAAAATAGAGTCCAGAATCCTTCTAGAGTCCTGTTAAACGTGGTGGACTTTTCACCACAAAATATAAATGTGCAGGTTTTTTTACATTTACATACCGCACATATGTGGGAAAATATGCAATGGCAAATCTTATCATTAATTTAAGGGATAGCAAGTTCGCCCTTCACCCCCCTCCATCCTTATGTTACTTCATCCATCACATAATGAAGGCTGAGGTGTTTCCTCCTTTTCACCCTACATCTATAAGGATGTGCTACAGAATGCAGAAATGTCTTAAAGTGAACCGAGCACTATTTTAAGCACCCAGAGAATCTCTAGCACTGCATGCCAACAATAACTTCCATTTTATTTTACAATTAAATTTTAGCACTTAAGTGTTATTTGCTTACTTCAGCAGACTGCCCCCACCCCAGCTGCTAAGGATTTCAGGCAGCTAAGTAATTGTTTTATTGCACTGATTACAAGAAGTAAACATTACCTTTTCATCAACAGAGGGGGGGGAGTAATTAGGACAACTACTCTTCAAAGAACTTATCTAGAGGGAAAGTGTTAAGATAGCATCTATGGGTTCTGTAAATAATGTAGATAAGGAGGGGAAGGGGGGGACATTGCAGCTCCTATAGCCAGGATAAATTCCAGTGAAAGAAAGAGTTCTTAGTTCCCTTTAAAAAAAACCCTGTAATAAAATAAAACCTGGGGGATACTTACCTTGGTAGGGGGGAGCCTCTGGATCCTAATCAGGCTTCCCCATCCTCCTCCCTCCTTCCCTCCATTCCAGCGATGTCGGCCCCTGAACAGCGTCGAGGTAAATGTTTACCAACCGTGATCCAGCTCAGGCAAAGTAGCAGCTTTACCATCAGGCTCAGATGAAAACAGCCGAGACCTATCGGGTCCGCTCTACTGCGCAGGTGACTCGTGTCTGCAGTAGAGCAGACCCAATCAGACTGGCCTATTTCCGCCTTAGCCCGATCGGAAAGCCGCTACTGCACCTGCACTGGAGCTGGAGAAGGTAAATTATTGCAGGCGCTACTGCACCTTTGCCACAGCTGACAGACTCGTTGGCTGTAATTTTGGTAGAGCCAGCGCTGGAACGGAGGGACAGAGGAGGTCCGGGGAAACCTCATTAGAATCCAGAGCCTTCCCCCTCCCAAGGTAAGTATGCCCGGGGGTTATTATTACAGTGTCTCTTTAAAAATAAACTGTAGTGAAAATAGTGCATTTGCTTATTTATTTATTTACAATATTCATTTATAAATGATTTAGTCAGTGCCCAATGTAAAATCTTTCCTCTCCCTGATTTACATTCTGAAATGTATCACGGGTGATGACATCTTTAGTGCTTTCAGGTGATGGTTGCGGATTATTAAATTTACAGAGAGTTCCGAAGCCAGTACACATTATACCTGTTCCCCCAGAATGCCCTGAAAGGGGAAGAATTCTGCATAGCTAATCAGCATAGGCTAAACATGATTGGGAGGGTGGGGCTATGTTTCAATATACAGCGATGTATAGATCTAGGAAATGTTTTTGATGCTGAAGCCAGAAAAATAGCGTAAAAA
Organism: Hyperolius riggenbachi; assembly: GCF_040937935.1. Classification (NCBI taxonomy): domain Eukaryota; kingdom Metazoa; phylum Chordata; class Amphibia; order Anura; family Hyperoliidae; genus Hyperolius; species Hyperolius riggenbachi. The sequence goes on along the minus strand of NC_090657.1, from coordinate 206,705,218 downwards.
TGGGTGTCTTGAATAATTGACTGCATTCTATGATATGTCACTACAGTGCCTCTTTAAGGCCCGGTTCACATTAGCGGTTGCTATCCGGAATCGCCGTGCCGGAGCCGGACCGCATGCGGACCGGACGAAACGGACGCACGGCATAGCAATGAAAGTCTATGCGACCGTTCACATGCGTCCGTTTCGTCCGGACCGGAGCCGGACCGGATCCGGACTCCGGCGTCCGTTCCAACATGCGCTATTTTTTGGTCCGGCTGGTCCGGCTGACGTATCCGGACCGGAGCCGGAATGTTGCATCCGGCCAATGGAAACCAATGAGAACCGGAGAGCGCACAACACACTGGCTATAAAAACCGGATGTTATACCACACTTCCTATGCTGACTCTATGGTATGGTGGCCATTTTGGATGGGGACCACATGGCACCAGCGTTCACAGAGTGGAGCAGCAGTGACTTCATGCTGGAGCTGTTTGGCAGCAACATGTCTGACGATATGTCTGATAACGAGGGGGTGAGGCCCTACACATCAGAAGACCTCATCCTACAGGTGCAGCAGGTACCAGCCCTGTGGGACAAGGGGGATGCGGACCACAGCAACATCAAAAAATGCAGAGGCCTGTGGAAAAAAATTGCCAAGCTGTATGTGGAGGACTTTGAGCACTTGAGCAAGAGACAGCAAGGCACAGAGGGTATGTTGACTAGAAGTTTTTGGGGGGGCTTGTGGTTAGCTTGTGATGTATTCCACTTTTGCTATGGATTTGTGTCACCCACGTGTTGCCCACCCACCCGTGGCCCACCCACCTGTTCCCCACCCACCTGTACCCCACCTGTGATGTATCCCACCCACCTGTGATGTATCCCACCCACCTGTACCCCACCTGTGATGTATCCCACCCACCTGTATCCCACCTGTGATGTATCCCACCCACCTTTACCCCACCTGTGATGTATCCCACCCACCTGTACCCCACCTGTGATGTATCCCACCCACCTGTGATGTATCCCACCCACCTGTGATGTATCCCACCCACCTGTACCCCACCTGTGATGTATCCCACCCACCTGTGATGTATCCCACCCACCTGTACCCCACCTGTGATGTATCCCACCCACCTGTGATGTATCCCACCCACCTGTACCCCACCTGTGATGTATCCCACCCACCTGTGATGTATCCCACCCACCTGTACCCCACCTGTGATGTATCCCACCCACCTGTGATGTATCCCACCCACCTGTACCCCACCTGTGATGTATCCCAGCCACCTGTGATGTATCCCACCCACCTGTGATGTATCCCACCCACCTGTACCCCACCTGTGATGTATCCCACCCACCTGTACACCACCTGTGATGTATCCCACCCACCTGTGATGTATCCCACCCACCTGTACCCCACCTGTGATGTATCCCACCCACCTGTGATGTATCCCACCCACCTGTACCCCACCTGTGATGTATCCCACCCACCTGTGATGTATCCCACCCACCTGTGATGTATCCCACCCACCTGTGATGTCTCCCACCCACCTGCGATGTACCCCACCTGTGCACATAAAACATACACAATGACCAATTATTAAACAACAATTTATTGTTAAAAATTAAGACATTTAAAATCACTTAAAAACTTGAAACTCCAAAATAAACACATTTCAACAAAACATATTAAAAACCAAACATTCACCCTCGTCCTGGTGGTGTGGTAAAATAAAGTCTCAGTTGGTCCCTGTTCCGCAGTGACACTACCCTTGGCCTGGTTGCATACCTCCGCAGGGGCATTAGTGGAAGCACATTCGGGGGTTCCGGAGTCTCTCTTTCCTCCTGCCGCACAAAGTTGTGGAGGATGCATGCTGCCTTCACCACGACAACTGCGTTGCCCGGTTTCAGCAGCATGGGCGTGTGGAACACCCTCCACTTTGACACCAGGATCCCAAATGTGCACTCCACCATTCTCCTTGCACGGCTCAACCGAGCATTGAAGTGTAGCTGGCTGGCATCAAGTCCCCTGTCTGGGTACGGACGCATTACATGGTCGGACAGGGCTAAGGCCTCGTCCCCCACAAACACATAGGGGTAGGCTGGTGCCCTTGTCCCAGGCCAGGGTCTGTCACGGGAGAGACGCAGTCTGCCTTCCTCCATCAGCCGGCAAAGGGTCGTACGCTGGAAAATTCCAGAGTCATTGGAACTACCGTACGACCCCACGTCCACGTACACAAACTTGTAGTCCGCATCTGCCACTGCCATTAGAACAATGCTGAAGTATTTTTTATAGTTGAAATAATGGCTGCCACTCCCCACGGGTTTCTGAATCCGGATGTGTTTCCCATCCAGTGCGCCAACACAATTAGGAAACTTGCACTCGGTCCAGAAGCCCTGGGCGATCTCCTCCCATTTCGTGGTGTCCGGCACAGGCATGTATCTGGCCCTCAGTCGCGTCCAAAGGATCCTCGAAGTCCTCACGACGATGCCTGCCACCGTGCTCTTCCCAATACGAAATGTGACATGTAGCGATGTATATGTTTGTCCAGTTGCGATGTACCTACAAGAGAAATAATCGAAATCAATTTTTCATGTCGTTACAGGAGAAAGGTTCAAGACAAGGTGGCGCAATATACGTGATGCATACGTGAAATGGCTACGGAAGAAAAAACTTGCCGAACGAAGTGGCAGTGGCGGGGGAAAGCGACAAAAAGACTACCAATTTGCCAAGCAATTGTCTTTCATCAATGCAAGCCTGGAACCTAGACTGTAAGTACCACTACTGTGGGCAGGAACTGAGAGCTCATTTTAGCAGACAACTACCATGACTTCGGCCATGTATTGCTATAACTGGCCTCAATTCCCATGGCTAGCGAACTTTTCTCACAAGCTTTATCAAATGTTTGGTAGAAACGGTTGATAAAGTGTTTGCTAGTGTTTGCTAGCTCTGTGAATTGACGCCACATGCTGTTTGGCACACCAATAAATATTGTTTTTATCTACAGGACTGAAGACAATTTGGAGCAAGAGGAACCGACCCAGGAGGCACGGTTCAGCAGTGAGGAGAGCTTGGTGGATGATGACGTCGCCGATGTAACCTATTTCCCCGAGGAGAGGAGTAGGAGGAGGGAGTCCTTAGCTATCCCAGCTCTCTCCTTTGATGATGACTTGGGAGAAGAGAGCTTGGATGTTGAGGTTGCAGGACCGAGTGTGGAAGAAGCTGCACCTCCACAATCGACCGCTATGGAAGCTCCAGGGGAACAAGAACAAAGTGAGGAGCACCGAGAGACTGCAGCACAACCAGCGCGCAGGGCAACCCCGACACAGGCCAGAGGACGGGAAGATGCTGCCACACCACCAGTGAGGACCACCCCACCAGTGAGGCGTCGAGGTACCCTCCCCCCAACAAGGAGAGAGACAGAGTCTGAGATGTCCGGGGCTGTCTCCGGACTTCTCGGGATTCTTCAGAGCCACCAAACTCTCATAACCCGGCAGTTGCAAGATGAGGACAGGGGCCACATCATGGAGCAGTACAAGTCCCACATCACTTCACTGCAATGTGAGCTCGACGCTGTACATGGGCACTACAGGGACGAGCTTAAAATGATGCATGAGATGCACAGAGGAGAAATCGACCAACTGCGTGCGCAGCATCATCAGTCGGTGGGCCAGCTGCAGAACATGATGCAGCAAATGCACCAACAAAGCAAGGAACTACTGAAATTGCAGGCACACCCGTGTTTTCACACTGTGATGTCTCTAATACCATATTTGGAAAAGGTGCCTTCCCAAAACATGATGGCGTGCCATTCCACTTTGCTGGAGGTGATCAAACAACACATGGACACGCCATTATTGCAACCACCAATTTTTAGACCCCCACAACCAACAGCGGTGCCCACCTGGCAATCATCACAGATGTACACCGGCTACAGAGGCAGTCAATATGGGCCACCGCTGTCAGGGTCCAGCTCATCCACGACCAGCACCCAAGAGAGTCCAGATTTCCAGGCAGCAACTCCCACCTTTTCTAGTAGTGGTGCCGATACAATTTGAAAAAAAAAGTCAGATTGTTCCTGGACATGCTCCTCTGAATACCTCCGATCCTCGGAGGAAGGATACCATCACAGGGCTTTTTAGCCCAACCTTTTCCCTGCCCCATCTCCTTCAACCAAGGTTCAGAGGTGTTCAGATGACCATGTCAGGGAACTTTTGTTTTTGCTGGACTTGAACTGTAGGGCCTGGTGTCCCCGAAAGACACTACCTGGGTCACAACCTTGTGCCTGTTGCACTGCACCTGTAGTCCTGCACCTGTGCCTTTGATTCCTCTTGTTCCTTACTTTGTTGTTCCTAATCACTTGCACAAGACCCTTGGAGCCATGGGTGAAGGACACCTTGACTGGTCGGTGAGAGGCCTAGCCTTTTCACTGACCTGTGTCCTTCATCCATGGCTCAGAGGGTCATGTGCCAGTGGTTAGGTTTTTAAAGCACTTCAATTTTAGGGCCTGGTGTCCCCGAAAGACACTACCTGGGTCACAACCTTGTGCCTGTTGCACTGCACCTGTAGTCCTGCACCTGTGCCTTTGATTCCTCTTGTTCCTTACTTTGTTGTTCCTAATCACTTGCACAAGACCCTTGGAGCCATGGGTGAAGGACACCTTGACTGGTCGGTGAGAGGCCTAGCCTTTTCACTGACCTGTGTCCTTCATCCATGGCTCAGAGGGTCATGTGCCAGTGGTTAGGTTTTTAAAGCACTTCAATTTTAGGGCCTGGTGTCCCCGAAAGACACTACCTGGGTCACAACCTTGTGCCTGTTGCACTGCACCTGTAGTCCTGCTCCTGTGCCTTTGATTCCTCTTGTTCCTTACTTTGTTGTTCCTAATCACTTGCACAAGACCCTTGGAGCCATGGGTGAAGGACACCTTGACTGGTCGGTGAGAGGCCTAGCCTTTTCACTGACCTGTGTCCTTCATCCATGGCTCAGAGGGTCCTGTGCCAGTGGTTAGGTTTTTGAAGCACTTCAATTTATTAGGGCCTGGTGTCCCCGAAAGACACTACCTGGGTCACAACCTTGTGCCTGTTGCACTGCACCTGTAGTCCTGCTCCTCTGCCATCGGTTCCTCTTGCTCCTCACTTTGTTCTTGTTCCTAATCACTTGCACAAGACCCTTGAAACCATGGATGAAGGACACCTTGACTGGTCGGTGAGAGGCCTAGCCTTTTCACTGACCTGTGTCCTTCATCCATGGCTCAGAGGGTCCTGTGCCAGTGGTTAGGTTTTTGAAGCACTTCAATTTATTAGGGCCTGGTGTCCCCGAAAGACACTACCTGGGTCACAACCTTGTGCCTGTTGCACTGCACCTGTAGTCCTGCTCCTCTGCCATCGGTTCCTCTTGCTCCTCACTTTGTTCTTGTTCCTAATCACTTGCACAAGACCCTTGAAACCATGGATGAAGGACACCTTGACTGGTCGGTGAGAGGCCTAGCCTTTTCACTGACCTGTGTCCTTCATCCATGGCTCAGAGGGTCCTGTGCCAGTGGTTAGGTTTTTGAAGCACTTCAATTTATTAGGGCCTGGTGTCCCCGAAAGACACTACCTGGGTCACAACCTTGTGCCTGTTGCACTGCACCTGTAGTCCTGCTCCTCTGCCATCGGTTCCTCTTGCTCCTCACTTTGTTCTTGTTCCTAATCACTTGCACAAGACCCTTGAAACCATGGATGAAGGACACCTTGACTGGTCGGTGAGAGGCCTAGCCTTTTCACTGACCTGTGTCCTTCATCCATGGCTCAGAGGGTCATGTGCCAGTGGTTAGGTTTTTGAAGCACTTCAATTTATTAGGGCCTGGTGTCCCCGAAACACACTACCTGGGTCACAACCTTGTGCCTGTTGCACTGCACCTGTAGTCCTGCTCCTTTGCCATCGGTTCCTCTTGCTCCTCACTTTGTTCTTGTTCCTAATCACTTGCACAAGACCCTTGAAACCATGGATGAAGGACACCTTGACTGGTCGGTGAGAGGCCTAGCCTTTTCACTGACCTGTGTCCTTCATCCATGGCTCAGAGGGTCATGTGCCAGTGGTTAGGTTTTTGAAGCACTTCAATTTATTAGGGCCTGGTGTCCCCGAAACACACTACCTGGGTCACAACCTTGTGCCTGTTGCACTGCACCTGTAGTCATGCACCTCTGCCATCGGTTCCTCTTGCTCCTCACTTTGTTCTTGTTCCTAATCACTTGCACAAGACCCTTGGAGCCATGGATGAAGGACACCTTGACTGGTCGGTGAGAGGCCTAGCCTTTTCACTGACCTGTGTCCTTCATCCATGGCTCAGAGGGTCATGTGCCAGTGGTTAGGTTTTTGAAGCACTTCAATTTATTAGGGCCTGGTGTCCCCGAAACACACTACCTGGGTCACAACCTTGTGCCTGTTGCACTGCACCTGTAGTCATGCACCTCTGCCATCGGTTCCTCTTGCTCCTCACTTTGTTCTTGTTCCTAATCACTTGCACAAGACCCTTGGAGCCATGGATGAAGGACACCTTGACTGGTCGGTGAGAGGCCTAGCCTTTTCACTGACCTGTGTCCTTCATCCATGGCTCAGAGATTCATGTGCCAGTGGTTAGGTTTTTGAAGCACTTCAATTTATTAGGGCCTGGTGTCCCCGAAACACACTACCTGGGTCACAACCTTGTGCCTGTTGCACTGCACCTGTAGTCATGCACCTCTGCCATCGGTTCCTCTTGCTCCTCACTTTGTTCTTGTTCCTAATCACTTGCACAAGACCCTTGGAGCCATGGATGAAGGACACCTTGACTGGTCGGTGAGAGGCCTAGCCTTTTCACTGACCTGTGTCCTTCATCCATGGCTCAGAGGGTCATGTGCCAGTGGTTAGGTTTTTGAAGCACTTCAATTTATTAGGGCCTGGTGTCCCCGAAACACACTACCTGGGTCACAACCTTGTGCCTGTTGCACTGCACCTGTAGTCATGCACCTCTGCCATCGGTTCCTCTTGCTCCTCACTTTGCTCTTGTTCCTAATCACTTGCACAAGACCCTTGGAGCCATGGATGAAGGACACCTTGACTGGTCGGTGAGAGGCCTAGCCTTTTCACTGACCTGTGTCCTTCATCCATGGCTCAGAGGGTCATGTGCCAGTGGTTAGGTTTTTGAAGCACTTCAATTTATTAGGGCCTGGTGTCCCCGAAACACACTACCTGGGTCACAACCTTGTGCCTGTTGCACTGCACCTGTAGTCATGCACCTCTGCCATCGGTTCCTCTTGCTCCTCACTTTGTTCTTGTTCCTAATCACTTGCACAAGACCCTTGGAGCCATGGATGAAGGACACCTTGACTGGTCGGTGAGAGGCCTAGCCTTTTCACTGACCTGTGTCCTTCATCCATGGCTCAGAGGGTCCTGTGCCAGTGGTTAGGTTTTTGAAGCACTTTAATATTAGGGACTGGTGTCCCCGAAAGACACTTGGGCAGCTATGCCCTGCAACTCTTCCAGCACAAAGTTGGTGGTTGGTGTTCCTTAAAACTGACCGGGCTATACCATAGATATGTTATTTTTTTGTCTTCCATGTTGGAAGAATGTTTCCATGTTGGAAAGTGGTTGTTTTTGCAATAAAAAAATTTGTTTTTACATACCTCAGTGTGATGAGTAGTTGTTCTTGTGGTGTGACTGCTCTCCTGAACGTGGTATCCTTCTTCCTAAGGTCATCCTTCACCATCTCCAAAAGGGTATCAAACCTGTCAGGAGATGGAAAGGAAGAAGCTGTAAAGTATGTTGTGGGACAAGGTGTTGGGTGGAGGATGGGGGAGGTGTGTTTACAGAGGTTTGGGAGTGTTGTGGAGGGTGGGGGTGTAGTGTATAGCTAGGTATACAGGGGTGTGGGGGTCAGGGTGGTGTGTTTAGCTAGGTATACAGGGATGAGGTGTTGTGGGGGTGAGGGTGGGGTGTTTAGGAATGGTGGGGGTTGGTGTATTTAGGCCTATATACTTACAGGGGAATAGACATCCGAGTGTAGCTGTAGAACTTCTGTGGGTGTCGTCTGAGGTCCCGGTAGAGGGCCTGGAACTCTCCTTTCCTCTGCCTCCTGGCTAGTAGAGGGTGCACCCACCATCTCCTGCGAGGAGCACGCCTTCTCCCCACATAGTAGTAGGTAAACAACAGGAAGGAGAGAATTCCCAGGTAATACGCGTAAAAAATGACTGGATCCATGGTCCCAACTGCTGTCTCTGTATCCAAGGATGGTCTCCACACGTCCAGCTGTCTCCAACAATGACCCCAGAGCTTCTGCTGACCTCCCAGAACCCCAGGTATTTATACAGGTTGTTATCTCTTTAAGAATCCGGATCCGGACCGCAACCGTGTTCATACCGCACGGAAACCGTATGCAACCGGACCGGATCCGGACCGGATCCGGACAGGAACCGTACGGTTCAGGTCCGATCCGGCTCCGGTGCGGTCCGGACATCCGGTGCGGTTTTCGCAAAACCGCAAGTGTGAACGGGGCCTTAATTGTCTTTCTTACAAAATGTTATTTTGATATTTGAAAATTGGTTTGTACTCTTCTTTGCTGTAAAGGTCTATAAGACCACTAGCATTATAACAAAAAAGCTACTGCCTAAAGTATAACTAAACCAAGATTGAACGAGAAAAATTCTTACATTTTACTTTTGAAACCAAAGTTGTCAAATTTAAAAAAACAATTGTTAGCTATGCACAGATCTCTACTGACTTGGCAGTTTCCTACTTGCAGACAGAGGTCTCATAGTTATTCACCCTGTACTTCCTGTGGCCTACAAGTACTTCTCCTCACATAGGACATTTTATTTATTAGAATTCAGATATGCTGTTTATTATTCTTGAATCTGTACAAGTAATCCTGCGCTCACATGTATCTCCTCCACTCCGTGGTAGTATTATATATAAAAGAAAGAGAAAAACACAAAACATAGCATAATACTGTTTCAATGATCTATATCTTTTATACAGTCCCCAATGCCTTGCATGCACTCCTAATTCCACCAGCGGTCAATTATCATAGGCCTCCACCGTGTGACACCATCTGCCGCACCACAACCAACCGAAAGGACCCTGTGCAGTAAGCACTCAGTCAACCCTGGCAGAACGTGGTACAAACAGGCACCTCCGCAGTGATTACTCCACTCGTAGGGTCTCACAGGTCCTCACCCTCCACTGTGGCTGCCCAAGCACAGACAGCAGTAAAAGCACAGACCCACGAGCTCGAGCCACCTCCTCCTATGTGTCGGTTATTAACCACCACCACTAGCCTCTCACCTTTCAGGCCGCTGTCCAAATTATAAGACAGCAACCACACTTTAGGTTTTTATCCCCGGCACTCTCCTCAGCGTTTCTTCAGCGGTATAAAAAATCCCAGAATAAAATCCATCCAACCTAATGACTGAAGGAGCTCAACATAGTGTAAAACTGTAACATTTATTAAAAGTTAAAAAGTAGTGCACTCACATCTCCCAAGTAAAAACAGCGCAATTCAACAATGTAATCCAGCATGCCGACTCGCCCACGCCTCTAAGCTCCGCCCAACGCGTTTCGTACCTCCGTACTCATCAGGGGCTGGAGGCGTATGGGTAATCGGTGTTTTTATATCCACCATCCTGCTTTGTTGACCTACCGGCATTATGCCCACCAACAAGATGGCCGCTTGAATGCTTCCGCCCTCAGCATTTCCCAGCAGACTCTCGCTGCTTCCTGTCCCTGCGTAATGTTACCCAATAGAGAGTGTCTACGTCAGACAGGTGTATCTCTAGTCCCATCACCTGCCTTCAGCAGCAGAGCTCCGGTCCGTCCCACCTCGGACGTCATGAGGTTCCGCCCCCGGCATCATTTCGTAAACATACTAAAAAGGATAAATACGGAATACAAATACGGAATCGGCTCATAGTTAAACACAAAAGAGGAGCCGGTTCTAAAACTGCGTGACTTAGTTATTTTTCATGTGTCCACCAAAGCAAGGTGAAAAAGGGGGGGGGGGGCAATGGTATAATTAATGTGTAAATATACAGACCCTCGCCTCAAACCCCGACGGACATACCCACTCCATGACAGGCTATACAGATCACATAGTAGCATAACTAATACATAGAACAACTACCTACATATCATCCAGACAACATTGATACATAACAACTCCTAATGGTACAATATATACCTACTAAGTGCGCACAAGGTAGTCATACCGTACCCCGCAGGCATACACTGCATATACTGCAGGTGAGGGGCGAAGGGGGAGGAGGGAGAAGGGGGGGGGGGAAGGGGGAAGGGGAAGGAGGGGGGAAGGGATATGCAATGCACCTGCAGGAAACAGGGGGGAGTTGTACACCCCTACACCTTCCAGTTTAGTCATCTGATATAAAACAATTGAGATCAAACTCAATATTAAGACCCCTTGGATGCATGGTCTGCATTTCAAATATCCATCGTGATTCCAACTTGGATAATTCCCTCATCCTGTTACAACCCCTCCATTTCCATGTTAGCTTCTCTATCCCACAGAACCGTAAACCCGTTGGGTCCCTTGCATGTTTCTCAGAAAAATGCTTAGATAAATTATGTGCCTCATTACCCTTTTTGATATTCCTTACATGTTCCCCTATACGTTCCCTCAGTTTCCTTGTTGTCCTACCTATGTATTGGAATCCACATGGACACCAACACAAGTACACCACATGGTGCGTATTACACGTGATACAATCCCTTATTTTATATCCTTTGCCATTACTCCATCCCACAAATTGCTGTCCCCTAAAGCCCTGCGCTTCCCTACATCCCACACAGTCACGGCAGGGAAAAAAACCTTTATTACCCAGTAAGTCTCCCCTATGGACATTTGGGCCATCTATAAAGCTAGGGACTAGTAACTGTTGCAAATTCTGTGCCTTCCTATATATAAAACGTGGTTGTGCTGGTATTTTCGATCCCAAAACATTATCAGCCCTCAATATATTCCAGTGCCTCTTAAACACTCGTTCCACCTCGTCATACCTAGAATTATTATCCAATAATATGGCATATTCAAAATTGGTCCCATCTTGTGTTCTGCTCCTCCCATTTTGTAACATCTGTCCCCTATCAATACTCTCAGTCGCTTCCCTAATCTGCACTAATTTCTCTCTGTCGTAGCCTTTTTCAACAAACCTGTCAATTAACATGTCTGTCTGCTCCCTAAAGTCAGTGATCTCTGAGCAGTTCCTTCTAATTCTATACATTTGGCCTTTGGGTATATTGGTGAGCCAATTTCTGTGATGGCAGCTGGAGTATGGAATATAGCCATTTCTGTCTGTTTTTTTGAAATGTGTCCTCATCTGTAGTCTATCCTGTTTCCTATAGAGATCCAAGTCTAGGAAGCAAATTCTATCTTGGCTGTATTCCGCCGTGAGCCTAATACCTCTATCATTAGAGTTAAGCCAGCGCAAATACTTCTCAAATTCCTCTGCACTATCACCCCAGACAATGCAGAGGTCATCAATGTACCGAAACCAGTTTCTTACTGGGTCGCTCCTATTATGTCTTAGTACCTCTCTTTCCCATTTGTCCATAAAAATATTCGCTACACTGGGGGCGAATTTGGCCCCCATAGCACATCCCGTGATCTGTCTATAATAATCACCCGCATACCAAAAATAATTCGCCCCTCACCCGCAGTATATGCAGTGTATGCCTGCGGGGTACGGTATGACTACCTTGTGCGCACTTAGTAGGTATATATTGTACCATTAGGAGTTGTTATGTATCAATGTTGTCTGGATGATATGTAGGTAGTTGTTCTATGTATTAGTTATGCTACTATGTGATCTGTATAGCCTGTCATGGAGTGGGTATGTCCGTCGGGGTTTGAGGCGAGGGTCTGTATATTTACACATTAATTATACCATTGCCCCCCCCCCCCTTTTTCACCTTGCTTTGGTGGACACATGAAAAATAACTAAGTCACGCAGTTTTAGAACCGGCTCCTCTTTTGTGTTTAACTATGAGCCGATTCCGTATTTGTATTCCGTATTTATCCTTTTTAGTATGTTTACGAAATGATGCCGGGGGCGGAACCTCATGACGTCCGAGGTGGGACGGACCGGAGCTCTGCTGCTAAAGGCAGGTGATGGGACTAGAGATACGCCTGTCTGACGTAGACACTCTCTATTGGGTAACATTACGCAGGGACAGGAAGCAGCGAGAGTCTGCTGGGAAATGCTGAGGGCGGAAGCATTCAAGCGGCCATCTTGTTGGTGGGCATAATGCCGGTAGGTCAACAAAGCAGGATGGTGGATATAAAAACACCGATTACCCATACGCCTCCAGCCCCTGATGAGTACGGAGGTACGAAACGCGTTGGGCGGAGCTTAGAGGCGTGGGCGAGTCGGCATGCTGGATTACATTGTTGAATTGCGCTGTTTTTACTTGGGAGATGTGAGTGCACTACTTTTTAACTTTTAATAAATGTTACAGTTTTACACTATGTTGAGCTCCTTCAGTCATTAGGTTGGATGGATTTTATTCTGGGATTTTTTATACCGCTGAAGAAACGCTGAGGAGAGTGCCGGGGATAAAAACCTAAAGTGTGGTTGCTGTCTTATAATTTGGACAGCGGCCTGAAAGGTGAGAGGCTAGTGGTGGTGGTTAATAACCGACACATAGGAGGAGGTGGCTCGAGCTCGTGGGTCTGTGCTTTTACTGCTGTCTGTGCTTGGGCAGCCACAGTGGAGGGTGAGGACCTGTGAGACCCTACGAGTGGAGTAATCACTGCGGAGGTGCCTGTTTGTACCACGTTCTGCCAGGGTTGACTGAGTGCTTACTGCACAGGGTCCTTTCGGTTGGTTGTGGTGCGGCAGATGGTGTCACACGGTGGAGGCCTATGATAATTGACCGCTGGTGGAATTAGGAGTGCATGCAAGGCATTGGGGACTGTATAAAAGATATAGATCATTGAAACAGTATTATGCTATGTTTTGTGTTTTTCTCTTTCTTTTATATATAATACTACCACGGAGTGGAGGAGATACATGTGAGCGCAGGATTACTTGTACAGATTCTGGATTACACACTATATGCTTGGTGACTGATTCTGCGACCCATGGACATGTAAAATGATGGACTGAGTTGTTCATATCTTGTTAAATACTGTATGTGTTTTGCATCTGGGCTTACCAGGAGTGAGTGAGCGCATTTTTTTTTGTTTTTTTTTGTTTTGTTTATTATTCTTGATTTGAATAGCTCATGGTCATACCTGATTGACACACCCCAGCTGAATCCAGAGAGTAGAGGGAATGAATGTAGTTTAGTTTGACAACCACACTTGGCCCATGAAAATGAAATTCTGCCCACACTTTGCATTGTGGCAAAAGTACAGTAAATTGTGCCCTCAGTATTTGGTGTGACTCCATTGTACAGCAATAACTGCATCTAAATGTTTGTGGTGACTGTTGATCAGTTCTGCACAATGATGCATGGATGAATTATAGCCCATTCCATATAGAACAGCTTCAGCACTTGGATGTTGGGAGTTTCCTCCCATGAACCGCTCACTTTAGGTCTTTATACGCCCTTTCACCTGGACTAAGGTCAGGACTTTGACTTGGCCATTTAAGAAAATTCACTTTGTTCTTCTTCAAATATTCTGCAGTAGAAATAACCTGTGAGTTGCTGCATACTCTTGAAATTCAGTTCATTAACTCATTGTGGTGTAGTAAAGAGATAAAGAGATCTAAGATAGTAAAGAGATCATTGTTCCATCAATGATGGCACGTTGTCTAGGCCAGGATGCAGCAAAACAGGCCAAAACCACAACACTCCCACCACCATGTTATAAAGATGGGATTAGGCTCTCAAACTGGAATGTAAAGTATTTTTTTCTCCATTACTCTTCATGTCCACAGAATATCCTTACAGTATCCTCCTGGTTTGTCTGCACGACCTTAAGCAAACTGTGGACGTCAGCAATATTTTTGAGCAGAATAGTGGCTTTCTCTTTGCTTCCCGGCCATAGACACCATTGCTGTTCAGTGTTCTCCTGATAGTGGAATGATGAACATCAATCTTCACCAACGTGAGACAGGCCTTGAGTTGCTTTGAAACTATTTGGTGTTCCTTCGTATTTTAACCCCTTAGACCTTTACATGCCTTGCAGTTGGAGTTGATGGTTGACTTCTTATGGGTAGAGTAACACCAGTCTTGAATTTCATCTATTTGTATGTAATCTGCCTCACCGTTGATTGGTGGAGTCCAAACTCACTAGAGATGGCCATTTCAAGCTTTATGGGCATTGACAGCAATTTTTTCTGAGGTCCTCAGATACCTCCTTTATTACAGCCATGATAAACATCCACAAATGTGTTGCATGTCTGATCAGGCTTTGCTGGATTTCCCGTTCCTAAATAAAACAAGGATCTCTTACTCACACTGGATTGTCACCCGCTGATTGAAAACACCTGACTCTAATCTCATCTTAAAATTATATGATAATCCTAAAGACTCTGCTACGTTTGCCCCATGCTGATATGTTATTGGCTGTGCACAACAAGGCAGCATGGGGTGGGTTGAGTAGATAGTGTCAGCCTGCACTCAGATGAGACGATCCACCAGTCTGGACCTCTCACTGATGTAATAGTGCCAGCGTACGCAGATTAGATTCTGTGCTGAGGCTGCCTCCAGGCAGGGCACACCTCACCGAAGAACCATCTAACGCACATGCAATGCTTTATTTGAGGTATGCCCCATAAATTCTGATATTCTCTCTGTAAAAGCAACCATCTCAGAAAGTTTCAAGTTTCAAAAACGTGTGCGTCACCGTAATCCTGCGCATGTTCGGTTCTCGAAAGACTGAACTGCGCATGTGCAGAAGTCTTACTGCAACACGTGCGGGATCGAGCTGGGTGCGTGGACGGACTACGCATGCACAGTTTTGTGCCACCTTAACCACTTGCCGACCGCCTACTGCACAGAGTCGGCCGGCAAGTGGATCCCGCAAGGACCGCACATTGCACAGAGGCGGCGGTCCTTGTACGGGCTTGGGCGGCGCGATCGCGTCATTCGTGACGCGATCAGCCACCGGCGCCTGGCTCCGCCCCCCTCACGCTGTAACCCGGCGGCCGTTCGGAAGCGCCTGGCGGGTTACTAGCACCCGGATCGCCGCATACAAAGTGTATAATACACTTTGTAATGTATACAAAGTGTATTATACAGGCTGCCTCCTGCCCTGGTGGTCCCAGTGTCCGAGGGACCACCAGGGCAGGCTGCAGCCACCCTAGTCTGCACCCAAGCACACTGATTTCCCCCCCCCTGCCCCCTGATCGCCCACAGCACCCCTCAGACCCCCCCCCCTGCCCACCCCCCAGATCACTGTTTGCACCCAATCACCCCCCTAATCACCCATCAATCACTCCCTGTCACTATCTGTAAATGCTATATTTTTTTTATGCCCTAAACTTCCCCCTGCTCCCTCCTGATCACCCCCCCTCAGATTCTCCCCAGAACCCCCCCCCCCCCCCCTGTGTACTGTATGCATCTATCCCCCTGATCACCTGTCAATCACCCGTCAATCACCCATCAATCACCCCCTGTCACTGCCACCCATCAATCAGCCCCTAACCTGCCCCTTGCGGGCAATCTGATCACCCACCCACACCAATAGATCGCCCGCAGATCCGACGTCAGATCCCCTCCCAAGTGCATTGTTTACATCTCTTCTCTACCCTAAACACCCACTAATTACCCATCAATCACCCATCAATCACCTCCTATCACCACCTGTCACTATTACCCATCAGATCAGACCCTAATCTGCCCCTTGCGGGCACCCAATCACCCGCCTACACGCTCAGATTGCCCTCAGACCCCCCCTTATCAATTCGCCACTGCATTATTTACATCTGTTCTTCCCTGTAATAACCCACTGATCACCTGTCAATCACCTGTCAATCACCCATCAATCACCCCCTGTCACTGCCACCCATCAATCACCCCCTGTCACTGCCACCCATCAATCAGCCCCTAACCTGCCCCTTGCGGGCAATCTGATCACCCACCCACACCAATAGATCGCCCGCAGATCCGACGTCAGATCACCTCCCAAGTGCATTGTTTACATCTCTTCTCTACCCTAAACACCCACTAATTACCCATCAATCACCCCCTGTCACTGCTACCCATCAGATTAGACCCCTATCTGCCCCTAGGGCACTCAATCACCCTCAATCAGAACGCCCTCAGACCCCAGCCCTGATCACCTCGCCAGTGCATTGCTTGCATCTATTCTCCCCTCTAACCACACCTTGAGACACCCATCAATCACCTCCTGTCACCCCCTAGCACACCTACCCATCAGATCAGGCCCTAATTTGCCCCGTGTGGGCTCCTGATCACTCGGCCAAACCCTCAGATCCCCCTCAGACCCCCTTCCGATCACCTCCCCAGTGCATTGATTGCATCTATTTTTACCTCTAACCACCCCCTGAGACACCCATCAATCACCTCCTGTCACCCCCCTAGCACTCCTATCCATCAGATCAGGCCCAATACAACCTGTCATCTAAAAGGCCACCCTGCTTATGACCGGTTCCACAAAATTCGCCCCCTCATAGACCACCTGTCATCAAAATTTGCAGATGCTTATACCCCTGAACAGTCATTTTGAGACATTTGGTTTCCAGACTACTCACGGTCTTGGGCCCGTAAAATGCCAGGGCGGTATAGGAACCCCACAAGTGACCCCATTTTAGAAAAAAGACACCCCAATGTATTCTGTTAGGTGTATGACGAGTTCATAGAAGATTTTTTTTTTTTTTCAAAAGTTAGCGGAAATTGATTTTTTTGTTTTTTTTCACAAAGTGTCATTTTTCACTAACTTGTGACAAAAAAATAAAATCTTCTATGAACTCGCCATACTCCTAACGGAATACCTTGGGGTGTCTTCTTTTTAAAATGGGGTCAATTGTGGGGTTCCTATACTGCCCTGGCATTTTAGGGGCCCTAAACCGTGAGGAGTAGTCTAGAAAACAAATGCCTCAAAATGACCTGTGAATAGGACGTTGGGCCCCTTAGCGCACCTAGGCTGCAAAAAGTGTGTCACATGTGGTATCGCCGTACTAAGGAGAAGTAGTATATTGTGTTTTGGGGTGTATTTTTACACATACCCATGCTGGGTGGGAGAAATCTCTCTGTAAATGGACAGTTGTGTGTAAAAAAAATCAAACAATTGTCATTTACAGAGATATTTCTCCTACCCAGCATGGGTATGTGTAAAAATACACCCCAAAACACATTATACTACTTCTCCTGAGTACAGCGGTACAACATGTGTGGCACTTTTTTACACTATAGGTGCGCTAAGGGGCCCAAAGTCCAATGAGTACCTTTAGGATTTCACAGGTCATTTTGCGACATTTGGTTTCAAGACTACTCCTCACGGTTTAGGGCCCCTAAAATGCCAGGGCAGTATAGAAACCCCACAAATGACCCCATTCTAGAAAGAAGACACCCAAAGGTATTCCGTTAGGAGTATGGTGAGTTCATAGAAGATTTTATTTTTTGTCACAAGTTAGCGGAAAATGACACTTTGTGAAAAAAAACAATTAAAATCAATTTCCGCTAACTTGTGACAAAAAATAAAATCTTCTATGAGCGGGGGTGGGTTTGGGGGTGAAGGGACCCCCGTTTAGTGGCGCGATAGCGGCAGTTTAGCAGGGGCACACATGCCCCTGCTAACTATGAGCTCTGAAGCGAGATTTATTCTCGCTTCAGAGTCTCTTTAAGGGGGGTAAAGCCCACGGTCCTCAAGTGGTTAACGGGGCCACTAGCGGGACCACAGAGGTAACCTAGAGGATGCCTGAAGGACCTTGCGGGCTATGGGGACCTAGAGGAAGCTCCAGGTAAGTGCAGATTTTCACTTTAAGGGTCTGCTCAGGGGCCGTTTAAAGAATTAGCATGAATCACTGCTGAACTCTCATCTTCTTGCCTAAGATTATATACTTTAAAACTGATACTCAAATAGAACTGTGTTTACAGTAGCTGTGTCATCTATCTGAGATGACACATGATTGCACAATTGCACACTCCTTTTAGACAGTAGGAGAAGGTAATGATCATTGATGTCTGATTGATGCAGAGCACTTCCCAGTTTAAATAATGTCACTGCAGGGAAAATAAAATGTATACATGCAGGATTGTTTAACCTTTGCAGCATTGTGGTTGAGGATGGTTGCACACAAGTTGATGGGCTGTGGCATTTCCTCTAGTACCTGGTTTTAAAGAGACTCCGTAACAAAAATTTCATCCGGTTTTCTTCCATCCTACAAGTTCCAAAAGCTATTCTAATGTGTCCTGGGTTACTGCAGCACGTTCTACTATCACCATCTCTGTAATAAATCAATGTATCTTTCCCTTGTCAGACTTGTCAGCCTGTGTCTGGAAGGCTGCCAAGTTCTTCAGTGTTGTGGTTCTGTGATGCATCTCCCCCTCCAAGCCCCTCTCTGCACACTGCCTGTGTATTATTTAGATTAGTGCAGCTTCTCTCTGCTCTATTATCTTTTACAAGCTGGATAAATCCTCCTCTGAGCTGGCTGGGCTTTCACATACTCAAGAATTACATACAGGCAGAGCTGTCTGCACTCTGCAGGAAGAAACAGTCTGACACTTCAGTGGAAGATAGTTGCAGAGGGAAAGAAACACACAAATGATCTCTTGAGATTAAAAAGGAAGGCTGCATACAGCCTGCTTGTGTATGGATGTATTTTCTATGTGTGGACATACTGTACATCAACCTACTTCCTGTTTTGGTGGCCATTTTGTTTGTTTACAAACAAACTTTCTAAAACTGTTTTTAACCACTTTTAATGCGGCGAGGAGCGGCGAAATTGTGACAGAGGGTAATAGGAGATGTCCTCTAACGCACTGGTATGTTTACTTTTGTGCGATTTTATCAATACAGATTCTCTTTAAGTTAATTGTGAGATCCCAAATGTTCTATAATTCAACTATCAAGCTAATATGCTTGCACGCCTTTTTCACACATTTTTAAAGTGGAAAACAGCTGAGTTGGTCCTAGCAATTGGGACACTTTGGGTGTCTCTCACTATCTGCCCTTCTTTAAAGTGGTATGAAACTCGGCATTTCCTCTTTCCTCTAACAATTATTTACAACATAAAATCTATAAAATAAATGATAAATAAATCTAATGAAATAAATTATTTTGATTTTGATTCTGATTCTACTACCACAAACAAATGTAGCAGAGCAGCATTCAAACAGTTAAACACAGCACTCTGTTTTTCAGTGGAAAGCTCTTTGCTTCAAGGGGCAGCTTCTGGCCACATCCGATGAGGTGATAGCATTATCTTTTGTTTACATTCCCTTGTCATATACATTTAGTATACATTAGTGAAGAGCAAAAACTGAGCTCTCTCTGCTTCTAGTATGTGTGCAGTTGAGAAGTGATCACTAGATAGATTATAATATATAAATACAGCAGCTATGCAATAAAATGGAATGGCAGCTTTCAGAGCAGATAAATTGTACTTTGGGAATTTGTAAACAGACAATATTTCTTGTGTATAAAAGCAAGTATGGTAACTGCATCGGTAATAAAAAGTAGGAAAAACATTTTTATTGAATGTTATGTCAGTCCCTTTTTGGGACTTTTTCAATTACCAAGTGCTGAAAAGTTGTCAAGCTGTTTTACTTGTTTTATTTTGCTGCCTAAAAGCGTTAATTTTTAGGCATGGAAGTGAAAGCTTCTGTCTTGTTGGTACCTTGTCGGGAATATGGTAAACATCACTGATAAGCAAATTACCGCCATAAAAATGTTCCTGGCAGAATACAACTTCTGAGAGCAGGGGGAGATCATAAAAAAGGTTAATCGCTCATGTAGTTTCATTTCGAGACACTTAATAGGCTGCCACTGAGCAGAGACAACAAAACATTTATTCTACTTTTTAGATGTTTAAATATAAAATAAAACTGTGGGATATCTGAAAAAGTCATTTTTAGGAGTAGAAGGTAAATGCTATTGTTTATCTAATCAGTTTATTTTCACCTCGGGTTCACTTTAAAGAGAAGATGAAAAAAAAAAATAAGGACGATAGACTTATACTGAAAAAAGTACTAAAAGCAAACCTGTGCAACATAAAAAGTTCTGATTTTAAAGAATATACAGCTTCTTTTTTGGTGATAAAACAACATCTACCATTCTGTGTGTTTACCTTGACAAAGGGGACCCCTACGGGGCCCCGAAACGAATCGTTGGTTATGGAATGGAATTTTGTCATGTTTTTTGAATAAAACAGAAGACTTGGTCTACATTTGAGTGTGCGGACCTTCTGAATTCATCACTGACTGTTACTCAGGTCCAGCATCTCCATAGTGGTGTGCGGTTCTTCCTCGGATTCCTAAATATAAAATAAAACTGTGTGATATCTGATAAAGTCATTTTAAGGAGTAGGGGGTGAATACAATTGTTTATCTAATCAGTTTATTTTCACCTCAGGTTCACTTTAAAGAGAAGATGAAAAAAAAATACAGACCATAGACTTATACTGGAAAAAAGTGCTAAAAGCAAACCTGTGCAACGTAAAACGTTCTGATTTTGAAGCATAAACAGCTTCTCCCAGATATCGGCTTCATTTTTGGTAATAAAACAACAGCTACTTTACTCCAATTCTTTTTAATCCTCACAGCTACAGGCAGCTGTCAACACAAGAGCATCTGTTTTTTTGTAAATTACACTCAGCCTGGAGCTTAGTATGAAACTGGACTAAAAGTTCATTGAGAAAGAGACGGAATTTTGTCCCGGATTTGCGGCGACACTGAGAACCTCGGTTCTGTTTCAGATCGCCATTCTAAATTAAGAATCCGGGGAGCTTGGATGCGAACACATAGCAGGAGACACGTTATACAAAAAATGGATTGTCCATATGGTTGGTCTTCGTGTATTGCTCGTATCTGGTATCATACGGCAGTCAACAGAAGTAAAATGACAGCATCAACACATTTACAGCTGAGAGCCCGTAATATTAATCTCCAAATATAGAGAGCAATAATGCTGCCTGAGCAGATCACACTGTATAAAAGTATTAGCATCACTCTAGCCACTTATCCTTCAGTGGCTCTGCATCTAGAGGTAAGCCTGTCCCCAGGGTCCATGTGTTACTCAGTGATAGAGTACATCAAGTGCATGGTGTTTCCAATGTAAACTATTACTATTTATTAGGCAAAGGAGTTTCCTTTTCTTATAATTATCAGTTCGTAATTATTCAAATTCTTCCAACAAAACTAGCCCTGTAAGTAGACAACCCCTTTGCTTAGTATGAAAAAATGTATACAGAAGGGGTACTTACCATCCTTGAAGGGAAGCTCACACATTTTCTGGAGGAGGTACTTTACTGGGGTAGTGCAATAACTGCATGGAGTCCAGAGGGGGGGTGAGGTGCAGGGCAATGTTTGCTTATTCAGATATCTGCTGGTACCCAATTACAGCCATTTATCTTTCCATTGTCTAAAATTATTATTATTTAGTATTTATGTAGCGCAACATATTCCGCAGCACTGTACAGAGTATATTGTCTTGTCACTTAACTGTCCCTCAGAGGAGCTCACAATCTAAACCCTACCATAGTCATATGTCTATGTTTGTATCGTGTATGTGTCATAGTAT
The DNA here is from genome assembly GCF_040937935.1 of Hyperolius riggenbachi. Taxonomy (NCBI): domain Eukaryota; kingdom Metazoa; phylum Chordata; class Amphibia; order Anura; family Hyperoliidae; genus Hyperolius; species Hyperolius riggenbachi. The sequence goes on along the minus strand of NC_090657.1, from coordinate 206,683,555 downwards.
AAGGCCAATTTTGCGGGAAGACTATTAACTTATCTGTATGTTTTTGGGATGTGCGAGGAAACCAGAGTACTCAGAGGAAACCCGCTCAGACACGGGGAGAACATACAAACTCCTTGCAGATAGTGCCCTGGCTGGGATACGAACCAGGGACCCAGTGCTGCAAGGCGAGAGTGCGAACTGCTTAGCCATGGACTCATACTACAGTATAACTCCTAGAGCTTAGTGGCTCTAAATGAGCTAGCTGATTTTAAGACCAAATGCACAAATACATGTATAACTTGTAATATATATGTATATATAAGTGATTCTTGATACAATACTTTTAGTCAACGTAAAATAATAAAATCCGGGAAAGGCTACATAAAACAGGCTAAGATTAATGTTGACACATAGAGGATAAATATAAAATATAAATAAGACAAATATCTAATGTAATAAGTTTTTAAACACCAAAAATAATAATATTTTAATTTTTCAAACGTTCTTAAAGTATATATTTTATATTTATATAAAATATATATATTTATTTTTTCCAAAATTGGCTGAAACTACTGAAACTAAAGTTAGACTTAGTTGATAGCCAGAGGCGCTTAACTTGAATCCATGTGCAGATCGCGTGATACTCCTCCCTGTATTGCCTGATGAAGCGGGATTGAGCCTGCGAAACGCGTTGCAATTTTTTTGGACTTTCTAATAAATGTGTTTGACTGTCTGAATCGCAGTCATTGTCGTGTCTGCTTGAGGGAGGTAAGACCACTTCTTCCTCTTTCATTTTTGCCAATTAAGTTGGTTTTTAAGCTCATTTAATCTAATTTTATACTTTTGGCGCCTCTGTTCCTTATATACAACTTCGAGTCCACCCTGGGTGGAGGGTTGCTACCCTTTTTTCCTGTCGACTTCTTAATCCTGAGTGGGGTCAGGATAATCTCCCCACCTGCCTTTACAGTGGTTGCCTGCTGGTGACCCTGACTTGTGAGTATCTAGCAATACAAATTTATTGCCACCTTATCCAGTACATATTACACTATTGGGGCTCTTGGTGTTCCTTGTTTTTAAAGTTAAAAGTTTTAAAGTTAAACTTAGTTGATAGCCTAAAATCTGCACTCTGTGTAGTCCTCCCGGCCTAGAAGCTTTCCGCTCTGCTGCAGAAATCGATGCACCAAGTAGGAGCATGTAGGACGCTGGCACTAATCCATTGACTGGCAGCAAACCTGAACATCTCTATATTACAGTGTCTGTAAGGAACTATATGGAATAACTGCAGTGGAGAAGTGTCACTTCCAAGAAGTGCATTGCCATTCAAATTCTCTTCATTATAAACATTTGAAGGATAACATTTCCACCTCTGCTAATATTCTAAAACAAGTGATTTTACTCATTCTTTCACTTTAGAGCAGTGTTCCCCAGCCTGTCCTTGGGCCTTGAGGCTAGGATAGGTGGGCCTTGAGGATAGGGTTGGGGAACTGTGCTTTAGAGGACATCAGAACTTTTTACCAAACTGTTCCTTGGAGATGCAAAAAGGATATTGCTCACTGTGGACAGTTAGGTATAAACTGATTCAACTACATACTCAACTTTCTCCAATTATTTTTAGTTTTCAAAGTTACCGTTAAACATATTAGCAGTTATGTTACTGACAAAGTAATAATATCATAAAAGTAATCTAATGCCACCAAGATGGTGCTCAATGCTATGATTCTAGCTAAAAGCTAGTGAGTGTCCGGCACAATCTGCCACAGTCCTCTATAAAGGCAGGGGATCCATATATCATAAGTTAATTAAAATCTGGGTTCTTATTATATACAACATTGTTGACAGTGTAACTGTAGTCAATAATGTATATTGATTGCGTTGAATTATTTTTATTTAGGAATTCTGTCCCCTAATGAATTTATGAATATATAAGGTCTTGAAAGCATTTTAAATTATTTAAATAAACATGATTTGGTTAAAATTATTCCAATAAAAATCACCCTAGACTATTTTAAGTTACATACACGTCAACAAAGTTGGCATATATGTGATGCATAAGACAGTTCTGTTTTTATGTTGCTGTTAATATTTTGATATTTGGTTTTTATCTACAGCTTAAGTCCTTTGAAACTTACTTATTTCATCTTAGAAGGACACAAGAAGGTCTGTATAGCCCCATAAGTTTTAATTAAAAACTTATATCTGCATTCATACGACTTATTATTACTAATTATTTGACATTTCTTTGGTTGGCCCGTGCAATTTAATTGCATAAATTTAATTGAAAGAGGGTTTGTTTTTTTTTGTGGCTAAAATAAACTTTAATGCATTTCCTGATACCGTAACTGATATATCTAACAATACAAATGTTAGCATTTACATTTTTTTTTCATTTTATATCATAAAACCTTGGACTATATTAGTAGGGCATTAACTGAAATGCTAAAATGGAGTCATATGAATGTACCAAATTTTAATGATTGTGTCTTAGTTGTCATTCTCAATATTAAAATGTGTCTTCTGTCCATGAAGAACAACACCAGCCATGGGTGACGGTGAGATGGCTGCGTTTGGGGAGGCTGCCCAGTACCTCCGAAAGTCAGAAAAGGAGAGGATAGAGGCTCAGAATCGACCCTTTGACGCAAAGACAAATGTCTTTGTGATTGACCCGAAGGTGATGTACGTAAAGGGCCTTGTCACCGGCAGAGATGGTGGAAAAGTTACCGTAAAGAAAGAAGATAACACCGTAAGTGAAGGGGAAAAAAAACCTTAAATAGACACGTTGTTAGATATATGTTCAAAAAAGAAAAACCACTGGGTAACTCAATATTATCTCAAACTTTTCTGTAGACTGTAACAGTGAAGGAAGATGAAATTTTCCCCATGAACCCTCCAAAGTACGACAAAATTGAAGACATGGCCATGATGACCCACTTGAATGAACCATCTGTCTTGTATAACCTCAAAGAGCGTTATGCAGCCTGGATGATCTACGTAAGTCTCCTAATTAGGGCAGCCTTTCTTATATTAAACTTTGGTTCTAGCTTATTGTTATTCACAATATTTATTATGCTCTCTATAGACCTACTCAGGCCTCTTCTGCGCCACAGTCAACCCCTACAAGTGGCTGCCTGTGTACAACCCTGAGGTGGTGGCTGCCTACAGAGGCAAGAAGCGTCAGGAAGCCCCACCCCACATCTTCTCCATCTCTGATAACGCCTATCAGGCCATGTTGACTGGTGAGTTTTTGGAAAACTAACGGTAATGAGGCACCACAAGAAAATGAACTAACTAAAGCTTTTTCTGTCAGCTAAAACACGTCAACTAGAATGTAAAAGATTTTGTTTTATCCTTTAAATCTTTGTAATAATAAAATATTATTTATATAGATATTTACTTTAAACTACAAGGACTCTTAGCCAAATGGATATGCCTCTTTTTCCCTCCCCCACTGTGTAATTCAAATAGAGTATAGTTAAGAAAAAAATGCACAATAGCCAAAACATTCTGCCCCTCTTTTTAATTTTGTATGCTTTTTTACTGTCACCAAATCTCCTATTTTCTATTTTTTTTAAGTTATACCCTAATTAAGGCTTAATGCTTTCCCAACTGTTAAGGCAGGTTCAACACTCAACGAGTTGTTTTTATGTCCCAGCAGTTACTGTCTATTATTGACTGCTGCTGTGTAATGTTCTTTAAGCCAATTTTTTGAATCCATCACTGGGTCTTTTTACCTAACTATATTACATTTAATGTATTTAGGGCAAAGGCACTTACACAGCTGAAATGTAGAGCGTAGTCTTACTTTTCTAGATCTGGCTGATTTCAGCGTTACAACAAAGTTTAATAGACGTTTATCGCTCTCTGTCCTTTTCTAACAGATCGTGAAAACCAGTCCGTCCTGATTACGTAAGTATGAAAAAAATATTTTTTTAATACATCATTTTAGGAAAAGGTTACCAAATATAGCACAATATGAAACTGGAATAACTGATCCTCTTCTTGTCTTGTCCCAAAACATACAACATTCTTCTTTTTTTGCCCTCAGTGGAGAATCTGGTGCCGGGAAAACTGTAAACACGAAACGTGTCATCCAATATTTTGCAACAATTGCAGCTATTGGTGATACAAAGAAGAAGGAGGAGCAACCTGGAAAAATACAGGTTTGTGCATTATATGTTTACCTTTGAAGTGCAGGTGAGTGCGGGAAGAGAATTTCCTGTCATCCTAGGAATGGGGATTTAAACATCAGGAACTGGTAGGGATGGGTGGAGATTGTATCCCGCTGCACCTGCCTGTACTTTCAAGCAACAAAAAGTCATTAAGCAGGACACACCACAAAAATATGACTTTTTTTTTCTACACCTATTAGGGGAATCTGGAGGATCAAATCATCCAGGCCAACCCACTGCTGGAGGCCTTCGGCAATGCCAAGACCGTGAGAAATGACAACTCATCCCGCTTTGTAAGTTGGCCCTAATGCAATTTTATGTTTTGTACAAGAATAAAATCTTATAGATTCGTTTTCACACAAATTAGTCTTATCTCAAATCACTAATACACTCTGACTCTAAGGCATCTGTAATAATTACTTACTGCTGGATGCAAACATTAAAAATAATTGGATGTATTACTTCCACTTAACAGTGCAGTGCTGCCATTACTGCAAAGAAGCATGATTCAGCTTGCCTAGAAAAACATAGACACTTGCAGGCTTAACGTAAATAGCAATATTAATAAAATTGCATTGTCATTGCATCTATGATATATCCAGTATAATTTGTTTTAAAGTGAACCCGAGATGAAAATAAACAAATTAGATAAACAATTGGATTTGTCCTCCTACTCCTAAAAATGACTTTTAGATATCTCAAGGTTTTATTTGATATATAAACATTTACATTCAAATGTAATGTTTTATAGTCTCTGCTCAATCGCAGTGTCTCTTTCCCTTGCAGTCAGATTCCCAGTTATCTGCTTAGGAAAGTGTTTTTATAGCTTTAATTTGTTATCGGTGAGCCCAACTGGAGAAATACTTCAGTTCCATAGCTGAGTATTAACTTTTTCTTGCAGGGAAAAGAGAAAAAGGAACATAAGTGTCTGTATGCTTGCCATTGTATATACACGTCTATCTTATCATGTCACATGTCATCTCGGGTACACTTTAAACAAATGTGGAGTTACACTTTAAGCATAGACATGTATGTTGTTGCCAAATTTCTAAAAGTTGGTTGACCCAAATCCTTTTTGTCCATGAAAAGGGTAAATTCATCAGAATCCACTTCGGGACCACAGGAAAACTGTCTTCCGCTGATATTGAAACATGTAAGTTTCAAAGGCAAGGTCATTTATTTATAAAACAGATGTGTATGGAGGCTGCCATATTCATTCATTGGAAAAAATACCAGTTCCTTGGCTGTCATGCCGATCCTTTGGCTTAAATAGTCATGTGGAGTCAAAGCAGCTGATATATGCTCGTGTTCTGGGTCAGTAGTCCAGAGAGGATTTATGGCAAAGAGTCATTCTGGTCAAGTAGGCAAGTATATTTGTGTAAAATATAAAATTGGCAATGCTTCCTTCCATATTCCTCTCAGTTAGGAACAAATTGTAAATGAGCTCCCAACCAGAACACCCCTGGGCTCTTTCTTGTATTACATCAGAGACTGTGGATAGTAGAAGACATAGGACGTGAAAATGTTTCATGTGCTAGTATATAACCTTATTAGGAAAATATGAAATGATGCACGGCTAGTGGAAACAGGCCCTTAGTCATGAACAGTCTTCTATAGTGGGATCTGACAGCCATTTTCTAGATTACACTGCATTTTTGGATGCTTTCAGACTGTCTGTTGTCCAGAGTTTTTGGGTTATGGGGTACATCTGAGAGTTATAGTCAAAATGGTTTTATCAGTTGATACACATTGCCTACAGCTTTTCTAACACAAGTCATGGACAGCAGAATTACTGCTGCAAGTTTGACAAAGTTATACCTGTGCTATAAGCAAGTCAGAATGCAGAAACCACTTTAAAATGTATAAACTGTAGATACTGCATAAAGCTATTGTTATACTTTATGGAACTTTTCAATTGTCAATTGTTCCAGATCTTCTGGAAAAGTCCAGAGTAACATTCCAGCTGTCTGCAGAAAGGAGCTACCATATCTTCTACCAAATCATGTCCAACAAGAGGCCAGAGCTGATTGGTAAGTCACAAAACAGAAGAATTGTATGTGTTCCATTACACACCCCAAGGGGTTGTGTGATTCAAAACAGGGTATCTTGTCATCAAAAATAAAATTCCCCATTTTTTACAGATCAACTGCTGATTACAACCAACCCCTACGACTTCCCCTTTGTCAGCCAAGGTGAGCTCACTGTGGCAAGCATTGACGATCAAGAGGAGTTGATGGCTACTGATGTAAGTTTAAAGTCTAATGAGAAACAGACCATGGAAATATACTTCTGATACAAGAAGTGTAACTGTGGATTTTATTTTGTTTAATATCTCTTTCACTAAAGAGTGCCATTGATATCCTGGGCTTCAATTCAGATGAGAAGATGGGTATCTATAAACTCACTGGTGCTGTTATGCACTATGGTAATATGAAGTTCAAGCAGAAGCAAAGAGAGGAACAGGCCGAACCTGATGGCACAGAAGGTGAGCATAAAGATCTCTATCCCAACATCCTATACTAACCTGTTGTACGTATCTCCATCGCAGCTTACTCTTTCGATTTATTTTCTGACAAACTATGAAGACTCAACAGAACTTGGTAGTTTACCATTTACTGCATCTGTATTCTGTCAAGTCCTTCTCCATAGGACCTGGTCATTCCATGCATCTTAAATAACTTTAAAATATTAACATAGTTACATAGTTAAATTGGTTGAAAAAAGACGTCATCCATCCATCAAGTTCAACCAGAAAGAAAAGGGGAAAAAAAACACTGCCCTGAATCCGCACCTATCTCAATCGATCTAAGGGAAGGCAAAAACCTTACAAGGCCTGGGCTAATTAGCCTTTAAAGGGAAAAAATCCTTCCTGACTCCAGATGGCAGTCAGCTAAATCCCTGGATCAACACTGCTGGGAATTAGCTAGTAATTATAGCCGTGGATAGCCTTTAATGCCAGGAAAGCATCCAAGCCCTCTTTAAATGCAGATGTAGAGTTTGCCATAACTACTTCCTGAGGTAAGATATTCCAGATTTTAAACACTCTTACTCTGAAGGACCTCTTTCTAAATAGATGGCAAAAACTTTTTTCTCCAGACACAGATGTCCCCTTGTCTATGGCACAAACCTACGGATAAAAAGCTTATCTGCCAAGCTTTTGTATTGCCCTCTGATGTAGTTAAACATGTTAATCAGGTAACCTCCCAGTCACCCTTTTTCCAGGCTGAATAAACCCAGTTTGTCCAACCTTTCTTGGTAAGTGAGATCTTCCACCCCTCTGATTAATTTAGTTGCTCATCTTTGTACGCATTCTAGATGTTAATGTCCTTCCTACAGTGTGGCGCCCAAAACTGTATCATATACTCCAGATGTGACCTCTCAAAAAAATCAAACATACTTCATATACTTCAGCTCTAGATGGCCATGGAATTTACAGTATGTTTTACTTACTTAGTTTATTCAGTAATGCAAAGTGAAATGTGTGAGGGGGAATAATTAACTTTTGTTTGATCTGAATTCACCATACTGAAATTTGATGACTTGTAAAGATTTATTAAAAATTTCCCATGTTCATTATTATTTTCGTTGCTGTATTTATGAACTCTGAATATCTTTATCTCCATGAGTTGTATGTCTCTATTAAATTGTAACTTCTGTTGTTTTACAGTGGCTGACAAGATTTCCTATTTGATGGGCCTGAACTCAGCTGATCTGCTGAAGGCTTTGTGCTACCCAAGGGTTAAAGTCGGCAATGAATTTGTGACCAAAGGTCAAACAGTCCAGCAGGTATTTATGTTTGTAGTATGTCTGGTTGGTGTTTCTTAAAAATACCATAGCACAAATTAGGGCGTAATACTGCATTACATTTCATTTGTCATCATTATCTTAAAGGTGAACAACTCTGTGGGTGCCTTGGCCAAGTCTGTGTATGAGAAGATGTTCTTGTGGATGGTCATCCGTATTAACCAGCAGCTGGACACCAAGCAGCCAAGACAGCACTACATTGGCGTCTTGGATATTGCTGGATTTGAGATCTTTGATGTAAGTAACAAATTCCCAAGAGTACATAAACATATAAATTGCTTGTATTTGTTCTGGCTGTGCAGCAATAATGGAATCATTTATCTTCTTCAAACCAGTTCAACAGTTTGGAGCAGCTGTGTATTAACTTCACTAATGAGAAACTGCAACAGTTCTTCAATCACCACATGTTCGTGCTGGAACAAGAGGAGTACAAGAAGGAAGGAATTGACTGGGAGTTCATTGACTTTGGCATGGACTTGGCTGCCTGCATTGAGTTGATTGAGAAGGTAAGTTTCAGAATACAATAAATTAACTTAACCCATTCGCGTTCCGTCGTTTTCACTTGAGCAATGTTAACCTCCCATTGATTAGCCTATAACTTTATCACTATTTATCACAATAAACTGATCTATATCTTGTTTTTTCCGCCACCAATTAGGCTTTCTTTGGGGGGTACATTTTGCTAAGAGCCACTTTACTGTAAATGCATTTTAACAGGAAGAATAAGAAAAAAACGGAAAAAAATCATTATTTCTCAGTTTTCAGCCATTATAGTTTTAAAATAATACATGCCTCCATAATTAAAACTCACGTATTGTATTTGCCCATATGTCCCGGTTATTACACCGTTAAAATTATGTCCCTATCACAATGTATGGCGACAATATTTTATTTGGAAATAAAGGTGCATTTTTTCCGTTTTGCATCTATCACTATTTACAAGTTTAAAATAAAAAAATATAGAAATATTTCATCTTTACATTGATATTTAAAAAGTTTAGACCCTTAGGTAAATGTTTACATGTTTTTTTTTATTGTAATGTTTTTTGTTTTTTTATATTAAACATTTTATTTGGGTAGTTTTGGGAGGGTGGGATGTAAAAAGAGATTTATAATGTAAATGTGTGTTTGAATTTTATTTTTTTTACTTTTAGTTGTAGTTTTACTTTTTGGCCACAAGATGGCGGCCATGAGTTTGTTTACATGACGTCACTCTAAGCGTAACATACGCTTAGAGAGACGCATGGGGGAGGCAACAGCCAGAAAAAGCGCAGCTTCTGAGAGAAGCGGTTGCTTTTTCAGCGGGGAAGAGGAATCAGTGATCGGGCAGCATAGCCCGAGGAATCAGTGATCGGGCAGCATAGCCCGATTCACTGATTGCCTGGCTAACGAACCGCGGGCCTAGAGCGCGCGGTAGCGCGCATGGTTCCTGGATGTAGTTTCTACGTCCAGGAACTAAAATAGGTTAATAGATAACTATATTGTGTATGTGTACCATTTTCTTAAGAAATTCTGTTTTGTACTTAGCCCATGGGCATCTTCTCCATCCTTGAAGAGGAGTGCATGTTCCCAAAGGCTACAGATACATCCTTTACCAACAAGCTGTATGACCAGCATCTGGGCAAGTCCAACAACTTCCAGAAACCTAAACCTGGCAAAGGTAAAGCTGAGGCCCACTTCTCCCTGGTCCACTATGCAGGAACTGTGGATTACAACATCTCAGGCTGGCTGGACAAGAATAAGGACCCACTGAATGAGACCGTCATTGGGCTCTACCAGAAGTCTTCTGTGAAGCTTTTGTCCTTCCTCTATTCAAGCTATGCTGCTACAGATGCAGGTATTTTTTCATTGTTCCACCACCATTAATAGGCTGCACCTTTACTACTACTTTTTTTTTTAATTAACTTACTGATTGCTTTTCTTTATCAGATGCTGGTGGCAAGAAAGGTGGCAAAAAGAAGGGTTCATCCTTCCAGACTGTGTCTGCTCTTTTCAGGGTAAATATAGTTTTTTTTGTTGTTGTTTTTATCTATGAAAATGAATGCCAACAGTTTAGTGTATGAGTGTTCAATTAGTGTATTAGTGTATAATATAGAGTAATCACTTATAACTGTCATACTATAGGAAAATCTGAACAAGTTGATGACCAACTTGAGGAGCACCCATCCTCACTTTGTACGTTGCTTGATCCCCAATGAAACCAAGACCCCAGGTAAGCTAAACAAATTGCTTCTGTGAGATGTGTAACAATTATCCTGCCAAAACTATGGTAAACATGCTGATTGTTATCTTTAGGTATTATGGATCATCACCTGGTTATGCACCAACTTAGATGTAACGGTGTGCTAGAAGGCATTAGGATTTGCAGAAAAGGTTTTCCCAGCAGAATCCTCTATGGTGACTTCAAACAACGGTAGGGAATTTTTCCAGCATACTGTGCAAATGTAGTGTTAACCAAAAATGGCATTGAAATGCTAAAACAGTAAAGACAACAAAAAATAATACAGCCCTCTATATTTTATTTAATTTATTAAAGTACTATTGTTTCAAATATAGTTACAAGGTCCTGAATGCAAGTGCTATCCCAGAAGGTCAGTTTATTGACAGCAAGAAGGCTTCTGAGAAGCTTCTTGGATCCATAGATGTTGACCACACACAATACAAGTTTGGACACACCAAGGTACTTTTGGCGATTTCTTCAGGTTTAGGTCAACATATTATTCAAGATGAAAAAAAAAACTATATTTCTGTTTGGTGCTGCTTAATTTATAGGTGTTCTTCAAAGCTGGTCTCCTGGGTGTTCTTGAGGAGATGCGAGATGAGAAGTTAGCCCAACTAATTACTCGTACTCAGGCCATTTGCAGAGGATACCTCATGAGAGTTGAGTTCACGAGGATGATGGAAAGAAGGTAGTTACAATTGTAATAATTTCTCATTTTATGAACAAAGAATGATTTGCTCTAAGTGACTAATTATTTCATTTATTTACAGAGAGTCCATCTTCAGCCTCCAATACAACATCAGAGCATTCATGAATGTGAAGACCTGGCCATGGATGAAACTGTACTTCAAGATCAAGCCTCTTTTGAAGAGTGCTGAATCTGAGAAAGAGATGGCGAGCATGAAGGATGAGTTTGAAAAGACAAAAGAGGCTCTAGTTAAAGCAGAAGCAAAGAAAAAGGAGCTTGAGGAGAAGATGGTAGCCATACTTCAAGAAAAGAATGACTTGTTGCTCCAAGTTGCTTCTGTAAGTTATTTGCCATTTATACTCACCATAGAAAGCTAACACTTGCATAAAAAAAATATATATGAGAATAATTAATAATAAAATCTACTTCACAGGAATCAGAAAGCTTGTCAGATGCAGAAGAAAGATGTGAGGGTCTCATCAAAGCCAAGATTCAGCTGGAAGCCAAAGTCAAGGAGATTAATGAGAGGCTGGAGGATGAAGAAGAGTCTAATGCAGAACTTACTGCCAAGAAGAGGAAACTGGAAGATGAGTGCTCTGAGCTGAAGAAGGATATTGATGATCTTGAGCTGACGCTGGCCAAAGTAGAGAAGGAGAAACATGCCACAGAAAACAAAGTAATTAAAATGTCTCCACATTTTTTATAATAGACAATTACAAGAGTGCGTAGTTCTAAAATATCCTCACATTTTTAACTGTAGGTGAAGAACCTCACTGAAGAGATGGCAGTTCTTGATGAAAGCATTGCCAAACTTACTAAAGAAAAGAAAGCTCTTCAAGAAGCTCACCAACAAACTCTGGATGATCTCCAAGCAGAGGAAGACAAAGTCAACACTCTGACTAAGGCCAAGACAAAGCTGGAACAGCAAGTGGATGATGTATGTGAAAGCTCAAAAATAAATATTAAAATTTGTCTGCTAGAAGGTTTAAATATCACTTATATGATTGAGTTTATTCTTCTAGCTGGAGGGATCTCTTGAGCAAGAGAAGAAGCTGCGCATGGAAATGGAGAGAGCTAAGAGAAAGCTGGAGGGTGATCTGAAATTGGCTCAGGAATCCACTATGGACTTAGAAAATGACAGGCAGCAGCTGGATGAAAAAGTTAAAAAGTAGGTTTTTCTAATCTGAACGTTATACCTGTTTTATTGATAGTTTATATTCGGTACCTTTTTGGGTTATACAGTGCTGATATGTGCTTGATCTCATAACCTGAATTTTCAAATAATTATTCACCTTATCCTAACAGGAAGGAGTTTGAGATCAGCCAACTTCAAAGTAAGATTGAAGATGAGCAAGCCCTTGGTGCTCAGCTACAGAAGAAAATTAAAGAGCTTCAGGTAACCTAGATCAATAAACATGGTGCACATTATTTTTACTTCACTGTATAATGTCTATGAATTGCAAGAAAATAATTACTTCTATGTATTTTAGGCTCGCATTGAGGAACTTGAAGAAGAAATTGAGGCAGAGCGTGCTGCTCGAGCTAAGGCTGAGAAGCAGCGTGCAGACCTATCCAGAGAGCTTGAAGAAATTAGTGAACGTCTGGAAGAAGCTGGTGGTGCAACCTCTGCTCAGATTGAAATGAACAAGAAGCGTGAGGCTGAATTCCAGAAGATGAGGCGTGACCTGGAGGAGGCCACCTTGCAGCATGAAGCCACTGCATCAGCTCTAAGAAAGAAGCATGCCGACAGTGTGGCTGAACTCGGTGAACAAATTGATAACCTTCAGAGGGTCAAACAAAAATTGGAGAAAGAGAAAAGTGAGCTCAAGATGGAGATTGATGACCTTGCTGGCAACATGGAATCTGTCGCTAAGGCTAAGGTAAATGATGATAAGGTCTAGAGCTCCTTCTGTGAACCCATACATTGAATAATAAAAATAATTACTTTAATTTACTCTGCAGGCAAACTTGGAAAAAATGTGTAGAACACTTGAGGACCAGTACAGTGAAGTTAAAACAAAGGAAGATGAGCATGTAAGAGTAATTAATGACCTGAACACCCAGAGAGCACGTCTTCAGACAGAAAATGGTAATGTCCACAGCCTAAAATAAACAAGGTTAGACATAAGTAAAAGAGACAAAAATATGATGGTTTTAATTTTAATCTTGTGAAACAGGTGAATATGGTCGGCAAGTGGAGGAAAAAGAATCTCTTGTTTCTCAGCTCACTAGAGGAAAACAAGCCTTCACACAACAACTTGAAGAGCTAAAGAGACAGCTTGAGGAGGAAACCAAGGTATCTTATCAAATGGTCAAATAGTTGTTTCTTAAGGTCTACTTAGATTGAATGTCACCAGTAGAGTTTAGGGCTCTATTCCTCTGGCAAAAGTCCTGAGTAAAAAGCTGTACAGATGGGTCTACATCCAAGTAACACATCATGTTGTTATGAAGGGAGGTGGAGCAATGATGTCGTACCGTACAACGTGGCTTCTGACAGGCGGGATAAGGAAAGGAACAATGCATTTGATCTAGCACCCTACTGTCTGTAAAAGGCATTACAACCCTATTTAATTCACAAATGGTTCCCTAGCGTTATGCAGTACTCAGTGGCAAAACCATTGAATCAAATCTAAAATATATTAAAATCCTTTATTAAGCTGATATCTCATTAAAATCACTTTTACAATACATGGCCAGGACCCTCTGTAACAAGCATTTGCCATTGTACTGATTTGCAGAACTTAGGGCTGCTGTCTTCTTGGACAACTGTTCATACTCTGTCACCCTGCAGTCCCCAGAGCATGATGGTGTCAAGCCATTCAGCAAATCCATTCACAGAGCAAATGTTAGTTCCTACATCTGGGCTGTTTTAAAACAAGATTTTTAGTCCACAAAAAGTAACACTCTTAAACACAGCTTTCTGAGCTATTAGATGCTGCCTCTGAAACGGAATTGTACTATTTCCACACCTCTTTTCTTTGACAAAAAAACCCCCACACTATTTCCCTAGTTATTTTTTTTTAATCACATAAGGTAAAAACATTTTGGTTAAAATAATTTAATGTCTACCCTTCAAGGCAAAGAATGCACTCGCCCATGCCCTTCAGTCTGCCCGCCATGACTGTGACCTATTGAGGGAGCAATATGAAGAGGAACAGGAGGCTAAGGGTGAACTTCAGCGCTCATTGTCCAAGGCCAATGGTGAAGTTTCTCAATGGAGGACAAAATATGAGACAGATGCCATTCAGCGCACAGAAGAACTGGAAGAAGCCAAGTAAGTTCATGTCAAGTCTCAAAATAAGTAGATTTTAGGATTTTCAAATGTTTCCCCTTAAAAGTACACAGTATTAAAGTTTGTATGAGTTCATTTGTGCAGATAAGTTCATGTTTTCGGTGTCTTTGTTTTCTGACTGAAATAACCAATGCACAAATATTATTTGTCTTATGAAAGGAAGAGACTGGCCCAGCGTCTTCAGGAGGCTGAAGAACAAATTGAAGCAGTTAACTCTAAGTGTGCCTCTCTAGAGAAGACCAAACAAAGACTACAAGGTGAAGTTGAGGACCTTATGGTAGATGTTGAGCGCTCCAACTCAGCATGTTCTGCTTTGGATAAGAAGCAACGAAACTTTGACAAGGTTTGCCGAAAAAAATATGAAACTGAAAGTTTTCTAAAAAAGTGCTGCAATTTGAATATGAATATATATATATATATATATAAATATACTTATTTTATAATATCCTTTAGGTCCTGAGTGAATGGAAGCAGAAATATGAGGAAGCTCAAGCTGAACTTGAAGCTGCTCAGAAAGAATCCAGAGGGCTGAGCACAGAGGTGTTCAAGATCAAGAACTCATATGAAGAAGCCCTTGATCAGCTCGAGACACTGAAGAGGGAAAACAAAAACCTCCAACGTAAGTTGCATTTTGCATGGGAATTAGGAAGAGTAATGTTACTTCTTAGAATGTTAAGCTGATTCTAATTTTGGTGGTGCAGTATATGGTACCTGTATGTTCTCAGATGCTACCATTTTACACAAATACTGTTCATTGCTGCTGTTCTTGAACTCAGCATCAGCAAAGTTCTCTACATTCTTGGATCTGAAGACCCAGTCATCACACAGCTTTAAAATTGGTCTGCCAATCACATCTCATCATCATCCTATGGTGTGCTTGATCGCTTTCCAGGAAAATGTTGGAGTATTAATATGTTTTGCATATGCGTGTTGCCATTTCTTTGTAGTCACTTAAATTCTTTCTGCATTGATCATCTTGTAACTATAATCACTTCTTGAGTACCCTCATACCTGTGTCTGCTCTTTACCATTGCTTTCTAATGATGGATCAATACTCCAATAATATACTCTATTCTTATTGTTTGTAGAGGAGATCTCAGACTTAACAGAACAAGTTGCAGAATCTGGAAAGTCCATCCATGAAATTGAGAAAAATAAAAAACTAATTGAGCAGGAAAAATCTGACCTTCAATCAGCACTAGAAGAAGCTGAGGTGAGTAAGCTGTAAGCTGTTATGCCATAACTCTGAGACATTATGACAATGTAGCTCACCATATTTAACAATATTTAACATACAGGGATCTTTAGAACATGAAGAGGCCAAGATCCTTCGTATCCAGCTTGAACTGAACCAAGTTAAGTCTGAAATTGACAGAAAGGTGGCTGAGAAGGATGAAGAGATTGAGCAGCTTAAGAGAAACAGCCAGAGGGCCCTGGAATCCATGCAAAGCACTTTGGATGCTGAGATTAGAAGCAGGAATGATGCACTGAGACTGAAGAAGAAAATGGAGGGAGACCTCAATGAGATGGAGATCCAATTAAGCCATGCTAACCGCCAAGCTTCTGAGGCCCAGAAACAACTCAGGAATGTTCAGGGACAACTCAAGGTAAAAAAAAAAGATACTTTAAACCTTGACTTCTCCATAGAGGGGTTCGAAATATGACCAATCACTCTATATTCCTTCACCATAGGATGCTCAACTGCATCTTGATGATGCTGTTAGAGCAGCTGATGACCTGAAAGAACAACTGGCTATTGTAGAGAGGAGAAACAACCTCATGCAAGTAGAAATTGAAGAGATGAGGTCTGCTTTGGAACAGACAGAGCGTGGCCGCAAAGTGGCTGAGCAAGAGCTACTTGACGTTACAGAGCGTGTTCAGCTTCTCCACTCACAGGTATGGATGAGGTGTCTTGCCTTACACTATTTGTGCAAAATTCCAAAACCATGTTTAGACATTTCTTTTTTTTTTTTTTTACGTCTATCTAACAGAACACTAGCCTGATCAACACAAGGAAGAAGATGGAGTCTGATATTTCTCAACTCCAATCTGAAGTAGAGGAAGCTGTCCAGGAAGCCAGAAATGCAGATGATAAAGCCAAGAAGGCAATCACTGATGTAAGCCTCATTCACAAATTTACATATAACGAGTTGTATGAGGGTCAGAAAAATCCAGAAATGTTTATATATTATTTAAATGTTGTCATTTACAGACCAATTTGTCAGATATATTTTCACAGACTGAGTTTTCTAAAATGTAGAAGGTCATTATTTGTTTGTACTGCTATGCTGATGGGATGTGATTCACTAGGCTGCTATGATGGCTGAAGAGCTGAAGAAGGAACAGGACACCAGTGCTCACCTTGAAAGGATGAAGAAGAACCTTGAACAGACTGTAAAGGACCTCCAGCATCGCCTGGATGAGGCTGAACAGCTGGCAATGAAAGGTGGCAAAAAGCAACTGCAGAAGTTGGAGGCCAGGGTAAATATCAGTTTGAAAGATAGGACATTTGAGACCTTGTTGCCTTACATTTTTTTTTGCAAAATACATTATGTTATGTTCTTTTTGCAGGTACGGGAACTGGAGAATGAGCTTGATGCTGAACAGAAGAGAGGTTCTGATGCCATCAAAGGTGTAAGGAAGTACGAGAGGAGAGTGAAGGAGCTAACATACCAGGTATATAATAGTAGTAAAAAAGTTTTATAATACAAGTTTATAGGTATATAATACAATGTGTTTCTTAGATAGACCATGTCTTTTCAGTATATCCTGCTCTTCATTAATTTCCCCATAATTTTACAGACTGAAGAAGACAAGAAAAATGTGTTCAGGCTTCAGGACCTGGTAGACAAACTGCAGCTGAAGGTCAAAGCCTACAAGAGACAAGCTGAGGAATCCGTAAGTGTACATTTGGTTGACGAAAATTATATTTCTACAGTTTGGTAAATTGCACATTTCCATATTGTGTTTTCTCATACACTTATTTCTTTCTTAGGAGGAACAAGCCAATACACATCTATCCCGATTCAGGAAGACTCAGCATGAGCTGGAGGAGGCTGAAGAGCGTGCCGACATTGCTGAATCCCAAGTCAACAAACTGAGGGCCAAGAGCCGTGACATTGGCAAGGTGAGCTGCGCCTCTCTTAAACTTCTCTGTTACATTAAGGGGTTAAAGCAGGTTTTCCTGGTTTCTAATAGTTATAGGGGTACCATTTTCCTCCCTCACCTTCCCTCTGCCCTTATTTATCCAGGGGAAGGTGTGAAGCTAATCAAGTGTGACTTTTCAGAATTGTATGGAGCACAGTGTACTATCTCTCCACCCAGATTACCCCCGCTGATAAAAGCTTTTGCTTGCTCATTGCTACTGCTAATGACAGCAGTCCTTATCTGTCTGCTATTCTCAGGCTACTCGGTTTGCTTTAAATAAAATTGGAGCTGGCGTTCTATGAACGTAAGCCAAATACATTTTCATTGCACAAAGCTTTGATGATTTGCTACTCTGATCAGTGGAATTCTAACTATAAAATAAAAATATTGAAGATGAACTGCTAAATAAAATGTAATTTTGTTTGTCTTTACTTATTTTTTTTTTCATTTCTTCTTACAGAAGGCTGAAGAATAAAGTGAAGGACCGAAAAGAAGATATTTACAAGAGTGGTCATAAAATATGAACCGTTTTTTGTAAATATGTCACCTGCTTTGTAGATAACTTAGGCTCTAGATGCAAATAAACTATCTGCAGTCAGTATCTGAATTTGTGGATTCATGTTTTTGTCTTTTAGAAAAATAAGGAGGTAGGATAAAGTTTGTATCATTGTTCTTTTTATATAGATAAAAAAAATGTTTCTTTCCCATACTTGAATTTGGGTCTATCACATCTGAACTGACCAGAAATGGGGTTCTGGGGCGATATTTGATTTGTCATAGATTTTGAATTGACAAAGTTTGGTGGCAAATATGCAACTCTGGTGGGAGAGTACAGGAACTTGGCATCTATGAGAGGAAGTATGGGCATTTCTGTTGAATAAATGAACTCATGAAGGGTTATAAGTAAACATAACATTAAATAGAAAAACAAAAACTTAAGTAACCTAAACCAACAAGGCATTTCTAAGTAAAATTATTATTTTTAATTTTCTTTAAAAAATCCTCCTCTACTCAGGGGCATCAAACTCAAATACAAAGTGGACCAAAATTGAACACTGGGACCAGATCTCGGGCCAACCTCAATGTCTACTGGCCACCTTCCTCCCTTATAAAGTTTCCTGGTTCCTAATGCCCACCACCATCCCCTATACATTTCCTTTCTGTCTAATGCCTCCTTCCTCACCTATACAGTTCTATGGTGTCTAGTTGTCCTCCTTCCATCCCTTGTACAGTTTCCTGGTGTCTAGTTGCTCTTCTATACAGTTCCCTGGTTTTTAGTGGCCCCCTCCATCCCCTATACAGTTCCCTGGTATCTAGTGGCCCTCTTTCTCCCCTATACAGTTCCCTGGTGTCTAGTTACCCTACTCCCTCTCCTATACAGTTCCCTGGTGTCTAGTGGCCCTACTGCCTCCCCTATACAGTTTCCTGGTGTCAAGTGGCCCTACTTTCTTCCCTATACAGTTTCCTGATGTCTAGTGACCTCCCCTCTCCCCCATATGGCTTCTCTGGTGATGTAGGGCTTCACCTTCAATACAGCTTCCCTGGTGGTCTATAGCAGGCAAAACATAATGAAAAGTAAGGAAACCACTTGTGGGCCAAATGTGATGGCTCTATTAGCCAGATTTGGCTCACAGGCCAGAGTTTGTCATGTATGCTCTATATCTAACCTACAGTCAACAGGTCATATGTCTGTCTACCAGTATTGTGGATGTTCAATTCCATACAGACAGAAAACAGCAAGACCCTGATTTAATTTACTTTTCTCATGAGTTTTCTCTTAGGAGATGTTTAGTTTCAAAATAAATTTTCAGCTCCATTTAAGTAGAGATGTAGTAAAGGGTGGGTGAGATCAGTGGCGTACCTAGGGCATTTGACAACCGGTGCTGGGTGTTATACGACACCCCCCCCAAAAAAAAAGTAAAGGGGCAAAAAACAGGTGGCGCTATAACATGCAGCAAAAAATGGGCGTGGCCATGACCGGATGAGGGCGGAGCTAACTGTAATTTAACGTGAACCCAAGTGAGAGTGATATGGAGGCTGCCATATTTATTTCCTTTTAAACAATACTAGTTGCCCTGCTGATCTATTTGGCTGCAGTAGCGAACTGAATCACACCAGAAACAAGCATGCTTGTTCAGGGTCTATGGTTGAAAGAATTAGAGGCAGAGGACCAGCACGGCAGCCAGGCAACTGGTATTGCTTAAAAGGAGATAAATATGGCAGTCTCAATATTATTCTCACCTCGGGTTCCCTTTAAAAGTGCAACGCAAAGACAGTGGGCCCAAGTTTTGGTGACCCTTTCCCCAGAAAATTCACATAATTGTGCAGGTTTTCTCAAGAAAATAAACGTAATGTGTGCAGATTTGCCCAGAGAATACATTCAATCATGTCGGCAGATTTGCCCAGAGAATAAGTTCAATCATGTCGGCAGATTTGCCCAGAAAATACATGGAATCATGTCGGCAGATTTGCCCAGAAAATACATGCAATTATGTCGGCAGATTTGCCCAGAAAATACATGCAATCATGTCGGCAGATTTGCCCAGAAAATACATGCAATCATTTCGGCAGATTTGCCCAGAAAATACATGGAATCATGTCGGCAGATTTGCCCAGAAAATACATGCAATCATGTCGGCAGATTTGCCCAGAAAATACATGCAATCATGTCGGCAGATTTGCCCAGAAAATACATGCAATCATGTAGCAGATTTGACCAGAAAATACATGCAAACGTGTGGCAGACCAGTCCAGAAAACACTTCAATCGTGTAGCAGACCTGGCCAGAACATAAACGCTACACCTGGCTGCTAATATAAATTAAAAAAAAAAACCACATTTACTCACCTGCAGCAGAGCTCCTGTTCCGGCCTCCGTCCGGTGCACAGCTCCCACGATCCTCTGCAGCCAGCAACTGAAACTACCAAAGTCTCCAGAGTAGGGCTTCAGACATTTTACTATAGCCCTGCTCTGCCACTGCGGTGAACTGACACGGAATCTATTAGATGCCGAAAGTCAGTTCACGCTGGGGGGTGCTTGGAGAATTTTAGGGGGTGCTTCAGCACCCAAAGCACCCTCCCCCCCCTGGTGCCGCCACTGCCCCCAGTATAGGTAGCTAGCAGTTGCCCCCAGTATAGGTAGCTAGTTGCCCCCAGTGAAGGTAGTATAGTTGCCCCAATATAGCTAGTATAGTTGCCCCCAGGATAGACAGCATAGCTGCTGCCCCCAATGTAGGTAGTGTTGCTGCCCCCAGTGTAGCTAGTATAGTGGCCCCCGTACAGCTGCCCTCCAGTATAGGTAGTATAGTGGCCCACAGTTTAGATAGTATAGTTGCCCCCAGTCAGGGGTCGAGTCCTGCGTGGACGCGGGTGAACGGCGTTCACCCACTTTTTCTTCAGAGTGAACGCCGTTCACTCTGGCTTGTGTGGAGGGAGCAGAGCAGAGAAGGCGAGCTATGGGGACATTAGGGATGGGCGGACATCTCCCCCCCCCCATCCCTCACCTTTGTGCTCCCCTTCCTGCCTCTCCCCTCCAGCGTTGTTAAGTGTTGGGCCGGTGGCGAAAGTGGGCGGAGACTTTCCGCCTTCTTCCAGCCGCAAGGGACGCTCCGCTCTGTGTGCGGCTAGAAGACCAGACTAGCCGCACACAGAGCGGAGCGTCCCTTGCGTCTGGAACGAGGTAAGTCTCCGCCCACGTTCGCCACTGGGGACATATACCCCTGGCTACCTGGGCACATATACCCCTGCCTACATATACTGGGGACATATACACCTGCCTACATATACTGGGGACATATACCCCTGGCTACCTGGGCACATATACCCCTGCCTACATATACTGGGGACATGTACACCTGCCTACATATACTGGGCACATATACCCCTGCCTACATATACTGGGCATATATACCCCTGCCTACATATACTGGGCATATATACCCCTGGCTACATATACTGGGCACATATACCCCTGCCTACATATACTGGGCATATATACCCCTGGCTACATATACTGGGCATATATACCCCTGGCAACATATACTGGGCATATATACCCCTGGCAACATATACTGGGCATATATACCCCTGGCTACATATACTGGGCATATATACCCCCGGTGACATATACTGGGCATATATACCCCTGGCTACATATACTGGGCACATATACCCCTGGCTATATATACTGGGCACATATACCCCTGGCTATATATACTGGGCACATATACCCCTGGCTATATATACTGGGCACATATACCCCTGACTACATATACTGGGGACATATCCCACTGGCTACATATACTGGGCACATATACCCCTGGCTACATATACTAGGCAACTATACCTCTGGCTACATATACTGTGGACTACTATACTCATGGCTACTTATACTGGGGACACCTATAGACCTGGCTACCTGGGGTACCTATTTTGGGGGAACTGCTGTCAGATTATCTGCATTTTTTTGGAACCACTGTTATGTATTTTGGGGAACAGATGCCAAATTATGTGTATGTTAGGGGAACGGCTGCTGCCAAATTACGTGTATTTTAGGGAACTGCTGCCAGATTGTGTATGTTTGGGGGACCACTACTGCCAGATTATATGTCCTTTGGGTGTTTTACGTGTATTTTGGGTGATCCGCTGCCAGGTTTCGCGTATTTTGGGGAACTGCTTCCAAATTATGTGTATGTTGGTGGAACTGCTGCTACCACATTGTCTATTTTGGGGGAACCACTTCCATATTATCTGTATTTTGGAGGAACTTCTACCAGATTATGTGTCTTTTTGGTGAAATGCTGTCAGATTACATCTATTTTTGGGGGATACACTACAGCAGAGCTCAAACTTCCCTGGCAGACCTTTTACATCACTGCTAAGGTCATGTATATTTGGCCCCCACCCATGACCACGCCCACGGGGTGCTTGACCACGCCCATTTTTTTACGCGCGGCGCAGGAATTCTCCGAGTGAGTCCACTCACTTCTTTTCCCAGGACTAGACCCCTGCCCCCAGTGTAGCCTCCATTGTAGCTGGTATGGTGCCCCCCCAGTATAGGTAATATAGTGGCCCCCAGTATAGCTTGTATAGTGACCCCCAGGCCCAGTGTAGCTAGTATAGTGGCCCTCCGTTTAGCTGCCCCCAGTATAATGGCCCCAGTATAGCTAGTATAGTACAATAATACAATACAATAACATTTCTATAGCGCTTTTCTCCCATAGGACTCCAAGCGCTTAGGCTCTCTCAGATTCAGTAATTAGTAGGATGAAGTATTCACACAACAAAAGTTATATTTCTGCAAATGCCAAACTGAACAGGTGGGTTTTCAGTCTGGATTTAAACACGTCCAGGGATGGAGCTGTCCTGATCTGTTGAGGTAAGGAGTTCCAAAACGTAGGGGCAGCATGACAGAAGGCTCTGGGACCAAGAGTTTCCAAGTGGACTCTGGGTGTGACTAGATTATTAGAACCTGTTGATCTGAGAATGCGGGGATTGCTACGCAGCTGCAACATATCTTTCATGTATCCAGGGCCTAAATTATTCAGGGATTTAAATGTCAGTAGGCCGATCTTGAATAGGACCCTCCATTCTATAGGTAGCCAATGATTAGAGGCGCAGAAGAGGCACGTGACGGCGACGGAGCGTTCCAGGCTGATACGCGGAAGTAAAGTGAGTATTCTCCGCGCTCGTCTGCTCGCTGACCACTGCCCCCGGCCCGCTACCCGCATTTTGAGGGGGGAGAAGAGAGGCAGAAGGAGGGGACCCAGGTGAGGGAGGGGGGGATATGTCCCCCCTCCCCACCACTATCCCTGCTGTCACCCCTCCTCCTAGCGCTGCTCTTCCCCTCCTGAGTCCGGCATCTATGGGGGGTCGTGGCAACACCCCCCTGGCTGTCTGGCACCCGGTGCGCCACGCCCCCCTGCGCCCTGTGGTATAAACGCCACTGGGTGAGATAAGCCAGCCCTCGCCTTGTAGTTCCGGGGCTTGACTTACTAAGGCATTTCGAGAGATCTCCAGGCAAGCATCTCTAGTGTGAACATCATTAGTAATTCAGCAAATCTGGACAGGATTAATAATACATTTTTTGCTAAAATGTGGCTAGGATTTGGCATTCTTATCTGGACTATATTAGATCACAATTAGGGCCCTTTTCCACCAGCGCGTTTGCGCTGGCTGAATCGCAAAAACGCAAACCGCTAGCGATTTTACAATCGCTACGGTTTGCTTTTTAACATGGGAATCGCGGTAGGTCATTTCCACTACCGCGATTCGTTTTTGCGGGGAACGCGAACGCGCGGCGGAGCGATAATTGCCGCGATTTTGCTATGCAGTGCATAGCATAGCAAAATCGCGGCCGCGAACGTCGGGGAATCGCCGGTAATTGCGATTCAGCAATCGCTAGCGTTCAGCGTGAACGCTAGCGATTGCTAGTGGAAAAGGGCCCTTAGAGTTGCTGAGGTCTGGCTAAATCACTTTTTTTTATCTTAGTTGCTTTTATTGTTGGAGTGAAATAAGAGGAGCAGAAATGTGTGGTTATGAACCAGAGCCTGAATTTGTAATGAACAAATAAGACTCATCAACATCTCTAATGGCTAATTATTCACAGAAACAATGGACCCGATCTAATTCTCTCCTACGTTTTCTTCAAGGGGAAATTTTCACATCTTATAAATAAAATGCCATATAAGTCATCAGCAAGCAAGAAAATACTCAGAATAAATTTGATAGTACTTTCTCACCTACTGTATGTTGTATTTATTTTAAACAGAAGATGAAAAATAATCTCCTGGGAGAAAAAGTGAATTGGATCAGGTCCAAAGTGTATAAAACATTATTGGACAATAAATGAAGCAGATCTATATCACATGTATAGCTAAAAGCATAAAATAAACAGGTATACAATGAACAGAGGCGCCAAAAGTATAAAATTAGATTAAATGAGCTTAAAAACCAACTCAAATGGCAAAAATGAAGGAGGAAGTGGTGTTCTTACCTCCCTCAAGCAGACACGACAACGACTGCGATTGAGACAGTCAAACACATTTATTAGAAACTCCCCCAAAAAAATTGCAATGCGTTTTGCAGGCTCAATCCCGCTTCATCAGGCAATACAGGGAGGAGTATCAAGCGATCTGCACAAGGATTCAAGTTAAGCACCCCTTAACTTGAAAACTAGAATTTTGCTATGAGGGGAGGAATCCGTGGATCATGCTAATTCCAGACCCAAACAGTGAAGAGTAATTTTTATGATGGTATCTCTCAACCAAACCCCCAGGGAATGTCTCATACAAAGATGATGGGAACGGAAACCATCTAGCTGTGTAACCAGAAGGTGGTGGTATACGGTTATGCAGCTGACACCCAACTCTGGGTGCCTAAAAGAATGCCCTCTAATACCCAACTTATCATCAATACGCAATGCAACCACTCCCTACCACTGACAATGGGGATGGTCAGTGAGATGCAAATTCAAGCTAATGCAGGATTATGTGAATTATTTATGCATAATGCAGCTAAGGGACAAATCGAATACTACCTGGGTGGGAATCAGTTAGTCCATTTTCATGCTGCATAAATATGGAATTTGCATACTGCTGCATTGGGATTATCTCATTGACCATCGCTAACTGGCTATAGAAGACAGGACTGTATTCCATCCTAGTGATGTAGTGCCCCATTCACCTTTACTGACTTGGCCATTAGGGTATGTTGTTCACCTCCACAGAGGAACACAGACATGTAGGAGGTTGGAAGAGTTTGGGGTTTTTTGGCTTGTGGCTAAGGATCCAATACTCAAACCCAAGCAAAACAACCTGGTGTGTGCAATCCAGTCCACTAAAACGTTCAGGAGCAACAAGGAGCAACAAAGCAAGACTCTGCTGTTCTGTTCCCACAGGATTAATGGCTCTGCAGGTCAAGATCTATTATTATTATTATTTAGTATTTATATAGTGCCAACATCTTCCACAGCACTGTACAGTGTATATATTGTCTTGTCACTTAAGAGGAGCCTCAGAGGAGCTCACAATCCAATCCCTACCACAGTCATATGTCTATGTATGTATCTATCGTGTAGTGTAGGTATTACAGTCTAGGGCCAATTTAGGGGGAAGTCAGTTAACTTATCTGTATGTTTTTGGGATGTGGGAGGAAACCGGAGTGCCCGGAGGAAACCCACGTAGACAAGGGGAGAACATACAAACTCCATGCAGATAGTGCCCTGGCTGGGAATTAAACCAGGGAACCCAGCGCTGCAAGGCGCCCTAACCACTACGACACTGTGCTACCCACTGTCTTATAATGCATGTTCCTACAGGAGGGGCAGCTGCGTGGTTCAGAACTTAATTTTTATCTGAAGGGAAAAGTGACTCTGCCGCTTAGGACCTTGTTTTGTTCCTATAGGAAGGGTAACTGTGCAGGTCAGACGTTCAGAACAGTGTGTTCTTATAGTATGGATATCTCTGCAGCTGAGGACTTCACACTCTTCCTGTAGGAGGGGTAACTCTGCAGGTCAGGACTCTGCATTCTTCCTATAGGATGGGGTAACTCTGCTGATCAGGACTCCACATTGTTCCCATAGGAGGGATAGCTTGGCATATCATAACTCTACTGATCGGGACTCCACACTGCTGATATAGGAGAGATAACTGCAGGTCAGGACTCTGCTCTCTACCAACACCTCTAGAAGGGACACTCTACTGAAGACAGCAATGTGCTCATTTTGCATAAAGAGGAAAATATGCTGTAAGACCCATGAAACAGACCATCTAAGGCTGGGTTCACACTTAGCATAGAACCCTTCCATTTTCTGCTTCGGAGTGCAGCAGACAAATGGACATATTGACTGATCCAGTGTTAAGTATTGGAGCTATTCATACATGTCCATTGTCAATGGATCTACTGTCTCTATTGCGGTCTTGTGCAGTACATGTCAGCAAGACAGCCAGCCAACTGGTGTGTAAAAGGAAAAAAATATGGCAGCCACCATAGGCCTTTCACTTCAGGTTCCCTTTAAAGAGAATCTGTATTGTTAAAATCGCACAAAAGTAAACATACAAGTGTGTTAGGGGACATCTCCTATTACCCTCTGTCACAATTTCGCCGCTCCTCGCCGCATTAAAAGTGGTTAAAAACTGTTTTCAAAAGTTTGTTTATAAACAAACAAAATGGTGTTATGATCATGTCTGCAGCGTTTACTGCTGGCTGCAGTGGTATTGTAACCCAAGCAGTTCTGATGTCATTACATGCATTTTCTTGCATAGTTTGGTTTGCACTTAAACTAGTTGCTGATTCCATCTGCAGTCACTCTGAAATTAATGACAGTTTAACATGCTCTTGTGTAAACAAACATTGTCTGCTGCAGTGGAGGGGCAGTCCCTTTCCTGCAGGCTGCATATCATTGTCTGCCTTTTCCTGCTATCAGCCTGTGATTAATTACCATTCACTTGTGTGGGAATCTGCAGGTCTGCTCCCATTGGATGACCTCAGTATAAAGAACTGCTTCCTGCAATGTCTCATGGGCTACCATAGTCTCAGATTCTATCTGTTACTCTGCCTGTGCCCCACCTCGTTCCTAATCCGTGTGGACTGCGCTGACTCCTGCGAAGGGGTCAGCGAGTCCTCCTAGTTCTGCTCTTGTTTCTAGAAGTTGTTACTTTGCTTGTCTTGTGTCATATATTGGTTCATCGCCAATATATACGCATACTTGCACGTTTATTATTTTCCTTGTATTCGTGTTACGTTGATACATCAGTGTCGCTGATATATACGTACACGAACTGTTTATATCCTGTGTTCCGTTAGTTAGCGTTCCAGCACGCTGAGCTAGTTATCCTGTTCCTGGTCCTGTTTGTGGATTGCGTTCATCTCTGCGAAGAGATAGCGAATCCTTCTGAGTCCTGTTCCCTGTATTACTCCAGTCTTAGTCAGAGTTTCTGCTTATGTCATATATCGGTTCATTGCCGATATATACATATGTTAGTCAGACGTTACGAATAGTTTCATTGATAGCTGTAATTGTAATACGCTAGGAAATCATACTTATTGTATATTTATCTGTGTTACGTTCATCTATCTTGATCCTGCTATTTTCTGACTATCCTGTCCTGTCTTTGTGAGGCACGCCATCGCCGCAACGCATTGGCTGCCTCATTCCAGTCTGTCTGGTTTTGGACGCTTGCTGTCGCTAAGTAGCCGCTAGCTAGCAAGCGTTCATTCTGTCTACTTGTCCTGATCTCCTCAGTCCTGGTTTATGCGCTCAGCGCTACTTTGCGCTGAGACGTTATTACGAAAGTGTTGTTTGTGGCTGTTCGGATCTGCACCGGCTCTGTGCACCACAATCTCCTATTGGAGTCAGTCCTCTCCTCCACTAAACTGGGGATATCCTGATCCCTTGTGCTGGTGTGTGTACCTCCTTCACGTCAGCTTATGTGTTATATGCTGACTGTGGAGATTACACCTCCAAGCTTAAAGAGGAGCTGTTAGGTATAAGGTCTCAGAGAAAATAAACACATATATCAGTAGCTAAAGATTGGCTGTACTTACATTACATATGCATTTCACTGTCCACGTTTGGATTTCATAGAATTTTTATATAGTATATGCAGAGAATGATGCTCCTGACAGCCCATGGCAGGTTCCATGTTTGTGAAGCCAAATGTGTCGTCATGTCCTGCCTGCTTCTGATCACAGAGGAGCTAGTACAGAATAACACAGTGTGCAGTGAATATTAATGAGCCATGTGGCTAGGAACAATAGCGGACTCCTGCAGAGTAATCTTCCCAGGAGATTTATCTGTGCTGTGGCTGGACTGCGTTAGAAGCTGCTGAAACTTGATCCCGTCTTCTCCTTAGCAGCCGAGGGGAGGGCCCCAGAATGCTTTGCAGTATGGAATGCGGCTTGCGTCCTCCTTAGGAGCTTAGATGTGCTGATAAGCACACATTAAATGTAAGAGAGATCTTTATCTTTAGTAATGTCTTTTTGGCTTCTGTCTAAACTGTTTAACACAGGAGAATAGAGGTTTAAATTAGCTTCTGCAGCCTGACAGTTACTCTTTAACAATGGCCACCAAAACAGGAAGTAGGTTGATGTACAGTATGTCCACACATTGAAAAATACATCCATACACAGGCAGGCTGTATGCACCCTTCCTTTTGAATCTCAAGAGATCATTTGTGTGTTTCTTTCCTCCTGCAGTTCTCATGCACTGAAGTTTCAGGCTGCTCTTTTCTTCCTGCAAACAGCTTTGCCCTTGTCTGTAACTCCTCAGTATGTGAAAGCCCAGCCAGCTCAGAGGACGTTTTATCCAGCTTGTAAAAGATAAGAGAGAAGCTGCCCTAAATAGATAATACACAGGCAGTGTGCAGAGAGGGGCCTGGAAGGGGGAGTTCATAGCAGAACCACAACACTGAAGAACTTGGCAGCCTTCCAGACACAGGCCGACAAGTCTGACAGGGGAAAGATACATTGATTTATTACAGAGACTGTGATAGTAGAAAGTGCTGCAGTAAGCCAGAACACATTAGAATAGCTTTTGGAACTTGTAGGATGATAAAAAACAGGATGCAATTTTTGTTACGGAGTCTCTTTAAAGCTTTCTCATCTAGTGACGTAGCTGATCCCAGCCTTGAATGTAGTAGTAAAAGGAGAGTTGGGCCTTGTATATAGTATGTATAAGGAGCAGAGATAGGAAAATATAGGTAATTACTTTTATGGGGACTATTCCCTATATGGAGATGCTAGGACAGTGGAAGGAAAACTTTTTGGAGCAAAAAAGGTTCTTAAATTTGACATACGGGCCAGACTATATGTCTACTATACTGGAAGCCAAATGTGCCCCAGTTCAGGTAGCAAGTGAGTCCCCACCCCAATATAGGTAGCCAGTTGTCCCACCAGTATTAAGTAGTGCCCTCCCCCAGTATAAGTAGTCAGGTGTACCTTTAGTATTAAGTAGCCTCCCCTAATATAGCTAGGCAGATGTGCCCCCAGTATTAAGTAGCTTACCCAAAATACCGTAGTAGCCAGATGTGCCCCCAGTATTAGGTAGTCCCTTTTCCAGTATAAGTAGCCAGCTATGCCCCAAGTAATAAGAATCCCCTTCCCCAACTGTAGGTAACCAGATGTGTCCCTGGTATTAGGTAACTAACCTCTTCCCTAGTATAGATAGCCAGGTGTGCCCCAAGTATTAAGTAGCCTCCCCCCAGTAAGCCAAGTGTGCCCTCAGAATTAAGTAGAATCAACAAACATAGCTTTTAATTACAATAAATATAAGAAGTTAAATGTGATGCAGCACAATAAAAGAGGTCCTTGAGTCTCGTTTCATTCCAAATGATGACATAAGCCTGGTGCACACCAGAGGAGTTTTTCTGAGCGTTTTGAGTTTTTGAAACCTCCTGCTAATGTTATCCTATGTGTCTGTGCACACTGGAGCAATGAGGTTTGTAAAAAAACAAACATAGCATTACATTGGGAAGAGCTTTTGAAACCTCTAGCATTTGGGGAGCTTTTCTGGTGTGTCTCAGCCCATAGCCTCAGTATTAAGTAGCCTTTCCCTAGCATAGATAGCCAGATGTGCCCCCAGTATTGGGTAGGTCCCTACCCAGCATTGGTAGCCAGGTGTGTCCCCAGTATTAAGTAGGCCCCTCTCCTACTATTAAGTATCCTTCCCCTAGTATAGATAGCCAAGTGCACCCCCAGTACATCGATTACCCCCCTTCCCAGTATAGGTAGCCAGGTGGGCCCCCAGCAGGCTTGGATTTACATCACAGACAGGAGCCTATAGGCACAGATGTCCTGGCACCCTAGATTTCACCCTCTGTGAACCTACAAACCCCCGCTGAACTGCACCACAAGTTTGCTGGCTGGCTCAGCTGTCACTTCTCCCTTACTTCCCTTGCCGATCATAGGCAGCTACAGGTGCCCCTTAGTATTAGGTAACCAGAGGTACCCTCAGTATTAAGCAGCTAGTAGTGCCCCTGACTGAAAGGACAGCTGGATGAGAAGCCTTGCATTTACACTCTGCTTGGGACTCTGCATAGGGAAAGAGGGCGATTGGCGGTGAATGCTTACAGCTGGTGAGTAACTTGTGATACAAACACAGTGGTATGTGCGCTCCTCTATATGGGAGATATATTTCCAGGTGGATTTAACCTAGCAAGATGGGTGGCTGCACCAATGGATGGGTATTACCACTCTTATTCGTATATAGATTCTTACAGTACAGCGCTCTACACCTGCCAGCACCACAACAGTCCAGC
The DNA here is from genome assembly GCF_040937935.1 of Hyperolius riggenbachi. Lineage (NCBI taxonomy): Eukaryota > Metazoa > Chordata > Amphibia > Anura > Hyperoliidae > Hyperolius > Hyperolius riggenbachi. The sequence goes on along the minus strand of NC_090657.1, from coordinate 206,653,003 downwards.
TAGAGAAACAGTTCGACAGATGTCCACTCTCACATGTCCACATAGATTGATAAACTATACGCTGGAGTCCGCAACACTAGTACTGTATTAATATGCTCACCAAATAAGATGGCTGATTGGTTAAGATCAGCATGTACAGCTTAATGCAGCAACTGGACCTCACGATCCCTTTTCCTGTTTACCTGGGTACTTCTGCGCAGTGTAGGTGACTAAGCATAAGAATGCATTCTTCTGTGAACTAAGACCCCGGCTTTTAAAGGGAACCTAAACTGAGAAGGATATGGATTTTCTCTTTTAAAATAATACCAGTTGCCCGACTCTCCTGCTGATCCTGTGTCTCTAATACTTTCAACCACAGCCACTCAACAAGCATGCAGATTAGGTGCTCTGACTGAAGTCAGACTGGATTAGCTGCATGCTTGTTTCAGGTGTGTGATTCGCCCACACTGCAGCCATAAAGATCAGCAGGACTGACAAGCAACTGGTATTGTTTAAAAGGAAACATCCATATCTCTCTCAGTTAAGGTTCCCTTTAACTTAGCTGCAGGGATAACAGTGGTGCCTGGATGAGTGAATCTGTGAATGCATTTGTTTGAACATTTGCATGCGAGAGTGCGAAGGGTTACTGATTTTTGCTAATTTTCTGGCCACACCCCCTTCAGCACCTTCCTTTTCTTAAAGTGAACCTCCAGACTAAAAATCGACTCAGCAGCACTGAAAAGGCTTGGTGTTTCTTTAACAGTTTCACAGCATCAGAACTTTGTTTTTCTTATACAAGCCTCATTTTTAGCTGCACAGAAGAAAACTGCCCGGGCTTTTTTCCCCTGATGCTGTGCAAAGCATGATGGGATTTCTGATGTTGTTGTTCTCGTTCTGCTGTTTTGGTGCAATTTTTTTTTTTTGACATTTTGAATTTGACATTTGAAGCCTAGCGTGTGCAGCTGGGAGGGGTAATCAGGACACAGGACAGTTGGAACTGTGTCTCCTGCTCCTTGTCACCTCCTTTCAACCAAAAAGATGGCTGCCCCCATGACAAAGATGGCAGCCCCCATGAATCACAAACATTTGCCTGTTCTTTTAAAACAGGGTCGGTAAGAGATTATATTACCTATCTACTCTAATTAACATAACTAATGTAACTTAATGAAAGTATGTTTGTTTAGGCTGAAGTTCCACTTTAATAACTTATTTAATGTCCTAACTAGATATGCCTGGATATATGTGTTTTTCTTGTTACTGACCCCTGTGGCTAAGGTTTTAATTCAGTGCACTACCTCCTTCCCCTGTATGTGTTTTTCGTCAGCATGCACACAGCTTATGCTGGTGTATGTGCATGGTGCGCATGGATACATTACGTTAGCTCCCTTGTGCGATTGGTAAGATGCACTATCTGTCCCAGGAGAGGACGTCAGGATGTGTGCTCCTAATCCCTAGATAAGTTTGATGCAATGAATGTTTGCATGTCTGCACTATGCATGCTACAGGGCCAGGGTTAGGACACCTACGTTTACCTGGGTATTCTGCGCAGTGTAGGTGACTAAGCATAAGAATGCATTCTTCTGTGAACTAAGACCCCGGATTTTAACTTAGCTGTAGGAATAACAGTGGTGCCTGGATGAGTGAATCTGAGAATGCATTTGTTTGAACATTTGCATGCGAGAGTGCGAAGGGTTACTGATTTTTGCCCAGGCGTGGCCTCAGAGCGGTGGTGGAGACGCTGTATCGGCTGCGGGGAGGACATCCTACTAAAACTTTTATGACATGCGTATGGTTTTATGAAGAAATGTGAGTGCACTACTTGTTCTTAATCTTTTAATAAATGGTATTATACTATGGCGATTTGTATTCTGAGTTTTTGAAGGGAGAAGGTCCCACTCGTGGAGGGCAGGAGGACAATTGCCCCTCAGATACGTATCTTGCTGGTCTGTGATATGGTCAGCCTTTTTATCTAGTGAGCTTGGAGCTAAACTATTACTGTATGCACGGAGGAGAAGTCTGTTCACACGTTCGGTGCACGATTGATGAATTGCACTGGTGAAGGAGTGAAGCTGTTTCTATTAAGGCAGTATCACGCTATGTCTGCTATTTTGTTTGAGTCACAAACAAGAAGAAGGTCAAGGGATCGTGAGGTCCAGTTGCTGCATTAAGCTGTACATGCTGATCTTAACCAATCAGCCATCTTATTTGGTGAGCGTGATATATACTGGTGTTGCAGACTCCAGCATATAGTCTATCAATCTATGTGGACATTTGAGAGTGGACATCTGTGGAACTGTTTCTCTAGCTGGACTGTTGTGGTGCTGGCAGGTGTAGAGCGCTGTACTGTAACAATCTATATAACTTCATTTATGCTCCGCTCGCATGTTTGCATTGAGAGAGAGAAGTGAGGGAGGCACAGCAGCCCCAAATCTGGCCTTACATCAAAGGGATAAAACAGGAATGGGTCGGGTATGGCCCACTGGCCGTACTTTGCTCATGTGCTAAGAGGTTATAAGTGATTGCCTCACCTGGAGAAGAGCCAGGGTTCCAATATTAGTTTTTAAATACAAAATAAGACTGTGGGAGTCTAAGAATGTCCTTTATAGGAGCAGGACTATATACAGTGGGTTGCAAAAGTATTCGGCCCCCTTGAAGTTTTCCACATTTTGTCATATTACTGCCACAAACATGAATACATTTTTATTGGAATTCCACATGAAAGACCAACACAAAGTGGTGTTCATGTGAGAAGTTGAATAAAAATCATACATGATTCCAAACATTTAAAAAAAAACTGCAAAGTGAGGTGTGCGTAATTATTCAGCCTCCTGGAACAAACCTTTGTAGAAGTTAGAACCACCTTTTGCTGCAATTACAGCTGCTAGTCTTTTAGGGTATGTCTCTACCAGCTTTGCACATCTAGAGACTGAAATCCTTGCCCATTCTTCTTTGCAAGACAGCTCCAGCTCAGTCAGGTTAGATGGACAGCATTTGTGAACAGCAGTTTTCAGATCTTGCCACAGATTCTCAATTGGATTTAGATCTGTACTTTGACTGGGCCATTCTAACACATGGATATGTTTTGTTTTAAACCATTCCATTGTTGCCCTGGCTTTATGTTTAGGGTCGTTGTCCAGCTGGAAGGTGAACCTCCGCCCCAGTCTCAAGTCTTTTTCAGACTCCAAGAGGTTTTCTTTCAAGATTGCCCTGTATTTGGCTCCATCCATCTTCCCATCAACTCTGACCAGCTTCCCTGTCCCTGCTGAAGAGAAGCACCCCCAGAGCATGATGCTGCCACCACCATATTTGACAGTGGGGATGGTGTGTTCAGAGTGATGTGCAGTATTAGTTTTCCGCCACACATAGCGTTTTGCATTTTGGCTAAAAAGTTCCTTTTTGGTCTCATCTGACCAGAGCACCTTCTTCCACATGTTTGCTGTGTTCCCCACATGGCTTGTGGTAAACTGCAAACGGGACTTCTTATGCTTTTCTGTTAATAATGGCTTTGTTCTTGCCACTCTTCCATAAAGGCCAACTTTGTGCAGTGCATGACTAATAGTTGTCCTATGGACAGATTCCCCCACCTGAGCTGTAGATCTCTGCAGCTCATCCAGAGTCACCATGGGCCTCTTGACTACATTTCTGATCAGCGCTCTCCTTGTTTGGCCTGTGAGTTTAGGTGGATGGCCTTGTCTTGGTAGGTTTACAGTTGTGCCATACTCCTTCCATTTCTGAATGATCACTTGAACAGTGCTCCGTGGGATGTTCAAGGCTTTGGAAATCTTTTTGTAGCCTAAGCCTGCTTTAAATTTCTCAATAACTTTATCCCTGACCTGCCTAGTGTGTTCTCTGGACTTCTTTGTGTTGTTGCTCCCAATATTCTCTTAGACAACCTCTGAGGCCGTCACAGAGCAGCTGTATTTGTACTATCATTAGATTACACACAGGTGCACTCTATTAAGTCATTAGCACTCATCAGGCAATGTCTATGGGCAACTGACTGCACTGAGACCAAAGTGGGCTGAATAATTACGCAAACCCCACTTTGCAGTTATTGATTTGTAAAAAATGTTTGGAATTGTGTATGATTTTCATTCCACTTCTCACCTGTACACCACTTTGTGTTTGTCTTTCACATGAAATTCCAATAAAATTGATTCATGTTTGTGGCAGTAATATGACAACATGTGGAAAACTTCAAGGGGGCTGAATACTTTTGCAAGCCACTGTATGTAATTGTTTATCTTATCAGTTTATTTTCAGTTAAGGTTAGCATTAAAGTCCAAATAGATGGCCCTAGAATTAGAGAGTAGATGCACCATCCTAAGAAATAACTGTAGTAAGATGCAATGTAAGTGTACAAATAAGGTTTATACAGTCATGAGCACAAGGGGAAACATACGTGAGGTTTTCTATTCAGGAGCAGAAAATTGGAGACTTACAGGGGATGGACAAAATAATGGAAACACCTAACATTTTGGCATCATAATCTTTGAACATGTTTTAAGCAATCAAAACTTGACACGTTAAATGTTTTTTGTTTATTATTTTTGTTCTATGATATGTTTAATGAAAATAATTGTTTTTACAGATATTTAAACCAAAGTTTAAAGGTTATAATTTATAAAAATGGCAGATCTCTCAGACTTTCAAAGAGGCCAAATTGTTGGTGCTCGTATATGGCAGGCTCTTGGCATTTCGAGAGGTACTGTCTCAAAAGTAATGACTGCCTTTGAAAGAGAAGGAAAAACGTACTCAGCAAAGGACAGTTCTGGCTGAAAGTCGAAGTTGTCTGAGAGAGACCGTCAGACTCTAAATCGAATTGTTAGAAAAGCTTGCAAGACCACGGCTCCCAAAATCACTGCAGAGCTGAATGAACACCTACAGAATCCAGTTTCCACAAAAACTGTTCTTCGGGAGCTGCACAAATCTGGATTCCATGGTAACTGCAATTAGAAAAAATCTGCTCTCAAAGACAAATGTTTCAAAGTGTTTAGAGTGGTGTAGAAACCACCAGCATTGGTCCCTCGAGCAGTGGAAAAATGTGATTTTCTCTGACGAATCATCGTTTACCTTATTTCCGACCTCCGGCCGAGTGTACGTTTGGAGACAGCCGAAAGAAGCAGTTCATCCGGACTACCTTCTCCCAACCGTAAACCATGGTGGGGGTTCTGTGATGATCTGGGGTGCTATTTCTTGGAAATCCACCGGGCCAATGATTTCCCTTCATGGAAGAATTAACAGCCGAGACTATTTAGGAATTTTGGGCGACCAAGTTAATCCTATGGTTCAAGAACTGTTTCCGAAGGGGAATGCCATCTTTCAAGATGATAATGCCCCAATCCATACAGCTAGAATTGTTAAAGAATGGCACGAGGCACATTCTGATGAAGTTGAGCATCTCATCCGGTCACCACAATCCCCAGACCTCAACATTATTAAGCATTTATGGTCGTTATTAGAGTTTCAAGTAAGAAGTCGATTTCCGCCACCATCGTCTCTAAAAGAACTAGAGGGTGTTTTAACTGAAGAATGGGCTAAAATTCCTTTGGAAACAATTCACAATTTGTATGAGGCTGTAATTGCTGAGAATTGAGGCTGTAATTGCCGCAAAAGGTGGACCTACACCATATTAAAATATATTTTGTTGATTTTCAAGGTGTTTCCACTATTTTGTCCAACCCCCCTAAAATCCAAATAGTGGGCATTAAGTTTGTTTATTTAAAAAAAAAAAGTCTGGTCCAACACAATGTTGGTTTTCAGCACAGTGTAATGATATCTTCTGGTTGGACTGATCTAGACATTCATGCATCCGGCTTCACCCTCGTGTGTCCAAGGAATTTTAGTGAGGGCTGCCGTTGAAAGGCCAGCTGCTCTAGTCATACCATAATAAAATCCTGTTCTGGCTGTTGTTCATGTTAGCAAAGCCATCAGACATTTAGACTTGCAATTTAACTTTACAACCTAATCCACAAAGGCTACCAAAATATGTTTAACAACATTGTGCAATAATCCCTTCACTACCAACATCATGACAGCTTATCATGGCACGTTGAAGCATAAAAAAAATCTAATGGCTTGTTTCCTGTTTGAGGGGCGAGCTGCCCCATTGGTAGGAGTAATTCAGGTATCTGCAGGGCCTGCTACCATTAGTGTGGATAGGGTTCCTCCATCCCCCAATTCTATTCTGCTACCTTCCCTCCAGCCACCTTTGCCCCAGAAGTATTGGTCTTTAGGGGTGAGGATCCCCTACGCCTCCTTTCTATGGGTCCTGCGGTGATCACTTTACACAAGGGCAATGAGGCTTCAGAAGAAGAACAATATAAACGCTTGGGGGTAGAGTGGGCACACCAGCCATAAGATTTCCTGGGGACTTGGTGAAGTCATATAGGCAGTATCACCAGTAGTACAAAGAACAAAGTTGGTCAGCACACCAATTTCTTCAATTATAGCACACTTTTTATTTTGCCATACGCCTACACTTTTTTGTGCCACCCACCTTGATAAAGAGGGACCCTGCCCACAAAACTTGTGGATTTGGCACAATAAAACATGCGCTATAATTGAAGCATTTGATGTGCTGACGAACTTTGTTCTTTGATGAACGATAGGTGTCAGAGGTCACATCTATCTTCTGTTATCTGCATAAATTGGACCAGTACACAATTATGGCTGTTTTTAATGCAGTGATGTCCTAGGTATCGAAATCAAAAGTGGCTTCTGGCATTGTCTCTTGCTCACAAAGATTTATTGAAATACTCTTAAAGAGAACCAGAGATGAAGCACCCTCATGTACAGTATTTTACCTTATAAATCAGTGGGAACATGACAGTAAACGCCTAATCTGCTCTTTGTTTCATTGTTCTCTGTTTAATCTGACTGTTATCACCTCTGATAAGAATCCCCGACTGAGCATTCAATCTGGCTTTGCTACGGAATGATTATAGCTGAGTCTGCTGTCTTCTCTGGTGTCTTTTCAAGCCCAAGCCTGCCCCCTTGTGGCTCTGCTATAATGACTCAGCTATAATACTTCCCGGCAAAGCCAGGCTGAATGCTCAGTTGGGGATTCTTATCACAGCTGATAACAGACACTTTTAGCAGTGAGGATGAAACGGAGAGCGGGGTAGGTGTTTTCTTTAATGTTCTGTAACGATTGTGGAACTTTCTCCGTGATCAGCGCACAACGCGTGCGCTGACACGGCGGAAATCCTCCACAAGCGTGTAATTGCAGGCACCCAGCAAAAGGTGCTACGCACCTGTAGAGGGAAATTCCTGTCGGCAGATGGCGTTGGGGAGTGCAGAGGAACCAATCCTCTGTACCTCCACAAATGCCAGACAGGAATTGTACGAAGCGCAGAACGCAATCGCAAGAGAGGCGATTGCGAATGAGAACGAGCAAAGGGACATGTTGTATGTGTGTGCGCCAATCCAGTCGTCACCCCGCGACCGCGCACACACAACAGCAGATATGAAATAGGAATGCGATCGCGAGAGGTGCGATCGCCAGACGTGACACAAGGCAGATCAGAACAGAATACGAGGGTAGCAAAGGCACAGCAAATAACACAATGAGAAGATGCGGAAAACAACAAACGCTAGCTAACCGCGAACACCGCACTCATTCGCAACAGTGCACGCGGTCATGTGCGGTCTCCACATGATAAGCACAATAGAGACAAGCACGCCTAACTAATCATCGACAGACAAACATGAAACAGAGGACGCGAACGCTTGCTTAACGGTTACCTCACTGAGCCTCCAGCAAGCGGTCGTAGCAGACAAGACAGACACACGAAAACAGGGACAAGCGAGAGATAAGATCCACAGCACTAGCGAAAAGTGGCTAGCGCGATCCAGGTACAGAGTAGCAGAACAGAAGGATCCACAGCACTAGCGGAAAGTGGCTAGCGCGATCCCAGAAGACAGAACAGAAGGATCCACAGCTCTAGCGAAAAGTGGCTAGCGAGATCCCAGGAGACAGAACAGAAGAGATAGCTGGTAGCAACTGCTGCACCAGCTATACTCCAAGAACAGAGATCAGAACCATTTCCTGTCGACCACCGCTGGGACAGGACAACAGCAACAGAACAAACAGATAAACAATCCTAACTGCACTAGGGAAAACCTGCCTAGCGCAGATTCAGGAATTACTCTAAGCTGATCTTCAAACAGAGAGTAAGGCTGACACCCCACCAGGAGTGTTACATAGGACGAAATCCTTATGACCAGCGAAGCATTGTGGGAAAGACATAGTACTTATAGTACACGCCTCCAATGAATGTGGCCAGGCAATTTGCATGACAACGTATGCAAATTCCTCAGCAAGCACAAGCTGCAAAACTGACAGAAGCTCTTCTTTCCAGAGTCCTGCAGCATGCAAACCTACACAAAGGTCAAAAAGCTGCCTGCCTGCACAGGCAGCTGAGCAAATCATCACAGTACCCCCCCCCCCCCCCCCTCCAGGGTCGAATTCCAGACGACCCTCAAAAGTGCTATTAGCAACAGACTCAAACTGAAGACTCATGAAGGTCAGGACAGCCCAACAAAGTCCAATTCCAGAGTCAGTCCACCCGAAACCGACCTCATCGGAAACAGAAGCCACTGAAACATGCCCATCAGCACTACAAGTCTCAGCGTAACACCCATCAGGACTGTGGATACCAGAGAAGAAGCCACCGAAACCCTCCAGACAATACCCACCACCTTCCAAGGAGCGTCCGAAAATACCAAATCTGCCACAAAACCTGTTCGTAGTGTCCCTTACAACACAAAAGCCACCGTTGACCTTATCCAGGGTACCAAGCAAAATTTCTCCCGGAATCTCCCAGAACCTTTTGAAGCTCCACAGGGATCCCGAGAGGGCAGAACAATCACCAGGCTCACATGGAGAACTATCAAGAACCCCTATGAAACCAATGACAATTCCAGACTCAGAATTACGAGGACACCCATCAAGATCAAGACTTTCAGGGACCACTTCTGGGCATGCAAGCAGGCAGGCTAAATCAGAACATGTCTCCACCGAGGAAGCATCTGAGTATGCTGGTAACCGAGGCACACTTGGGCTTTCTGGGTCACAGAGCACATTGGGGTACACCAGCACAGGAGAAACCTCAGGACATGTTGGGGAACTACCAACCTCAGAGTCCGACACGAGGAAACCAAAACCAGGACCGGGCAGAGAATCATCACGAGCAATGGTCTCAAGCACTGGACTTTCAAAAGAAGACTTGGATTCAAATTCGGAAATTTCTGTGACTGCAATATCATCATTGACTACACATGACTGAAGCTCCACCAGAGCTGAAAAGGTAGCCAGCAAGGCAGCAATGCCTACGGAAGAGGGCAACAAGTCAAAAGGACTTGGGGGGCAGGAGACATCTCCTACAAGTTCTGCACCCTTTGGGAGGAACTCTGAGACCTCCAGAACATCAAACAAGACCTCAGGAACATAATTTTTCAAGTTTTCTAAGGATTCTGTACTATCCATGTTACAGGGCAAAACTGGAACTTTATTTTGTGAACAGGGCAGATGTCCCAGGGAAGGTTCCACCATAAACTGAGACTGAATTTCATCATCATGAGTGGAACGTACAGGTATATTAACTGGACCACACACTGACTCCCTAATTTTAATCTTGCTGCACCCAGAATTCTGCGTAGCAGTCAAACTAGCTTGCAACTCTAAAACTGCAGAAAAACAGGTAAAAATAGCAGCAATACCTAGACGAGCCTCTAGGGGCAGGGCAGGAGATATTGTACAAGGCAATATTGACTCATCCAGAGTACAGGGTGGAGAGTCAGAACTTTCTTCAAAGCAAGAAAGGGACTCCCAAATGCAGGGGCGTAACAATAGGCCCTGCAGCGCCTGCGCCCGCGAGGGGGCCCGCCCCCCCTGGGGCCCGCTCGGGGCCGTTTTTTGGGGGCTGGAGGGGTGGCAGCATGAGGGGAAAGCCTTGCCCACAGTCGGCGGGGAGAGGGGAAGTTCCCCCCTCTCCCTCACCTCGGGGCTCTCCCCTCTGCGCCCCCCTCCAGCTAGTGAATGTGTGTGGGCAGCGGGCAGCAGCGGCGGCGGGATACATACCTTCTTCCTTGCGTTCCATCGCCGCCTTCTCGCTCTAGCGGCTGACGGTCAGCCGCTAGAGCGAGAAGGCGGCGATGGAACGCAAGGAAGAAGGTATCCACACTCTAAAGGTAGTCATACACTGGTCAATTTGCCATCAGATCCGACCAACTTCCGCACGGACAGATCAACGGAAATCGACGGGAACGATTGATTTTGGACGGAAATCGATCGTTCTGTCAGCGTTTGCGCAACGATTTCACAGCAAATTCTATCACAGTGATCGAATCTGCTGTATATCGTCAGGAAAATCGTTAGGTGTATTGGCCCCTTAACTCTCTCAGTCAACTACCTTTTCTACAACCCTACCTTATGTGTCCCTTCCCCACCCTTTAGATTGTAAGCCTTTGGCAGCCCCCCCCCCTCCCTTAGTGTGTCCTCCTTAACTTTACTACCCCAGCAATGACACCCTCCTCATGGACTAACTCATACTTGTTTTGCCGGGTCTCTGTAAAACGCATTTTATACCCTGATTGCATGTATAGCCTTGTGCTATGTTGTATAACCATTTGCTAGCACTCTGTCTGTCACCCCTTGTTACAATGTATGTATCCCTATTTATTGTGCAGCGCTGCGTAATATGTTGGCGCTTTATAAATACAATAAATAATAATAATAATAATAATAATGTATCCCGCCGCCGCTGCTCACACACATTCACTAGCTGGAGGGGGGCGCAGAGGGGAGAGCCCCGAGGTGAGGGAGAGGGGGGAACTTCCCCTCTCCCCGCCGACTGTGGGCAAGGCTTTCCCCTCATGCTGCCACCCCTCCAGCCCCCAAAAAACGGCCACGAGCGGGCCCCGGGGGGGGGGGGGGGGGGCGCTCTGAAATTCTGCAGGGGGATTTTCAGGTGTCTGCTGCCCACATTACGATTTTCAGGTGTCTGCTGCCCACATTGCGATTTTCTGGTGTCTGCTGCCCACATTACGATTTTCTGGTGTCTGCTGCCCACATTGCGATTTTCAGGTGTCTGCTGCCCACATTACGATTTTCTGGTCACTGCTGCCCACATTGCGATTTTCAGGTGTCTGCTGCCCACATTACGATTTTCAGGTGTCTGCTGCCCACATTACGATTTTCAGGTGTCTGCTGCCCACATTACGATTTTCAGGTGTCTGCTGCCCACATTACGATTTTCAGGTGTCTGCTGCCCACATTGCGATTTTCAGGTGTCTGCTTCCCACATTACGATTTTCAGGTGCCTGCTGCCCACATTACGATTTTCAGGTGTCTGCTGCCCACATTACGATTTTCAGGTGTCTGCTGCCCATATTATGATTTTCTGGTGTCTGCTGCCCACATTGCGATTTTCAGGTGTCTGCTGCCCACATTACGATTTTCTGGTCACTGCTGCCCACATTGCGATTTTCAGGTGTCTGCTGCCCACATTACGATTTTCAGGTGTCTGCTGCCCACATTACGATTTTCAGGTGTCTGCTGCCCACATTACGATTTTCAGGTGTCTGCTGCCCACATTACGATTTTCAGGTGTCTGCTGCCCACATTGTGATTTTCAGGTGTCTGCTGCCCACATTACGATTTTCAGGTGTCTGCTGCCCACATTGCGATTTTCAGGTGTCTGCTGCCCACATTGCGCTTTTCTGGTGTCTGCTGCCCACATTACGATTTTTTGGTCACTGCTGCCCACATTGCGATTTTCTGGTGACTGCTGCCCACATTAGGATTTTCTGGTGTCTGCTGCCCACATTACGATTTTCTGGTCACTGCTGCCCACATTGCGATTTTCTGGTGTCTGCTGCCCACATTACGATTTTCAGGTGTCTGCTGCCCACATTACGATTTTCAGGTGTCTGCTGCCCACATTGCGATTTTCAGGTGCCTGCTGCCCACATTACGATTTTCAGGTGTCTGCTGCCCACATTACGATTTTCAGGTGTCTGCTGCCCATATTATGATTTTCTGGTGTCTGCTGCCCACATTACGATTTTCAGGTGTCTGCTGCCCACATTGCGATTTTCTGGTGTCTGCTGCCCACATTACGATTTTCTGGTGTATGCTGCCCACATTAGGATTTTCTGGTGACTGCTGCCCACATTGCGATTTTCTGGTGACTGTTGCCCACATTGCGATTTTCTGGTGACTGTTGCCCACATTGCGATTTTCTGGTGACTGCTGCCCACATTACGATTTTCAGGTGTCTGCTGCCCACATTGCGATTTTCTGGTGTCTGCTGCCCACATTACGATTTTCTGGTGTATGCTGCCCACATTAGGATTTTCTGGTGACTGCTGCCCACATTGTGATTTTCTGGTGACTGTTGCCCACATTGCGATTTTCTGGTGACTGTTGCCCACATTGCGATTTTCTGGTGACTGCTGCCCACATTGCGATTTTCTGGTGACTGCTGCCCACATAAGGATTTTCTGGTGACTGCTGCCCACATTAGGATTTTCTGGTGTGTGCTGCCCACATTATGATATTCTGGTGACTGACTGCTGCCCACATTAGGATTTTCTGGTGACTGCTGCCCACATTACGATATTCTGGTGACTGCTGCCCACATTAGGATTTTCTGGTGACTGATGCCCACATTGCGATTTTCTGGTGACTGCTGCCCACTGGCGATTTTCTGGTGACTGCTGCCCACATGGCGATTTTCTGGTGACTGCTGCCCACATTGCGATTTTCTGGTGAACTCTGCCCACATTACGATTTTCTGTCCCACATTACGATATTCTGGTGAACGCTGCCCACATTACGATTGTCTGGTGAATGCTGTCCACGTTACAATTTTCTGGTGACTGCTGCTCACGTTACGATTTTCTGGTGACTGGTGCCCACATTACGATTTTCTGGTGAACTCTGCCCACATTATGATTTTCTGGTGAACTCTGCCCACATTATGATTTTCTGGTGAACGCTGCCCACATTACGATTGTCTGGTGAATGCTGTCCATGTTACAATTTTCTGGTGACTGGTGCCCACATTACGATTTTCTGGTGAATTCTGCCCACATTATGATTTTCTAAAGGCCCACATTACGATTTTCTGGTGAACTCTGCCCACATTACGATTTTCTGGCCCACATTACGATTGTCTGGTAAAATGCTGCCCACTTTACAATTAATTTACAGTGAAACGCTGCCCCATTACGATTATTTGGCACCTATGGGGGGGGGGGGCATCCAAATATTCGCAGGGGGGCCCAGTGATTTCTAGTTACGCCCCTGCCCAAATGTCAGTGTGATTGGACATAATTTTGTTATTCATGGTACAGGGCAGGCTCAGAGAAAGCGTCTCTGAATAAGGCAAAGAAGGTTCAGCATCAGATTCGCAAAACCGAAGCGCTGTTTCACTCTTAGATTCGGCTAACAATGTCGAATCCGAGGAACCAGAACGCAAAACCTGCGAATCAAAATTCACTTTAGGTTGTGAAACTGACTCTTCCATAGCGCAAACCTCCGCGATCTGCGGAGCAGACTGCAAGGCATCTAGGACCGAAACACTGGAGCAACTGTCTCCAGGCAACGGGCCCTTACAGGTGTGAACAGGGTGAGACAGAGACTCATCTGTAGAAGAAATAGCGACATCAACAGGATAAACTTTATTAGGCATATTAATTTTACTTTTGATGCTGCATAGTCGAGAAATTTTCCCCATAGCAGGGTCACAGACGGAAGATCTCAAAGATCTGTTTCTAAATGACAAAGGATCCCACATATCCTTGAGGAAACCGGCAGACTCATGCCGATCACAATCTGCAGGAACATCCGAGAAACAGGCATCAGATCGCACAGATTCAGACTGCACACTGTCAGGAGTGAATGCTTCAGGATTCGCACAGGAATCAACCACAGCGGCACACTCATTCATTTCAGATTGCACAAAGTCAAGACTCTCATGCTTTACCCCAGAAAGGCAGAAACAATCATCCGACAACGATGTCTCTTTATTGGAATCAATTGGTTGGTGTGTGTGCAACTCATCCAAAAACGTTTGCCATACATAGATCACCAGATCCACATCATTCTTGTCACATTCATCGGAATCAATCAGAAGGTACATAGAATCGAGACAAGCATTCAAGACATCTTCGCTTTTTGCGATGTAAAACTCGCAAAAGGCTTTCCAATCAAAATCCAATTCCTTAAATAAGGCCCCAACATCCCATGAGGCAAATGGAGGTTCAAACAAGCCAGTATCTAGATAATCTCCATATGGGTGGAGTTCAGGAACAAGAACAGATTTTTTAACTGCTTTAATATAGTGTGCGATCCTACCTATAGCAGGATCCACATAAGCTCTGGATTGAGACAAAAAACCAGGAGACAGATCAACATCATTGTTATACTGAATGGTTTTTCACATTTCAGACTTGACAGAAATAACCTCTTTATTTGTGGTTGCTATGGGCAACGGATCTTTCCGATGGGAAGCCTTCCTAGATCTATTACGTTTAGACTTAGAGGCTTTGGATGGCTGCTTTTTAAAACCTGAAGTGGCAACTGACACATTGAACTGATTGTCATACTGAAAGGTTTTGCATGGAAGGGAAAGATCAGCTGACTTATCAGCAGCTACACACTCAATCAGAGCAGGTGGTAAGCCGGGCAGTTTAAACCAGTGAGAAAATATCACTGCAAGAAACTGATACAGATTATCATTCCAAGAATTGGTTTTTAGCACATCATATGCCCAGGTGAACAAATCGTCTTTTAAGAGCAGATAGCCAAACAGAAGAGCCGACGTGGACGGATCAGAAATCTGAAAGGTGGGATTCAGACAAAACCTCACACATTCAGAAAGAAATTCCGCCTTGGTCTCTGAATTAAGCCTTTTAAAGCTCTTAAAGACACAGGACCCAAACTCGACAAAATCGTACAAATCGGAATTTCCGTCTACACTGGGGTTTTGGGTTGGGCTGGTCATACTGTAACGATTGTGGAACTTTCTCCGTGATCAGCGCACAACGCGTGCGCTGACACGGCGGAAATCCTCCACAAGCGTGTAATTGCAGGCACCCAGCAAAAGGTGCTACGCACCTGTAGAGGGAAATTCCTGTCGGCAGATGGCGCTGGGGAGTGCAGAGGAACCAATCCTCTGTACCTCCACAAATGCCAGACAGGAATTGTACGAAGCGCAGAACGCAATCGCAAGAGAGGCGATTGCGAATGAGAACGAGCAAATGCCAGACAGGAATTGTACGAAGCGCAGAGCGCAATCGCAAGAGAGGCGATTGCGAATGAGAACGAACAAAGGGACAGGTTGTATGTGTGTGCGCCAATCCAGTCGCCACCCCGCGACCGCGCACACACAACAGCAGATATGAAATAGGAACACGATCGCGAGAGGTGCGATCGCCAGACGTGACACAAGGCAGATCAGAACAGAATACAAGGGTAGCAAAGGCACAGCAAATAACACAATGAGAAGATGCGGAAAACAACAAACGCTAGCTAACCGCGAACACCGCACTCATTCGCAACAGTGCACGCGGTTATGCGCGGTCTCCACGTGATAAGCACAATAGAGACAAGCACGCCTAACTAACCATCGACAGACAAACATGAAACAGAGGACGCGAACGCTTGCTTAACGGTTCCCTCACCGAGCCTCCAGCAAGCGGCCGTAGCAGACAAGACAGACACACGAAAACAGGGACAAGCGAGAGATAGGATCCACAGCACTAGCGAAAAGTGGCTAGCGCGATCCAGGTACAGAGTAGCAGAACAGAAGGATCCACAGCACTAGCGGAAAGTGGCTAGCGCGATCCCAGAAGACAGAACAGAAGGATCCACAGCGCTAGCGAAAAGTGGCTAGCGCGATCCCAGGAGACAGAACAGAAGAGATAGCTGGTAGCAACCGCTGCACCAGCTATACTCCAAGAACAGAGATCAGAACCATTTCCTGTCGACCACCGCTGGGACAGGACAACAGCAACAGAACAAACAAACAGATAAACAATCCTAACTGCACTAGGGAAAACCTGCCTAGCGCAGATTCAGGAATTACTCTAAGCTGATCTTCAAACAGAGAGTAAGGCTGACACCCCACCAGGAGTGTTACATAGGACGAAATCCTTATGACCAGCGAAGCATTGTGGGAAAGACATAGTACTTATAGTACACGCCTCCAATGAATGTGGCCAGGCAATTTGCATGACAACGTATGCAAATTCCTCAGCAAGCACAAGCTGCAAAACTGACAGAAGCTCTTCTTTCCAGAGTCCTGCAGCATGCAAACCTACACAATGGTCAAAAAGCTGCCTGCCTGCACAGGCAGCTGAGCAAATCATCACATGTTCCCACTGATATACAGGATCTTCTCAAAAAATTAGCATATTGTGATAAAGTTCATTATTTTCTGTAATGTACTGATAAACATTAGACTTTCATAAATTTTAGATTCAAATACACACAACTGAAGTAGTTCAAGCCTTTTATTGTTTTAATATTGATGATTTTGGCATACAGCTCATGAAAACCCCAATTTCCTATCTCAAAAAATTAGCATATTTCATCCGACCAATAAAAGAAAAGTGTTTTTAAAACAAAAAAAGTCAACCTTCAAGTAATTATGTTCAGTTATGCACTCAATACTTGGTCGGGAATCCTTTTGCAGAAATGACTGCTTCAATGCGGCGTGGCATGTAGGCAATCAGCCTGTGGCACTGCTCAGGTGTTATGGAGGCCCAGGATGCTTCAATAGTGGCCTTCAGCTCATCCAGAGTGTTGGGTCTTGCGTCTCTCAACTTTCTCTTCACAATATCCCACAAATTCTCTATGGGGTTCAGGTCAGGAGAGTTGGCAGGCCAATTGAGCACAGTAGTACCATGGTCAGTAAACCATTTACCAGTGGTTTTGGAACTGTGAGCAGGTGCCAGGTCGTGCTGAAAAATGAAATCTTCATCTGGAAATCTTCATAAGGCCTCTATCGAAGCATCCTGGGCCTCCATAACACCTGAGCAGTGCCACAGGCTGATTGCCTCCATGCCACGCCGCATTGAAGCAGTCATTTCTGCAAAAGGATTCCCGACCAAGTATTGAGTGCATAACTGAACATAATTATTTGAAGGTTGACCTTTTTTTTGTTTTAAAAACACTTTTCTTTTATTGGTCGGATGAAATAAGCTAATTTTTTGAGATAAGAAATTTGGATTTTCATGAGCTGTATGCCAAAATCATCAATATTAAAACAATAAAAGGCTTGAACTACTTCAGTTGTGTGTATTTGAATCTAAAATATATGAAAGTCTAATGTTTATCAGTACATTACAGAAAATAATGAACTTTATCACAATATGCTAATTTTTGAGAAGATCCTGTATATGGTAAAATATATAGGGTGCTTCGTCTCTGGTTCACTTTAAGGCTCGTACCCACCTCACAATTTTTCCGCCGACCAGCATTTTTCTGAGCGGCAAGTGATAATTTCCCCAATTTCGCGAGGTGGGTATGAGTGTGCAATTAGGCAAACAAAGCTTTGCATGGGCAGCGATAATGAATGCGGTGGATTGGATCTTTAAAAATCCCAACGACTCCCGCGCAAAGTGCTGTGATTGTGAAGTGCTTGTTCATGGCCATCGTGTGCCGGCACATGTTCCCGCGGTCAAGAAGGTGGGTCGGGTAACCTCGTTCCTCAGGAGGCGTCCCTGTGAGATTCCTGGATCCATCGTCAGGTAAGTATTGAGATTTAGTTTTTTAAGAGTCCTGCTCACTCACTTGCATTGTCTGCTGGTGACACTTAGTGCCTGGACTGTCACACTTTCTCTGTTCACCAGCTGGTGGCATTCCAAAAATTTTTTGGGCAATCCCTTCAGGTCCGACTGTGTTACCATGTACCTGATTTTTGTTGCTTTACCCCCGACCCTGTTACATTGAGTCTGACATATTTTTGCTTTCTGATCCTGCTTTTCCATCTGGTTTTGCAACATTATTTTTAAATTATTGCACTAATTTGCCAGGTCAGTGTTTCACTAACTGGTGTACTCCTTCCCTTCTTTACTTCCAAGAGACTCACCGTCTTTGGGATTTTTATACCTACTGTAGTTATGTTACTTACCGGGAAATTTTGTTTGCCATTTAACCTAATTAGTTGAGAGATGTTCCTCCAGGTGTTTTACATTTATAACGGGGCTGTGTCTAGTGCTTCATGCCTCATTGCCTAATGAAATTATGTTATAAAATGAAATAGGGAATTTCATAGGTTTTTTTTTTTTTTTTTGAGTGAATACCTGCTTATATTTTTGGGGAAAATGCAAAATGTTAACTTTGTTATTTATTAATAGAGGCGAGATCATTTTATATATTTTCTAAACATTCATGGAGAAATATGCAAATTATTTCATTCAGCTGATGTGTTTTTTTTTGTTGTTTTTTTTTGTTTTTTTTTGTAGTTTCTGATTGGTTAGTTGCAATCATGTCATCACATCTCTCTTCCTCTTCCTTTAGCCTACACAAAAAGTCAAT
Source organism: Hyperolius riggenbachi (assembly GCF_040937935.1). NCBI lineage: Eukaryota > Metazoa > Chordata > Amphibia > Anura > Hyperoliidae > Hyperolius > Hyperolius riggenbachi. Next base: position 206,634,471 of record NC_090657.1, on the reverse strand, counting down.
TATAAGATGGAATCATCAGCATGCTTAAAAGCTATAGAATAAAACTGCTTCAGTGACCTCCAGACACAAAGTACAAGTAATCCAGCACTCTATAGATTTAAAATTCATTATGCACATGTTGCTTGTGTCCCTGGCTGAAGGTATGTATCGTCCTTAAAACCACGTAAAGATGATAAAACACCATTTATGTGGATAATGTATAGTGTAGTGGCATACTTAGGGTATTTGACACTGGTACTAATTATTCATAGACACCCCCCCTCCCCCCCACAAAAAAATAAAATAAAAGGAGGGAGTGTGACAGCTACAGCCATCTAATGTGACAATAGTAGGGATTAGATTGGGAGCTCCTCTGAGGAAAGTCAGTGACATGACTGTGTACTCTTTAAAGTGATGCAGATGATATTGTAATATAAATACAGAATATATTAGAATATGACTATGGTAGGATTAGATTGTGAGCTCCTCTGATGACAGTCAGTGACATGACTATGTACTCTATAAAGTGCTGTAGAAGATGAAAGCTATATATAAGACATACCAATAATATGGGAAGAATATGACTATGGTAGGATTAGATTGTGATCTAGTCTTGTATCTCCCCCCCTTTCCCCTGGTGGAGTTAGTGGCTCCCGTTGTGCCTGCTGTGCTTGGCTCCCCCAGCTGAGCCAATTAATGCAGAGTATTGTGGAAATGGAAGCCATGCCGATATCTCACCTACTCTGCCGTGCAGTGTGGTTTGACCTCCTGACCAATCAGATCTCCTCCTAGCTTCCAGCATCTCTATCTGCATCATGTGATTACACAAGTGCAGGAAGAGGTGCCAGCACTAGGGTGAGAGCTGAGCTGTGACAGGAGGTCAGACAACACTGGACTCCGGTGTGCAGGTGAGATATCAGCAAGGCATCCGCATGCACAATACTCTGCATTCATTGCATTAGCTGGAGGAGCCAAGCACAGCAGACACTGGTGGCTGCACAGGGCTCCAGGTGTCACCCCCCCTCCCCCGCCACCACCAAATTGTTACACTGTTGATTGTGAATGGAGTGGTGCACCCCTACCAATTTTTACCTCTGAAAGGCTTAGCTGTATTTGTGAGTTGTTTTAGTTTCATTGCACAACTATTCCAGCCTTTTGTTGCCCGTCTCCCAACTACTTTATAATGCATTTCTGGCATAAAAGTGAGCATATCTCTTTTTCATTAACACTAACATTTCTCAGTTTCAGCATTCACTGTATATAGTTTATGTGTTATTTTCTAAATAGTATAGGATTTAAATGATTTGTAAAACATAACATTCTTTTTTTTGTCCCAAATTTTCTGGTAATATGTTTTGTAGAAGATAAAATAGATTGTTTGCTCAAATAAGAAAATCTGAAGAGTAATGTAAGGTTTTAAGCCCCATCTACACCATAAAATTTTTGTCCAATTTAATTCAATTCGATTTGATTCATTGATTCTATTTGATTCAATCTGACATGCCCGATTGGGATTCGATTCAATTCGATTTGCCATTGCAAAACAATGGCAAATTGAATCAAATCAATTGCAGATCGGACATGTCAGATTGAATCGAATCAATGAATCGAATCAAATTGAATCAAATTGGACAAAAAATTGTAGGGTGTAGATGTGGCTTCCTATTTTTATTTTTACACTCTCTCTAGAAATGTTACTGTAAACAGGTATCAGTATTGTACAAATGTTTTTTTCAATTTAAAAGTCCTAAAAATGTGTTTCATGTTTCTACTGGCAGCTGGCTGTGAATTTTCAAAGCAGACTTTGCTCTCAAGTTTAATTCATGTTGTAATCTGAAATCTGTACTTTGTATTGTTCTAGTTTTAGTAAAGGCAACACAGTTGCATTCTGTTTTCTGCAAGTGAAAATAAGCAACTGTTGCTTGTTTTCCACATCTGCTCAAACTGATGCAAAAGATAAAACAGAAACTGAGAGTCCCAATGGTGCAGTATGTACTGGCCAACATATGGTAACTGGGATATACTCACAAAGGTCGGTCACCACACAGGCGACCACAAGAAGTGTAGATGGGGATTACAATCCCGCACCCACTCGGGTTAAAAGTCACTCTCTGTAGTAGAAGTTGAACGGGGATGCACCCCTCCACCAAGAATGGACGATATAGAATATAGGAATCAATGGTACAGAGGCCACAATGAGAGTAATAACATCTAAAAACCGTTAAAAAAATGGAGATAGTGGTGGATGTCCCTCCAGCAATCAAGACAAAAATTGTGTAATTTCAAACAGCATTTATTTATTTGCAAAATGAGCCACAAGAAGTCCACTTGCGAGGCATTTTGAGGGTGCATTCGCTTCCTCAGGCAATATTGTGAAGCATCTGTTTGTCCAGTATAACAAACCTGGCACCTCCGTCCATTCGCAAGTGGAGTTATTGTGGCTTATTTCGCAAATAAATAAATGCTGTTTAAAATTTCAAACATTTTGTCTTGATTGCTGGAGGAAAGACCACCATTATTTCCATTTTTGAACTTTTTTTTTTAGATGTTTTTACTCTCATTGGCGCCTCTGTAACATTAATCCTTATGCTTAAACTCAGTTGACTGGGAGGAAATTCTAATTCTCCTAATGTTGATAGAGTGTGTTCTGGTCTGCGTGATGCAGCTGAGCATTTTACTTTAACCATTTAAGCCTCCTGGACGTAGCAGCTACGTCCAGGAGGCCATGTGCGCTCCCACGCCCTCCCGCGGCCAATCGTGCGCGTGCACGTGTGCTCCTGGCTGCGGATCGTTAGCCCAGCAATCAATCAATAGGGCCATGGTGCCCAATGATTGATTCCTCTCCCCTGCAGAAAAAGCAACGGCTTCTCTTGGAAGCCTCGCTTTTTTCTGTCTCTTGCGTCCCCTACGTCAGCGTACATGTTACGCTTAGAGTGACGTCATGTAAACAAACTCATGGCTGCCTTGTGGCAAAAAACTAAAACTACATCTAAATGCAAAAAAAAAAATAAAAATCAATACATATTTACCTAAAAAAACATATTATTTACACCCCACCCTCCCAAAAATACCCAAATAACATGTTTAATAAAAAAAAAAATATTACAATAAAAAAAAAAACACATACATATTTACCTAAGGGTCTAAACTTTTTAAATATCAATGTAAAGATTAAATATTTCAATTTTTTTAAAATTATAAGCTTGTAAATAGTGATGGATGCAAAACGGAAAAAATGCACCTTTATTTCCAAATAAAATATTGTCACCATACATTGTGATAGGGACATCACAAACATAATTTAAATGGTGTAATAACCTGGACAAATGGGCAAATACAATATGTGAGTTTTAATTATGGAGGTATGTATTATTTTAAAACTATAATGGCTCAAAACTGAGAAATAATGCATTTTTTCCGTTTTTTTTTCTTATTCTTCCTGTTAAAATGCAGTTACAGTAAAGTGGCTCTTAGCAAAATGTACCACCCAAAGAAAGCCTAATTGGTGGCGGAAAAAACAAGATATAGATCAGTTCATTGTGATAAGTAGTGATAAAGTTATAGGCTAATGAATGGGAGGTGAACATTGCTCGGATGCATAAAGTGAAAATGACTGAAGGCTGAAGTGGTTAATCATACAAGGTAAGCAATCTCATAATGTGTGGCGTTTGTCCTTGCAAAGCTGAACTGAAGAAGGGATTACTTGTTTCTGAACAAACATGAAATTTCAGTTGGACAGTTAATGTGTTTATGTTCATTTTGATCCTGGAGAACACATTGACATGCATACATTCATATACCATATCTCTTCCTGATTGTTTTCATGTCTTGATTAGTGCAATGCCTTCTCTCTTGCCTGCTAGCTGACTGGCCTCACTCCAGTCCATCATGAACTCTAGGGTACAACTCATCTACCTTTCCTCTAGCTTTCATAATGCTAACCGACTCTGTCTGTCCCTTCTTTGACTGCCCATCATCTACAAAGCACTTTATTTTTTAGCTCCTCTCTACATAACTACACTTGTCTCCAGATACCACACTGCACATAATCTCCACTCTACTAACAATAATAATCTCATCTTCTTCTCTCTAGCCACCTCTTCTCATTCTCGCATAAAAGACATCTCTCAAATGTCCCCTCATCTCTGAAACTCTATTTCACAAGGAAGAACTCACACACATAACATCTTTAGAGACAATCTGAAAATTCACCTTTTCAAGCAAGCACATGACCTTATGTAAGAAACCTTACCTAGCCATCAACCACCAGCTGCTATTGTGTACACAGTTCCCCCTTACCAGCTGTTCTGCCCCTTAGCACGTAAGTGCAAATGGGCAGGTAACAGGTGGAGGCACCCAAAAGTGTATACAACTATTAAACTGTTAAGAAGGAGAGATATGGTTGGTTTAGCTCTCCTGTAGTATTCAAAATGCCACTACAACTTAATAGGAAGATAAAATATTTATTTCACAAATTGGGTGAGGCAACTCGTTTTGTGGGTATTCCCCTCTTCCTCAGGTCAGTGATAAACCCCAAAAAATTTGACGTTGGCTAAGAATCATCGGACTTGAGTGCCTCCGTTTTCATATACTTTTTGGTGCCTCCACCGACCTGCTACCATTGTGTAATCCTCTGTTGGGAGGTTATATTTTTAGAATGTTCCACCTGACAGAACTAATCTAATTACCAGGATTGCAACCTTTGAGGACCTTCTTTGAGATGGGGTGGGAATTCATCCATAAGCCTTATTGGTGATTGCATTCTTTGCAACATATAAAGTGTGAGGTAATCTCCTTATATTATATATTTTGGTATCCTGGTATATTGCACTATTGGCTCCTGGTGTTTTTCTTGCCTCCTTTGTGTCTTGTCAGCCCATGGAGTTCCCTGGCCGTCCCTCCTACAAGTCAAATTGGCAGGACTCTGCCTTATGTGTTTACAGCTGTGTAATGTTGCTTATTTTCTACATCGACATACATTACATTAGCTGACTTATTCCCTAGTGTTCCCCAACCCTGTCCTCAAGGCCCACCAACAGTGCATGTTTTGTGGATATCCACACAGGTAGTTAATCAGCTCTGCTGAAACACTAATTACTCCACCTGTGCAAGTTTGTGGTTTCCTGCAAAACATGTACTGTTGGTGGGCCTTGAGGACAGGGTTGGGGAACTCTGCATTGGACAGTGCCATAGAAGATGCTGGTGCCTTATCAATCCAAAATAATAATAACTGGTTAATGATCAGGATCCTTGTGCATGTCTCAGTTGTCATGATTTTCCAATCTCTAGCCCTGAAGGCAGCAGGAACCGTGTCCTCAGCTGACTGCTATCACATTTCCATTCCACAAGCTGCTCATCTTACAGCAGCTCCCCATCCAGGCCTGGCTCCATAAAACGCTCTCAGTTACTTGCAATGTATTCATTTTCTGATCCTTTGGCTTTGCTGTCCCTGATGACAAATGCAAGTGTGAAATGTTCTACTGAAGCCTGAATCCCATGCCCTACTGCTTTACTTCTCAGCCACTTATATTTTCATGTTTTATGTTAACACGTAGGATGTCATTTACTAAGGTTCTCCTCATCAGAGGTCATGAGTCATCCAGAAGACCAGGACTGTCACATTTAGGTTATTTCCTCTGTGTTATGTATTTGTGTTTGTATCTTACTTTGTACAATACCATAGAAAGTGATAATGCTAAATTGTCTATCATTGAAAATATTGATAGTCCTCTATATCTTGTTCTTCTAGAAAGCATCAAATCCCTTTTTGGAACTGACCATCCAAGAACAGTGAGTGGGGGGTGAGGGAGATTTGACTGGAGAGCTACATATGTCAAACGGTAAGGCAAACGTCCAACTGTACTCATGGGGGACAATACCTTCTACATTCACAACTTGGCCTATAGTCACATGATACCCAGTGACTTAAAGGATAACTGAAGTGGCGTGTGACATGATGAGATAGACATGGGTATATACAGTGCCAAGCACACTAACAACTGTGCTGTGTTCCTTTTTTTCTTTCTCTGCCTGAAAGAGTTAAATATCAGGCATGTAAGTGGCTGACTCAATCCTGACTCAGACAGGAAGTGACTACAATGTGACCCTCACTGATAAGAAATTCCAACTATAAAACACTTTCCTAGCAGAAAATGGCTTCTGAGAGCAGGAAAGAGATAAAAAGGGTCAATAGTTCATAGATTTTAGCTCTAGTATACTTCAATGAACGTGTCATTGAGCAAAAACAATAAAACAGTTTAAACTTAAAAAGTAGATTTAAACATAAAATAAAACTGTGGAATATCCTGAAACATCATTTTTAGGAGAAGGAGGATAGATACAATCGTTTATTCCATTAGTGTATTTTCGCTTCGGGTGTCCTTTAAACTCTGTTCCTCAAAACATGCCACTCTCTAATTCACTTCCCTTGCATGTAATTGCACCAGCCCCTTACCGTGAACACAGCTAAAGCAAATCTGGAGCTATGCTGAGAAAAAAGTTGATTATCAGCTGTGAAGAGGGATGTCAAACTCCAGTCCTCGAAGACCGAGGTCTTCACACATTTTCAGCACAGCTCAAATTAATTGATGGGACTGAATCAGGAAAGGTGTCAGAATTCTACCGGTTTATTTATGCAGGAAAAGCTGTAAAGTTAGAGCAATATTTTAAAATATTGCTCTGAGACATCTCAGCATATTCCAGGCTGTGAAGCTTATACGATTATTTTAGTTACAGGAGCTAAAACATTTTTTGTTTATGTTAGAAGCAACTTTCAAATGTCAAGGTTATAGATAAGCGTACTGACTGAAAAGAAGAACTTTAAAAGTCACATTACTGCAGCAATCATATATATACATTTGCTCAATTATTACACATAAATATTATTAATCCAATATTAATAATCAATACAGTCCTCCAAAGAAATACATAGTTATTGTTAAACCCTATATAATATAATTTAATACTTTGAAATACATTTAAATGCTGGATTCTGCAGTGAAAGTTTTAATACACATTAGCTGTGTCCCACAAAGTTGTTTTGACTATGATTGTCCTTTGGAATGTCAATACAAGTTTGCAAGGTTTTTTCTATTGTCTCATATTTAGGACAATTATGCCACCTGGCAGTTTCATAGTCTTATAAAATTAATATTATTAATACAGCTTGATATTTATATGATGAAATAATGACATCTGGCGGTGGAAATTATATTTATTTCTTCATCAGAAAGACTTATATATAGAACATGATTTTATATTATTAAGCTTTAATATGAAATTATATCTTATATGATTAATTGTTGTAAGAAGAATTGTATAATAAGTTGTATATTTAAATAAGTATATTAGAAGCCCTGTATGTTTCAATAAGCCTTAAATTGCTGAAGACTCTTTACAGTGTTACAGTGTCAACCTGACCAATCTTATGTCTGGGAAAGGACTAACACATTCCAAACTAATTAGCAGAAGGACACATTATTAGAAATGCGTCATAAATGACATTGTTTAATGTTTGAAAGTCCCAATGTCTGGGGCAAATAAGTCACCCAGCAGACAAGATGGCTGGTGTGATGTCCATTTTTAATTAACTGCATCAGAAATGACCTAATCGGAATGTATAAACACTCCAAATGACGTTAATTCTCACAAGATAAGGTAATTAAGCAGTTTATAAACAAATCTGTTATGGTTATTTTAAATGTCAACTATTTACAGTATTCAAAACAAAGATAGCGTTTGACGCATGGAAGTTTCAGCCAATCAGAACCTGGGATTTAGGGAAATTCCAGATTTGGCAGCCATATTGCATCCAAGCACTATAAAAGTAGGAGCTGAAAGCTCATAGTTTGCACTAGCCTACCAATCTCCTGAGAAGACACAAAGGCAGAAGCTACCTTCCCACACGTGGTTCTAGATGCTGAAGAGATGACAGAGAAGGGGTAATATGCTTAATATTCTGGTGATTTACTTTATAAATTTTTTAGCATTAAGTTTTGTTAAGATGCTAGCAAGAAGTTTTTTTAGAAACTAATTTGTATGCTATTTCTTTAAAGAAAATCTGTAATAAAAAAAACTCCCCTGGGGGGTACTCACCTCGGGTGGGGAAAGCCTCCGCATCCTATTCAGGCTTCCCCCGTCCTCCTCAGTCTCACGGCGGCGAAGAAAAACCTCCCGTAGCAGCGGCATTGTAAATATTTACCTTTTGGCTCCAGCGCAGGTGCAGTATCCGCTGTTCCCACAGAGATAAGCGAAAATAGCCAATCTCCATTGGGCCACTCTACTGCGCAGGCACAAGTCTCCTGCGCCTGCGCAGTAGAGCGGACCCGACGGAGATCGGCTATTTTCGCCTATCTTCGTTAGAAGAGCCCCAACAGTGCCCCCGCTGGAGCCCGTAAAAGGTAAATGTTGCAGAGGCTGTCGTATTTGTCGCCTGTGCATTCCGGGGGCTGCAGTGACACCATTGTGGGACACAGGAGGACGGGGAAGCCTCAATAGAGTCCAGAGGCTTCCCCCTACTGAGGTGAGTACCCCCCAGGGGAACTTTTTTCACTACAAGTTTTCTTTAAGAAGATTACTACAAGTTTTACACAGCTACTAGATACACAGCTATTAATACAGATAAGATTACTTTTGATCTTATTCTACATAACACAACTGTTATATTCTTTTTTGAATGTGCTTAGAAGATTGATGATTGCTTGGCTCTAAAGCCTTGATGAGATGGAATACTGTTAGAAGGAAACACTACTTGGAACTTTTCATATTTTGTATATATGCTGTATGATAAGCAAATACAATTTTGTATATAAAATCATATACTGAGTGCTCTGATTTATTTCAATGTATACCGTCAATCTATAATTACTGTTATAGAGGGTTCAGACCCCGCTATGCCAGATTTATATGATAGCAACGCTTTGAAGGCTGGTCCTTTACTGAGTTAGCAATCATGAAAAAGGCAAGAACCGCTCAGGTTTTTGACAAAGGTGCAGCTCATCAAGTAGGATACATTTCTTAATTTCTCAAGTCAAACCAAAACATTGGCATGGATATGGCACTGGAGGAATGGATTTTGATACCTGGACCATAAAGCCTTCCCAGTCCTCTCTTCATGCCATCAGTCTACCGCAACAACCCACACTTTGGAACTCCTTGGAAGGCTTTGTGAGTGCTTCCGAAGACAATCACACATACACACAATCATCTATTACTAACAGCTGCATCTTGCATAATAATGTGATATCCATCTCAGTCTATCGCCTCTATTTTTTAGACTGTACAACTGTTGCATAGCATTTTTATCGTTCTGCTCTGCACACAGAAGCTCTCTCAAGATTTATCTCTTGCATTCAGAGATAATAGTACTATGGACATCCTGGAGTGCTCACTGCCTGATCAGTCACTGCTCAGTGACTGATAGCGTTGCAGAAGGGAATGAGACTACAATTATTTAGCCTTTGGCACTTTTTTCTTATTTAAAATAAAAGTTTGTTCTTAAAATTTTAATAGTGTGGCTAATCAAGTGGAACAGAGTATGATTGTAGATCCACTTTAATACGTTTATAAGCAGTACATCGCCAGGCACACCATAGGAGTCATCTTCTGTGGATTCTCTTATATTGGCTAGTGGCACATGATACACTGCATGGGGCAGGAGTACATGCTCAATTTCTCTGGACTTCACCTTGCCATCCTGCCACATGTGTGTGCACTCCATCCCACTGCACATGCACCATCCAATCAGTGCAGTGGCCAATCACAGTGGGGCGGGACAGGAGGGGGCATGCCCAGGGCAGACGGACAGCCGTACACACATACATACAGCAGACAGCCTGGAAATTATTATTCTAGATTACAACATTTTGTTTCATCATCCGTAAATACCCAGTCTCATTTGTTTTCTTTGAAAAAATTATTAAAGCATCAGCATTGATGATAGTCAATGAGATATAAGAATAAGTCTGAGCTGATGCAGAATTAAGTTTTCATTGCAAATGTATGCAGCTTGAAAACTGGCCAATCGAATCCCACCTCAACAACTTTAATTGGTCCATTTTGAAGCTGCATGGATTTGCATTAAAATTTGCACAATTCTGGATCAGCTCGTAATTATATGCATCTCATTGACCACCCATAATCAGCGCTAACATATCAGAATGGAAAACACACTAGAACTTAATTCAAAACTATTTATTATCTACTTTACAAAGCATCTACAAAAAGACTTATAGAACTACGCGGGAAAAAAACACATGAATCTCTTCTTCACATTCAAAGTTCTTCTTTCCCCTGCAAAAACAAATAAATGTTTTGTTAAGTAATAAATAACAAAATATTATAACAAGACATTCAGTAGTAATCGAAAGTTTGGAAACCGTTTTGGTTTTGCAGTAAAGTAAAACGTAAAAACGTGACCTGTATACACCGTAAACCAAGGTAATGAGAACTTAGTAATACATGTAAGTCAAAAACATTTAAGCCAACCCATGAAGAACATTACAAGTACAATTTGTGTACTTTTTTAATTATAAAATGCTGAAAGGTTAATTTAAAGAGAAGATAAAAATCATCTCCTAGGTTCTAGGAGATAACGCAGGAGAAAAAGTTAAAGGGACTCCGAGCAGTGCAGAAACTATGGAAAGATGCATATCATTTTATTTTAAAGCTCTTTTTTTCCTCTTTCCAATGAGATATAAACCGCTGCCCTACGCCTTTTAGTTTTCGCTATTTCCGCGATTGAACTTGCCGCGGCCGTGATTATTTGTAGGGAATTGTAGGGAAACAATTTAGGTGTCGCCAGAAAGAGGAGAAAGAGAGCTTTAAAATGATATCCATCTTTCCATAGTTATATTGTATTACACAGGGCGACTTTTTCTGCTGAATGGAGCTGCTGACACTGGGGAAAGTGTCGTCCTGTGTAATACAAGTAACTATTAAAGCTCTCTTTCTCCTCTTTCTGGCGACACCCAAATCGTCACTCTACGCCTTTTAGTTTTCTTTATTTTCGCGATTGAAATCGCGGCCGCGGCAATTTCAATCGCGAAAATAGCGAAAACTAAAAGGCGTAGGGCAGCGGTTTATATATCATTGGAAAGAGGAGAAAGAGAGCTTTAAAATGATATGCATCTTTCCATAGTTTCTGCACTGCTCGGAGTCCCTTTAATTGCATATGGGCACAGGTCTCTGGCTGCTGTCCAAGATGCTCCTGCTATTCCATCATCACTTACATATGATAGAAATTTGCCAGAAGGCTGTGAGCATAGAGCTGATCAACTGAACCCACCCCCCTGCTGCTGAGAGTCTATTTCTTTGTGGCCAGCACTGCAGCTACAGTTAGTTGAGCTTTTAATCAACAGAAACAGTGAAAGTTGCTGACCTTTCCGCCGAAGTCCCGACTCTTGGTTCGGAGTTTATTAAGCTGAGATTCGGCTATGTCAGCCCTTTCCTCAGCTTCATCCAGTTCATGCTGTAGCTTTCTTAGTTTTGCCAGGTTCGCATTGGTTAGCTCTTCCTGATATATAAAAAATGGAGAGAATTAAGTACATAGTGTGCCGAGGTGGTAATAGTGGTAATAATTTCAGCACACTTTGTCTGGAATACCTACCGATTCCTCTGCTTGCCTCTTGTAGGACTTGAGCTTCACTTGCAGCTTGTCAACCAGGTCCTGCAGTCGTAGGGCATTCTTCTTGTCTTCTTCCGACTAATCATGTAAAAGAAGTGGAAGGGTTACTCCCCTAATGGGTAACAATTCGTATAACTTATATCTTCACTACCCAAGTTTTTTTTCACCGTTGCATATAATCTTTCACCTTAAAGAGACTCTGTAACAACTCTGTTATATGATCTAATCTTCTCTCCTCTGTCGGGTCTGTCGGGCTCAGGCAGTCAGGCTGGAATGTGCTGTGGTGCTGGTGATTTGATAGAAGCTATACACACCCTCTCCAGGCCCCCTGCACACTCTGTATGACTCACACACTGAGCTACTCTCAGCCTATCACTTGCTATGTCTTTTGTTCACTGCATAAAAATGGCAATTACAAGCCAGGATTGCAGCAGGGAGAGGCATTATAAATCTGCACAAAGTAAGGCAGTAAACTTTATTGCTCCATTTGCACCCATTCAGTTTCACTGGGTTTATTGCAGTGAGGACTTCATACTACCGTGGGAATGCTTGCATTCATTATATGCAGCAGGTGGAAGGACATTAAATGAAAACTGTCAGTAATGCAAGGCTGCTTTCCCACAGAAGCATAAGAAGAGGTTCAGAGGAACTATGCCACAGTGATCACAGGTATGTCAGGGTAATGTCAATATGCAAACAATGAGAATGACAAATACAGATTCAGTAGAATATACTTAAAGGATATGTTAGGTGAACATTTTCTCCCAGTGTAGCCTCCCTGGCGGTAAGCCCGACCTGAGCTCGGGCTGTGATTACCATGTGCGCAGCGGGAAGCTCGTGCTCAGGTCGAGCTGTCAGAAATCCGCCGCCTGCTCTACTGAACTGGGTCCCGCGAGCGATCAGCGCTGCCAGCGGGACCCAGGCTTCTCCCCTAGAATCTCTCTTTTTTATTTTTTCGACCGCTGGGATCCCCAAGTCCCCTCTATTCTTCCAGGGGCCCGGCGGCTAATCAGTGCGTGGCGGCGGCGGGGGCTTCATGATGTCACGTGGCTGGGGTGGGGCTAATTTTTAAAGTGGTCCTGAAGATGTTCAGGTCCAAAACAATTGTAAAGGAAAGAAGTGATCGCCCTGTCTATCTGTATATGTATGTATGTATATATATGTATATATATATATATATATATATATATATATATATATATATATATATATATATATATATATATATATACATACACATATATATATATATATATATATATATATATATACATACACACATAAATACATACATACATACATACAGTACACACATATATATATATATATATATATATATATATATATACACATACGCACATACATTCATACATACATGTACCTGCATGTATATATATGCATATACATGAATGTATATATATATATATATATATATATATATATATATATATGTATATATATATATATATATATATATATATATATATATACACACACACACACACACACACACACACACACACACACACGTAGGTACATGTATGTACATGCTTGGACATGTATATATGTACATGTATGTGCATGCATGTACATACATGCACATACATACATACATACATGTATGTATGTACATACATACATGTACATACATGTATGTACGTACATGTACGTTCATGTATGTAAGTTCATGTATGTACGTATGCATGTACGTGTATGTATGTGTATGTATGTACATGTATGTATGTACATGTATATATAGAGTGAGTTTAGCCTCATTTGTCTCTAATCACAAGTTGTAATTTGATCTCTCCCGTGTCACCTGACTGCCATGGCAGAGATGGCAGAAAAGCTTATTTGAAAGCACAGGATGGTAACAATATAGCCATTTGGTTCCCAACTTCTTCTGAGCTAAGTGCTTCTGCCTTACTGTTACCAATTTTTGCCCTGATTTTGACTACTCTCTGCCTGCCTCCTGCACCGACCTCTGCCCTGATTTTGACTACTCTCTTATTTGTACAGTTTCAAAAATGTTAAGTGTCTTCATAAATTTAATCAATTCACAAAATTTGTGTTCTAGTCTTTTATTTATATGCAGAATATCTATCAGAATTTTATTCTGTCATATTTTGGTAAATTATGACTTACGACTTCGAGGCCGAAAATTCTAGAAAAAAAATGTACCGCTTTTGACTCCTAATTCCAGACAGAAATGCACCGCCAGGGAGGTTAACTTACCTAGGTCTTCTTCTTGCCCCCTGTAGGCATTCTGGTCCCTCTCCATATTCCACTCTCATCCCTACAGTAACTGTAGGCCTTGGAAATGTGGCCAACTTTGTCAGTCATGAACCACTGCGCATGCATGGCCCCGGCATGTTTACCCATGCATGCATGGCCCTCAGAAAGATCTTCGATCGTGCACCCATTGTCGGGAGCATCATGCACAAGTGAAGAACACTCCAAGCTATGGTAGCGCGATTAAGAAGGCGCATGGCTTGGGAGCCCCGCATGCAGTTTTCTAACGGCTACATCTGATGCAGGGATGAGAGCGGAACAGTGGCGTGGGACCAGAATGACCACAGGGGGCCAGAAGAAGCCCTAAATAAGTTAAACTGGGGGAATGTTTTTCACTTTACATTTCCTTTAAGGTGTTCCAATACACCAAATGTAATCACAATATTGCAAGGATATGATTTTGCAAAAAAAAAAAAAAAAAAAGTCAAGAACTATTGCAGAAAAAAATCCATTTTTTTTTATTAGTACAGAACTTTATATGTATGTTTGAAAATTGGTACTAATAAAAGGTTTCTTGACTTTTTTGCTGAACAATATATTTGCAATATGATGACAGGGTAATGTGGCAAGAATAAATATTTGTAATATATTTTGATGCTTTGATAAGAATTGTTTTTAGTTGTATTTGTTTTGTAAGATATGCTGTAAGCATGGTGCTTTATATAATAAGATTAAAGGGGCACTACAGCGAAAAACTGTAAAATTTAAAATATGTGCAAACATATACAAATAAGAAGTACATTTACAGAGTAAAATGAGCCATAAATTACTTTTCTCCTATGTTGCTGTCACTTACAGTAGGCAGTAGAAATCTGACAGAAGTGACAGGTTTTGGACTAGTCCATCTCTTCATAGGGGATTCTCAGCAAGGCTTTTATTCTTTAAAAAGACATTCCCGAAAAAGGATTTAAAGGGACTCCGAGCTCATCTAAAAAATAAAAGTTGTACTCACCCGGGGCTTTTTCCAGCCCAGTGCTGGTCGGGAGGTCCCACGACAGCGTCCTGGCTCCTCTCCTACTCCCCGCTCCGGAATGGCTGACCGGCCGCAGCCCGGGCGACACTCGGCCGAGTGTCGGGCTGCTCCTTCCGCGTATGACATGGCTGACGTCACACGCCGGCCGCCTCGCGTCATCACGGCGGCCGGCGTGAAAGTACTGCGCATGCGCGATTAAAGCGCGCATGCGCGGTACTGCCACGCCGGCCGCCGTGATGACGCGAGGCAGCCGGCGTGTGACGTCAGCCACGTCATACGCAGAAGGAGCAGCCCGACACTCGGCCGAGTGTCGCCCGGGCTGTGGCCGGTCAGCCATTCCGGAGCGGGGAGTAGGAGAGGAGCCAGGACGCCGTCGTGGGACCTCCCGACCAGCACTGGGCTGGAAAAAGCCCTGGGTGAGTACAACTTTTATTTTTTAGATGAGCTCGGAGTCCCTTTAAACATTGATGCTGGCCAGCTTCCCTGCTCCCTACACAGTTTTTGGCAGTTGGACAGAGCAACTGCCATTCATCAACTGCTTTTGAAAATAAATATATCCCTGAGAATCACCTATACAGAG
Organism: Hyperolius riggenbachi; assembly: GCF_040937935.1. Classification (NCBI taxonomy): domain Eukaryota; kingdom Metazoa; phylum Chordata; class Amphibia; order Anura; family Hyperoliidae; genus Hyperolius; species Hyperolius riggenbachi. The sequence goes on along the minus strand of NC_090657.1, from coordinate 206,619,024 downwards.
ATGGACTAGTCCAAAACCTGTCACTTCTGTCAGATTTCTACTACCTACTGTAAGTGACAGCGACATAGGAGAAAAGTAATTTATGGCTCATTTTATTTTTCTCATTTAGATGTACTTCTTATTTGTATATGTTTGCACATATTTTAAATTTTACAATTTTTCGCTGTAGTGCCCCTTTAACCACTTAAGCCCAACTGGACGAGATTTCTCGTCCAGTTGGGCTGCGCGCACTCCCGCGGGTCGCGCGCGCTCCCGCGGGCCCCCCCGTGCGCGCCCCCGCTGCGGGCCGCTATCCCACCGATCAGTGAAAGGGATTATAAATCCCTTTCGCTGATCGGACCCCCCCGGAGAAAAGCCGACAGCATCTCTTCAGATGCTGCGGCTTTTCTGAGCTCTGGGCTCCTTTCTTCTGCCTGGGAGCGAGATCGATCGCTCCCAGGACTTTTTGATTCTGGCCATCTTGTGGCCAAATAGCTAATTACACCCAAAAAAAAAATAGTTTTCAAACTAAACATATACATATATTAAAAAAAAACCCTGTTTACCTCCCACACCAAAAAATACCCACATACAAGTTTACATTAAAAAAAAAAAAAAATTACAATAAAAAAAACAAAAAAAAAACATAAATAGTTACCTAAGGGTCTGAACTTTTTAAATATGCATGTCAAAGGAGTATATCAATATGATTTAATAAATTATGGGCTTCTAAACAGTGATGGACGCAAAACGGAAAAAATGCACCTTTATTTCCAAATAAAATATTGTCGCCATACATTGTGATAGGGACATAATTTTAACGGTGAAATACCCGGGGCATATGGGCAAATACAATACGTGAGTTTTATTTATGGAGGCATGTATTATTTTAAAACTATAATGGCTGAAAACTGAGAAATAATGAATTTTTTCCATTTTTTTCTTATTCTTCCTGTTAAAATGCATTTACAGTAAAGTGGCTCTTAGCAAAATATACCACCCACAGAAAGCCTAATTGGTGGCGGAAAAAACAAGATATAGATCAATTAATTGTGATGAGTAGTGATAAAGTTATTGGCAAATGAATGGGGGGTGAAAGTTGTTCGGATGTAAAAAAATTTCAACCCTTCGGGCTTAAGTGGTTAAAGTTATCAAAGTCCACAAAAACAAAACAAAACATATTAAGGCTTTTAAAACCATACAATTGATTTTCTATAGGCCCAGAAGAAGACATTGGGGCAAGATCATGGACAAGTCACCTCCATATGTGTTGACATGGTGGACTGTGGTTGAAAGTCCCCAAAAAATTACGTACAGTAGCTTCATCTAGACCAGGGGTAGGGAACCTTTTTGGCCGAGAGAGCCATAAACACGACATATTTTAAAATGAAATTCTGTGAGAGCCATACAATATGTTTAAAACTAAATACAAGGTAATGTGTACATTTTATGCAAAACAAACACTTTTTAAAGTACAATAAGTGTCTGCATTCTTTAATAACGTTGTTATGCAGTTGCTAATGGTTAGGATTAGGTTGTGAACTCCTGGGCAGGGGGAGATGGCTAGGGGTGGTGGGTTGGGAAGGCCGGTCAGGGGACAGGGGCGAAACTAGAAATCACTGGGCCCCCCCTGCGAAAATGTGGATGGGGCTCCCCCATAGGTGCCAAATAATCATAATGGGGCAGCGGTTCGCCATAAAGTAATTCTAATGCAGCAATGTTTCACCAGAAATTAATCGTAAAGTGGGGAGCATTTCACCATAAAATAATCGTACACTGGCCAGCATTCACCAGTAAATAATGGGAGCGGCAGGTCAGGGTGCGGAGAGGTAGGTCAAGGTGCTGGGTGGGCAGGTGATATTGCTTGGTGGGTGGACAGATGAGGTGCACAATAGTCCACATGGTGGAGGGCCGGCTGGCCACAAAATGCAATCTCATTGGCAGACGATTTCCCCACAAATGCAATCTCATTGGCAGACAATTTCCCCACAAATGCAATCTCATTGGCAGACAATTTCCCCACAAGTGCAATCTCATTGGCAGACTATTTCCCCACAAGTGCAATCTCATTGGCAGACGTTTTCCCCACAAGTGCAATCTCATTGGCAGACGTTTTCCCCACAAGTGCAATCTCATTGGCAGACGTTTTCCCCACAAGTGCAATCTCATTGGCAGACGTTTTCCCCACAAGTGCAATCTCATTGGCAGACAATTTCCCCACAAATGCAATCTCATTGGCAGACAATTTCCCCACAAATGCAATCTCATTGGCAGACAATTTCCCCACAAGTGCAATCTCATTGGCAGACTATTTCCCCACAAGTGCAATCTCATTGGCAGACGTTTTCCCCACAAGTGCAATCTCATTGGCAGACGATTTCCCCACAAGTGCAATCTCATTGGCAGACGATTTCCCCACAAATGCAATCTCATTGGCAGACAATTTCCCCACAAGTGCAATCTCATTGGCAGATGATTTCCCCACAAGTGCAATCTCATTGACAGACAATTTCCCCACAAATGCAATCTCATTGGCAAACTATTTCCCCACAAATGCAATTTCATTGGCAGATGCAATCTCATTGGCAGACGATTTCCCCACAAATGCAATCTCATTGGCAGACAATTTCCCCACAAGTGCAATCTCATTGGCAGACGATTTCCCCACAAGTACAATCTCATTAGCAGACAATTTCCCCACAAGTGCAATCTCATTGGCAGACGATTTCCCCACAAATGCAATCTCATTGGCAGACGCTTTCCCCACAAATGCAATCTCAATTGGCAGACTATTTCCCCACAAATGCAATCTCATTGGCAGACAATTTCCCTACAAATGCAATCTCATTGGCAGACGATTTCCCCACAAATGCCTATCCTATCTCATTGGCAGACGATTTCCCCACAAATGAATTTACCAGACTGGAGTGACCTCCTGGACCTGTCCTGGAGTGACTGCGGCGGCTCCTGCGGCGGCGGCGACGGCTGCTGCTGGCTTGTGCGCTCCGGAGCAGTACCTATGGGTGCGGCTGCCTCCGGGTCGCACGTCGTGGGGTCGGCTCCTCCCCCCGCCAAGCTGCCTCAGTTCCCGCCGGCTGCGCCGATGTGTCACACGTAACGTGTGACATCACACAGGCAGCGCCAGCATCAGCGCAATTACAAACACCCGGCATGGAGGAGGGGGGCGGGGCGGCGGCGCAGATTACCGGCATGGAGGAGGGGGGTGGGGCGGCGGCGCAGATTACAGCGGGGCAGATTACTAAACACAGGCTCTCTGGCCGCTCTGTCACCCGTCTTTTAGCGAGCCAGAGAGCCATACGCAGGCATGAAAAGAGCCATATATGGCTCGCGAGCCATAGGTTCCCGACCCCTGATCTAGACTCTTTTTGTGTTTCAGGAGATCATTTTGTGACTCTTGTGGCTACAAGGGCATAAAGAGATAATCTGACTCTTATGGAGAAACTTCCTCAGTTTAATAAAGCGAAGGAAATACCCAGATACTTGTATTTAGTTTTAAAAATGAGCCAGACTTTTTGTTGGCTGCAGACTAGTAAGTGGATTATCTGCACGTATAAGTGTCTGGTTGTTTCCCTTAATGTCATTAGAACTGATGATGCTTCTAGTAAGACTGGCAGAACATCTTCTAGTACAAAATAAATGTTCAGTTGCACTGATAGTAGTCTAAAAAAAAAAACTAAGACATGGCTCAAAGAAATCCTTTGCCAAATATGTAATAGAGCCCTCTTTGCATTATTCTTTAATACCATTTACTTTCAATTTAGATAGAGTTCAGTTGGGTGGGAGCCTCTACAAGGTTTCACCACTTCTCGTTTTACCACTGGGAAGTTTCCTTCTCACTTTTTGATTTTGGTGACCCAATTACTGGAACAGGAGGAATATATAATCTCACACTGGGGTAGAGACAGCAATAAAATACTAACAGTGGTGTGTTTGTTCCCAGTAAGGAGATTTCAAGTAACTTCCTTTTCTCGGTAACCTTGTGAGACACAATCTTTCTGCATGGAACTTGAACAGGAAGAAAAATCTGACACATGTTGCAAATCCTTCCTCTCATTCATAGCCAAAATAAAAAGTTTTGCCCTGAGAAACCTGAAGTGTTACTGCTGAATTATTTTTATTCTTTTTAACCGATTGGGAGCTGTGCTTGTCCTTTGCTTCTGGAAGAGCTTCAGCCTCACAGAATATTGTGCTGGAGGTAAGACTTACTGTGCAGCCTGATCTCTTCCGTACTGCTGCTGTCTGCACTTACCAATGATGCTCTACAGAGCTTCCCAGGATTTGGTGGACTTCCTGGTTTAAAATTGAAAACATTTTCCCTCTTACCCATTGTCACACTGATGCCCACCCTAGCCACACTTCCACACTCATCCTTCCTTAACTATATACCTTCCATCTTTAACTACTGTTGACCACATCCTACCACTGCCCAGCCCTATTTTAGTCTGGTTTTTGCACCAATCCAAAGGCCAGGCAGTGGGGAGGAGAGGGGCAGTAATAGTTTAGTCCCTAACTGGGTTCTAATCCAGGCATCTTTCCAGTGGAGACACTTGAAGACCTCTGCAGTATATCAAGTCCTCACACTTACCTGGTAGAACACTTCTTTAAGCTTGCGCTCCACTTTGCGGTAAGACTTTGTGTTTTCGGAGCTCTGTCTCTGTTCTGCCTCCAGTTCATTCTCCAGTTCACGTACCTGCAAGAGTCAGTGGACCATAAGGCTCTGTAAAAATCATTTGTAAATTCAACATGGCAGACAATGTTAACGACCTTTATAGAGTTAAGCCCAGACATAGCCTTAGGTTGTTCATTGTGGAATTAGGGAATTAACAGTTTGTTAACAATTTCAGTGCAGTACTGGGCATTCTGGTCCAGCTCTTATCACTACAAGGCAATTTGCTACTGCCTACTAATGTTGTAAAAGCTGGCATTACTGCCTGTGGATTATGTTACAAATAGTGATACTACTTGCTAATGATGTTTGAACTAGAGCTACTGCCTGTGAATGATCTGTGCAAACTCCAATCCTTGGGCTTAGGCCCACATTACTAGATTACAGAGCAGAGGATTGTTTACTTTTTCCATTGGTATAGCTCAGCTTCTACTGTAATATTCTAAGCAAGTGTATTGGTGAATGCTTCAAGATGACTTGAGATTCATGGTGGTGTAATTTGTTTTGTAATAAAAACTATTGTGTTTCCACAGATTTTTGGATTACATCCTGCTTACCCTAGCTTCCAGTTTCTGGAGCTGCTTCTTTCCGCCTTTCAAAGCCAACTGTTCAGCTTCATCAAGCCTATTTTGAAGGTCCTTCACCGTTTGTTCCATGTTCTTCTTCATCCTTTCCAGGTGAGCACTTGTGTCTTGCTCCTTCTTCAGCTCTTCTGCCATCATAGCTGCCTTAATGATGGAGAACACAAGAAAGTGTCTAACAACCCAGGTGGACAGCCACTACTGTGTGAGGCCAACATAGTTTTACCAAATCAATCAATGTTGGGAGTAGGTAAGAAGAGCAAAATGAATGGTATATGTACAAACGTGAGTATAAGGTAAATTATAACTCTAATTCCTTCAAAAATCTCACAACATTTAAAGGGGCACTATAGTGAAAACTAGGCTACTGGGATAACCCTGGTAGCAAGTACCTAATATAAGGAGCATCAGATACTAAGCAGTTTATTTTTTTATTTTTCTGCTTGAAAGGTTAGAGAGCATATGCAGAGATCACATTTCAAACTATGCGACGTGTCCTCCTCCCTCTGCTGATTCAGGCTGTGCTGTACCAGTATTTCTCCCTGCTGACACTGTATGGGAGATGCAGGCTGTTTAGCGAGTGCTGGGGAAGATCATAGCACTGGCAGCAAATGAAGCTCAGCCCAGTGTAAACAAGTAATTTATCTGATTTTTTTATTTATGATCTTCCCCAGCACTCGCTGAGCAGCCTCAGCCTACATTCCAATGTCCTGTACAGATTCAGCAGGGAGAGCTGTTACAGTGCAGCAGAGGGGTAGGACATGCAGGATCTATGCATATGCTGCCTAAAAAATTTCAAACAGACATTTAAAAAAAATGCTTAAAGAGACTCCGTAACAAAAATTTCATCCGTTTTTCTTCCATCCTACAAGTTCCAAAATCTATTCTAATGTGTTCTGGCTTACTGCAGCACGTTCTACTATCACCATCTCTGTAATAAATCAACTTATCTCTCTCCTGTCAGACTTGTCGGCCTGTGTCTGGAAGGCTGCCAAGTTCTTCAGTGTTGTGGTTCTGTGATGCATCCCCCCCCTCCAGGCCCTCTCTGCACACTGCCTGTGTATTATTTAGATTAGTGCAGCTTCTCTCTGCTCTATTATCTTTTACAAGCTGGATAAATCCTCCTCTGAGCTGGCTGGGCTTTCACATACTGAGGAATTACATACAGGCAGAGCTGTCTGCACTCTGCAGGAAGAAAAAGCCTGACACTTCAGTGGAAGATAGCTGCAGGGGGAAAGAAACACACAAATGATCTCTTGAGATTCAAAAGGAAAGCTGTATACAGCCTGCTTGTGTATGGATGTATTTTCTATGTGTGGACATACTGTACATCAACCTACTTCCTGTTTTGGTGGCCATTTTGTTTGTTTATAAACAAACTTTTTAAAACTATTTTTAACCACTTTTAATGCGGCGGTTAGCAGCGAAATTGTGACAGAGGGTAATAGGAGATGTCCCCTAACGCACTGGTATGTTTACTTTTGTGCGATTTTAACAATACAGATTCTCTTTAATATCTGATCCTCCTAGTATTAGGTACATGCTACCAGGATTATCCCAGTAGCCTAATTTTTGCCATAGTGCCCCTTTAAGTAAGACTCTCAAGAGCTGAAGACTTTGCAAAGATATGGAGGCCTTTTCACAACATGATTCAACACATAATTAAGAATTCGTGTAACTTTTGAGTAAATATTATGAAAAACAATCTTACATCTGTGATGGCTTTCTTTGCTTTCTCCTCTGCATTACGAAGCTCCTGAATGGAATCTTCCACCTCAGCCTGGAGTTGAGTCACATCGCTTTCCAACTTCTTCTTGGCGTTTATTAGACCTGTGTTCTAAATAGGCCAACAGATGTATGTTACTGGAACTCTGCAGGCAAGCCAGTAAAATATATGGATATAGACGTTTGTAAGATTGCCCAAAAACTGCTCAGATTTTTGCATGTGCGACCAAAATGCCAGGATGAAAGAAAACAATTTTAAGGTAGGTAGGTAAGAGATATTCTTGTTAAATCACTTACATTTGTGGTGTTTTTGATTTTTTTGAAATCATTTGGTGCTGATCAACTTGCTTGTTTTTATTTCATACTTTAGAACAGTGTTTCACAACATTTTATTGATATGTACCCCTTTTAAAACCCTGTACACACAAAGTACCCCCTGGCATAGTAAACATTATCACAAGTACCCCTTGACAAATATATATTTAATCGTAGTACATTATAATTGGTTCTAAACAATTTCCAAGCATTTACTATTGCTTTTAATTAGCTAAAATACTGATTTGGTGTTGTTTTAAATAAGATTTATCATTTTCTAAAACTCTAAATTTGTTATTCTTGGTTAAGTATATCAAGCCCGAGTACCCCCTGGAACCATCAGAAGTACCCCCTGGGTTACGCGTACCGCATGTTGAGAACCTATGCTTTATATGACACTTAAACAGGTGAAAGCTAACTATACCACCAAAAGCGTTCATATAAAAATAAAAACGTAAAACTGAATCTTGGCAGCATATTTTGACTTGGGGAAAGAACAAAGCAATAGGAAATGGAAATAATTGTTTGCAAGACACAGACGATTATTATAATGGTAGGTAACACAAAATTGTGAATTACCATTAAAACATTAAACACAGCATAAAACGTTAGCACCGAGGTGGTGCGGGGAGGGGGCAGATGGAACACAGAGACATGTTTTCTGCCTCATGACATGCCTCTGTTTCCCCACACTACCGCTCTCTGCCCCCCCACCGCTGCGCTATAGCCCCCGCCTAATTGGCGACTATATTTGTCGCTATTTTGGAGGGTAATGGGAGGAGAGGGTTTTCCTGCTCAAAACGCCCACTGGGCATTGTTGCAGGCTTTCCAGAGCTGCCATTGGGTAGCTCTCTCTCCCTGGCTGCGCCCCCTGTCGCTCCCCTCTCTTCCTGCGCGCTGAGAGAGAATCTCTCTCTACATCGAGCATCATGACCCCAGAGGTCACTGAAAGTGAAAGTACCATGCTGTAGTGGAACACTGTTATAATTTTTTCCGTAGCAATCTTATCAATTAGCTTCTGAGTGAGGTCGTGGAAGTTTGATCATTAACCCTTCCAATAACTTTAAAACAGTCATATAATTGATTACTGTTAGGGCCCTTTTACACTTAATCAGTTGGTATGTGTTAGTGTGCATTAGTATACGTTAGTGCGCGTTGGAACGCGTTTTTTCCATAGCAGTGCATTGGGAAAAAGATTTCAGTTAAAACGCGTTAGTGTGAACGGTGCCATAGGAAACCATGGTCATTACTTTGAAAATCAGTTTTCTTTCAGTTATATAGATGTAGTAAGGTGAAGCGCTCTACACTAAATACACATTCAATGCATAAAATGCACGCCAAAAACGAGCATATGTCTGGTCAAGGTGCCAGACTCAAATCCAGTTTCAACCAATCACCCCTGCACCACTCGTGCTCCACGCGTGTATCCCATAAGTATCCACACACGCGTGGAGCACGAGTGGTGCAGGGGTGATTGGTTGAAACTGGATTACGCTATGTCATTCCTGTGTTTCTGAGTGCTACTTAGGAAGAAGCAGATCGGATTACGAGGAGGTGTACTTCAGATTGTGCCTGTTTGCTGATCTGTGAATTAATCAGCCACTTCTGCTGGTAAGGGTATTTCAGCCAAGTCAATGAGGAGACAGTTCTGATTAAGAAGGAGTAGTGGACTGTTTGGGGATAAAACGTTTCCTATGAATTTTGGTCTTTGCTGAATAGGAGTTTTCGCTAGGTTCTCGTGAGGACTATCTAAAGCAGGGGTCTCAAACTCGCGGCCCTCGGGCCATTTGCGGCCCTCGATACAATATTTTGTGGCCCTCGCTGGCAAAAGCTTCCTTATAGTTCACTTAAGTGCTCCCAAGTAACCTGCCACATCCCCGCCGCTAAACGAGGGCTGCAGAGCAAATCGCCCGGGGGGCAATCTGACGGCATTTCCTGGAAGGGGCAGAGCTTTCAGCCTCTCCCCGCCCCTCTCTGTGAAGGAAGAGTGAGAGATGCGGGCAGAGGCGGCGATGCGCCGCAATTCTGAAATTCCTTATGCGGCCCAGCCTCATCCTGACTTTGCCTCCTGTGGCCCCCCAGGTAAATTGAGTTTGAGACCCCCGATCTAAAGCATATGTATATATGTACTTTCACTTTTTGCCTCAGGTTCTCTTAGAGGACTACTTAAATCATATGCACATATGTATCTTTTTTACAGGTGGACTTTACATTTTTAATTGTTGTTATGAATGTTAATGTTATAGGGGTGGCACACATTTGAGTCTGGCACCTTGACCAGACATATGCTTGTTTTTGGCGTGCATTTTATGCATTGAATGTGTATGTGGTGTAGAGCGCTTCACCTTACTACATCTATATTTATTAGGGAGGTAATACCCCCCATGGTGCAGTGATCCACCACATTACACAATATCTTTATACTACTGTTTAAAGTAGAGGTCTACACTAGAGGAGCGCCAAGGCCACCTTTTGTGTTTAATTTCTTTCAGTTATAACTGAGAGCAACTGATTAAGTGTAAAAGGGGCCTAATTCTTATGCTGTGTTAAATGTTATAGACCGGGGGTTAAATTTGAGTTCCATACCACTATACTGTATTATGTAGAGAATACTAGTTATAATGCAGTCTGTTGTCAGAGCAGTCTGTTGAAATTCATTAAACTTTTCCAGCAAAGTTGCTTGTGGGGACATACTGCATTTTATAATGTGCACACACTTGGCAGGTAGACTAACAGCTATCATATCAGAATCAGAATCAAAATCAATTTTATTTCGCCAAGTAAGTTTGCACCTACAAGGAATTTGTCTTGGCAGTTGCTTAACAAACACAACCACAAACAAAAACAATACAAGGGCAGACAATATACCTGGCTGTGTAGCAGTTGCACCCTCTCTGTAACATCCAGAAGTTCTTGCTCTGCCACTTTTCTAATTTTTTCTGTCTGTTCGAGAGCCGTTCGTAGCTCTTCAATTTCTGTCTGCTGCAAAAGATTTCTTCGTTCGGCCAAAGCCAGATGCTCTTTTAGGTCATCATTGGCACGACCCAATTCATCTAGCTGAATTTGTAGGTCCTGCCAGAGAAATCCTTATTATTAATGAATCCATCATTTTTACAAGGAAAACGAGTATATCTGAAGAAACCACTGACCTTCAACTGGGCCTGTACGTTCTTCAGCTGCTTCTGACTCTCAGCCAGCTGCCGGTTGGCATGACCAAGCTGCATCTCCAGCTCATTCAGGTCTCCTTCCATTTTCTTCTTAGCTCTTAAGGCATCGTTTCTGCTCCGGATCTCAGATTCCAGAGTGCTATTCAAGGCATCGATGGTCCTCTGGCTGTTGCGCTTCAACTGGTCCATCTCTTCATCCTTTTCAGCCAGTTTCCTGTCCACTTCCGACTTTATCTGATTCAGCTCCAGCTGTATACGAAGAGTTTTTGCCCCTTCATGTTCTAGACTTCCCTGAGTAGAGAAATTCATAATCTTAATATTGTTGGATAAATACAATAAAGACTGATATGCAACTCAACACATCTAAAGAACTAAGCATGTGGTCACAGTAGATAAAATGTTAAGTTTTATTTTTTTATAAATTTCGTGATAGTGGTCCTTTAGGAATACATCAAACGGGGAACAGAGGCGCCAGCAGGGTAAAAGTGGATAAAACCTTTAAAATTTGCTTGGAGGAAGTGGTGGACTTACCTCCATAAAGCAGACACTAAAGACTGTATAATAGTAATAGTAATTGGGGTACTATATAATAAATGTAATTACTATTATGCAGTCTTTCGTGTCTGCTTTATGGAGGTAAGTCCACCGCTTCCTCCAAGCAAATGTTAAAGGTTTCATCCACTACCCTGCTGGCGCCTCTGTTCTCCTTTTGCTGTACTGTGTCCACCCCTGGTGGAGGGGAGATCTACCCCTTTTCTCATCTACAGAGAGCGACTTCTTAATCCTGAGTGAGGACAGGTCTAATCTCCTCGGCTGCCTATACAGTGGTTGCCTTTGTGGTAACCCACGTTTGTGAGTATACTCTTCTCACTAATTATCTTTACTAATTTTATGCTGAACATACTACACTATATTGGGCTCTCGGTTTCTCTAACCTTTAAGATTACATGGAGACCTTTTAGAAATAATATAAATTGACATTTACATATAACAAACATTTGAACTTAAATGATACAAGTTACCAGTAACTATCAATTTCTGGTAAAAGTTTTCAGATCTTACACAGCTTTTGTTCTTTACTTCCAGGATCCACGATAAAGTGATTACAGATTAAACGTTTTGGACCCTGGAACCAACAGTGAATACCATATAACACTGTTATTTGGAATTGTGTGTTTTCTTTTATTTTTTGGGGTTTTTTTAGGCTGAAAAAAACCTTGTTACGGCTGATCCTCAATAGTTAAACCAAAAATATTTGGTTTTATAGTGACAGTGGCTGTGATTCAGTAAACCTCTATCTTTTGAGCTTTCTAGAAGAATATGTTTCCTACTCCGTGGGCCTGATTCACAAAGCGGTGATAACTCATGCACTAGCAAAGTTATCACCGCTTTGTGCTATAATTCGCGCAAAGCTCCCGCGCGCACGCAAAGTCCCATAGGGTTTAATGGGCGCTTCGCGCAAAGCACGGTTTTGTGCGCGGGAGTTCGCGCGAATTCCTTCAGATCACGCCTAAACTAAGTTTAGGCGTGATAAAGGGCTTTTCACAGGCGTGCAAAGTGTTTGCACCGCTTTGTGAATCAGGCCCTTTATCTACAGAATAACAAGTAAAAGAGTACCAATGAAGCAGATAAGAAAAGCAAGATCCAACATGCTGCAATTAAATCAGACAGAACTTATTTTGAGCATGTTTTTGCTCCTTGTGGAATGAAAAGGTATATTATTTAAAAGGTGTGAAAACGTCACCTGAATGTTAACTCAGAAGGATGCGTGGCTGGATAGTGTACTGGTTAATTGCACACAGGAAACCTAGGTTTGAATCTCGTCTCTTCCTATTCAGTAAGCCAACACCTATTCAGTTAGGAGACCTTAGGCAAGACTCTAGAACACTGCTACTGCCTATAGAGTGCGCCTTTAGTGGCTGCAGCTCAAGTGCTTTGAGTCCAGCAGGAGAAAAGCACAATATAAATGTTATTTGTCTTTGTTTAAAGGATACCCGAAGTGACATGTGACATGATGAGATAGACATGTGTATGTACAGTGCCTAGCACACAAATAACTATGCCGTGTTCCTTTTATTCTTTCTCTGCCTGAAAGAGTTAAATATCAGGTATGTAAGTGGCTGACTCAGTCCTGACTCAGACAGGAAGTGACTACAGTGTGACCCTCACTGATAAGAAATTCCAACTATAAAACACTTTTCTAGCAGAAAATGGCTTCTGAGAGCAGGAAAGAGGTAAAAAGGGAAATTTCTTATCAGTGAGGGTCACACTGTAGTCACTTCCTGTCTGAGTCAGGACTGAGTCAGCCACTTACATACCTGATATTTAACTCTTTCAGGCAGAGAAATAAAAAAAGGAACACAGCTGTAACGATTGTGGAACTTTCTCCGTGATCAGCGCACAACGCGTGCGCTGATACGGCGGAAATCCTCCACAAGCGTATATTTGCAGGCACCCAGCAAAAGGTGCTACGCACCCGTAGAGGGAAATTCCTGTCGGCAGATGGCGCTGGGGAGTGCAGAGGAACCAATCCTCTGTACCTCCACAAATGCCAGACAGGAATTGTACGAAGCGCAGAACCCAATCGCAAGAGAAGCGATTGCGAATGAGAACGAGCAAAGGGACAGATTGTATATGTGTGCGCCAATCTAGTCACCACCCCGCGACCGCGCACACACAACAGCAGATACGAAACAGAAACGCAACCGCAAGAAAGGCGATTGCCAGAAGTGACACAAGGCAGATCAGAACAGAATACGAGGATAGCAAAGGCACAGCAAATCATACAATGAGGAGATGTGGAAAATAACAAAAGCTAGCTAACCGCGAACACCGCACTCATTCGCAACAGTGCACACGGTTATGCGCGGTCTCCACGTGATAAGCACAATAGAGACAAGCACACCTAACTAACCATCGACAGACAAACATGAAACAGAGGACGCGAATGCTTGCTTAACGGTTACCTCACCGAGCCTCCAGCAAGCGGTCGTAGCAGACAAGACAGACACACGAAAACAGGGACAAGCGAGAGATAGGATCCACAGCACTAGCGAAAGTGGCTAGCGCGATCCAGGTACAGAGTAGCAGAACAGAAGGATCCACAGCACTAGCGGAAAGTGGCTAGCGCGATTCCAGGAGACAGAACAGAAGGATCCACAGCGCTAGCGAAAAGTGGCTAGCGCGATCCTAGGAGACAGAACAGAAGGATCCACAGCGCTAGCGAAAAGTGGCTAGCGCGATCCCAGGAGACAGAACAGAAGAGATAGCTGGTAGCAACCGCTGCACCAGCTATACTCCAAGAACAGAGATCAGAACCATTTCCTGTCGACCACCGCTGGGACAGGACAATAGCAACAGAACAAACAAACAGATAAGCAATCCTAACTGCACTAAGGAAACCTGCCTTGTGCAGTTTTCCAGGAATTACTCTAAGCTGATCTTCAAACAAAGAGCATGGCTGACACTCTCCAGAGTGTTTCACAGGAAGACTCCTTATGACCAGCCAAGCATTGTGGGAAAGACATAGTACTTATAGTACACGCCTCCAATGAATGTGGCCAGGCAATTTGCATGACAACGTATGCAAATTCCTAAGCAAGCACAAGCTGCAAAACTGACAGAAGCTCTTCTTTCCAGAGTCCTGCAGCATGCAAACCCAAACAATGGCCAAAAAACTGCCTGCCTGCACAGGCAGCCGAGCAGATCATCACAACAGCATAGTTATTTGTGTGCTTGGCACTGTACATACACATGTCTATCTCATCATGTCACATGTCACTTCGGGTATCCTTTAATAAATCAGGGTCACATAATTCATTATTTGTTGTTTTAATCCCATTGTTTAGCTGAATTGCTCAGAGATTTAGGTGAAGGTATATGGCCTCTTCACCCAGTGATCCCACCAGTGGTACTCACATTTAAGTTTGATATTGGGGTACCAGGAGTGGATTCTTTATATGTTTAAGGTGGGCAATACATACTGTATATCCTTTTTTTTTCCCAATCAATATCTGACCAATTATATAACTTTCATCAAATCTATCTTTCATCTATTGCATCAGCATGTTCAGATTATTCACTTTTGATTGCTTTATCGATCAAAAGTCTGAGTAGACATGTTTAGATATCCCCATTTGAGGGGGTTGTCGCAGGAGCAGTGGGGGATCGATGACCTGTAGTGCTGCATTGAGTGGCACTTGATACTTGATAGAGTTTTGCTGAAATTTAGTTTGTCATTATAAGGTCTAATTCCAATATATGGCTAGCTTCCGGCAAGGTCATAAAACATTCTCAGCAAATAATTTTTGAATTTACTGTTAGTGTCTGAAATGTGATACTTTTCCAGGTTGCAAACGCCAGTATTGACAAACTGACTACCTGAAGAGGAACCATACCGAAAACAATGTAATGAATAAAATTGATTTTATTTTTTTTTATTTGACAAAATTCATTTTTAAATGATATAGTCAGTGTTTTCCCATTGTAAAATCGTTCCTCACCCTGATTTTGATTCTATACAGGTGGTGACATCTCTACTGCTGGCAGGTGCATCACTACGGAATGTATGTTTACTAAAGCCAGTAGAAATAATAATTAGTCTCCCAGAATGCTCAGGGGGGGGGGGGGTGAGAGTTCCACACAACTAGGCAACAGCCGAGGCCAAGCATCACTCGTATGGTGGGGTTAAATACCAATATACAGAAGTATATAGATATAGGTAGTGTAGTGTTTATGATGCTGAAACCAGGATAATTAACATAAAAATGGGTATCCTGATTAGTTTACTATATTCTACTTTATGTCACTACAGGGCCTCTTTGAGTTTGCGTTTAAGAATTTTCGATTTTCTCAGATATCTGGTTCTGTTCATCTATAAGAAATATATTTTTATATTTGAGCAGATTATACACCTTAAATTGTAAGTCTTTTATACACACCTCAGCTTCTTCTAGGGCAGACACCAGGTCCAGTTTCTCTTGCTCCACCTGCTTCTTTACCTTCTCTAGCTCATTCACAGTCTTCGCTGTCTCTCCAAGCTGATCTGTGAGGTCCGTTATCTCCTCTGCAGTGTTAAGAGAATTCAAAAATATGAGAAACATTTGCCAAGACCTTCAGTACCTAAACTAGATAACCATGGCTGGATTTCTGGAAAGGTCACCAATGCCCGGGCCTTGGGGCAGCTACTGCACAAGGGGCGGCTGGGCATGGAAGAGGGCTGGCTTCAAATGGTATAGAGGACTATAAATGGAAATAAGAGGCTGAAAATGTGGAACAATACATGGAAGACAGGAGTTGCTGCCCAATGAACTTATACATAAAAAAGAAGGCTTACTTTACATGTATTTTGAAAAAGGAAGAGGGGGCTTTCCTTGTAACAGTTCGACAACTGTTACACATAGAAGGGGAGCCGCAAGAAAGTTGGCTTAGAGGCGAAGAAAGTATAAATCCGGCCTTGTAGATAACTAGTAGTATATAGCCCTCAAACATACGTTGGAGATTTTTGTTCTCGCGTTTCACTGTCTCCAGCTGGTCCAGGGCCACTTCGTAGGCATTACGCAGCTTGAAGAGTTCTGTGTTGAGGCTTCTGGATTCTTTCAGGGACAGTTCCAGTTCAGTCTGACTCTCCTCGCACTTCTGTTTCCACTCGCTTATAATCTAAAGTGAAAATGGGGAATTATGAATGAGACTCTATTTTCAAACCTTTTTTATATATTCATTCTAATGGCTATGCCAGCTGCAAAAAGTTTAGTGTGGAAATAAAACTCAAGTGAAATATATAAATACTACTTTTCGTTTATGAATATGGTAGCATTATTCATGAGGGGAAATGTTTGACTGGGAAGGTCATGTTTATGTAGACTGAATAGTGGTCATGCGTTTCCCACATCTTAATCCTAGTCTTCTGAGAGCAGGGTTGATGTGTATAAGGCCAATGACATAGTGCCCCACAGTACTTTATGAGCAGGTGTGTGTCCTGCACTTGTGTGGTAACACCCCTTACCTGGACATATCTGGCTCACGGACAGGGCTGCCATCAGAAATTTTGGGGCCCCTCACACATCATAAGGCCTGAGCCCCCCCTCCCTGGTCCACCCACCAGTTGCTGTGCCCGCCCACTAGCCACCCCACCCCGTGTCCGTGCGCAAAGTGCGCTGCTCCAAAAAATGTGCATGGCTCTGACACTGAAGAAAGCGGCATGCTGCAAAAAGTGGGCGTGACCATGACATGTTCTGGATGGAGCCAAATACTAGCAAAATACAGGTAGTCCCTGGTTAACAAATCTGAAAGGGACTTGTAGGTCAGTTCTTATCCTTTATCCGTTCTCTTTTGCCCCCCTCTTTTCTTCCTGTGCCTCTTTTGTCCCCCTCTGTCTCACCTCAGTTTGTGCCTCTTTTGTGTCCCTCTGTGTGACCTCATGTTCCCGTCTCATCTCTTTTCTCCCTGGGCCTCTTTTGTCCGCCTCTGTTCCCCCTGGGCCTCTTTTATCCTCCTGTGTTACCTCTTGTCCCCTTCTGTCTCAGCTCGCCCACCTGTCCTAGCCAGGTATAGGTGCCCCCAGTATAGGTGTCTAGGCATAGGTGTCCCCAGTATAGGTGTCCCCAGTATAGGTAGCCAGGTATAGGTTCCCCCAGTAAAAGTAGCCAGCTATAGGTGGCACCCCAGTATAGGTAGCCTGGTGTAGATGTCCCCAGTATAGGTAGCCTGGTATAGCTGACGCTCCAGTATAGGCCAGCAAAATACAGGTGCTCCAGTATAGGTATTCAACTATAGGTGGTGCCCAGTATAGGTAGCCTGGTATAGTTGCCCCCAGTATAGGTAGCCTGGTATGGGTGGCACACCAGTATAGGTTAGCCAGGTACAGGTGCCCTCAGTATAGGTAGCAAGCTCTAGGCGCTCCAGTATAAGTATCAAAGTATAGGTGGTGCCCCAGTATAGGTAGCCAGGTACAGATGGTGCGCTCAGTAAAGGTAGCCAAGTATAGGTGGTGCCCCTGTATAGGTAGCCAGGTATAGGTGGTGTCCCAGTATAGAAAGTCCACTGTAGTGGGCTCACTCATCTGCTCCCCACGTTCAAGCGATGATGTCACACTTCTCTCAGTGCTGGAACGCGGTGTGCTGGCTAGTGAGCCACAGGCCTGCAGCCAGCACAAGGGGCCCTTCCAGCGCTTTGGGGGTCCCCAGGGCCCCCAGAATCCCTGGGCCCCTCACTGCAGTGTCAGTTGTCCCCTCCAATAGCCGCCCTGCTCACGGGGCTTAACTACAAATCTTGTGGCCCCTCAGGAAAACTTTGATGCGACCTCCCAATGTTCGCACCTATTTCCTTGGTGACCCTCACAGCCTGGGGGCCCATTCTGCAGGTGTCATAAAACAAGCGTGAACATCATAACAATTGTAACCACAAAAACATCTGATCAGAAGGATGGACCCCTTTATTGGAGGAAGGGAAGGTTAATAGATGGGGCACTCTCACAGCTCTGGGCCATTCTGTAGTTGCAGGGGCTGCTCCTCTATTGTTGTGCACCTGGTGGCTTACAAGAAGGAGCCAGAACTTAACTGACCACTGTTTAGGCTGACCAGATGTAGAACAGGAATTCCTTGATTCCCAGTTTGCTATGAGGAAGTACCTTATCAAAGTTCCTTTGCTTCTTATCTAGAGCTGCTGCTGCGGCATTTGACCTCTCCACGTCCAGCATTAGGTCATCAACTTCCATCTGCAGCCTCTGTTTGGTCTTCTCAAGAGAAGAACATTTGGAGTTGAGAGCTTCTGCATGTTCCTCTGCTTCCTGGAGCCTCTGAGCAAGTTTCTTCCTATGGAATTAAAGCATAAAAGAATTGCCTATTGTTCTCCTCAGAACATATAACCCCAAATAACAGTGACTACTTACAACTCAAAATAAATATAAAGCAAAGGAGACAGGCAGAGAAGTGTCACCTAGGTAGTATCAGAAATTGTGAGGAATTGCTGAGAAATACTGCTTGCACAATCGCAGTTGCCCCCTCCAATGCCATGTGAAGCCCCCTCTGCCATGTAGCTCCTCCAGGCACGGCAAACCCTTTCTTACATATGCAACCTCATCTTGGGCAGCAGCTCCCCTCTGTCATGTGCAACCCATTTTCCCATTTACAACCTTCCTTTCCTTCTTGCAGTCTGCTGTTCCATGTTTCTTTAGGCAAAACCTAGGCCATGGCCTGTTTGGCCTTTGCAAACTAACTATGTTTCAGCATGGCCCAGGTAAGAAACCTCTCCAAGTTTGCTGGACCTCTTATGTTCTACCCTTTTGCCAGTATTTTCCAGTTGAGAAGGTGACCTCTTTTTGCAGCTTTTCTTTTTTCTTATTGTGGTTGTAAGGGTTAATAACCAAGTGCTATAAATGACCACCTCTCTGCAGTCACACTGAGGCTCCTGAAGCAGAATACAAAACTTCTGCCTGGCTGTGAGAAGTTGTTTGTAATCATAGAAGAAGAAAGAAGTGAGGAGAAAAATAATAATTCCAACATTTGTATAGCGCTTTTCTCCTGTTGGACTCAAGGCACCAGACCTACAGCCACTAAGTTGCTCTCAGTAGGCAGTTGCAGTTTTAAGGAGTCTTGCCTAATGACTCCTTAATGAATAGGTGCTGGCTTACTGAACAGGAAGAGCGAAGCTTTGAACCTTGGTCTCCTGTGTCAGAGGCAGAGCCCTTAACCATTACACTATCCACTTATCAAAAACTCAACAAATATAGAGCAGGAGCTGAAGAGCATGAGTTGAATGGAAGCCAATAAAAAAAATGTGATATATGAATACCTGAATTTTTGCACTTTTAAAAAGGACCACTACCGTGAAAAAATTGTACAAATGCAAAAGCAGTCCCTGTAAGGCACACTATTATGGCGGTTAGACTGAGCAACTCAGGTTCTAAGTACTTTAGTAATTAAAGAAATAAGTAAGAATCCCCCTATTAGGAGATGAACTAATTCAAAACCTGTCAGATTTTCCTACCTACTGTAAATGAAAGCAACATAGAAAAATAGTAATTTATTGTACATTTTACTCTAGGAGAAATGTGCATTTTATATGTACAGTATGTTTTTTTAAATTTTACTAGTATTTTGTGATAGTGTCCTTTAAAAAGGAACCAGAGACGCCGGACGCTTCTTCCAGCCCCATAAGCCTGGATCGCTCCCACGCAGGGCCGGTTTAAGCAACAATGGGGCCCCAGGGCAAAATAAACCTGGGGGGCCCCCCCAACATATACCCCGAACAAAAATCGGCATTAGGGGACCTTTTTTGCAGCTGGTATAGTCAGGGTGTGAAGCCCCAATCGGTCGATGCTCCACATTCTGGCTATCCCAGCCTGCATGGGGGACAAGGGGTTAAAAAGTTTCAGGAGGGGGGACCCCACATAATTTTTTTTTTTATTTTTTTTTAAATTCCCACACTCTAAACATTAAAAATAAATTGGAAAATAGAAAAAAATGCCAGGGATCTTCATGCAGCCATATTGCGGCTGTACAGCGATCCCTGGCCAAAGCGCTGCTGCTGCGTATGGACCCCCTGGAAACCCAGTCTGGAAATTTATTGCGCTTTCGTTTGATGCATGTAAAATTACACTACCGTTAGGTTTGCTACTAAAAGTGACATTTACCGCATTTAAAAGTATACTTTTTTCCTTCTAAACTTTAAAATCGATTTTCTCAAAAACTATAAGGTCTTTTTGAAAAATGTTTTTTCCTCTTATTCCTAATGATCTCCTTAACATATCCTGCAAATTTAGGGTTTCTAACATTTAAGGTGGATTTGCTATCAACCATTAAAGTCGGCAGGTTTTTAAATGTGTATTTTTTTTCCTTTGAAACTTTAAAATCGATTTTCTCAAAAACTATAAGGCCGATTTGAATTTTTTTTCCTCTTGTAGCCACTGGGGGCCCCTACAAGCTCTGGGGCCCTGGGGCAGCTGCCTCCTCTGCCTCTATGGTAGTGCCGGCCCTGCTCCCACGCCGCCATCCTCCGCTTCCTGAATCCGCCGTTACCGGGTCCCGTCACTTCTGGGGGACGCAGCCAATTGTCTGCATGATCAGGGGATCCCTCCAAATCCTTACGCGTGCGGCTGCGCAGTATGCAGCCACACGCGTAAAGGGTATGCTGGGAGCCCCTGTGATGTGGACAATTGGCCGCGTGCTGACGCCGACTGGCCGGTACCGCCGGATACAGGAAGCGGAGGACAGCAGCGTGGGAGCGATCCGTGCGTATGGGGCTGGAAGAAGCCCCAGGTATGTATAAAATCTTTTTTCTGGCGTCTCTGGTTCCCTTTAAACAAAAGTAGGAATATGTAATTTCAAAACAAAAATGCTTATTTAGGTTAGTCACATAGATATACACATTTATATCATGATGCTATATTTCAGCTCAGATTCACAGATAATTATCAAGAGATTATAGGACTAATGTTGTATTTGTTGTGGTATAATGTTGTATTTATAAAAAAATTTTGCTCCACCCACATAGTGATCAACACAAAATAAACAACTTTCTATATGGGTTTAAAGTGACACTGAAGCAAAAAAATGTATTTGTAGTACTGATAATTACTAGAACATTAGTAGCAAAGAAAATAGTCTCATATTTTTATTTTCAGATATATATCTTTTTTTTTTATAACATTGCATAGTAACTTGCTATTACAAGCCCCACTCTGTATTTTAAACTATAAAACAAGCAGTGCTAATGACCCTTTCAACTTCCTGCAGTAAAATATCTAAATCTGTCTCTGATGCTACGTACACACGATACAATTTTCTGACAGATTTACTTGCAGATTGATTTTTTCCAACATGTCTTATCTGAATTTCGATCGATTTTCTGATCGATTTTCTAATCGATTTCTATAGAAGTAAATGGAAATTCGATCGAAATTCAGAACGGACATGTTGTAATAAATCGATCTGGCAGGGAAATCTGCAAGAAAATGGTATCGTGTGCACCTAGCATGACTGACTTTTTGATGTACAAGTGCTCCAAAAAAATAGCATTGTAGCCAACCCAAGTTGGGTGGGAGGGCTCAGAGAAGCTGTTTTGAATAGATAACAAGTGAAGTGTCTTAAAGTAAGAGGTATACGGAGGCTGCCATATTTATTTCCTTTTAATCAATACAAGTTGCCTGGCAGCCCTGCTGGTCTATTTCTCTGCAGTAGTATCTGAATAACACCAGAAACAAGCATGCAGCTAGTCTTGTCAGATCTGACTTTAAAGTCTGAAACACCTGATCTGCTGCATGCTTGTTCAGGGGCTATGGCTAATAGTATTAGAGGCAGAGGATCAGCAGGGCTGCCAGGCTACTGGTATCGCTTAAAAGGAAATAAACATGGCAGCCTCCATATACCTATCACTTCAGTTCCCCTTTAACTTTCGGTACTGGAAACAACATTAGAATCATTTCTTTGCTACTAATGTTCTATATCTTAGCTGTACTACACATACAATTCATTGTATCATAAGTCTAGTTTCGCCTCAGTGTCACTTTGAGCTTATTGAGGATCATCACTCTTAACCCCAAAAGTCTGTGTATAACAAAAAAGTGTTACTTGCTGCTGGTAAAAAAAAAGGGGCTATACAAAGGACTTTTGTTACTGAGGGCTCAACCAAAAGTTCACTTTAAGGTTAAGTATTATAAACTACTGGATCAGTTACAGAATTAATATCTGTCATGACTACATCCCTCAGGATTAGGACAACATATTTGGCAGCATCAATAAACTACTTACTTGGCTTCCTCCAGCTCTTCTGTGCGCTGAATGGCATCCGTTTCATACTTGGTTCTCCACGTGGCTACCTCATTGTTGGCCTTGGACAACGAGCGCTGCAACTCCCCCTTGGCTTCTTGTTCTTCCTCGTATTGTTCACGCAGGAGATCGCAGTCATGGCGAGCAGACTGGAGCGCATGAGCAAGGGAATTTTTAGCCTAAAATGGAACAAATGAAAAAAAAATATTATATGTAAAAATTTTAGGGTCATTAGTTTTGTCACTTGGCTGGTCCACCGCAGAGTCTTACTTTTGATTCTTCCTCGAGTAGTCTTTTGAGGTCTTCAGACTGTTGCGTGAAGGTCATCTTGCCTCGATTCAGCTGGGAAATCAAAGCTTCCCTCTCTTCCACAACATGACTAAGTTCACCTAATATAATTGCAGAAGAACACATACAGTACAATTGAAATAGAAACCCAAAGTATAAAATTACAAAATTAAATAAATATATTTATGTGCACACAGTGTTGTAGGGCTTCTCATGGCATTCCCTATGCCTGTAGCCAAGTGGTGCTCAGTAGTTCCGGGAAGCGATAAGGAGGTCAGCTGCGTACCTCATGGAGACCCACAGTGGGCCTCATGAATTGCCATGGTAAGAGTAGCGAGCAGAACTCTGGAAAAAAGTGACCCACCTCTTCAGACTCAACCAATGAGCTACTTCCCTTTAGTGTCTGAGTCTCCATGACAACAGCACATTCTTTGATCATGTAGGTTACGTGATGAGAGAGAGTGCTGTAGTCATAGAAACTCAGATACATGGGGAAGGTAGATCGTCAGTGGATCCTGGAGCGGTATGTCACTTCCTTCCACAGCTCCTTGTGTATTCTGCATATGATGGGGAAGGGGGGCATAAATATGGCTATCTATACTTTGGGGGCTCATCAGGCTACCTATACTTTACATTTGTGGCCCTCGATACAATATTTTGTGGCCCCCGCCGGCAAAAGCAAAAGAGACACGGAAGCAAACTATTTTTGCCCATTTTACCTTATAGTTCGCTTCAGTGCCCCCAAGTAATCCGCCGCATCCCCGCCACTAAACGAGGGCTGCAGAGCCCCCAAATCCCCCGGGCAAACATCCACGACTGTGCTGAGGGGCAGAGCTTCCAGCTGCAGCTCTGCCCCTCCTGACGTCAATCGCTGCATGGATCGCCGCCAGTCTCTGTGAAGGAAAAGTTAGAGGGGCGGGCAGAGGCGGCGATCCGCCGCGATTGACGTCAGGAGGGGCAGAGCTGAAGCTGAAAGCTCTTTCCCTTCCAGGAAATGCCGGCGGATTACCCCCCTCTGCAGCCCTCGTTTTGCGGCAGGGACACGGCGGTTTACTTGTAATGGGAGCACTGAAGCGAACTATAAGGTAAAATAGGCAAAATAGTTTGCTTCAGTGTAAATTTGATTTTGAATCGAAATAAAAATCAATGCAAGGGACAGGGGGCGGGAGCGGCTGAATGCGGAAATGACATGCCATCATAACAGTTATATGGGAAGACGGTTCTGTGTGCACATTTGAGGACTTTTTTTTGTGAAATCCCTTATGCGGCCCAGCCTCATCCTGACTTTGCCTCCTGCGGCCCCCAGGTAAATTGAGTTTGAGACCCCTGCTTTACAGGGACTAATCTGGCCACCTATATTGAGGGGGCTACCTATACTTGGGTAGCTACCTATACTTGAGGAGCTAATCTGGCTACCTATACTTGAGGCTATCTGTACTTGGGGGCTAATTAGGCTAACTATATTGGGGGCTACCTATGCTGGGGGAATAATTTTGCTACCTACGGTAGACTAGGGGCTACCTATACTGGGGGGGGGGGGGGGGGGAATAATCTGGCTATGTTTAATTGGGGGCTTATCTGGTTACCTATCAGGGAGGGCTACCTATACTGGTGGGAGGGGATAATCTGGTTACCTATACTGGGGAGCTTCCGATATTGAAAGGCTAATCTGCCTACCTATGGTATATTGGAGAGCTAATGTACTGGAGGGCCCTCTGTCTACCCATACTGGGGAGTATAACTAGATACTTATTTTGTGGTTACCTACAGTTGGGGCTACCTATTACTGGGGTAATGTCTCTAGCTCCCCATACTGGGGGGGCTACCTGGAGCACAAAGGTATTTTATAATTAATTATTGGTGGTGGGCAGGGACGGATCTAGGGGGGGGGGGGGGGGGGCAGACGGGTCTCTTGCCCCAGACGCAGTTTGTTGAATTCTTAAAAAGGCGGCATGGATGGGGAATGGCAGTTTAGGCACCAAAACCTGACCATTAGGCGCCAAAACTAGATGGGGAATGGCAGTTTAAGCGCCAAAACCTGACCTTTAGGCGCCAAAACCTGACCTTGCCCCAGGCGCAACTTGGTCTAGATCTGTCCCTGGTGGCGGGGGCAATCAAAATTTTGCTGTGGGCCTGATGATTTCTAGCTACGTGTGTGTGTGTGTGTGTGTGTGTGTGTGTGTGTGTGTGTGTGTGTGTGTGTGTGTGTGTACTATATACAAACCGTTTTCATTTTGTAGACGAGCCTTTTGAGTTGTGAGATCATTGATAAGCCGAATATTCTCTTCATTCTGAGTTTTCATCTCAGAGAACTGGTCCTCCAGCAGTCGGCACGTCTTTTCAAGGTTAACCTAGATTTATAGACATCGGTATTAATGCCAGTCTTGGTTTTATGAGTGTTTAGATACCTCAGTATCAGTGTTACTATATATATATATATATACAGAGAGAGAGAGAGAGAGATAGAAAGAGGGAGAGAGAGAGAGAGATGCAAATATGGCCATTTTCACTTTCCCCAAATTTTCTAAAGGTTCTAATTTTTTTAAAGGTTTACTTTTTTTTTTTCGCAGATGATACATTTTCTGAAAATAGATGGAAATTTTTCAAAACAGAGAATATTATTGAAAATACAGTACCGGTATATTGAAAATAGTGGGCCAAGAGAAATTTCATGTAGGTTTGTCTTTTGTGCTCTTGCAGCAAAACCATGGTTTTCATGATAAAACAATTTAGTGAATTTTGCAGGCTTATTTCTAATGTCAGTTAGTTTCATGATCTACCATATATGAAACTAAGGTTTAGTAAGCTCCATCGCCAGAATACATTTAATCAACCCATCGGGAGATTTGGGCACAGGGTAAAGCTGAAAAAAAGGCTTACCCTGCTCCAGCAAAAGTCCCAGCAGCACTAATTACTATTCACCCTCCAGGTCGCCATGAGTAGTGTTTTTATAGTAATTTGTGCTCCAACTTCTGACGGCACACAAATTATTAATTGAGCACCAATATAGCTGTAATTCCTATTATGGCTTGTGCCAGCGCTGGCTGCGCCCATATCGCCGGCATTGTATTTACAGCACTGCCCATCACCATCTCTCACCTTAGATTTGGTCACAGACTCCATGTTACTGGCTAGATCATCAATTTCCATCTTCAGTTCAGTCTTCTCTTTTTCCAGTTTTTGCTTGATGCGTTGGAGGTTTTCGATTTGCTCTCCCAACTCAGCCATCCCATCGGCTTGTTTCTTCCGTAAAGTGGCCACAACTGATTCGTGCTGTAGGGTTGCTTCTTCCAGATCACGACGCATCTTCAGGAATTCAGCCTCTCTCTTCTTATTCATTTCCACTTGGACAGCACTTGCTCCTCCTGCTTCTTCCAGTCTCTCACTGATGTCTTCCAATTCCCTTGATAGCTCTGCCCTCTGTTTCTCAATCTTTGCTCTTGCCGTCCGTTCTGCTTCGATCTCTTCATGTAGTTCTTCATTGCTGGCCTAAAGAAAAGTGAAAGAATAGGGAAGTGAAGTGGGTTTGCTTAATTCTTTAGCTTTTTGTTTACAATAAGGTGAGGTGTGTACCTCTGCTGATTCTCTTCCTAACCACTGCTAGTACCTGGCAAACATTAGAATATGTAAGAAGGATCGCTTTTAGGGAGATCTGCTTAGTGAGGTATAGAAGGAGCATGTTAACTGAACATGCGGACAACAAACACCTACTTCAGCTCCTTCTTTGAACTTTGCTAGACGTATTAGAGGTAGAAGCACAAATGGATAGACTGTGAGTTGGACTTGTCTAATGAGGACTGGGGGTGAGGCTCTTCAAGCAGTTAAGCTTGTATTACCATGTCTCAGAGTGTCACAATAGTATACCTTGCATCAAGCTTATTTAACCTATAGATGAATTGCTAAATATAATTTTAATGCAAGCCCACTATGCCCTACACACCATCTACTATGGGAGTGCCTGGCGATTGACTAATTTTGGAAACAGATTGTAAAATGTTTACATTATAAAATGAGCTGGCCTACCCCTCAAGACATAATCATTGCCTACTTGGTATAGTACATGATGGGAATATAAGTGCTACCACTTCGCTTCTGAGGTTGTTTTCACTGTTAAGCGCAGCTCTAATTACTTTGGCAATAATTTTATCACTATCTATCACACCTAAATGATCCATATATAGTTTTCAAGACAAAACAGGCTTTTTGTGCATGATTTTTTTAGCCTTAATTTACCTTATTTTCTATGCATTCTAAAGATAAAGAGAGGGAAATGAAAAAATACACTATTTATCCATTTTCATCCATTACAGCTTTAATGTAAACAGTTCTATTGTACAGTAAACCCACACATTTTATTTGTCTATCACTCCTGATTATTACATCTGTGCCTGATGCATGTTGAATACAAATGAACTGACTCTATACTTTACTCAGTGCTGCCTCTCTCTTCTCCTGTAGTGTTTATTTTACATATGTTTACTCTCTAGTCCTGCCTTTGAATTCCCTGGGGGGTGAGGGGGTTACTGCTAACTATACCAGGAGATTCAGAAACAGTTAGTCAGACTATCTTGATTGGCCACTTTTTGAAGTAACATAATGGACTAGCCACTATTCCAGATACATTAGAACCTTATTTATGATTAATTAAAATCTTCATACTGTATATCTTACAGACTTTAATACATTTTTAAAATTAATGGATGAATAATGGATGGTTATAAGGCTATGTCCTCCACTTCATGTTGTCATGTCATACATGTGGTCAAGGTAACCTTTTTATCATTAATTAGATTTAATATCAAAAATATCATAATATTGTAATGCTTTTAACATACCAAGAGCTCCTTAATTTTCTTCTGTAGTTGGGCATTGATATTTTGCTCATCTTCAATTCTTCTCTGTAGGTCTGACATTTCAAAGTCCTTCCTATGAAATGAATTATGAAATTAACTGTAACTGTAGTGAAAATAACATAATGAATGGAATTGCTTATTGTTTACATTATAAATGTATAGATTATTTAGTCAGTGATTGCCCATTGTAAAATACTTTAATCTCTCTGATTTACATTCTGAAATGTATCACTGGTGGTGACAGCTTTAGTTCTGCCAGATGATCTGTGCTGAATGTTTGTTACTGAGAGCTCTATGAGCAGAGAGAGATATTGCTTACTTGACAGTTGGAGAAAGCGGTTATATCCCACAATGCAACAAGATTCCCAGACAGCAAAATGTCAGAACCTTAGTCATGACATCACACTGTGGGAGGGGTTTCACTACAATATCAACCATACAGATCCCCCTAATGATCTTTTTGAAAAAAGGTAAGGATTTCTCACGGGAAACGGGTTTTATCTACTGCTTGGAATGAAGTTCAATCCTTCATTAAAGTTCTTCTTTAACCTCTCTGGCGGGAAGCTCGACACAGTGTCAGGCTAGCCGCTGCAGGGGATCGCATCGCCCCAGGAGGATTTTTTAAAATAAAATGTGTTACCTTTTGTTAAGCTAGCACTTCGCTAGCTATCTATGCCCCCCAAGTGGCTCCGGTCCCCTCTGATCGCCCTCGATCACCTCCAGTATACGTACCCCCCAGGGATCCCGCGATGGCGCAGCCTCCCAATCAGCACCCGGCTTCGCTATGGGGAGAAGCTGCGCATGACGTTGATGACGTCATGACGTCATGTCCGATCGTCACCATAGTGACGAGGGATGCTAATTGGGAAGCTGCGGCTCTCGTGGGATCGCGGACGGTTGGGTGTTGCCGGCGGCGATCGGGGGGGGGGGGGGGGCGGAGAGGTGCCGGGGGACTTGGGCAGCATAGTTAGCTAGCCTAGTGCTAGCTAATATATAAAAAAAATTTAATTAAAAAAATCCCTCCCGCGGACGCAGCCACTTAAACTGCGTACAGCCAGGGAGGTTAAAGTAAACCTGAGACTGGGGATTTAAAAAATGTATACATACCTGGGCCTTCCTCTAGCCCCCTCTGGCCTGATCGCTCCCACGCCACCATCCTCCGCTGCCTGCAGCCTCTGCAAATTGCCCTAGAAAGTCCTCTGGTCCGGGGTATACTGTGCTGATGCAGACGGGCTGTGTGCACTCCCCCGTCGTTCTCCCGTAATTAGGAGCATACATGGGAGGATGGCAGCATGGGAACAATCAGGCCAGAGGGGCTGGAGGAAGCCCCTGGCATGTAGAAATATTTTATATCCCTCCGTCTCAGGTACACTTTAAAGCACAACACTTATTATCAGGCTTTCAAGTTTGCTGTGTATAACTAGCATCTGACAAAAAGGTTAATGTCAGAACACATTATACATTATAGTCCACAAAATGTGGTGTGTAAAATACAAAAATGCTGGTTATAGAACTCTACAACTACTTGGAAGCTGTTAAAGTAGTCTGAAATTCCAACATAATATTCAATAAAAATGTGTTTTCCTACTTTTTATTACTTATACAGTTATCATATTTGCTTTTATGCACAAGTAATATTGTCTGTCTACAAGTTATAAGTTTCCAAAGTATAGTTTATCTTGCCCTGAAAGCTGCCATTGCATTTTATTCCAGCTGCTTTTTATTATATATTACAATCTGAACTGCGTGTATGGCTGAAGCAGAGATAGCATCTCAGAGTGTTTTGAGTTGTTTACACACAAATATAACAACATTGGAATGTAAACAAATATACTTTTATCTCCAGTCTGGATTTCAAGCTGAATAGCCTTTACATAGCAGGACAAGGTGCTGTGTTTAACTGTCAGTGATATTCTGCTTTAAAAAAAAGTAAGGAATCTTATAGAGCAAAGTAGAAATGCTGACTTTCAGAACACTTTAAGGTAATCCTCTGTCATTTTCAGTAGTTTCTTATCTGGCTGTGTGAGTCAATGGTTTTCATACTTTTTAACCCTTTCATCTCCATTCACTTTGTCATTCTCAAGATCCATAATGGTGTCCTGACACAGCTTCAGATCACCCTCAAGTTTCCTTTTGGTTCTTTCCAGATCGACACGCAACTTCTTCTCTTGCTCCAAAGTTCCTTCAAGCTAAAACACAAAATCAACATAAGTAATGTAATTTTTTAGGCTTTTTTTTATACAGTTTAGCTTCAACATTTGGTTATTGGTCGATATCCATGAAAAATATTAAAATAAGATTTCCTTTGTTGGAGAAAAATTGTTTCAAAGTAAAATAAAAAAAAATACATTAATTTGCAGTTAGACTTAATTACCCTTTAACCGT
This sequence comes from Hyperolius riggenbachi, assembly GCF_040937935.1. Lineage (NCBI taxonomy): Eukaryota > Metazoa > Chordata > Amphibia > Anura > Hyperoliidae > Hyperolius > Hyperolius riggenbachi. The sequence continues at coordinate 206,589,279 of NC_090657.1, read as the reverse complement.
TACACACTTTGAGCTAAATATACAATTTCAGAAGACAATCCCCAGATAACCGGAATGAGCAAAATAGAGGTCATTTGTTTTTTTCCCAATAACTTTGGGTTCAGTAGTAATGTAATGTAATTTAATTTATGACTTCAGCATACCAGAAAAGGCCCAGTCTGTAATATGAGATAATATTGATAGTTGTATGGTATTGGAGGTTGTTTTTATACATGTTTTACAATACAAGAAATTATGAACACCTACATCATCTACTTGCTGCTCCAATTTGGCCTTCATTTTTGTGAGGCTGTTGACCTTGTCCTCTTCAGCCTGGAGATCATCCAGAGTTTGTTGATGAGCTTCTTGTAAAGCTTTCTTCTCTTTGGTCAGCTTGACGATAGTTTCATCCAGCGCAGCCATCTCTTCAGTCAGGTTCTTCACCTGGAGGAAAGTAGGTGACAGCTGTTAAAAGCATGAATTCAAAATAAATCGTTTTTCATATCTTTAAGGTGTAAGAAAAAAATTAAAAGGGGAGCAGCAGATTATAAAAACCGATCAGAGCCGATCCCTGTCAGGGCCTTCAAACTGGTTTTTGGATCTCCTAATGTTAATAAAGGAAGTCAAATCAAACTTTTTGGTTCGTATTTTTACTTGAACATTATTGAAGAGAACACTACAGCATGCCAACACATTTACTATGTTTAAAGTTGTCAGTGTTATTTACCTTGTTTTCTGTAGCATGCTTCTCCTTCTCTACTTTGGCCAAAGTCAACTCAAGGTCATCGATATCCTTCTTCAGCTCGCTGGTCTCATCCTCCAGCTTTCTTTTCCTGGCTGTGAGATCCGAACTCATTTCTTCCTCATCTTCCAGCCTGTCCGTAAGTTCCTTCACTTTTGCTTCTAGCTGAATTTTACTCTTAATGAGTTCATCGCATCTCTCCTCTGCATCTGACAAATTCTCGTTTTCCTATTGTAGGGAAATAAGAATTGGTGATCTTTTTAAAATGTTTTTATATGGAATACAAAATAGAAAGAAAGAATAAAGGCCAAAAGCTAGTAATAATTTGAACAAAAATACTCTGAATACTTTTATACACAATGGGCCATATGCAATTCACTTTTTCACCTGAGTTTTCTCCAAGTTTATATTTTCACATCTTGTAAATAAAATGCCTTTTACACCACTAGCAAACAAACAAATACTCAACATAATTTTGATATTACCTTTTCACCTACTTTTTGGTACTTTTTACATTGCAAAGTGTGAAAAAGTTAATTTAAATTGAAGATGTAAAATTATTTCCTAGGAGAAAACTAAGGTGAAAAAGTGAATTGCATAAGGCCCAATGGGCCATATGCAATTCTCTTTTTCTCCTGAGAGTTCTCTTAAGTGATATTTTCAGAATTGTCAAAAAAAGCCTTTTAAACTATCAGCAAAAAAACAATTATCAAAATAATTTTGATTGTACTTTTTCACCTACGTTTTGGTACTTTTCCCATTGCAAAGTGCTGAAAAGTATTTGAAGATAAAAAATGATCTCCTAGGAGAAAATTCAGGAGAAAAAGTTAATTGCATATGGCCCCATAGCTCTTATTTTATACACTTTGGCCCATAAGCAATTCAGTTTTTCACCGTAGTTTTCTCCTAGGCGATATTTTCACAACTAAATAAAATGCCCTTTAAACCACCAAAGAGCAAAAAAAATACTCAAAATAATTTTGATAGTACTTTTTCACCTAGCTTTGCTACTTTCTTCATTGCAAAGTGCTGTTATTCTAAGTTGAAAATGAAAAATTATCTCCTAGGAGAAAAGCCAGGTGAAAAAGTTAATTGCATATGGCCCTTTTTCTCCTAAATTTTCTCCTAGGAGATATTTTTTCACCCTCTGGCCCATATGCAATTAACTTTTTCTTCTGAGTTTTCTCCTTGGTGATATTTTTTGGTGATATCACCTAAACAACTTTTGTTGTAATGTCTTCGAATTCTCTCCATGACTAACACCGGACCACACGCAACTGGTTATATCTATAGATAATCCACTTACGTCAGCAAAAGTTTAGCTAATTATCACGATTGTGCTATTAAACAATTAATACTGCATAATGGTGTTAGTTAGTTGTACTATTAGCTTGTAGATGTCAGACTCAAAGGGAACCTGAGATGGGGCCCCCAAAAATTGATACATACCTGGGGCTTCCTCCAGCCCCCGTCAGGCCAATCGCTCTCTTGCTGTCTCCCCGGGCCGGCCCAATCTCCCACCAGATGCCCCGGTATATCTTAGAAGTCATGAGCGTGATGGGGAGTGCGCGCAGCTAGACTGCGCATGCACCGACTGAAGCCAACTGCCAGATTTACTGGGCTGCCTAGTGAAGGATCGAGGCGGCTTGGAAGGATGGCAAGGGAGCAGTCGGCCTGAAGGGGGCTAGAGGAAGTCCCAGGTATGTATAGATTTTTTTTCTTCCCCATCTCAGATACAATTTAAACCCCATACACATGCTAGAATAAACTCAGATGAACTGGCTGGACGGGGTTATCTCACCTAAGAATCTAGGGTGTACACATTTTCCACCAGGTCGTTTTAAGATCCAGCATGATGGTAGGCAAATCCTGAATTGCATTAAATACCTCCTTACCTCGCCAACAGAAGTCACTCCATCGTATGAAACACTGTTTACCATTGTAAATGTAATTTTGTATGTTAATAATCCAGTTACAGTTGCGTTCAATCAAATTAAATATTTGAGGCTCACATACTGATTGGACTTGGAGTTGGAGGTCATTCTTCTCCTGAGTAAGGGTCACCAGTTTCTGCTCCACCTCTTTCCTCCGAGTTTCCGACTTCCCCAGCTCCTCCTTTAGCTTCTCAAGTTCTTCTTTCATGTTTTGCAACTCTTTTTCAGTTTCAGCGCTTTTCAGAAGAGGTTTTATCTTGAAGTACAGCTTCATCCATGGCCAGTGCTTGACATTCATGAAGGATCGAACATTGTACTGTATGGTCGTAATGGCATCTCTGTTGTAGAAGGAAAACCAGGGATGAGATGAGGAACATTCATTGCTTTCTCATCTCAAAATGAAGTGATAAAGACTAGCAAGTAGGCAAGCAGATGTACCAAATTTCAGAAATTTGAAAACCCAACTTTACAAGATAACTGCTCCACTAGAGCAAACGATATGCATACGTAATGTAACATCGCCATTGAGTTGGGCGCAAAGTGAGCCAGATGATGGCTCACCCTGCTGTCACTGGAATACCTGGTGGTGTTAAATACTATGGCAAAGTAATCTGGGGTCCCAATTTACCCATGCACGGGCCAGGATTTATAGCATTGCAGCTAAAGCGACTCAGCTTCTCATCCAACTCAGGTTCTATGTTGCCGCGTGCCAAGAAGACCTGCTTCAAAAGATATAATCATATAGCTTCTGTTGTACTCATCTATATTAACTGCCTAACTGCATACAAACATTGTTATTAATCCTTAGGGTCCTTTTCCACTTGCCGCATTTCAATCCGATTTTTTGGATTGGACGCGATATACTGATTGCAAGGGCATTGTGGTTAACAAAGTAACAGTGGTGCATTTTTCCAGTGGTGCGATATGATTTTCACCGAAATGCCGTTCAGTGCATGCTGCATTTCCAAGGTGACATGTGACATGATGAGATAGACGTGTATGGATAGTGCCAAGCACACAGATAGCTAGGCTGTGTTCCTTTTTTTCTTTCTCTGCCTGAAAGAGTTAAACATCAGGTATGAAAGTGACGGTTTCTATCAGGGTCGGGACTGGGTGGTACTGGGTCAAACTATAGCATAACCCTCACCGATAAGTAATTACAGCCATAAAATACTTTCCTGTCAGTAAATGGCTTCCTGGAGCAGGAAAGAAATAAAAATGGTCAATAATTCATAGATTTGAGCTCTGGCATACTTCAATGAAGGTGTCATTGAGCAGAGATAATGCAACAGTAAAAACTTAGAAACTAGATTTAAAAATAAAATAAAACTGTGGGATATCTAAAAAAGTCATTTTTAGGAGGAGGCGAGATACAATTGTTTATCTCATTAGGTTATTCTCACCTCGGATGTACTTTAAGTTGTTGGGAGTGCAACAAAATCACATAACAGTTTAAAATTTTGTTCCACTTTTTTCACCCTTGGAAATTGCAAACCCAATCGTAATGTTAAACCAGCCTGATACCATGCATGATAATTGCATTGCCATAAGTGCAATGTGAAAAGATACAATTGTGAGTCAGCACATTTGCAATTGGAAGTGAAAAATGGGTCTTTACACAAAAGCACTAAAGCAGCTTACTGTATACTCAGATGCCCTTCAAAAGCTTCAAAAGCCTTTTCACATGTTATTTTGTTTGTTTTTATGCTAGTTGTAACATCCAGAGGAAACAACCATACAGACTGAATAAAGAATGCAGTAGAAGCCAGGATCAATGCAACCCTGACATGTGATAACTGAGTGACCTAAAGTCAGAACGGTAAGTCCTTCTAGTTAGTAGTAGCAGTAGGGTATTGTACCGTGTTAGCCATCAGTAAAAGCAAGAAGTTTTAAATCAGGATGATACCATTTATTGGCTAACTACAAATGAATAAGAATAAACAAGCTTTCGGCCTTGCAGCCTTCGTCAGGTTTACATCCTGTTAGTTTGCAAGCTTGCTGTTTTCCCTTTTGATGTTGCATGTATATAAGCTGTCTGTACCACCAGCTTGCAAACTAACAGGATGTAAACCTGACGAAGGCTGCAAGGCCGAAAGCTTGTTTATTCTTATTCATTTGTAGTTAGCCAATAAATGGTATCATCCTGATTTAAAACTTCTTCCTTCTAGTTAGCTGAGTCACATTACAGGACACTAAAATGTTTGTGCATGGTCTGATAATATCTTGTCTGGACTATTGTAACATACTAACAGACTGGCACCGCTCCAGTCTGTACTGAACTAGGCTGCTTGTCTCGTTCAGCTTTCTACCCACTCTTCTTTTGCTGCACCTCTCTGTCAGGCTCTTCATTGTCTTCCAATTAACCAGAGGATCAAACTCTTAAGCTATGTATCCACCAGAAGACAGCAGAAGATGGATTGGAGAACTAACAGTGACCCGCGATCTGATGAACGATTGTTCCTCTATCCATCCTCTGGCATGGGTACGCATGAAAGCACACGATGGTTGCGACAGGATCACGGTGCTTTTGTGAGGGAGTCTTCGGGGATCGAAGAGGTCGCCCGCAATTGTGACCGTCATAATCACCACATGTCGCTAAACATTGTTTAACTAAGTTGAATAATGTTACAAGATGTTGCGCGAAACTGCATAAAATGGTTGCTGGAAAAATCACGTGTTGGGTACAGACGTTTGCTGCTAACCTACAAAGCTTTTCACAAGCTCTCTCCACCGTACATCTCACTAGTTTCCAAATACCACCCAATCTGCAATCTTCGCACTGCACACAACCTTCTTCTGTCCTCCTCTAGAATCACCTCATGCCATTCACATATACAAGATTTATCATCAGCCTCACCACTCTTCTGGAATTCATTTCCAAAACACATTTATCACTCTCCAACCTTTGAAATGTTTAAGTGTTCCCTCAAAGACGCACTTTTTAAGAACTAGAATACACTCTAATTTAGGCTAATCCCCTTAACATCTGGCAAGGTTTTCCACCTTACTAAATATAACCTGAAAATGGACTGACTCTAGGTATACATATTATAAACTACCCCACCTCTACTTATCTACTGGATATGGTGTTTTGTTTTGTTTTGTTTTTTTGCTTTTAATAAAAAAAAAAATTTGTGCTGTGGACAAAATAATATAGAATACCAAAAAGTGCAGAAGGCCCAGAAATCTATATGTGGACAATCAATAAATCAATGCAGGGTCAAAACACCAACAAAAGGCTAAATCCATAAAGTGCATTACAATTTGCCCACTCTGGACTATTCCTCTCGAACTCCCAGACAGTATTGCGATTGCTGCTTCTGCTCACAACCTCCTTCTACCTTCCTCCTATAGGAATTCACATGATTTCTTCCTCTGTCTGGAATCGCTTTCTGTAAAACATTTGTCACTCCTCAACCCCTAAAACCTTTCAACACAACCTTACAACCCTACTACACTTAAAATTAAAAATCTGTGAGATTGGCTAGTTTTGACTAGTTCAGCACCTGCTCATTAGCCTTACCGTGCTGTGCTCACCTTTTCCTTATACAGTGGTTCAAAAAGCCAAATCTTTACTGAATCAGCAGCATCCCATCATGAAGCTGTAACCGTGTCAGTTTCTTGTAGCTCTGGTGGGTCCTAGCTCCCTTACACTAACTACAGATGGATCCCACATGCGCATGCGCTAAGTAGCGATACACTATGGGATTGCCAGAAATAGCAGCAAATGATGTGGCCTGTGCTGGGATGCCACTGACACTTCGATGAGCATTCCTCCTATTCCACTACCTACGGAAAATGTGAACTGTAGGTGGAAAGGCTTATGAGATAGTTTGAAAACAAGTCAGCACAGGCCCAGTGTGTTATTTTAAGGGTAGTATGACATTAAAACTCACCACTTTAGACAAAAGAACAAGACTTTTATTCTGAGGAATCTGACCTAAGCACTCTGTGTAGTCTCAGCCTTACCTCTTTATCCCTCCCGCTCCTTTTACATTGTAAACTTGTTAAGTTATTGCTACCTGTAATTTCTATGTGCTTTGTTAGGCACTGTATTCATTGCAATCACATTTATATGGTATTACACACTCACTATTATTATGTATTTTTACACTGCTGACATCTTCCACAGGGCTTTCAAGATAGTGGTCCATAGATAGTCATGCTATTAAAGGATGTATGTTTCTTCCAGAGTAAAATGGGCCATGAATTACTTTTCTCCTATGTTGCTGTCACTTCCAGTAGGTAGTAGAAATCTGACAGAACCGACAGGTTTTGAACTAGTCCTTCTCTTCATGGGGGATTCTCAGCAACCCTTTTATTCTTTATAAAGCAGTAAAGTGTTGTACCGTGTTAGCCATGAGTAAAAGCAAGAATTTTTGAATCAGGATGATACCATTTATTGGCTAACTTAGAGATGGATAAACAGTGAGCTTTCGACTTATAAAAAGCCTTCGTCGGACTGGTTCCTGACCAAAACTGAAAAACACAGCTTATATACACTGACATACAGAGGAGAAACATTCTTTAGCAAACATAAATGTAATTAGATGCCTTAACTGTTACTGAGGAGGCTTTCCCAGGCATCCTATCTAAATTGATAAGATCAATAGAATCCTCAACATGACCATAAAGCAGACTCTGGTGATGGGGAGACATCGTAAATTCCGAGTTCAAATGGTGACTGGCCTAGTTACATGCACCATTAATTCTAAGCTTAATGGCCCATACTCAAGGGCAACTTTTTGGCATGTCGCTAGCACACGGGAGCGTGTGCGCGACATGCCGGCGACAGCTCGTCGCCAGGTCCCTCCGCATACACACGGCGGAGGGACCTGGCAACTGATGCGGCGGAAGCTGTCGCTGTTGTCCCTCCCCCCGCCGGAAGCGCCGTCTATTTGTTATTATGTTGCTGTCACTAGTCCGCGTACACGCGGACTAGCGACAGTTGCGGCGGAGTTTCGGCGGCGACTGTCGCCAGGCGATTGAAAGTTTCAATCGCCTGGCGACATCAGCGACGGGCGACAGTTCGGGGTGCGTGCCCGTGCAACGCCGCATACTCACGGGCGACCTGTCACCGCAACACTCGCGCACCGCGTGTTGCGGCGACAATTGTAGCCCGTGAGTATGGGCCATAAGAGAATTGTGGCATTTAAAGCCAGCACATGAAAGCAAATAAAATGAATAGTGACAGTGAATACCATCTTACACAGCATATGGCACAAAAATGAATGAAAAGATAGAAAAATTTAAATTAAAAGAATTGTGGCATTTAAAACCCATCGTACCAGCACAAGAAGTTAGAGTCCTTGTTTAAACCATCTTCTACAGTTTTGAACCAATGTATAAACTTAGTTTCTTGTGTTAGTCTCATGTTTCCCGATTTGAAGCCACCCATTAATACAGTGAGGCGAAAATCGCTTAAACTGTGTCCAGGTAAACAAAAGTGTGTTGGTATTGGGAGATCAGTATATTTTGTAATATCCTTTTTCCTGCTGTTAATAGTGGATCTGTGGTGTGTCATGCGATCACGCAGTGGTTGACTTGTTTCTCCCACATAAATTCCTTTGGGGCATTTTGCACACATGATCACGTATACCACATTAGATGAGTCGCAGGAAAAGGTGCCTTGTACTTTGTATTCCTGTTGTGTACCTGGTATTAGTATTCTGTCAGTGGAATGGATGTGTTTACAGGTCCCACACTTTTTCCCTCGGCAGGGGAATGTTCCATTCTGTTCTTGCCTATTTAAGGCACGCCTTACTATCATTTGCTTAAGATTGGGTGGCTGTCGGAACGCTAGTAGGGGAGGTTCAGGGAATATCTTTTTCAGTCTCTGATCCTTGTGTAGAACAGGATGAAGTTCTTTTGCAATCTTTCTTAAGATTTCCAGGCGTGGGTTGTAGGTGACTACCAGTGGGACACGGCTCTCTTCCTGGCTCTGCTTGTACTCCAGGAGCTGAGTCCTAGGGATGTTGTTAGCTTTCTTGATTTGGGTCTCAGCCATTGAGGATTCTATTGATCTTATCAATTTAGATAGGATGCCTGGGAAAGCCTCCTCAGTAACAGTTAAGGCATCTAATTACCGGTACATTTATGTTTGCTAAAGAATGTTTCTCCTCTGTATGTCAGTGTATATAAGCTGTGTTTTTCAGCTTTGGTCAGGAACCAGTCCGACGAATGCTTTTTATAAGTCGAAAGCTCACTGTTTATCCATCTCTAAGTCAGCCAATAAATGGTATCATCCTGATTCAAAAATTCATTCTTTATAAACACATTCCCTGCAAATGATGTATGATGCTCACTGCACACCTGTTTTTGTTAGTTGGACAGAGCAACTGCCATTCGCAAAGTGCTTATTAAACTAAACAAAACCATGAGAAACCCCCATGAGGAAAGGCTAGTCCAAAACCTGTTGGTTCTACTACCTACTGTAAGTGACAGCAACATCGGAAAAAGGTAATTTCTGGCTCATTTTACTCTGGAAGAAACATGTTTCTTATTTGTATATGTTTACATGTATTTAAAATTTTACGATTTACGATAGTGGTCCTTTAAACGCAACCATAGTCTAAAGCAACATACACACTTATGAAGCATGCCATGCAATGGGGATAGGGACCTGATCCCTCGGGTAACATTGCAGAACCGAGACTGTACAGACGTGTCACTAGCCTAAGTGTTCTGTTGATATTTGGGTGGTGTCATTATCAGCTGCCTCAGCCACGTTTTAAGGGTGCGTACACACATCCAAAGTTACCACTTCCATATAGTATGAGAACTTACCTACACAATCTACATGACCTTCTTACTACATGGAAGTGGTAAAGGCGGTCTGTCATTAGCCAAAATTGGATGTGTGTACACACCTTTAGGCTAATTTTTAGGTGGACAATTTCATTTATCTGTATGTTTTTGGGATATAGAAGAAAAGAGTGCCTGTAGAAAACAAGTGCAAACATGGTGAGGACATACAAACTCCATACTAATAGTGTCCTGACTCAGATTAGACCTGGGGACCTCTCTTTAAGTGCTATCTATTCAATATATATATATATATATATATATATATATATATATATATATATATATATATATATATATATAAATATATATATAGCCCCACTGCAGTCCATCACGAATGCGGCAGCCAGAATTATCCACTCCTACCATCGCTCCACCAGGGCGGCTCCCCTCTGTGAATCCCTCCACTGGCTTCCTATCCAGTCCAGAATCAGATTCAGGATATTGTGTCTGACCTACAAATACACACCAAGCCGCTCACTCCACTCCTCCAATGAACTTTGCCTGACCGTCCCCCGCATCACCCAGTCCCATGCACGCCTCCAGGACTTCTCAAGAGCCGCTCCAACACTATGGAACTCCCTACCTCCACCTATTAGGGCAGCCCCCTCCTTCAACACCTTCAAGAAGGCACTCAAAACTCACCTTTTCACTCTGGCCTACCACCCCTCACAATTGCTCTAAGCTCACAGCTGAACGCTAGTCCCCTTACCTTTCGTGTCCCTACCTCCCCCTATAGATTGTAAGCCTTTGGGCAGGGTCCTGCTCCTTTTGAGTCCTACTTGATCATGCAAACCCATGCTATGCATTTGAGTGAACCTAACTTGCCTAATCTCCATGCTCCCATCCAGTGACTGACTAAGCATTACCTTGTACTCATACTGTGCTGTGTGATCTGGTCTTTCTTGTACTCATGTATTGTCATATTGCTCTATGTATGTATATATATATAGACACACACACACACACACACACACACACACACACACAGTGGGTTGCAAAAGTATTCGGCCCCCTTGAAGTTTTCCACATTTTGTCATATTACTGCCACAAACATGAATCAATTATATTGGAATTTCACATGAAAGACCAACACAAAGTGGTGTACACATGAGAAGTGGAACGAAAATCATACATGATTCCGAACATTTTTTTTACAAATAAATAACTGCAAAGTGGTGTGTGCATAATTATTCAGCCCCCTTTGATCTGAGTGCAGTCAGTTGCCTATAGACATCGCCTGATGAGTGCTAATGACTAAATAGAGTGTACCTGTGTGTAATCTAATGTCAGTACAAATACAGCTGCTCTGTGAGGGCCTCAGAGGTTGTCTAAGAGAATATTGGGAACAACAACACTGTGAAGTCCAAAGAACACACAAGACAGGTCAGGGATAAAGTTATTGAGAAATTTAAAGCAGGCTTAGGCTACAAAAAGATTTCCAAAGCCTTGAACATCCCACGGAGCACTGTTCAGGCGATCATTCAGAAATGGAAGGAGTATGGTACAACTGTAAACCTACCAAGACAAGGCCATCCACCTACACTCACAGGCCGTACAAGGAGAGCGCTGATCAGAAATGCAGTCAAGAGGCCCATGGTGACTCTGGACGAGCTGCAGAGATCTACAGCTCAGGTGGGGGAATCTGTCCATAGGACAACTATTAGTTAAGCACTGTACAAAGTTGGCCTTTATGGAAGAGTGGCAAAAGAAAGGCATTGTTAACAGAAAGCATAAGAAGTCCCATTTGCAGTTTGCCACAAGCCATGTGGGGGACACAGCAACCATGTGGAAGAAGGTGCTCTGGTCAGATGAGACCAAAATGGAACTTTTTAGCCAAAATGCAAAACGCTATGTGTGGCTGAAAACTAACACTGCACATCACTCTGAACACACCATTCCCACTGTCAAATATGGTGGTAGCAGCAGCATGCTGGAGGGGTGCATCCCTTCAGCAGGGACAGGGAAGCTGGTCAAAGTTGATGGGAAGATGGATGGAGCCAAATACAGGGCAAACTTGGAAGAAAACCTCTTGGAGACTGCAAAAGACTTGAGACTGGGGCGGAGGTTCACCTTCCAGCAGGACAATGACCCTAAACATAAAGCCAGGGCAACAATGGAATGGTTTAAAACAAAACATATCCATTTGTTAGAATGGCTCAGTCAAAGTCCAGATCTAAATCCAATCGAGAATCTGTGGCAAGATCTGAAAACTGCTGTTCACAAACACTGTCCATCTAATCTGACTGAGCTGGAGCTGTTTTGCAAAGACGAATGGGCAAGGATTTCAGTCTTTAGATGTGCAAAGCTGGTAGAGACATACCCTAAAAGACTGGCAGCTGTAATTGCAGCAAAAGGTGGTTCTACAAAGTATTGACTCAGGGGGCCGAATAATTACGCACACCCCACTTTGCAGTTATTTATTTGTAAAAAATGTTTGAAATGATGTATGATTTTCGATCCACTTCTCACATGTACACCACTTTGTATTGGTCTTTCACGTGGAATTCCAATAAAACTGATTCATGTTTGTGGCAGTAATGTGACAAAATGTGGAAAACTTCAAGGGGGCTGAATACTTTTGCAACCTACTGTATATATATATATATATAATTTATAGTTGTATCTTATTTTGTACAGTGTCACTGTTGATGATGGTGTTGTAAATCAATAACAATATTAATAATGGTGACGATAAGAGATAACAGGGGATTCTGTACAAAGAATGCTTGGCCCCTTTTTATCTCAGTTAAGATATATGTTCTAACAAAGAAGACACTCTTACTGAAAGCCTGATTTCAACTTTCAGGTCAAATGACAAATAATACATAAAGGGGCAGGAATGGGCATGTAATTAAATGGCGTTAACTAAAACCTCTTAAGAAAGTCACAATTCTATTCCACACTTGTCGACAGTCACAGAACATTCAAAATTGGTGTTTTTATCATACTTGTAAATCAATGAATAGCTCCTCAGTCCCTGATGTCACACAATGTAAGCTAACTGTTCTGCATTATACATAGATGTTTATAAAAACAAGCACCTCCTTTCGGCCATCTTCTTAAACTCCTCCCTCATGAGGTACCCTCTACACAGCGCCTGTGTGCGGGTGATGAGCTGGGCAAGTCGTTCATCTCGCATTTCCTCAAGGACTCCCAGGAGGCCAGCTTTGAAGAACACCTGGAAGAAAAAGGGAAGAGCTTTTAAATCAGTTTTCAGATGTACACTTGTGCTTGTTGCCATTGGCTAACAATCCATCTCTCCAGGAACCTGAAGAGCCTGTAGTGAATTGCCACAAATTGTCTAGAGGTAAAGGCACATTATATAGCCTCAAATATGTAACTAGATACATTTTCTCTATAAACCCAATGTTGGAAAAAAAATTATCCCCAGTCTTTGTATCCTCAGTCTTTCAGTCACTGAAATTGCATCTCTAACTTTTAACATCAATTACATCTTATCCACTTGAGGATCGCAGTGTTAAACCTCCCTAAAGACCAGGCCATTTTTGTTAAATTGGCCACTGCAGCTTTAAGGCCAAGCTGCAAGGACGCACCACTCAGCATACAAGTGATCCCCCCCCCCCCTTTTCTCCCCTCCAACAGAGCTCTCTGTTGGTGGGGTCTGATCGCGCCCCCTGTGTTTATTTTTTTTTTTAAATAAATATTTACTTTATTATTTTTATAATAATTTTATAATAAATTTTACAACATTTTTTTACCCCACTCCCTCTCTCCCCCACCAGCCAATCAGCGCGATCGGCTGTCATAGGCTTCAGCCTATAACAGTGGATCACTTCTGCATCAACAGAGGGGATAGCACTGCCCAGGCCCGGATTTACCTCAAAGGAGCCTATAGGCACAGATGTCTTGGCACCTTACACTTCACGCTCCATGAACCTACAAACCCCTGCCGAACTGCACCGCAAGTGTCCCAGCTGTCACTTCTACCTTACTTCCCTTCCCATCACAGGTAGCTACAGGTGCCCCTTAGTATAAGTAGCCATAAGTAACCTCAATATTAAGTAGCTAAAGGTGACTGAAGGGAGCTTTTGTTAGTGGAATGCCAAGAGCAGGGGGTGTAATCCCTCATTTAAACTCTCATCAGGACTCTGCATAGAGAAGGCAGGAGGGCAGCACTCAGGAAGGGGAGTGAGCCGCCCCTCCATCATCAGGCGCCTGTAGGCACGTGCCTACAGTGCCTTATGGTAAATATCTGGCCTTGGCGCTTAGATTGCGGCGCTGCACAGCCTAATTAGACAGCGGTTTTGCCGTCTAACAGACTCTGAGCGGCCATTGCCGCTGGGAGACTGAAGGCGGAGCAGAAGCACGCACAATCTCCTGCTAGCCCCATAGAGAACCGTTCTCGCCAATTGGTGTGGAGCGGTCCTGGGGCTGCAGCCACGTTCACGCCAATTGGCGTGGAGCAGTCGGCAAGTAGTTAAAGACCTCGTCATATGGACATGAAAGGAAACCTAATGATAGCTGGGTTCTGTTCTATGTATCTTTGTAGATCAAAGACTGTTGGCCAACCTTTGTATGTCCAAATTTGTACTGGCTGTGATCGATGTCTATAGATCCCAGTAGCTTTTCACAGGCCTTCTTGCTGTCTATGAATTGTCCTTCAGGGATAGCGCTGGCATTCAGGACCTTATACCTAGAAAACAAAATCAATACTAATAATGAATCATTGCTTTTTAAAACACTTTTAAGCACATACAATTATTTACTGCACTGGGATAAACTGTCATACACCAGCGGACCATGAGTGAACTACACTTTAAAACAACCCTCATGACACCATTTTTGTGGTCCTTCTTAAATACCACTCAGGTTACTCTGAGCTTAAATTAAAAATTAACCAGTAGACCGTTGTATCTTGCTTACCGTGGTTTAAAGTCTCCATAAAGGACTCGGCTTGGAAATCCCTTTCGGCAAATGCGGATTCCCTCTAGGACACCATTACAGCGTAACTGGTGGATGACAAGTTGGTTATCCATCTCCCCTGTAAAGAGAAGGATCAAGATTTTTTGAGCATTCCACTTCCTCTGAATGGAAAACTGATCTTTGAACTATGTGGGACAAACAGGATTGTATTGACTCTTTTAGGGGCAGTGAATAGATTGGATTGAAGGCAATTCACAGTAGACTGGAGAAAAATGTTGATGCTGATGGACCACAACATGGTTCTTCATGCTGAGGAATTCCCATACAGCTATGTACATATGCTATACTAAATTCAGCCAAAGTAGCCATTTGAGGCAATGTAAATAAACATCTTTTACATCCTACCTCATTGGCTGTCTCAGACAAGAATCAAGTGTGTATATAGTTGTCGCCTGAGCTGGTTTAAAGATTTGGCATGCCAAATCTTGTCCACATCTTGACCACCATGCTCCAAGCTTTAAAACATTCAAAACACACCTTCAGACAAGCATATAGTCTGTTACGGTCACCCTTCAGAGACATACAGTATCTGTATCAGATGTAAAGACTTGCTGCCTCAGCAATTTAGCCCCTTCATCTCCTTACCTAATGTCTCCACCCAACTATCCTTTAGATCGTAAGCTCTCAGTGATGGGGTTCTACCCCCTATTTTTTTTCACGCATAAACTACGTATGTACTTTGTATTTGTGTTGCTTAATTTTATGATTGTAGCAGAGGCGGACATAGGCCCGTGCAGGCCGTGCAGCCGCACAGGGGCCCCATGTCCTGTAGGGCCCATGCAATTGCCCCAGTTAACGCCTACATTTTCCTCTAGATTTTTCTCCATGTATTTCTCTCTGAAACTCACGAGAAACAATGATAATAACTTGTGCTCCAGTCATATACGAGTTTAAAATGTATGCTACATTAGTACAGTGCCTACAGAATGTGACCTAGTCTCATGCACTTTTATCTTATCAGCATTTGGATCCAACCATGATCTGTCATGACCACGCCCACTCACATGGGGCCCGCTTCATTTATTCTGCACAGGGGTCCATTGTTGGCTTTGTCCGCCACTGGATTGTAGTATGTCAGTTATCTATGTATCAATCGTTCCCACTGTTGTCTCTTCTGTACACCGTACAGTGACACAAAAGATGGTAGCAGTACAGAAGTAAAAAATAATAAGCATTTGATTAAAGGGAACCAGAGGCCCCAGAAAAAAGATTTTATACATACCTGGGGCTTCCTCCAGCCCCATACGCACGGATCGCTCCCATGCCGCCGTCCTCCGCTTCCTGTATCGGGGCGGTACCGTGGTCCCGTAGGTGCGGCCAGTCGGCCAGTCGGTGGCAGGATGCGGCCAATTGTCCGCATCACAGGGGCTCCCGGAATACAGTTATGCGTGCAAGGGTATGGAGGGAGCCCCTGCTCATGCGGACAATTGGCCGCGTCCTCCGGAAGTGACGGGACCCGGTACCACCGATACAGGAAGCCGTGGACGGCGGCGTGGGAGCGATCCATGCGTATGAGGCTGGAAGAAGCCCCAGGTATGTATAAAAGCTTTTTCTGTTTTTTTTTTAGTTCCTCTCTGGTTCCCTTTAAAGGTTCTGCAGAGTCCACAAATACGATCTGTGTCGCTGTTTTTGGAAAGCAAGGCAGGTTGGTCTTGTAGTCATTGTTGATACTGGGTGTAAAGTTTACCTGGCGTCTTAGTTTCATTTGGAATAAGGCAACGGACAAAGTGAGGATGAGTGGTCTTTAAGTTGGTCATCAGTTTATTCAGATTTTCCTGCAAAGTACAGAAGGAGACATTGACGGAGGATGTGACCCTGTATTGGGTCACAGCAATGGCAGTAATTAATTATTTTATCTTACGTACTCGGAACATTGCTGACACGGTCTGGAAAGAGGACCCCTTTTTCTTGCTCCCTGATTTACCTCCAGCACCTGCATATTTAAAAAAAAAGATTGATCAGTGTCCAGAAAATTATGTTTTCTTTAGAAAGATTTGTCTTCATTGGCCTTGATGCACCAAACTTTTCTCAAGGGCTGTCACACCTTATATTTGTGTCATGTTATTATTATTATTGATTTATAAAGCGCCAACATATTCCGTGGCGCTGTACAAAGTAAGAAACAAACATGGGGTACATAATAATACAGACAATTGTGTACAGTACACTAATATACAAGATACATAATTAGTGACAAAATACAAAAAAATGATACCGCATACAGAATACAAAATACAGAATTGGTAATGACAGTGATAAAAATAACATGATGAATAAAATGTATAATGATTTCCAAGACAAAAAAGGGGGAGAGAGCCCTGCCCTTGCGAGCTTACAATCTAAAGGGAATGGGGGGAAACAAGAGGAGGGGTAGTATATGATAAAATATATAAAGGCAGTGTTTTTTAGGATACCTAGTAGGAGTGCAATTTGGTCTTAGGACAAAGGGAAGTGGCTTAGGGTAGCGCATATGCTTGTCGGAACAAATTCCTTTTTAGAGAGCTTTTAAAAGTAACAAAGATTGGCAAGTGACGGATGTGTTGTGGGAGGGGATTCCAGAGGAGGGGTGAAGCGCGTGCGAAATCTTGTAAGCGTGAATGTGAGGAGATGATTCTAGAGGAGGACAACAGAAGATCGTGTGCAGATCTGAGATTGCGATTGGGTTTGTATCTGGAAATTATTGAAGATTTGTACTGAGGAGAGAGATTGTGGAGAGCTTTGTAGATTAGGGTTAGGAGTTTGAACTGGATCCTCTGCTTAATTGGCAGCCAGTGAAGAGCTTGACAGAGAGGGTCAGCAGAGGAAGATCGAGAAGAAAGAGGCATGAGACGAGCAGCTGAGTTCAGTACCGACTGGAGCGGGGCCAGTTTGTTAGAAGGTAGTCCACAAAGTAGTACGTTGCAGTAGTCCAGACGAGAAATTATAAGAGCATGTATTAACATTTTGGTTGTGTTTTGGGCGAGAAAGGGACGGATGCGAGATATGTTTTTGAGTTGGAGATGGCAGGAGCTGGTTATGGAGTTAAGATGAGGATGAGGAATAAAAGAGAGAGAAGAGTCGAATATTACCCCCAAGCACCGTGCTTTGGGAACTGAAGTTATGGGAGTGTTATTAACATTTATAGTTACTTCAGGCAGAGAGGTGGCCAGAGACGGTGGAAAAATTATTAGTTCCATTTTACTCATATTAGGTTTTAGAAAGTGAGAGGACATGAAGGAGGATATAGCAGACAAGCAGTCAGGAACACGTTTGAGGAGGGAGTTAAGGTCTGGGCCCGAGAGGTACAGTTGCGTATCGTCTGCATACAGGTGGTATTGAAACCCGAATGAGTTGATTAAGTCACCAAGACCGTGCATGTAGATGGAAAAGAGGAGGGGACCAAGGACAGAGCCTTGAGGAACCCCGACAGACAAAGCATGCGGAGAAGAGATCTGATCTGTGTAGGAGACTGTGAAGGACCTTCCAGAGAGGTAGGAAGATAGCGTACGTTAAAAAGGGGCGCTGGGAAAAAAGGGCGCCGGGTTTTTAACGATAAGCATGGATAACGTTTAAAAATGAATTGTACTGTATTTCGTTTAAGATTAATGTTTTTTAAAGTTATAAATCATTAAATAATGTGCATTAAATCGGCAATTGTAAAAACGTTAATCTTTCGTTTAAATACTGAAACGTATAATAACGTTAAAAAAAAAAATTACTAAGTAACCCTCCCTGTATCTACCCCTAACCCCTAGACCCCCCTGTTGATGCCTAAACCTAAGACCCCCCCTGTTGGTGCCTAAGTAACCCTCCCTGTACCTACCCCTAACCCCTAGACCCCCCTGTTAGTGCCTAAACCTAAGACCCCCCTGTTGGTGCCTAAACCTAAGACCCCCCTGTTAGTGCCTAAACCTAAGACCCCCCTGTTGGTGCCTAAACCTAAGACCCCCCTGTTGGTGCCTAAACCTAAGACCCCCTGTTGGTGCCTAAACCTAAGACCCCCCTGTTGGTGCCTAAACCTAAGACCCCCCTTTTGGTGCCTAAACCTAAGACCCCCTGTTGGTGCCTAAACCTAAGACCCCCCCTGTTGGTGCCTAAACCTAAGACCCCCCCTGTTGGTGCCTAAACCTAAGACCCCCCTGTTGGTACCTAAACCTAAGACCCCCCCTGTTGGTGCCTAAACCTAAGACCCCCCTGTTGGTGCCTAAACCTAAGACCCCCCCTGTTGGTGCCTAAACCTAAGACCCCCCTGTTGGTTTTTTCGTTTAAAAATAATGTTAAAAAAAAAAATGTACTGTTTTTCGTTTAAAAATAATGTTTGAAAAAAAATATTGTACTGTTTTTCGTTTAAAAATAATATTTAAAAATGTATAAATCATTAAATAATGTGTAATCATGAGAAGCAGTAATAAAACATTAAGTCTCCGGGCGCCGCTTTTAAAACGTTATTTTTCTCCGGCGCCCTTTTTTCCTATCGGGCGCCCATTAAACGATATTTATTATAGGAGTGAATGGCGGCGCCCGATTTGTCCATTAGCCTCAGGCGCCCGAATTTACTGTTACCAGGAAGATAACCATGTGAGAGCAAGGCCCTTTATTCCTACATTTGAAAGTATTTGTAAGAGTAATGTGTGGTCGACCGTATCGAATGCTGATGATGACAGATCAAGAAGGATGAGTATGGAAAATTGACCTTTGGATTTAGCTGTAAGAAGGTCATTGGCCACTTTGGTAAGGGCTGTTTCCGTGGAGTGGTTGGAGCGAAAGCCAGACTGGAACTGATCAAGTAGGGAGTTAGCTGATAAATAATGGCTTAATTCTGCATGTATGTGGCGTTCAATTAGTTTGGATGCAAATGGGAGAAGTGAGACTGGGCGGTAGTTGGCGAGTGTGGTAGGAACTAGAGATGGTTTTTTAAGTAGTGGTGTCACAACAGCCTTTTTGAGTGGCGACGGAAAGATGCCAGTGGAGAGGGACAGGTTAAATAGCGATGTTAGTGCAAGCATGAGAGATTAGGATAGCTGCGGAATGAAATGGGAGGGAATAGGATCCAAAGAACAGGTGGTTAGATTAGCTTTGGATATTATAGAGGAGAGAGAATGTTCAGAGAGTGTAGAGAAGGCAGTTAGAGAGCAGTCAATGAGAGGTAATGTTATCATTATAAATATCAGTATAATAGCTTACTCAGCACCCAGTAAAATAGTATTGCTAAAAAAACAAACAACTGGTCTCTGGTTAACTTAAGCCTGATATTACATTTCTTAGGTACTTTTTACCTTTCTAGGAACTAACTAGATATTACGTGGGTAAAGAGAGACAAAGATAAGAGGCATGATTCAGTCTAGTAAGAAAATGATTTGCTCTCTGACTGTGTTAGAACTATTGCTCAATTTTTTACCCATTTCATTCCCTTTAGTAATGCTTAGGATTGTTGGTGGACATCTTCTATTGCTTTTGCCAAACTTTATTTTGCAGCACACATCACTCATCACTTATGGCTTGACTAACTCTTAAATAGTAACATTTAATGAATGTTTAATTAATCAGCAAATCCTTGTATTTTTAAATAAACCAATTTATTAACAGTTAATTGCCCATGCAAGCTGGTATTGGCCAGGAAGTCAGAGTTTGTGCACATAGTCCACTTCTGAAAATACAAACCTACAGAGAAGGTCCAAAGGTAGTGTCTGTGACTGTGAAGTATAAGGTCATGAGTTTGACTCTTGGGTCAGAAAAAACTCCTAAACCTACATGGTACTTAACATGGAGGTGGTACCCTGCAAAGGGGTTGGGAAGTCTAGCCCCTCTTGCTGAGCACCATTATCCTAATGATAAGTTCAAGGAATCTTCTCCACCTTCATATGTTCCAAGAAAGAGATAGACATGGTGAAATCTGTAATACTGTGGGAGCAGAAGTGGAGTTATACTAAATATCAATAGGCATAGCTTACCACCATCTGCAGTGTCAAAACTTGCATAGAGCGATGCAAGAAGCTTGAGGGAAGCCTTTTGGTACAGGCCAACCACAGTCTCATTCAGAGGGTCCTTATTCTTGTCCAGCCAACCAGTGACATTATAGTCAACGGTACCGGCATAATGAACCAAAGAGAAGCTGGCTTCGTTCTTGCCTTTGCTTGGTTTTGGTTTCTGGAAATTGGGAGACTTCCCAAGGTGTTGGTCATAGAGCTTGTTTTTGAAGGTAGCATCGGAGGCCTTTGGGAACATGCATTCCTCTTCAAGAATTGAAAATATTCCCATTGGCTGCATAAAAACAAAAAATTAAAGGACATGATTATAATTTAATTTATTAATCTCGTGTTAAATTAAGCAGCAATGCTGATAGCAATAAAATCAATTGAGCTGTCAAGTTGGAGGATCTTAGTTTTTCCAAATGACTTCATAATGAATAATATTTTATAATAGTTAAAGAACCCAGTTAAGATAAAGCACTTATTTGCTTTATCTGCAGACAGGGCCGGCGCTACCATTAAGGCAAAGGAGGCAGCTGCCCCAGGGCCCCAGAGCTTGTAGGGGCCCCCAGTGGCTACAAGAGGAAAAAATTTTTTTTCAAATCGGCCTTATAGTTTTTGAGAAAATCGATTTTAAAGTTTCAAAGGAAAAAAAAAATACACATTTAAAAACCTGCCGACTTTAATGGTTAAAAGCAAATCCAGCTTAAGTGCTAGAAACCCTAAATTTGCAGGATATGTTAAGGAGTTCATTAGGAATAAGAGGAAAAAACAATTTTTCAAAAAGACCTTATAGTTTTTGAGAAAATTGATTTTAAAGTTTCGAAGGAAAAAAGTATACTTTTAAATGCGGTAAATGTCACTTTTAGTAGCAAACCTAACGGTAGTGTAATTTTACATGCATTAAACGAAAGCGCAATAAATTTCCTGACGGGGTTTCCAGGGGGTCTATATGCAGCCACAGCGCTTTGGCCAGGGATCGCTATACAGCCACAATATGGCTGTATGAAGATCCCTGGCATTTTTTCCTGTTTTCCCAATTTTTTTTTTTTTTATGTTTAGAGTGTGGGAATTTTTTTTTTTTTTTTAATTATGTGGGGTCCCCCCTCCTGAAACTTTTTAACCCCTTGTCCCCCAAGCAGGCTGGGATAGCCAGAATGTGGAGCTCCGACTGATCGGGACTTCACACCCTGACTATACCAGCTGCAAAAAAAGGTCCCCTAATGCCGATTTTTGTTCCGGGGTATATGTTGGGGGGGCCCCCAGGTTTATTTTGCCCTGGGGCCCTATTGTTGCTTAAACCGGCCCTGTCTGCAGAGACAGATTAAGGTGAAATGGGGCCTTGGGCAAGCAGCAACTTTGGTTCCACCCTTGATGGCCACCTAGCTTTTGTGGTAAGATTTGTTGGGGGCTAGCATACACAGGGCCCCTAGATCCTTACCAGGCCTAAGGCAACTGCCTAAGTTGCCTTGTGGATGATCCGGCACTGATTAAATATAATTGTGTATTATTGTAAACGGAGCATATCTCCTCCCTATAATCTCCTTTTCTCTGTAGTAAATACATTTAGCTCACGTCCTCCATGTTCCTATTAAATTTAATGGTGTTTCTCTGCACTCTCTCTTGTTTCAGAATACTATAGCTGTGAATAAGTACCAAAACGTATCCACACATTTAAGATGTGGTGACCAAATAATGCCCTCCTTGCATCTAAACATCCGTACATGCACTAAATTAATGGCATATGTTTAATTAAGGCTCCGGGAAATTTGGGCGCAGTGCAAAGCTGAAAAATGGCTCACCCTGCTCCTGCAAAACTCCCGGTGGCGTTAACTACCATTCCCCCTCCAGGCCGCCATGGACTCAGGGATAATTCATAATGCGGCTGCCAGCTATTGCTGATAGCCGAATTACACTGTTTTTATATATATTTATATATTTGGGCTCCGTCTATTGACGATGCCTATATTACTGTCTGAGCGCAGCTATCGCGGTAATTGATATTTTGGGCCGTGGCAGCACCTGGTGCGCCATTTTTGGCTGTCTCGCAATCAATGTTGCCCGAAGGGAACTGGGATTGGGACCCAATCATGGCTGTGCAGACATTTTGTTTGTCCTGTCCAGCGACTTGTCCTGTACTATGCAGGTGGGGGGTAGAACGGCACGTGGGTGACATCACGTAGCGGGTAAGTGTGGAGAACAATGCTCTCGAATGTCACTTTGCCAATGTGATCCACCAGGCTGGATCGCTGGCCAAGCGGTTAAGAGGTATCAGTGACTGCCATACATGCCCTGGATTCTCTGTTAAGTTTCATCAAATTATTTTCTAATCTACCTTCTCAATAAGCTGAATGCAGGAAGCCAAGTCCATGCCGAAGTCAATGAATTCCCACTCGATTCCTTCCTTCTTGTACTCCTCTTGTTCCAGCACGAACATGTGGTGGTTGAAGAACTGCTGCAGCTTCTCATTAGTGAAGTTGATGCACAGTTGCTCAAAAGTGTTGAACTGAAATTGTGAAGAAAAAAGCAAAAAAATGATCACATCCGCTAAAATAAGATCACTTTATGATGTGTACACCAAAACAATAAACTCACATCGAATATTTCAAACCCTGCAATATCCAGGACTCCGATGAAGTATTGACGGGGCTGCTTGGTGTCCAACTGCTGGTTGATCCGTGTTACCATCCATAAGAAGAGTTTTTCATAAACCGACCTGGACAAAGCCCCGATGGAGTTGTACACCTGGAAAATAAGTTTTGCTATATATATATCACTAATCCTCTAAAATTTTTGAAAGTTATTAGGTTAACAATAGTCATTGGCCTCACCTGTTGCACATTTTGGCTCTTGGTCACAAACTCGTTTCCAACCTTGACCCGTGGATTGCACAGAGCCTTCACCAGGTCAGAGGCATTAAGGCCCATCAAATATGACACTTTATCAGCATCTGCAAAATAAAATGAGTGAAATGTAGCTCTTTCTGTTGTGTTGTTTCACTTTTTGTGGATTTCAGCTGGATTTTCTTTGCGATGACTGGAAATAAAAACATTCACTTTCACCCAGAATGGCTTCAACTTCCTGCATCTGAAGGTCATTCTCACGGAAAGTATTTATATTAGATATTATTGTCTTAAAGAGACACTGTAACAAGAAAAAACGTCCCCTGGGGGGCACTCACCTCAGGAGGGGGAAGCCTCCGGATCCTAATGAGGCTTCACCCGTCCTCCTCTGTCCCACGGCGGTCTCGCTGCAGCCCTTCAAAGCCGGCCTGACAGATCCGACAGCCTGTTCAATATTTACCTTTCCAGGCTCCAGCGGGGGCGCTGTTTCGGCTCCTCTGACGGAGATAGGCGGAAATAGCCGATCTCCGCCGGGTCCGCTCTACTGTGCAGGTGCAGGAGACTTGCAGTAGAGCGGCCCGACGGAGAACGGCTATTTCCGCCTATCTCCGTGGGAAGGAGCGGATACTGCGCCTGCGCTGGAGCCAAAGGCTAAATATTTACATCGCCGCCGCTCCGGGAGGATTTTCGCCGTCGATTTTGGGACCGAGGAGGACGGGGGAAGCCTCAATAGGATCTGGAGGCTTCCCCCATCCGAGGTGAGTACCCCCTAGGGGAGGTTTTTTTGTTACAGATTTTCTTTAACAAGCAATGTTATTTTTGATGTCGAAAATATATAAAAAAAAAATGCAATATGCTTGCTAATGCAAAAATTCCAAAAGAAACAGGAATTAATTTCCTTTCATTTCATATTAGGATTCCCATGATTCTATGAAATACTATGGACCCAGGAACCTCATCACTATAAACCAGACAACCCCCTGTGTATAAAAACTTGTTTTCTGACACATTAGCTTCTGTTGTAAAGTGTCAGTGCATCAGATAAGAGTGGGGAAACATACATACATGTTTCAAACATACCGTGCTAAGGGAGGGAGATTGTAGAGCCTGTCAGGAAAGGCATTGAGAATTGAGTGACTGTTATTATTAACAGTGTGATCACTACTATTTTCTTTTTTTTTAAAGGCATGGCATACAGCAGGCTTGTTCAAAGTCTGGCCCAGGGGCCAAATGCAGCCCTTCAAGCCTTTTCTGGTGACCTCCAAAGCACTCTGCAGTTGTCAATTCCATGTGGCCCACAGGCCATAGCTGCCACATGCAGGGGCCAGCAGCAGTAACAGCCACCGATTAGCAGCTGCCACTGTGCTAACTGCACACAGTTTATGGGTTATTTCCTGTGAAAAGGTCAATCATCAAAAATTGTGTCTAAAGAGAAACCGTAACCAAGAATTGAACTTCATCCCAATCAGTAGCTGATACCCCCTTTCCTATGAGAAATCTTTACCTTTTCTCAAGCGGATCATCAGGGGGCTCTGTATGGCTGATATTGTCGTGAAACTCCTCCCACAGTATGATGTAAGGACCATGGTGCTGACATCACACTGTGGGAGCCTTGTTGCATTGTGGGAAATAATAGCTGTTTCAAGCTGTCAAAAAAGCAAGCAGCCGCTACTTCCACTGACATCACCTGCTAGCAGTAAAAATGTCGCCATGTGATAAAAGTCTGAATGTAAATCAGGGAGAGGAAAGATTTGACAATGGGCAAACACTGACTATATAATTTATACATAATTATTATAAAAATGAAGCACTTTTGTTCATTACGTTATTTTAATTGGAGTTCCTCTTTAACTGCTAGTTTGGACCCCTAGCACTCTCAAGAAAAGCGATATAGCCCTTGGCCTAAAACGTTTGGACACCCATGGCACAGGGGCGTAGCATTAGGGGTTGCAGAAGTTGCGACCGCATTGGGGCCCTTGGGCCAGAGGGGCCCTCCCTCAACTACAGTATTAGCTCTCTGTTGGTCCTGTGCTCATAATAATCCCTTCTATAGATACTTTGAATAGTGGTAATCATTAACAAACTGCTCCCCATCCCCTTCTTGCACCTCTGACACTGTAGTTGCCATTGGCAGGTTTTGGTATTTTGGTTTCGTATCAATTGTTATGTATAGAGTGCTTGGGGGACCCCATTGTAAAACTTGCATCGGGGCCCACAGCTCCTTAGCTACGCCACTGCCATGGCAT
Organism: Hyperolius riggenbachi; assembly: GCF_040937935.1. Classification (NCBI taxonomy): domain Eukaryota; kingdom Metazoa; phylum Chordata; class Amphibia; order Anura; family Hyperoliidae; genus Hyperolius; species Hyperolius riggenbachi. Next base: position 206,563,836 of record NC_090657.1, on the reverse strand, counting down.
ACAGTGAGCTGAATTTTTGTTCTTCTGAGTGTATTGTGTGGCTTTAGATCTGCACAAATACAAACTATAGCAGGCAGTATAGTACTTTTATTATAAATGGCAGTCTTTTTAAAGACCATTTTTTGGGGTGTTACTTTATTTTTATCAGTTTAGTGGAGTTGATTGAAGCAGAGTGAGATACTTTGAAAAATGTGACTTTTCAAGTGAAATTAGCAATTGCATTCTTTTTGCGAAAATTAATGTGAAAAGAATATTGGCATTTTTGCTCATCACTATTTACAAGGACCTTATCAGAGTCTCTACCATGAAGTAAACAGGAGAGGAACTGATTATAAATAAAATAGAAAAAACGAGAGCCCAATATGGTGTAGTTAGTATGTTAAAGACAATTGTTAAGTGGTTTAGTGAGAGAATTTATACTCACTGGGCTGGAACCCACAAGAGCATTTTTTTGAGCATTTTGGCAGCGCTGCGATACGCTAGCAGTTTGCCAAAACGCTCAGCTGATGTTAATGGATGGGGCAACTTCCACAGGAGCGTTTGCGTTTCCCAGAAACGCAAACGCAGGACCTGCAGCATTTTGGGAGCGTTAGCGCTTCAATGTAAAGTATTGAAACGCTAGCAGAAACGCTCAGCAAAACCTAAACTGAGCGGTTTTGCTAGCGTTTTGCGGTTCAGCACACTGTAACAAAATTAAAAATAATTCACAGGACCAATCAGGATAAAAACGCGAAACGCAAAACGCTACACAACTGCCGAGCAAAAAAATACACTGTTGCAAAACGCGACCGAAAACGCGCATGAATCCGCTTGCAAACCGCTCAGACAAAACGCTAGCGGTTGCGTTTTGCGTTTACGGATTTCAGTGGGTTCCAGGCCACAAACATGGGTTACCATTCAGGCAACCACTCAATAGGCAGGTGAGGAGATTAGACCTGTCCTCACTCAGGATTAAGAAGTCGCTCTCTGTAGTAAAGAAACATGAAAGGGGGTAGCACTCCCCTCCACCAGGAGTGGACACAGAGTAGTTGTATGTAGAACAGAGGCGCCAGCAGGATAAAAGTCAATAACATTTTTAAAAACTGCTTGGAGGAAGTGGTGAGCTTGCCTCCCAAAAGCAGACACGAGATCCTGTCTTCATATAAATCAATACATTTATTATACGGTACCCCAAAAACAGTGCAACGTGTTTTGCAGGCCCAGCCCGCTTCATCAGGCAATAAATGTGGGGACAAAACAGAATTTCGGCAATAGCAGGTGTAGCGCCTCAGTCATGATTATAAACAAAGCATATTGGGATAAAGTACATAATCAGATGTTACTATCAGTGGAAAGAAAATTATGTTCTGGTTCCAAAGATAAAATGATGTGTAAATTAGTACTGTTGCTACAGAGTGTCAGGAGGGAATGTCCCCTGTGTTAGGAGGAAGACCTCAAGCCTCCCTGTTGGTTCTTTACATGATTGTGGCCTTCACTGGTCAATAAGAATGCTCTGGCACCCAATTCTCAATTCCACTTTACTTTTATATCTGCCAAAATATATGTAGCTAATGAAAGTTTAGGCACACAGAATTCACTATAGATTTCCACTGATGATTATGTATGTTTCTTGCAATTACTGTTTTCTTCAGAGCTTCCTACCTAAACACTTGGTACAAGATCATTTGCATGATTAGCCTCATGATTCAGGCTAGGTATCGGGTAGACAAACAGGTAACCCCATAAATTTCCAGGGCTTAGTCAGAAGAACTTCCTTACTTTCTGTGCCATCAGGTTCAGCCTGGTCCTCTCTGGGTTTCTGCTTAAACTTCATGTTACCAGTATGCATAATGGCGCCCGTCAGCTTGTAGATCCCAACCTTCTCCTCTTGATTGAAGCCAAGGATGTCAATGGCTTCCTGGGATGAAAAGGATCAACTTAGAGATTTGTCAAACACAAAACATAAAAAAAACCTAAGAGGACAAACAAGTGGGATAAGCTAGAGATTAAAGGTACACATACATCTAGCAATTCATAATTTTACTGAATCAGATGAAAATCAGTGCCGCAAAAAGCATGCCCGATCGTTGGGCCAAAATTGGTTGAATCTGCTGGAAAGATCTCATTTGCAAGTGCTGATATCCCGACAAACATGACGAAACCTGCCTGTCTGGCCACCCACAAGTGGAAATGCACCCCCCCTTCCCCGATGCCCGTGTGCTGTAAAATCTCACCGTTTAATGAACATGCCCGATACTCAGGAATATAGTAAATATACTGGCATTCATGTGGTGTGAAATAATTTCTGGGATAACAAATCTTCCATGAGAAAATGACCACACATGGGACACCGAGAACCCAATATAATGTAGTAAGTTAGGTCAGTCAGGAGGTATAAGGATGAGAAAGAATGGGAGGTACCCACAAGCTGTGGTTAAACGCCAGCTCAGAAAAACGCCTAGCAACCACTATATGCGCTGATGGGAAGAGTCATCGCTGTTTGGGTTGTTGGAGCTCTCTTGAATATGCTTGCTTACCCAAAAAGATATTTATGGTCAAAAAATAAACATTCAACCTCCCAACAGAGGTGAACTTTAATGGAAATGTAGGAGGTGCTGACTGCTGAGTGTAATAAAATAACTAAAAACCGATAATAAATGGATGGCAAGGGTTGGCTTGTACTACCTGACAATAGTGTATCGACAATTTATTAGCATCAACAAGACAACGCATTTTGTGTGCAACAATCTTACTTCCTCAGGTCAATACAGTGCCAAAAAGTCACCTGACTAGGACCAATTTTGACGGAAGCCAGTTAACTTAATTGCATTTTTCCAGCTTGCGATAGGAAACTGGAGAGCCTGGACAAAAAAACCCACACAGACATGGGTTGAACATACAAATTCCATAGAGTGTACTTACATCAGTGGCCATCAGCTCCTCTGCATCATCAATACTTTTCACAGTGATTTCTCCCATGCTGGTATAGTGATAATCATACGGGTTGGAGGTAATCAGCAGCATTTCTGTAACAAATCCACATCACATCACATATACTATTATGTTTTCGTATAACCAAGTTGAGAATATTTTATGAGAATCTCAGGTATAACTACAAATCATGGATCCAACAACAGAACATTGATTGAGCCATCATTATTCACCCCCTGACACACAACTCCCATCCTATGGTGAAATGGGCCCACCTGATGAAGGTCATATAACAAGTGTTGCCACCACGACCGTCCCCCACAGTGCAGCTGCCATGACTCCTCCCACCCATAACAAGTGCGACTATAACAACACCTGATCTAGAAGGTAGCCTGTATCAGAGGGCAGGTGAGTATATAAGGGCCCCTCTTGGATCCCGGGACCCACCTGTAGATGCATGGGCTGCACACCCTGTAGTTAGTCCTGAGGACCTGTTTGAATAAAGCAAGGGTATAGCAATCGGGACAGTGCTGATGCTCACCTAGAATCTCTGGCTTTTTATTGGACTGGATCTGGTAGAAGATGTGGTAGCATCTCTCATTGGGCAGCTGGAAGGTCACTCTGGACTTCTCCAGGAGATCTGTGAAGAGAGGTGTTGCAGGATAAGTTTATCAGCATAAATCAGCCAACAATTGTCATGTAATTATTAATTTTTGTTTTCTTCAAGGAAACCTGTGGCTGCAGTTTGGCATTAGCATTCACTTACAAGTTTCGATGTCTGCTGAGGCCAGCTTCCCCGTGGCTCCAAAATGGATCCGGATGAACTTGCCCTGCATTTGTTAAGGAACAGATTAGATAAGCAACACACACATGGCTCAGATCTCGCTAAGGACAAGTGAGTCTTTCGATGGGGGTTTTAAGAGTCTTAAATTGGACCTGAACTCAGAACTTCCTCTCTGCTCTAAAACATAAGCAACAGCATAATAACCTTTAAGGAAAAACATGTCTTTGTTACAGCTTACAGAACTCCTGGAATAAATCTGCAGTGTGTCTACTTTCTGCTTTCATGGAAGCAGACATAGGGTTAACATCCTGTGTTTACAAATTAGCTGCTCTGCCAAGCCAGCCAGCCAGCTGACACAGCTACTAGATCAAATTACACTTGTGATTAGTCACAGATGAGGTGGAACAGGACAGGGTAAACTCTTTAAATTCACACGGTGCATTTCTCTATGTTTTCCTTTTGTCCTGCGCAAGAGTTCAGGTCCACTTTAAAAGTGTTTTTGGTGTGAAACAGTCCTAAGATGCTAAAAACTAAACTGATTGTCAAATTATTAGAAACTAGTGGACCTAAGCCCGTTTAAAAACAGGCTAGGTCTGTCACTGCGCATGCGCCCACCGCACTCGCACATTTCCACTACGCCCGCGCCAGCTGCACGCGCCTGCCGTCGGCCCGTCCACCCCTTCGTCTGTCATTGCTCGTCACGCGTCACTCTCAATGTCTCTGCGTCCCTGCACATGGGCAGAGTGCATGTGGGACACACACAGGGTCATGGGACGCAGAGACATTAGGGTTTTATTATAGAGGATAATTCACTGCTATTGAGTGGCAAACATTTGTACTTCCACATGGGTCATTGAGTGTTGTTGAATGGTTGGTGACTTGTCTTGTGTATTACCTCTCCCTATCAGTGGCGGCTCCAGCTTCAGATTTTTTGGGGGGGCTCAAAGGGGGCACAAGGGCTGGCAGGCCAGGCTTGGCGGGGGGGCAACTAAATTGGGCGTGACCATGACGTCATGTGGGCGGGGCTAACTGTAATGTAGTTGTACCAGCTAACGTAGTTACATAAAAAAAAATGAAGTAAACGTACATTATGACAGATAGCCTTTCCCCAGTAAATGCACATAAAAGACAACTTTTCACCAGTTAATGCACATAATGACAGACAGCATTTCCCCAGTAAATGCACATAAGAGACAACTTTTCACCAGTAAATGCACATAATGACAGACATCCAGTGTCCCCAGCATAGGTAACCAGGTGTATAGCTGTCCCCAGTATATGTAGCCAGGCGTATAGCTTTCCCCAGTATATCTAGTCAGGCTGGTGGTGGTGGGCTGGGGGCCCCAGGGCGCCTCAATCCTGACTGGTGGTGGGCTGGAGGCCTCAGGCCCGCGTGGCTGGTGGTGGTCTAGGGGCCCCAGGGCAGCTCAGGCCTGGCTGGTGGTGGTGGGCTGGGGGCCCCAGGGCAGCTCAGGCCTGGCTGGTGGTGGTGGGCTAGGGGCCCCAGGGCAGCTCAGGCCTGGCTGGTGGTGGTGCCGGGCTGGGCTCAGGGCAGCTCAGGCCTGGCTGGTGGTGGTGGGCTGGGCGGAAGGACTCAGGCTCAGGCCAGGCTGGGGGCCCCAGGGAAGGGGGCCCCAGCAGTGGTGGTGGGCTGAGGGACCCAGGGCAGCTTAGGCCTGGCTAGTGGTGGTGGGCTGGGGGACCCAGGGCAGCTCAGGCCTGGCTGGTGGGCTGGGGGACCCAGGGCACCTCAATCCTGACTGGTGGTGGGCTGGAGGCCTCAGGCCTGCGTGGCTGGTGGTGGTCTAGGGGCCCCAGGGCAGCTCAGGCCTGGCTGGTGGTGGTGGGCTGGGGGCCCCACGGCAGCACAGGCCTTGCTGGTGGTGGTGGGCTGGGGGCCCCAGGGCAACTCAGGCCTGGCTGGTGGTGGTGCCGGGCTGGGCTCAGGGCAGCTCAGGCCTGGCTGGTGGTGGTGGGCTGGGCGGAAGGACTCAGGCTCAGGCCAGGCTGGGGGCCTCAGGGAAGGGGGCCCCAGAAGTGGTGGTGGGCTGAGGGACCCAGGGCAGCTTAGGCCTGGCTAGTGGTGGTGGGCTGGGGGACCCAGGGTAGCTCAGGCCTGGCTGGTGGGCTGGGGGACCCAGGGCAGCTCAAGCCTGGCTGGTGGTGGTGGGCGGGGGGCCCCAGGGCAGTTCAGGCCTGGCTAGTGGTGGTGGGCTGGGGGCCCCAGGGCAGCTCAGGCCTGGCTAGTGGTGGTGGGCTGGGGGCCTCAGGGCAGCTCAGGCCTGGCTGGTGCCAGCATCACATTATATGTAAAAAAAAAAAATCATTCAAGTTGGCAATGGCAGTTGGCTTGATTGCCCACCCCACCCACCTTGAGTGCTTGTCCTCCTGCTGCTGCCTGCTGAGCTGTCTCTGTCTGTGGCTGGCTGTCCTCAGACGCTTGCATACTGTCCAGAGTGACGCAGTCTCTGGTGCTCTGGTGGTGGCTGCGGAGTCGCCAGTCCCCACTGTGCTGCTGCCGACCTGCTGACACAACGGCCGTCGAAGCGGCAAGCCTCTCTGAACCTGTGCGGGTGGGTGGGCCAGGCGCGCTACATACTGGCTACGGACGTCATCACGTGACACAACGCCAGGCAAGAACGTTCCCTTGCGAGTCACTCTGTGCCTGCCAGCGTCTCTGACTCAGCTCTATTACCCGAGGCGGGGTTGTGTGTGTCACGTGACTGATCTGACAGCCAGGCCAGCCCTCCTCCAGCTCCAGTCTTCCTCCTTCCTTTCTGAACTTGCCGCAGGGGGGATTTACAGGGTGCTGATTAGTTTACAGCTGGGGCTGAAGCCTGGGTAAGCCCCAGAGTAGCACCGCCACTGCTCCCTATGGGGCTAAATCAGGAAGCTCACCTCATGTATTATCTTATTTTACTTATTAACTCACGTTTTATAACTCCTTGGGCTTGATTCACATACTGCTGGTGATATTGCTAGGTTGCAGACAGCATGGCATTATTACCTGCAGTACATGAATCAGTCCCCTTATCTGTCACACTGGCGTAACAATAGGGGATGCAGCCCCTGCCCCCGCGGGGGGGGGGGGGCACTCATGGTCATTTTGGGGGGGGGCAGGAGGGGTAGAAGCATGAGGGGAGAGCTTGGTAGCACGTCGGTGGGGAGGGGGGACGGTCCCTCCCCCTCCCTCACCTTGGGCTCTGCTCTCCCCTCCTGCATCTATGCAAGTGTTAGCAGCGGTGGCAGCTATAATTACCTCCATCCACCATGGAGGCAGGGCCGGCCCGCTCATGAGGCGGGGTGAAACTTTTGCCTCAGGCGGCAAATTTTTAAGGGCGGCATCCGCCCATCGGTGGGTGCGGGGAGCCGGCTGCCCAGCTGGAGGGGTAGCGGGCAGGACGGGGGTATTGGGCCTAGTGACGGGGAGGGGGCTCCACTGACATCACTTCCTGCAACGCCGCCCACTGTATTGTAAGTGGACGGCGCTGCAGGAAGGGACGTCAGTGGAGCGCACACTGGATCGAGCGAGGAAGAGGTGAGTCCTCCCCGCCCACTGCCTCTTACGAGTTGCGCTTCTTATCTATTTAAGGCTGGAGGGGAGCGGAGGACGGGGGACCCAGGCGAGGGAGGGGGGGTCCGACACCCCTCCCCGCCGCTAGGCCCAATACCCCCGCCCTGCCCGCTACCCCTCCAGCTCGGCGGCGGCGGTCCCCCCCACAGGGGGGGGGGGATGGCGGCGGCAGCAATCATTTTTTCCTCAGGCGGCAAAAAGTCTAGGGCCGGCCCTGCATGGAGGTTGCAGATCTGCAAGGGCTTCACATTACTTCCTGTTAAAACAGGAAGTAATGTGAAAGTAATGTGAAGCCCTTGCAGATCGGCGACCTCCAGTGGTGAATGGAGGTAATTATAGCTGCTGCCGCCGCCACTGCTAACTCTTGCATAGATGCAGGAGGGGAGCGCAGAAGGGAGAGCCCGAGGTGAGGGAGGGGGGGAACCGTCCCCCCTCCCCACCGACAAGCTACCAAGCTCTCACCTCATGCTGCTACCCCTCCTGCCCCCTAAAACGGCTCCAGGGGGAGGGGGGCTGCTCAAAATCTTGCAGGGGGGCCCGCGGACTTCTAGTTACGTCCCTGATCTGTCATAAGTCATGATGTACCATATGCCTTATTGGAGTAGATTAACTAGCCTGCAGTAAACCCATATTTTACCAGTACTAGCACCACTACAGTAGCCAGTAGCATGCCTTGCATAATCAGCACAACCCGGGGTACATGGGTAATGCTTGTAACACTATGGTAATGTGCATTATGTTACTTGTATAACACACATTACCATAGCTTCGCGAGTGTTACCCATGTACAGAGGTTGCTCTTATTACGCAATAGGTGCTATTGTAGTGCCATTACTACTAGGAAAATGTTTTGCGCTATCTGCATACATAGAATTAGATATAAAACGTGTGTGATCTTACAAAACGGGATGAGTTGTCGTTCCTCACGGTCTTGGCGTTGCCGAAGGCTTCCAGCAGGGGGTTGGCCTGGATGATTTGATCCTCCAGAGTCCCCTAAAATGATACAAGCAGGAAAAAACATAATAACATAATGAATACATTTGCAATTGTTTTAATAATATTTATTTCTAGGTTATTTAGTCAGTGTTTGCCCATTGTAAAATCTTACCTCTCCCTGATTTACATTCTGAAATCTATCATTGGTGGTGACATCTTAACCTCCCTGGCGGTTAATTTATTTTGCCAAATGGGCAAAAATCCTTTTTTTTTTCTTTAAATTTTGTTTCATGTAAAGCTACCAGAGTGGTAGCTACATGAAACACCACTAGAGGGCGCATGTGGCCCTCTAGTGCGATCGTCGCCGGCATCAATAGCAAACAGGGGAGCGCGTATATAACGCGTTCCCCTGTTTGGCTTCTCCTGTCGCCATGGCGACGATCGGCATGACGTCATGGATGTCAGCCGACGTCCTGACGTCAGGTGCACTCGATCCAGCCCATAGCGCTGCCTGGAACTCATTGGTCCGGGCAGCGCAGGGCTCTGGCGGGGGGGGCCTCTTCCGCCGCTGCGTTTGGGCGATCGCCGCGGAGCGGCGGCGATCGAGCTGTGCGCACGGCTAGCACAGCACTTTGAATGGGGCGAATCGCCCCAACAGAGCCTGAGAAATCCTCCTGCGCGGCATAGCCCGAGCTCAGCTCGGGCTTACCGCCAGGGAGGTTAAAGGACAACTGAAGTGGGAAGAATATGGAGGCTGCCATATTTATTTCCCTTTAAACAATACCAGTTGCCTGGCAACCCTGCTAGTCTATTTGGCTGCAGTAGTGTCTATATAACACCAGAAACAAGCATGCAGCTAATCTTGTCAGATCTGACAATAATGCGAGAAACTCCTGATCTGCTGCATGCAGGGGCGCCGCCAGCATACATGCGAGGCACGCCCTCCCCGCTTGGGGCCTCACACTGTGGGGGGCCTCGCTCTGCTGCTAGCGGCATGCAGGTGATGGCGGGCGGAGCGGCAGGATGGTGTGCACAGCGGCGGGGGAGCGGGCAGAGAGAAGCTTACCTGCCTGGATCCTGCCAGCTTCTATCTACTTCCTGTCCCGGTGTCTGTCGCTATGGTAACAGCGCCCCCTGTGATGACGTAACTGCATGTCCTCACAGGGGGCGCCGCTACCAATGCGATGCGCGCCGGGACAGGAAGTAGATAGAAGCTGTGTGCCGATGGACGCAGGTAAGTGGAAACTTATCTCTGCTCGCTCCCCCCGCCGCTGCACACAACCTCCTGCCTATACTGGGGGCTTATACCTATCTAACCTATACTGAGAGGGGTACCTACCTATCTAACCTATACTGGGGGGGATCTATAGCTGGCTACCTATACTGTGGGCACCTATACCTGTCTCCATGTTGGGGGTGGATTTTACGCCCTTGTCCTGGGTGCATTTTAGCCTAGAAACTGCTAGTATTTGGCTCCACCCACATCATGTTTTGGTCACACACATTTAGGAGGTATGGCTATCCATTTTTCGCGAGCCGCTTCTTATATGGATGGGGGGCCTTAACTTATGGACTGCTTTGGGCCACCAAAACCTTAGCTGCACCCCAGGCTGCATGCTTGTTCAGGGTCTATGGCTAAAAGTATTAGAGGCAGAGGATCAGTAGGACAGTCAGGCAACTGGTATAGCTTAAAAGGAAATACATAAGGCAGCCTCCATATCCCTCTCACTTCAGTTGTCCTTTAAAGAGAACCCGAGGTGGGATTTTATTATGCTAGTGGGGCACAGAGGCTGGTTGTGCACACTATCACCAGCCTCTGTTGCCCCATGGTGTGCCTCTAAGACCCCCCCCCCTGCGCACCGCTATACCCCCGCAGTGCTGGCGACAATGTTTACCTAAGCGCTGTCTGTCAGCGCCGCTCCCCCGCCTCCTCCTTATCGGCGCTATCCGCCTGTGTCCCTTCCCTCCCGCTGATTGGAGGGAAGTGACGCGGCAGGTAGCGCCGATACGGAGGAGGCGGGGGAGCGGCGCTGACAGACAGCGCTTAGATAAACATTGTGCTGGCGACACGCTGCGAGTCGCCAGCACTGCGGGGGTATAGCGGCGCGCAGGGGGGTCTTTGAGGCACACCATGGGGCAACAGAGGCTGGTGTTACTGTGCACAACCAGCCTCTGTGCCCCACTAGCATAATAAAATCCCACCTCGGGTTCTCTTTAAGGCCCAGTTCACACTTGTATCAGAGTGGCAAACAGATCTGTGAAAACAGATCTGATCGCCTGTCGATTGGATTCCTTTTCACTCCGTTGCCACTCCGTTTCTGTTCCGCTGCTTCCGTTCCGTTTCCCCACATACCCCCAGATCCCCACCCCCAAAAGTGTATTTTTCTATTTAGAATGGTCCGTTTCTTCACTAGTGTGAAGAGAAGTTCAGTTTTCTCGTTGCCCTCAATGCAGCGCTTCAGCCAGGACCGGATTAACAATTGAAAGGCCTGTAGGCACAGGTGTGTTAGTGCCCTAAGCTCCACCCCTGAACATAGGCCACATCCCCAAAGTAAAAATATTCGAACTCTAATTCCTGCCTTAAAGAGACACTCCAACCAAGAATTGAACTTTATCCCTTTTCACAAACAGACCATCAGGGGGCGCTGTATGACATGATATTGTGGTGAAACCCCTCCCACAACAAAACTCTAAGTACGTACTATTGGCAGTTTCCTGTCTGTGAACTTTGCATTGTGGGAAATGGCTGTTTACAGCTGTTTTCAACTGCCAAAAAATCATGCAGCAGCTACATCACCTGCCCACAGTAAAAATGTCACCATGTAATAAATGTCAGAATGTAAATCAGGGATTTAAAAGATTTTACAATGGGCAAACACTGACTAAATCATTCATACATAATTATTGTAAAAATGAAGCACTTTTTTTATTACATTATTTTCAATGGAGTTCCTCTTTAAGTCACTAACTGTCCTTAGAATCTTACACTCAAATCACTGGCTCATATTATCCTCAAAGACATGAAGCAAGGATTAGGGTGTAAGCTCCTGAGGTCAGTGATCTGAGGAGGGGCCACCTCTCCCACATAAGGCGCCTGTAGGCATGTGCCTACTTTGCCTCATGGAAAATCCAACCCTTGCTTCAGCTTCCGTTTCCATTCTGCTAGGCTCAACGGTCCGGAAAAATTGGTACTTCAGGGAACTTAAGTTCGATTCAGCGGATCGTGCGGAATGGATTTGTTTGAACAGACATACTGTATGTGATAGGGTCCATAGGTTAACATTGGATCGATTCGGATCCTATCTGTTCCGACCCACAAACTAAACGTTTTTTAACGCCAGTGTGAACCAGGCCTTAGTCCTGCCAGGTGATCAGTACAGGATGTTCGTTACTGAGAGTTCTATGCACAGAGGGAGGTATGCTTGCTTGGTAGTGGGAAAAAGTAATTATTTTCCACAATGCAACATGGTTCACAGACAGTAAACTGTTAGGACCATGGTCATGACATCACACTAAGCCAAACAGACGTCCCTCATGATCTATTCGAGAAAAGGTAAAGCTATCTCAAGGGAAAAGGTACTGATTGGGGTGAAGCTCAACCCTGGGTTACAGTTCCTCTTTAACTGAAAGGCGGGTGTGTCCGTTTATGTAAGAAAATCAGTGTAAAATAGTTTTTTGCGATCTATGGATACAGTTTATTACGTAGAAGTCAGAGATCTATTACCATAAGAATTATTATATATTTATTGTACAAATGTACAAAATGACTGAGCTGTCCTGTAAGACGAGGGTACAGAAGAGTACCAAGGAAACCAGCTTTGCATTCCCTATACTCACCTGCATCTTGCTATCCGGTGCGCTCTCCTTCTTCTTCCCAGAGTCTCCAACGGCTGCAATGGTTGCAAAGTACTGGATGACGCGTTTCGTGTTCACAGTCTTCCCGGCACCGGATTCTCCACTAACGGAGGTATTGTAAAACACAAAAATAGCAGATGTGGGAAATAGTTTATTTATGAGGATATAACGATCATAGTATATTGACTTATGAGGATTACATCTAACCGGAAATCTAAAAACTGCAACAGAGAAAGTACATAATCAGTAAACTCATTAAAAACATACATGTGGGATTAACTAAACTGAAGTTCAAGATCCAGAAGTATAGTTTTGCCCTATACCACATGTCTTGTAGGTTTAATCCAGTTCTTTAGGTGTGGTTAAAGAGAATCTGTACTCTAAAATGTTTACAGCAAAAAGCATACCATTCTATTCATTATATTCTCCTGGGCCCCTCTGTGCCTTTTCTGCCACTCTCTGCTGCAATCCTGGCTTGTAATTAACAGTTTTAGGCAGTGTTTACAAACAAACTAACCAGCTTGTGATAGGTTCACATAAGCAGAGTGTGCGAGTCATACAGAGCCTGCAGGGGGCCTGGAGGGGGTGTGTATCGCTTCTATCCAATCACAAGCAGCCCTGCACATTCCACAAATTCCAGCCTTAGCCCCAGAGCCAACAGAAGAAAACAGATTAGATCATATAACAGAGATCACACAGCCACTGTCCAATTAGGAAAAGCTGCAGTAAGCCAGAGCACATTAGAACAGGCAAAGGAACTTATAGGATAGAAGAACTAAGGCTGAAAATTTTGTTACAGAGTCTCTTTAAGTCAAAATATAAAGCTTGTGAGCAACCCAGGTTAAAGCGGAACTATTTTTTTTTTATTTTTTTTTTAACAAGCTACTATTTCCTAGATAGTTGCTGAAAAGGTTAATAGACTGTGTTTCACTTTGCTCTAGAGCAGAGGTGCCCATGCTTTTTCAGCTTGCAAGCTACTTCTAAAATTACATAACTAAAAATGATATACCAGGTAGAATTAACCTAGAGATACAAGCTGCAACTGCAGCACATGTACAGCGGCATTTCATCAGTGATTGCCATAAGCCGCCAGTAAATTAGATGCATATCATGAAGTATCCCTGAGTAAGCCACATAGAGAAGTGCTTGACCAAATAGAGTCACAATATCAGGCTCAAGGGTAGACAAGACAAATAACATTAAAATTGTGTTTTTTTCCTAGCGGACGCAAAGGACATGAGCTGCAGCCCCTAGGGGGCTCTCAGCAGGCAGTAGTAGTGTTAGGGAGTCTAGTCCAAGAACTCCTTACTGAGTATAGCTGCTGGCTTACTGAACAGGAAGAGCTGGGATCTGAACCTAGGTTTTCTGTGTCATAGGGGTACTTAAGCCTTAAATTAAACAAAAAATCAGTTTTACTCACCTGGGGCTTCTACCATCTCCCCTGGCAGCCGTCCAGGGCCCTCGCAGTCACTCACGGATCCTCCGGTCCCCCACCGCCAGCTAGTTTCATCGACAGGCCCGACAGACCTGGCCATGCGTAGTCTTCCTCGCATTCCCGTCCACAACAGCATCCTGTGGCTGCGCAGGACGCTATTGCAGACAGGAACGTGAAGAAGGAGACGCGTGGCCAGGCCTGTGCAGGCGCAGTGAGCCGGTCGGACGAAAATTAAACTAGCTGGCGGCAGGGGACCGTAGGTTCCACCAGTGACTGTGAGGGCACGGGACGGATGCAGGGGGCTGGTAGAAGCCCCATGTGAGTAAAATTTATTTTTTTATTTAAGGCTTAAGTATTCCTTTAACCACTTGAGGACCGCAGTATTAAACCCCCCTAAAGACTAGGAAATTTTTTGAAAAATTGCCCACTGCAGCTTTAAAGCCTCGCTGCAGGGCCACTTGACACACCACACTAGTGATTTTACTATAGTACTCCTCCCTCCCTCCCCCCACCAGCCAATCCCTGTGATCAGCTGTCATAGGCTTCAGCCTATGACAGGCGATCACCCCTGAGTGTGATGATCGCTGCTGCAGCAGCTGTTGCTGGAAGTAGTAGTGCTGCAGCTCAGGCAGTTTTGATCTATTTCCATGCAAACTGCATAGCTTTGTCTGTCTTTCCCTGCTGTCAGCTTGTGACTGATTATCATTCACCTGTGTGGGAATCTGCATGTCTGCTCCCATTGGATGACCTCAGTATAAAGATCTGCTTCCTGCAGGGTTTCCTTGGGTTTTCATAGCTTCAGCTTAAGCCTGCCTTGCTGTCGCTTTAGCCCCCGATCGTGTTTCTTGTTAAAGATACTTTGCTGGTCTTTGCATCATATATTGGTTCATTGCCAATATATATGCATACCAGCACGTTTATTATTTTCCTTGTATTTGTGTTACGTTGATATATCAGTGTTGCTGATATATACGTACACGAACTGTTTATTTCCTGTGTTCAGTTAGTCAGTTTTCCAGCACGTTTTGGTAGTTTGCGCGTACCGTGAACACCCGTGCTGAGCTAGTTATCCTGTTCCTGGTCCTGTTTGTGGATTGCGTTCATCTCTGCGAAGAGATAATGAATCCTTCTGAATCCTGTTCTGTTCCTGTTTGTGGATTGCGTCCATCTCTGCGAAGAGATAACGAATCCTTCTGAATCCTGTTCTGTTACTGTTTGTGGATTGCGTTCATCTCTGCGAAGAGATAGCGAATCCTTCTGAGTCCTGTTCCCTGTATTACTCCAGTCCTAGTCAGCGTTCCTGCTTATGTCATATATCGGTTCATTGCCGATATATACATATGTTAGTCAGACGTTACAAATAGTTTCATTGATAGCTGTAATTGTAATACGCTAGGAAAACATACTTATTGTATATTTATCTGTGTTACGTTCATCTATCTCGATCCTGCTATTTTCTGACTATCCTGTCCTGTCTTTGTGAGACACGCCATCGCCGCAACGCATTGGCTGCCTCATTCCAGTCTGTCTGGTTTTGGACGCTTGCTGTCGCTAAGTAGCCGCTAGCTAGCAAGCGTTCATTCTGTCTACCTGTCCTGATCTCCTCAGTTCTGGTTTATGCGCTCAGCGCTACTTTGCGCTGAGACGTTATAACGAAAGCATTGTTTGTGGCTGTCAGATCTGCACCGGCTCTGTGCGCCACAATCTCCTATTGGAGTCAGTCCTCCCCTCCACTATACTAGGGATAGCCTGTTTCGTTGTGCTAGTGTGTGTACCTCCTCCACGCCAGCTCATGCGTTGCATGCTGACTGTGGAGAATACACCACCAAGCGTCACACTGAGCCTCTGGAGGGGACAGCTGTGTCACACGGCTGTCCCCATTACAGCGCTACTGTAGATCGCAGCGCTGTACCAGTAATTAGACGGCGATAGCCGCTCGGAGACTGAAGGCTCCGCCCACCATGCAGGAAATTCGCGAGCAGCCTGCGCGCTATTTCCTGCAAACTGCTGACCCAGGACTTTACGCTCATCGGCGTGACGCTGTTGGCTAGAAGTTAAAGGGAGTCTGAAGCTAAAAAAAACAAAAACAGATACCTAAGGAGAGGGAAGGCTCAGGGTGCTATAGCTTAAACCACTATGTGGTGCTGGGCCTAGTACATTGCAATGTAGCACCCAGCAACATGCTAAAAATACACAGGTGCAGAGAAAATGAAAGCAAGTTCCCACTTGCAGCCCAGTAGCCTGTGTCCAGATCACACATGTAGCTGTGTAATCTCAGCTTCAATCTGCTCCGCACCAATCGTTACAACAAGGGGACCGATTCATGAAGCTGCACTACTAGCAGCGAGCTAAATACAGGGCTGCTACACGCGGTCATGCTGTATAGTGTGCCTTCCTTAGTTACACGCCCTGTTTACATAGTAACACATTCTTCTGGGTGCTGTGTATTATTGAAACTGCTACTATGTTAATTAACATAGTTACTGTATTAATAGTAACTATAGCAGCGCAGCTTTATAAACATTCAGCCCCATAGTGCTCTTCTCCTCAGCTATACTGTAGGACAATGGCGAATGATAAAACTGTAGATCAGTGAAAATTATGAAGTACTTACGTGATCAGGATGGACTGATTTTCTCTATCTGAAAACAAGCATAAACATAAGCAGTGTGACTATTATAATAATAATAATAAAAACAATGATTGGTGTGACTGCAGTGAAGACAATAGAGTGTAAGCTACTCTGGTGCACAGACTGATGGTAATGGATCAGTGATCTCTCTACAGCTCTATGGAATATGCCAGAGCTATATCACTGTATAATAATATATGATGACAGCAGTGAGGACATTAACCACTTACGTAAGTGGTCTCTGCTGGTACAAGAAAAGGCGGAACACCGACGAATACCGACGAATTGCTGCACATACCCTCCGCAATCGCCGTCACTGCCGCACGTCGGGATCCTGGGTCACCCACTCTGCCATCTCTATGACGGCAGAGTTCCTGTAAAACGGTCCGGAGACGCTTTCATTGGCTCCTCGCCCTGTCTTTCAATGTAAACCAATGGGAGTTGCTTACATTGAAAGACAGGACCAGGAGCCAATGAAATTGTCACCTGGCCCACATACATGGCTCTGCTGTCATAGAGACAGGCAGAGCGAGTGAGCTGCGGCGAGAGACGTCGGGATTCAACGGCGAGGTCGGCAGGAGCGGCGGAAACGGCAGATGCACGCTGCGGTGGCTGATTGAAATCTAAGCCCTGCCAGCCAGGTAACCACCAAAACAGGGCATAGATTTCAATCAGCTTGGTTGTAGTTAAAGTGTAGGCTCCTCTGGTGCTCAGACTGATGGGAATGGATCAGTGATCTCTCTATCTCTCTTTCTATGGAATATGCCAGAGTTATATCACTGTATACTTATATATGATGACTGCAGTGAGGACATTAGAGTGTTAGCTCCTCTGGTGCACAGACTGTTATGAATGGGGGAAGGAAAATGGCAAAACACAAAACACTGAAGAATGTGATCTTGGTATACAAATTAATTTAAGAGATTATCGTGTGTATACAACATGCCAGTTGGTATAGATAGCTTGGAGTTGAACCATTCTGTCGGTCATCAATCTCTTGCATCCAGGAATCATCTTGAATGATAATTTCCAGTACTTACCAGTCAGCATGAACTGATAGGCATTGTCAGAGATGGAAAAGATGTGGGGCGGAGCCTCCATCCGCTTCTTGCCGCGGTAGGCGTTTACCACCTCTGGGTTGTACACGGGCAGCCACTTGTACGGATTCACGGTGACACAGAAAAGACCTGAATATGTCTGAAACAGCGTGGATGTCAGATGTAAGCACATGACATGACCATAAAAAAAAGTGTCCAAAAAATTAGTTTTAGATGTTGTGAAGAGGGTAGAACACTTTTTGGGAATTTTATTGCTCTCCTGTATCCCTTCTTGTAAGAAAATCCATAAAAACCTATTCAAAAGTGAAAAACCTATTCAAAAGTGACAGAATTAGGCTAGGTGCTCCCATAGGAGCCACTGCCAGCGCCCCCCCAGGTCTCCCCCCAACAGAATTGTGGTCCACTGGGCCCCTGCAATGTTTACGTCAGCAGAATGACTTACCTGTCAGGCTGCCGCCTCCTTGGACTGACAGAGGAGGCGCAGTGACTGGACAGGCGAATCACTACTCTGCCGAAAACTCAACAGGAAGCACCATTCAGTTGGAGGGCTCGGGGGATTTTCCCTAATTCAGCACACGTTGGATTGGGGGGGTTGCCCAGGGCACCATCGGATATAGAACCCGCCATGGTCAGAATCAGCAACAAATAACATGTTTTGTAACATAAGGAAGATTCATCATGTCTGGCTAGTTTTTCTTTCTGTCCCCAGGGTGACCAATTTTCCTAATAAAGATACAAATCTCCATGGAGGTTCCAGGGAGAGGAAGTGAAATTTATAGTTTAGCTTTGTGCAGTGTGCTAGCCATTTTCCATATTGTAGTATATCTTTAGCCTCCTTTCTAGGGATGATCATTGACATGTAAATAATTCTGAGATGTAGGATTATGCAAATATTGAATGCAAATGTATGCAGCTTAAAGAGACACTGAAGCGAGACTAAATCTCGCTTCAGGTCTTATATATAGCAGGGGCACGTGTGCCCCTGCTAAAACGCCGCTATCCCGCGGCTTAACGGGGGTCCCTTCACCCCCAACCCACCCCCCGCAAAAGTTGGTCGTAAAATGGTCGCTGGTAATCTTCTTCCTGGAGGCAGGGCTAACGGCTGCAGCCCTGCCTCCCAGCGCGTCTTTCAGACGCGCATTGCCGCCTCTCCCCCGCCCCTCTCAGTGAAGGAAGACTGAGAGGGGCGGGGGAGAGGCGGAGATACGCGTCTGACAGACGCGCAAGGGGCAGGGCTGCGGCGGTTAGCCCTGCCCCAACCAGGAAGCGCTCCCCCGCTGCACGGAGGGGGTTTGGGGGGACAGGGACCCCCGTTAAGCCGCGCTATAGCGGCATTTTAGCAGGGGCACGCATGCCCCTGCTAGCTATGAGGTCTGAAGCGAGATTTATTCTCGCTTCAGACTCTCTTTAAAAATGGACCAATTGATTTCCACCTTAAAGAGACACTGAAGCGAAAAAAAATTGATATAATGATGACATGAGTCTAATATTGTTTCCAGTACAGGAAGAATTAAGAAACTCCAGTTGTTATCTATGCAAAAAAAAATCTACCTTAGGCCACTTCCCTTTGTACTAAGACCAAATTGCACTCCTGCTAGGTATCCTAAAACACAAAGCCTCTATATATTTGCTGCATACTACCCCTTCTCCTGTCCTACTCCCCCCCCCCCCCCATTCCCTTTAGATTGTAAGCTCGCAAGGGCAGGGCTCTCTCCCCCTTTTGTGTCTTGGTAACCATTATACATTTTATTCATCATGTTAATTTTATCACTGTCATTACCAATTCTATAAATTGTATTTTGTATCATTCTTTGTATTTTGTCACTAATTATGTATCTTGTATATTGGTGTACACCATTGTCTGTATTATTATGTACCCCATGTTTGTTTCTTACTTTGTACAGCACCACGCAATATGTTGGCGCTTTATAAATCAATAATAATAAGAATAATAAGAATATGCAAAAGAGCCATTGAGCTCCACAACTTTAAAAGTCGCAGAGAGCTCTGTCTTCTTGTATTGTTTTTTTCTCTGCAGAGGACAGTTCAAAAGTTCACCGGTCTGCTCTGTAAAATCATTTAGAATGCTGAGTAGTGTGTAAACTGCAAATATTACAGAATGATGCAATGTTATAAAAACAACAACTATATAACTGAAAATATGAGAATATTTTCTTTGCTACTAATCTTCTAGTAATTATCCGTACTACACAACCAATTCATTATATCATCATTTTTTTTTCTGCTTCAGTGTCTCTTTAAAGGGAGTCTGAAGTGAAAATAAAAAACAGATACTTACTTAAGGAGAGGAAAGGCTCTGGGTCCTACAGAGCCCTCCCATTCTCCTGCCGGTCTCCTCGTTCCCCCGCAAGCTCCTCTGTTAGCAGTCTCTGACCGATCAGAGGTTGGAGACTGCTCTCTTCCGCTTCTGGTGGGCTTCGGGAGTCTTCAGAAGCACTTGAGCTTCCAAAGACGGGTTGCAGCATACTGCGCACACACGGGTGCCCTCTTTCGTGCACTCGCGCATGTGCAGTACAAAGCCGCCCGTCTTCATGAGTCCTGGTGCTTCCCAAGCTTCCCATAGCAGGAGATTTGTACCGGGGATCCAGAGCTGGAACATGGATACCGAGAGGAGAACAAGAAGGCTCTATAGGTCCCGAGCCTTTCCTCTCCTTAGGTGAGTAACTGTTTTTTAATTTTTATTTTTACTTCAGATTCTCTTTAATGGGATTCAATTGGTCCATTTTCAAACTGCATACATTTGCATCAGGGATGCTCGGGTACTACTTTTTAATACCCGCCCGGATCCGGGTACCCAGATATCCGGATCCGGATATCCGAATTTGACATTTTTATACCCGAACAGAATTCGGGTATCCGACCCTAGTATCTGGCCGGATTCGGATACCCGAATTGAAAACCGGAAATGGTCTTTTCAAGGGTCCTTGCTCCGTTAAGGAGCAAGGACCCTCCAAAGTTGGCCACACTGCACGAGCCACCTGCACAATAGCACGGACCTAGTGGACTTTTTCTGCCAAAGCCCAATCAGTTTCGTGCTTCTGCGCATGTGGGAGCCTTCAACAAGCCTTTGCTGGCAATTTTCATCTGGGGACAGTGCTGGAACAAGCAGTGATGGAGGACCGGAGAAGCCTCTGAAGGATCCTTAGCCTTCCCTCTCTGGGGTAAGTACCCAAAACTAGACACTTTTTTCCCTACAAGTTTCCTTTAAGCACAGGCTAACTTCAATCTCTTGGGCCACCAGTGGTGTAATATCCCTCCTGTAATTTATTAACCTGACCAACTTCTACACCCATTATAAAACCATGATTGATTCTTCATAATGTAGAATAATGAGTGAGTCACCCTTTAATAGTGATATGAGGGAGGGGCAGTGAACTTCCTCACCATTCTTCCAGAACACAGGTCTGCACCTTTTGGTCTTATCATCTGTGTTGTGCAACCTCCCTCTTTAGTAGGAACTACAAAAGGGCAGTGCTCAGACTGCCATGGACAACCATGAGAAAATAGCATAACCAAAGCTTGACTGAATGTAAGGTGTGTTTGTTTAGAGGACAAACATGATAATAGTAAAGAAGGAGGTCTGTTGGCATCAGACAAGTGGCTTACATAGATCATCCAGGCAGCGTAGCGCTCCTTCAGATTGAACAAGACAGCAGGCTCATTGAGATGAGTGAGGAGGACCATGTCTTCTATTTTATCAAACTTGGGTGGGTTCCTTGGGAAGACATCATCTTCTTTCACTGTGACCACCTGCAAGATTAGCAGACAGTGTTCTTCAAGTGAGGAAACCAAAAATCTGTAAAATATCTAAAACTAAGTTATGTTTCATAGCGTCTAGACAGTTTCCAAGGTTTTAAGTCCTGCTGCTCCATCAACGTCGGCACCGGTTACATAGCAATCGTGCAGATATAAACAAGCCCAATTCCCTGTTTTGCAGACCAAAATGCAGATCATGTGACCCATGTGTCTGTTTCTAAGGGTGCATACACATCCAATTTTGATTGCCCAATGATTGGCCAATTTTACCCCTTCTCTGTTCATAGTATTGGCCCTCATACTTCATGGGACTGGTAAGATTAGTGACTGGCCAATGAAAACTCCTGTGCATTTGCTTTTAGTAAATAACATACATAATCTTGCCCAGCCTTGTGACTTGGTCTTTTACTCCAGCTATTTGGGTATTTCAGTGTGAGTGAGGGGAGGTAAACTTATCTCTGGCTCCTCCTTATGTTTTATGGGCATACAAACAAACCCACTTTCAGAGAGGGGTGAAGGAGGGAGGGGTTCTCTGACCTGCTTTTTCAGCCGCTTTTTAGACTGTAGTTTGGTGTCAGGCAGAAAGTATGCCATAGAAACTAAGCACTGTTTAGATGACGTGTTTATGTGGCAGGGTTTACATTTTTTCTGTACTACCAACCCCTTCTTATCTAATTATTTGCTTGGGTAATCATACATTTTTTTCTATGTGGCAAGCGCAGGAAATAGAAGGGACATCGGGGACTTACATTTCCACCCTCCGTCCTCACGGTGACGTTCTTCCCGTCCCTGCCCTCTATAGCTCCCTTCACATAGAGCTCTCTGCTGTCTGTCACATAGACACAGGTTTTGGCATCGAAGGGTTGATTCTGGGCCTCTATACGCTCCTTCTCAGACTTGCGCAGATACTGGGCGGCATCTCCGAACGCCAGCATATCACGGTCCCCACTCATGGTTGTGAGTTTTCCTGCAGGTGAGAGAACAACACAGGTTTTAAGGCATTACATTATTTTCTTGCTTTCTGGTGGTTGACAGGGCATTTTATTGACAAGGTGTGAACATGTCACCTAGGAGAAAACTCAGCAGAAAAAGTTAATTGCATATGGCCCCACGTCTAAAATTAAGTATTTCCTAAAGTAAATGGGAACTTGAAAAAAAAAATCAACCAGATACTTAGCTAAGGAGCAGGAAGGCTCTGGGTCCTATAGAGCCTTCCCGCTGCTCTCACAGTCCAATCCTTCCAGTGCTGGATCCCCCGGTAGCAGTATTTGACCAATTGTTCAAATACTCTCTCTGCTTCTGAAAGAGGCTTCGGAAGTCTTCGAGAGCCCGAGTGCTCCCGAAGATGGGCTGCTCCGTAGTGTGCCTGTGCAAGCATGCTCACATTTGCGCAGTATGGAGCCGCCCATCTTCAGGAGCACTTGGGCTCCTGAAGACTTCTGAATCCTCCACAGCAGGGGATTCAAACTGGGAGACAGCGCTTAAAAGAGGGGATCAGGAGAAGAGCAAGAAGGCTCAATAGGACCCAGAGCTTTCCCTCTCCTTAATTAAGTATCTGGTTTGTTTGTTTTTTTCAAGTTCCTATTAGCTTTAATTGATTAAATGAAAACTGCTGTCACTTTCCCGTTGACTCTTGTAGTAACCAACTTCACAGGCTTTGTCCTTTAACCCTCAATCTTTGGCAATGCCATTCAATTTTCCTGCCAAATTGATGGGAAATTTCCAGTAGTTTGATCATTTCCAGCATGTCCAATTTGCTTCCGATTGGGAAAGGGATCAATTTTGAGATCAGCATTGCACAAAATCGATCCTTTTTTGACCACAAACAGATCAGACATGATGGAAATTTTTAAAAGATGGGAAATTTCTAGTCGATCTGACATGAAAATTGCATGGTGTGTACCAAGCTTAAGGCTACTTTCACACTGCAGAGTAGCCTTGTGTTCCTTGGGAAAACAGGATCACAACTGAGGGTAAAAGTCGCAATGCATGTACTGCGTACGGTGCGCTGCATACAGTACATACAGCACAATGCATGCTTGACTGCAACTGTAAATGTTCGCATTATGTGGTAACACACTGCACGCATTGCGTTAATGCCAATGGATCCACCTCACTGCTAAAGTGCGGATATGACATGTACCTTTACAATATAATTGTATTGCATAAGTAATGCAATGATATTGACCGATGCAAGGGAATGCAACGCACCAGTGTGAAAGTAACCTTAAAGAGGAACTCCAGTGAAAATAATGTAATAAAAAAGTGCTTCATATTATGTATAAATGATATAGTCAGTGTTTGCTCATTGTAAACTCTTTCCTCTCCCTGATTGACATTCAGATATTTATCACATGGTGACATTTTTACTGCTGGCAGGTGATGTCACTGGAAGGAGATGCTACTTGTTTTTTTGGCAGTTGGAAACAGATCCCACAATGCAACAAGGTTCCCACAGTGTGATGCCAGGACCTCAGAACTGTGAGGCGCTGACATCACACTGTGGGAGGGGTTTTACCACAAAATCAGCCATACAGAGCCCTCTGATCAGTGACGGACACAGCCAGCAGTGGGCCCATGTGCAAAATTTCAATTGTGGGCCCCTGACAGGCAGTTAAAAGTGGGTGTGGCCATAACTAAATTTGGTGTGGTTACACATTGCATATATTTACCAATACAGTCCATGGCAATTTTCCCTGAGGCCCAGAAATATTTCTTGATGCATACATGTAACATCTGCATTATACTGGTTACTGTACAAAAGCAAAACTTAACCCCAATCCTGCAGCAAGACAGAGCATGACATGATAGGCTCTGTCCTTTATAACTGAATGCACACTTGAGGTGAGAGGGATATGGAGGCTGACATAGTTATTGCCTTTTAAACAATGCACATTGCCTGGCTGTCCTGCTGATTCTCTGCCTCTAATACATTTAGCCATAGACCCTGAACAAGCCTGCAAATCAGATGTTTCTGACTGCAGTGTGGAGCTGACTGGAGCAAATTCAAATCAATCTAGGACTGACTAGCTAAAGGTGGTGCAGTCTGCAGTGGCAGTGTGCAATCTAGACTACTTGGCTGGAACCTACTACAGAGGGTGAGTAAGCCAGAAGGCAGGAGGTGCAGGGAGAAGACAGGACAGTGGATTGTAAACAGGGGTGGCTTCCAAGCTGTTTTATTTTACAGGTGCTATGCAAGTGCTAGATCCACTGCAGGGGTAGCAGCGGCAAAAAATTGGCTTGTCCGTGCACTGGAAAGTGGGCACGGTAATGACGGGTCATGAGCAGGGCCAAATGTTCATGAACTTAGCAGCAGTTAGTAATTCACTGACAGTGGACATCAACAGGAAACTTTGAATGAAGCCCTCTCTCCTAATAAAAAATGATATCCTACTTATATAGCAGAGATTAGATTGTAAGATCCTCTGAGGACAGTCAGTGACATGCCAATTGCTGCAGAAGATGTCAGTGCTATATAAATACATAATAATAATATGGTAGGACATTAGACTATGACTATGGTAGGATTATATTGTGAACTCATCTGAACACAGTCAGTGACATGACTATGTACTCTGTAAAGTGCTACAGAAGATGTCAGTGTTTACCGATACTGTCCGACCATGGTGCTTGCTTGATCGGTCCGGATCAATGGCCTCCGGTCTGTCTGCGCCTAGACACTTAGTGGGTGGGCTAAACAATTGCCAGGGATGGTTGGTTGGTATGGGCTAAACAAATTCCAGGGAGGGTGGGTCCTTGGGCTAAACAAATGCCTTTTTGGCAAATGCAGGGGAGGGAGGGTGGGCTAACAGGTAGGTAGCCTGGTGGGAGGGTGGGACTAATAGGTAGGTATCCTGGTGGGAGGGAGGGTAGGTAGGTAGCCTGGTGGGAGGTAGGGTAGGCTAATTTGTAGGTAGCCTGGTGGGAGGGAGGGTGGGCTAATAGGTAGGTAGCCTGGTGGGCTAATAGGTAAGTAGCCTGGTGGGAGGGAGGGTGGGCTAATAGGTAGGTAGCCTGGTGGGAGGGAGGGATTGTGGGTGGGCTAATAGGTAGGTAGCCTGGTGGGTGGACTAATAGGTAGGTAGCCTGGTGGGCTAATAGGTAGGTAGCCTGGTGGGAGGGAGGGTGGGCTAATAGGTAGGTAGCCTGGTGGGAGGGTGGCTGGGCTAATAGGTAGGTAGCCTGGTGGGAGAGTGGGTGGGCTAATAGGTAGGTAGCCTGGTGGGAGGGAGGGTGGGCTAATAGGTAGGTAGCTTGTTGGGAGGGTGGGTGGGCTAATAGGTAGGTAGCCTGGTGGGAGGGTGGGTGGTCAAATAGGTAGATAGCCTGGTGGGCTAATAGGTAGGTAGCCTGATGGGTGGGCTAATAGGTAGGTAGCCTGGTGGGAGGGTGGACTAATAGGTAGGTAGCCTGATGGGTGGGCTAATAGGTAGGTAACCTGGTGGGAGGGAGGGTGGATGGGCTAATAGGTAGGTAGCTTGGTGGGCTAATAGGTAGGTAGCCTGGTGGGAGGGTGGGGTAGGTAGGTAGCCTGGTGGGAGGGTGGGCTAACAGGTAGGTAGCCTGGTGGGCTAATAGGTAGGTAGCCTGGTGGGAGGGTGGGGTGGGTAGGTAGGTAGCTGGTGGGCTAATATGTAGGTATCTAGCCTGGTGGTGGTAGGGGGCCCGACTCCTATCCTCTCTCCCTCACCTCAGGGGCCCCCCTACTGGTATGAGCGGCGGGAGAGCGGCAGATATAGGAAGGCTCCGGCGGGTTCCAGCAGGCGCTAGAGGTTCAGCCGCCTGGTCCACGCTGTCTCCTCTCCTCTGTATGCTGCTTGCTGCTTCCTGGTTTAGTGCAAGCAGCATACAGAGGAGAGGAGACAGCGTGGACCAGGCGGCTTAACCTCTAGCGCCTGCTGGAACCTGCTGGAGCCTTCCTATATCTGCAGTTCTCCCGCCGCATGAGGGGGGGCCCCGAGGTGAGGGAGGGAGGATAGGAGTCGGGGCCCCCAAGGAAAATAAAAAGTAAAAAAATAAAATAAAAAATAGAGCAATACGTAGTGGGCCCCTGAAACAACAGAACTTCAGGGGTCCTCGTGCGCTGGCACGGCCTGCATGGCCGTATGTCCGCCAGTGCCTCTGATGATCCGTTTGAGAAAATTATTCGATTTCTCATGGGAAAGGGGGTATCAGCTACTGATTGGGATGAAGTTCAATTCTTGGTTACGGTTTCTCTTTAATAAAACAGATTATACATCTCATGCAGGGGCAAAATTCTATAGACCGGTTCACGCTGGACAGATCAAAAACTGGGCATCAGTTTTTGATCCGTGATCCGTTGATCTGGTAAAATCACTTCCTTCCCAAACTCGCGGTCTATTCGGTGAATTGGGCCCAATGAATCCATTCCAACAGAGCAATTTGAATGGATCCTATTGATTAACATAGGATCACATTCACATTAGGATCAGCTCCCTTACGGTGCGCTAAATGGACCAATTTTTATGCCAACGTGATCCGGGCCTAAGTTTATTTCTTTTCCCAAGCAGCTATAATGACATTTGTATTTTTTCAAGCAAAATAATTTACCAACTTGAATAAAGACAAAGTTTCAGGGTCGCAAAAGGACCTTCAAGGCCCATTCACACTGGGGCGATTTGCGGGCGTTTACCGCGGATCGCCGAATTGCCGGCGATTACCAGAGCTTTTAAAAGCACTAGTGTAATGTAAAGTATATGTGGTAAATGCAAACACGGTGCATCCAGCGCTTTTTCACGATTTTTGAGTGATCACGATTACAATGTTAAAAAAGCAAACCATGCTCACTCAAAAATTGTGAAAATGTACAGTGAGAAATATGCGTTTAGTGCGGAAAAATGTGACCACAAAACGCTAGGGATAATCGCTAGCGTTTTGCCATCCCCAGTGTGAATGGACACTAAGATATGACCAAAAATACACACAAGAACATAATTTGCTGGCAACCGCAGAGGTGCGAGACTCACGTATGTGCACATTGCAGGGGTGCGCGTGCGATTGCCACGGAGACAGGAGGGATTGGTGGCCAATCCATGCTTGTGCAGTGAGAATGATCACTGCTTTTGTTCAAAAACAGTGGTCATCCTCATTAGATGTAGGTGAGGTGCGCACGATCGTGCCATTGCGCACTCCTGCTCGCTCCCGACACGCAGCTCCTATTCATTAATCTAAGTCCCCGTGTGAATGATCATCGACATCAATGAGATGCCGCAATCATTTGTAACTTCCAATGTATCACGTCCACACATTACTTCCTATTTGCATACTTAGGAAATAATGCGTGAGGACATCTTGTGTCCAAATAGTAAATTACACCTACATACATACACCTAAATACATACATTTTAATAAAAAGACACACAAAATTCACTTATGGGCTTGTAGTTTGTGATGGATGTAATGGTGGCCATACATGGTACAATAAAAACGTTTGATTATCCCGTTTATTCAATCTAAATGATCGAATCGAATGAAAGTTAAAAATATTTTTTTTCTACCAAGAAATTTGAACGATTATCCCGTTTTTTCTGGAAAAATCAGATCAGACATGCTGGAAAAATCGTTATATTTGAATGGAATATTCAAACTAAATTATCTCATCGAAAAAAAATGGAAAGATGTACCATGTATGGCCACCCTAAAACTGATAAAAAAGCACCTTAATTTCCAAATAAAATATTGTCACCATAGATTGTACTAGGGATATAATTTAAACGATGCAATAACCGTCCCCTCCCAAATGGGCAAATAAAATGCGTGGGTTGCATCCACACTACAACGTTTCATTTTAAAACTATAATGGCTGAAAACTGAGAAATAATTATTTTTTTTTCTTATTATTCCCGTTAAAATACATTTAGACTAAAATAATTCTTAGTAAAAGGTACCACCCAAAGAAAGCCTAATTGGTGGGGGAGATAAAAAAGGTATAGATCATTTTGTTGTGATAAGTAGTGATAAAGTTATTGGGGGATGAACGGGAAAAGCGCTGAAATGTGAAACTACCTCTCGTCTACCTAAGAACTCCCCTTGTGGGAACGCGGAGACCCCATGAACACCAATGAAAACAAGAGACCCCATGAAAACAACCCGCAGGGCAGGCTGAAAAGGACACTTGAGGTGAGAGGGATATGGAGGCTGCCATATTTATTTCCTTTTAAAAAATACTAGTTGCCTGGAAGTCCTTCTGATCTTTCAGGCATCAGCAGTATCTTAGTCACACAGCTGAAACAAGCATGCTGCTAATCCAGTCAGACTTCATTCAGAGGATCAGCGGGGTGCCAACTGGCCCTGTATGGAAATAAATGGGGATGGCCCTAAATGCCAATTTCCAATCCCGACAGAATAGTGCATTCCAAGAAGTGTCATTTTAGTGGAGTGTGGTTTTTTTTCGGTATTTGTGTCAATAAAGTTAGTTGGAAAAAAAAAATAATAATTTTTGCAGAATTTGCTATTTTTACAGATGTACACTCTGATTGGCCTAATACTTAGAGTCTTGGGATTGGCTTAAAATTTCTGAGTCTCCTGTAAACCGGTATTCCATGGAAATATAATTTCCACATACCGAGTTCCACTGTGGAAAGCTGATTTCTGATCAGAAATCGGAATCCCTAGAAATAAATATGGCAGCCTCCATATCCCTCTCCCTATAATAATATACAGTGTAAACAACATTCTCACATTACGCTCTGGGCACCCGCTGCCAACTAACTGATCCAGGCTCGGCTGTAGAGATGGTGAGAATGTTGCTAAT
This sequence comes from Hyperolius riggenbachi, assembly GCF_040937935.1. Taxonomy (NCBI): domain Eukaryota; kingdom Metazoa; phylum Chordata; class Amphibia; order Anura; family Hyperoliidae; genus Hyperolius; species Hyperolius riggenbachi. Next base: position 206,535,101 of record NC_090657.1, on the reverse strand, counting down.
CTCAGTAGTAATATGACTGGCACATCCCTTGCCAGCCCGGGCCTAAACATCTTACACAAAATGTTTTCGTAAATCCACTTTGGTTACAGGATAGAGTCCTGGGAATTAGATGAAGTATTAGTGCCGGGCCATCTCCTTCACCACCGTATACTGTTTTTCTATAGTATAAATGTTATCATTAAAAATCTGGTATTTCTGATCACAGATCCATCTCAGGATATAACATTTTTCTAATTTACATTATATGTTGTTAGTACTAGGTTCTTATCAGCTGCTGTGAATAGACTGCAGGAGCTCTGCCTAAGTGGCTCTTCCTGTACAGTAAACACTGAGGCTTAACCCTTTCAGTGCTCCCTGCAAAGTGAAACCAAGTTAAATCATTAGGATTAACTCTTTTTTATTAGGATTTCCATAAATTGTAATGAAGACTTTTTTTCCATAAAGGTTTTTGTGCTGTGGCTAATCTAAGCAGAGAGGAAATTCTGAGTTTAGTTCCACTTTAAGTACATATATTACTTTATGTAGTCCTATTTAGAGATGTGGCGAACATCTCTCGGGCTTTTACTACTTCCGGGTCGCACTGACCTGGAGTAGTACGCCTGCGCTGCCGGGCGGAGCGCATCCTAGATCGCACTCCTGTTGCCAGGCACTCTCTGCGCATGAGCGTGACGTCGTTTGTGACGTCACGCACACGCGCAGAAAGTGCCCGGCAACAGGAGAGCTATCTAGGATGCCCTCCGCCCGGCAGCGCAGGCGTACTACTCCAGGTCAGTGCGACCCGGAAGTAGTAAAAACCCCAGGGATTTGGAGATGTTCGCCGGCGAACGGTTCGGGAACCGTTCGCCACATCTCTAGTCCTATTCTGTACAGTATATTGTGATGAATATTTATAATTAAAAGAAGACATTATTGTATATGATGATGATTACTATTATTATTTTTAATGAGTTTTAAAGCGCCAACATATTCCATGGCGCTGTACAAAGTAAGAATAAACCGATATACAAAATACTGAGTTGGTACAAAATACAGAATCAGTACAAAGTACAGAATTGTTAATAACAGTGACAAAACTAATGAATAATGCATAACAAATTCCAAGACACAAAGGGTGAGAGAGCTCTGCCCTTGCGATCATTCAATCTAAAGGAGTAGGGGGGCAACAAGAGGTGGGATAGTATACAATGAACTTACCTAGAGGCAGTGGGCCATATGCAATTACATTTTTCTCGTGAGTTTTCACCTACATGATATTTTCATGACTTGTCAATTAAATGCCTTTTAACCACCAGCAAGCAAGAAAATACTTAAAATCATTTTGAGCATACTTTCTTGCCTAAGTGTTGATATTTTTTACAATGCAAAGTGCTGAAAAGTTAAAGGGAAAATGAAGAAATATCTCTAAGGACAAAACTCAGGAGAAAAGTTAAGCATATGACCCAGTGTGTTTTAGGTTATCTAGTAGGAAGTACAAACTGTCCAGAGGTCAAAAGGTTAACTGGCCTACAGCTGAATACTCACCTAGTGAGTCTCCCTGACGACAAGCAATCCCCGATCCATCTTCCTGCCGGCAGGTATGCGAGAGGTCATGCAACGGAACATGACGGGGTGTGAACGAGACTTCAAGTAATTGCGGTACTTTGTGCGGGAGTCATAGGGGATCGTAAGATCCAATCCGCCATGATGGTCATTATCGCCACGTGACACTAAACGACGTTCACGTGATCGTGTCCCTGTAACCATGTCGTGAGAGTGCAGAAACGACCGCTTGTCACTAGGTCATCGGGAAAATCATTGTAAAAATCACAAGATGCGTACGGGCCTTAAGGTACAGTGTATGCGTAATGGAAAAGGTGAGCTTTGAGGGCAAGTTTAAAGATATCAAAGTTGTCGAGTGACGGATGTGTTGCGGCACGGGATTCCAGAGGAGGGGTAAAATCTTGTATACTTGAATATGAGGAGGTGATTCTAGAGGAGGACAATAGAAGGCCATGTGCAGATCTGAAATTGCAGTTGGGTTGGTATCTGGAAACTAGTGAGGAGATATACACAGGAGAGAGATTGTAGAGAGTTTTGTAAGTGAGAGTTAAGAGTTTAAAGTGGATCTTCTGGAGGTACAATTGTGTATCATCCTCATATACAGTAAGTGGTATTAAAACCCAAATGAACTAATTAACCTCCTTGGCGGTAATCCCGAGCTGAGCTCGGGGTATGCCGCCGGAGGTCGCCGCTCAGGCCCTGCTGGGCCGATTTGAGTTCTGAAAAAAGCAGCACACGCAGCCGGCACTTTGCCAGCCGCGTGTGCTGCCCGATCGCCGCCGCTCCGCGGCGATCCGCCGCGTGCAGCGGCGAAAGAGGGTCCCCCCAGCCGCCCGAGCCCAGCGCAGCCGGAACAAACAGTTCCGGCCGGCGCTAGGGGCTGGATCGGGCGGCTCTGACGTCAGGACGTCGACTGACGTCCATGACGTCACTCCGCTCGTCGCCATGGCGACGAGGAAAGCGAAACAAGATAGGCCGCTCATTGCGGCCTATCTTGTTACTTTCGATTGCCGGAGGCGATCGAAAGTACGCTTCCGGAGCGCCCTCTAGTGGGCTTTCATGCAGCCAACTTTCAGTTGGCTGCATGAAATATTTTTTTTTTAATTTAAAAAAAACCCTCCCGCAGCCTCCCTGGCAAAATAAATAAACCGCCAGGGAGGTTAAGTTACCAAGACTGTGCATGTAGATGAAAAGAGGAGGGGGTCAAGGACAGAGCCTTGAGGGACTCACACAGGCAAAGGATGGGGAGATGAGATCTGATTTGAGAAAAAGACTGTGAAGTACCTTCCAGAGAGATAGGAAGATATCCAGCAGAGAGCAAGGCCCTTTATACCTATGATTAGTAAGAAGTAGTATGTATCCATGACCCTAAAACTTAAGCGGCGGTAGGGAAATTGCTTTCAAGTATCTTTGCAGCTACGTGAGGGGTTACACAGACTAGCAGCGGCCCGCGGGGAGCTCTGGGGGTCTCCAGATGCAGTAACAAGGACGTGCGTTAGCATGTTTAGACCTGCTTTTTGCAGGTCTAAGCTAACGCTCATGTCTGCCGGGAAGCATCGCTTCCTGGAGCATGCAAAGTATAATAGGATAGGGTGTAAGAAACTTGCTGGCCGATAATATCGCCCAAGCGAGTTTTTTTACCACCCTGCCTAGGGTTAAATGCAATTGGATCAGGCGCTGGCGAGTCTGACAATTGCATCAGGCACACTATCTTTTTTTTTTTCACCAGAGGTTATTAGTAGTAAGTAGTATTCAAAACTCTACATTGGGAGGTGCGTTACCTTTCCTGTGACAGCAAGAATGCAACGAAACAGGAAAACAACGTGTTGCGTCATATACTGTACAGTGAAGCTTCCAGCTTCCAGTTACGTGTTAACACATGCATTTTGCATGTGACGTTCTGCTTGCTGTGCATTGGGATGCTGCACACCGTTACACTGCACCGCACCTGCCGCACTGTGAACGTCACCTAGGTGGGAGTATTGCAGTGAAGTCTTAGAATGCATCCGTTACACCACACACTACAATGCATCGCCGCATACCTAGGCTTAAACTAAGCAAAAACATTTATTCACAGATCCCAGTTTAATACATTTGTTTCATTTTAAAGAAGTGTTTTTTTCTTACTTTTATTAGTTTATTTTTACTTGGTGACATTTAGAGTAGTAAAGTTGTTTTAAAAAGTAGATAAAATTATAGTAGTACAGTATAAAGTTAGTGAATTATTGGAAAAAAATGCAACGTACTGCAGAACAGTGGGCTTAAATGTGTACCTGGAGCCAAAAAATGAACGCGAATCGCGATGCGTTGTGTAATTGTAATTACCAAATTACAATCATCACCAATACGGAGGCTGCCATATTTACTTCCTTTTAAAACAATACTAGTAGCCTGGCAACCCTGCTGGTCATTCTGGCACCAGTAGTGTCTGAATCGCATACCTAAAACAACCATGCAGCAAATTTAGTCAGACTTTAGTCAGAAACGTCTAATCTGCATGCTTGTTCAGGGCAGTGTATCAACAGGACAGACAGACAACTGGTATGGTTTAAAATTAAATAGATATGGCAGCCTCCATATCACAAAGTTGAGCATCACTTTAAAGAGAAACCATAACCAAGAATTGGAAAAAAATATACATATATCCAGGCACATCGCATCTAGTTAGCACATTAAATAAGTTAAGGAAAGGGAGGTGCTGAAGGGGGTGTGGCTAGAAAACAGCAAAAAAATCTATTAACCCTTCAAACTCTTGCATGCAAATGTTCAAACAAATGCATTCACAGATTCACTTATCCAGGCACCACTGTTATCCCTACAGCTAAATTAAAAGCCAGGGTTTTAGTTCACAGAAGAATGCATTCTTATGCTTAGTCACCTACACTGCGCAGCCATAACCAAGAATTGAACTTCATCCTAATCAGTACAATTCTTGGTTATGGATCATCAGGGGGCTCTGTTTGGCTGATATTGTGGTGAAACCCCTCCCAGGGTTTGATGTCAGGACCATGGCTCTGACATCACACTGTGGGAGCCTTGTTGCATTGTGGAAAATAAATGCTGTTTACAGCTATTTCCAACTGCCAAAAAAGCAAGCAGCATCTCCTTCCAGTGACATCACCTGTTAGCAGTAAAAATGTCACCATGTGATAAATGTCAGAATGTAAATTAGGGAGATGACAGATTTTACAATGGGCAAACACTGACTAAATCATTTATACATAATTATTGTAAAAATGAGGCACTTTTTATTACATTATTTTTACTGGAGTTCCTCTTTAAGTATAAGTCTACAATTATAAGGTGCTGTTGTGGCTATAAATGATAAGTGAAGAATGGTTTCTACCCAGAATCCTTTGCTGCCCTCCTTGGATGCAGATTAGACGTGATTATATTGATATTCTTGGGTTTAGCTGGATAAAGACGGCAGCTGAGCCGGATGCTTTTCATCGGGCCGTGGCGAGGGCGTCGCTGAGTTGGAGGGGACATTCCTGTGGCATGGAGCAGGTGCCAGGCTCTCGCCCCCGCCCTTGTGGGGTACTGCAATTTGCCAGCCAGACTGGAATTACACTCCTTGTCAGCATAAAGCCAGGAGTCCATCACCCTGGGCCTGGCATGTGGCAACTTGCTAGGCATCTCAGGGAGGACGCTCTGCTATTTATTTAAAGCTTTGCAGACAACAGGCATTGGGCCTGATAAATGTAATTTATATGAGCTGGTTGAGGTCCAGCCTGCTAGCTTTTTAATTTTTTTGTATTTTTTTTTTGTTGGTGAAGTTAAACTAACAAATTGTAAAATATAAAATACACATATATAAAATAGAACTTTTTGAGTCAACAATAATAATAATAACTTTGTCCCAGAATAAAATGCAATATAAATAACTTTTTTCTATGTTGCCATCACTTACAGTCAGAAAAAAAAATTGATCTGACAGGCTTTAGACAAGTCTATCTCTTTATGGGGGATTCGGTATTCCCAATTATGTATTATGTGAAATCCCATTTTTGTTGATAAAACAGCAGTTGGTTCAAGGAGTAATAGTATTAATCCCATTTTGACCAGGAGTAGTGATTAGAGAATATTGGCATTTTCTTTTTGCCATAACTGCACTTTGGCACAGGTGATCCTATCCATGAAAAAATATTGGCATGAGAACACACATTTTCACATAAAAGAGAATGTGTGCGAAAATATTTGGGCATGCGAAAACACATTTTCCCCAACTGTAGTGACTTCATTAGGCATAAGAAAAGTCATTTTCACACAGATGAGAATAATTTACTAAAACAAATATGAGCATGTAAAAACACATTTTCGTTAATTGCATGGAAGTCAATGGGCTTGAGAAAAATTCAAATTTTTGCAAATGTAAATTTCGATGTGAAAATTTGGAGGAGATACAAGCTCCGTTCATTTTAAACTGTTTGCATCGTCTGTGGTAAATACATTTGCAAATGAATTATTCCTTGTATATCAGCGCCATCTAGTGTCTTATTACACCCATTACAGCTTTATCATTGTTATACCCCAAAAGATCTGTAGTAACAGTGATCAGACCCTGCTTGGATACAGTTTATTATTATTATTATTATTATTTATTGTATTTATAAAGCGCCAACATATTATGCAGTGCTGAACATTAATTTAGGTTACAGACAATATTTAGGGGTGACATACAGCAATATGACAATACAGGAATACAAGAAAACCAGATCACACAGCACAGTATGAGTACAAGGTAATGCTTAGTCAGTCACTGGATGGAGCATGGAGATTAGGCAAGTTAGGTTCACTCAGATGCATAGCATGGGTGCACAGTAATGGAGGTGCAAGATCAGGTAGGACACAAAAGGAGGAGGACCCTGCCCAAAGGCTTACAATCTAGAGGGAGAGGTAAGGACACGAATGGTAGGGGACCAGAGTTCAGCTGTAGGTTTAGAGCACTTGTGAGGGGTGGTAGGCCAGAGTGAAAAGGTGAGTTTTGAGGGCCCAGTGCACACCAAAAACCTCCAGCAGATCTGCAAAACGCTAGAGGTTTTTGAAGCAGATTTCAGAGCGATTCTAGGCATGTTTAGGGCCCATTCACACTTGAGCGTTTTGCTGGCGATTTCGGCAAAACGCTCAAACGCTAGCGCTTGTCAAAGTGCTAGGGTAATAAAGGTCTATGGGCCCGTTCTCATTTTGGGCGATTTGCGCTAAATGCAAACGCGTAGCCTGCACCATTTTCAGGCGATTTTCCGGCGATCGCGTTTTAGTGCTATAGAAGCACAAAAACGAGATCGCTAAAAAAAGTCGCCAGGTGTGAATGGTGAATGGTGATTTTTTTGGCGTTAATCGCCAAAAAAACGGCAGAGCAAAACGCTAGCAAAATCGCTAGCGTTTTGCGATCAGCAAGTGTGAATGGGCCCTAAGAGAGGTTTTCTAAACATGCCTGCCGTTTTGTGGAGCGTTTTTGTGTAGCAGATTTCATATATTGTTACAGTAAAGCTGTTACTGAGCAGCTTCTGTAACAAAAACTCCTGGAAAACTGCTCTGATGTAGCGTTTTTTAGAGCGGTTTGAGCTTTTCCTATACTTTACATTGAGACAGAAACACTTCTGCAAACCGCAAAAATGCTGCAGGAGCCACGTTTGCGGTTTCCTAAAGACCTCCAACCGCTGGTGTGCACCATCCCATTGAGATACATTAGCCAAGCGTTTTCACAAGCGGCAGCATTTTTGAAAACGCTACCAAAACCGCTTGTTGTGCACTAGGCCTATCTCTTGATCTCTATGGGATCCAGAGTCTTCACTCTCCATAGAGGAGTATTTAACTTTTTTCCTTCAGGTCACTACCATGATTACTGTACTGGTTAAGGGCTCTGCCTCTGACACAGGAGACCAGGGTTCGAATCTCGGCTCTTCCTGTTCAGTAAGCTAGCACTTATTCAGTAAGGAGTCATTTGGTGAGACTCCCTAACACTGCTACTGCCTATAGAGCTAGTGGCTGCAGCTCTGGTGCTTTCAGTCTGCCAGGAGAAAAGTGTAATTGAAATCCTCTTTGCCTTGTCTACTTTAAAATCTACCTTCCTGATCAATCTACCTTCCTGATTAAATGAATTGTATTAAAAATCTAAACCAATCCTAGGCTAGTTTTACAAATGATTGATCAAAATTTTCCACCATTAGCAATTATTATTATTATTTTATTACTAGTGACCTAAGCCCATTTGAAAACGGGCTCTAGGTCTGTCATCACCGTGCGCGCACACCTGCTCATTGCACGCCTGCACCTGCCCATTGCGCGCGCACCAGCCCGCCCTGCGTCCTGTCCCAGACGCAGAGTATATTGTTTTGTCTTAACCCTCTGGGCGATACAATTACATCGCCCAGGAGGGGGCGCAGCACTTTTTTTAATTTTTGATTTTTTAAATCATGTAGCAAGCCCTGGGCTCGCTACATGATAGCCGCTGCGCAGCGGCATCCCCCCACCCACTCCGATCGCCTTCGGCAATCAGAGCAAGCAGGAAATCCCGTTCAGAACGGGATTTCCTGCTGGGCTTCCCCGGTCGCCATGGCGACGGGGCGGGATGACGTCACCGACGTCATGGACGTCGTGACGTCAGAGAGAGTCCTGATCCACCCCTCAGCGCTGCCTGGCACTAATTGGCCAGGCTGCACAAGGGGTCGGGGAGGGGGGGGGGCTACGCGGCACGGCAGGTAGCGGCGGATCGGCGACGAGCGGCAGCGATCAGAAGTTACACGCAGCTAGCAAAGTGCTAGCTGCGTGTAACAAAAAAAATTATGCAAATCGGCCCACCAGGGCCTGAGAACTCCTCCTGCGCGACATACCCCAAGCTCAGCTCGGGATTATCGCCCAGGAGGTTAATCTGTCCCTCAGAAGGACTCACAATCTAATCCCTACCATAGTCATATGTCCATTTACAGTGCTGACCATAATTATTCATACCCCTGGCAAATGTTGACTTTAAAAAATTACTTGCTGGTTGAATAAAAGTAACTTTGATGGGAAATCACATAGATGTCTCCCAAAAGATAATAAGACGAAGTACAAGAGGCATTATTGTGGTGGAAAAAACAAAAAAACATTTCTCATCTTTTATTTACATTTGAGCAAAAGTGTCCAGTCCAGAATTATTCATACCCTTCACAAACTGTCACAGCCTGTGGGAAAACCCAAAGTTCTATACCAGGGGTAGGGAACCTTTTTGGCTGAGAGAGCCATAAACACGACATATTTTAAAATGTAATTCCGTGAGAGCCATACAATATGTTTATAACAAAATACAAGGAAATGTGTGCTTTTTATGTAAAACCATTACTTTTAAAGTACAATACATGTCTGAATTCTCTTTAATTACGCTGTTATGCAGTTGCTAACGGTTAGGCTGGTCAGGTTGCAGGGTGGGAGGCAGGTCAGGATGCAGGGTGGGGGGAGGCAGGTAAGGTTGCAGGGTGGGGGAAGCAGGTAAGGTTGCAGGGTGGGGGAGGCAGGTAAGGTTGCAGGGTGGGGGGAGGCAGGTAAGGTTGCACGGTGGGGGGAGGCAGGTCAGGATGGGAGCAGCAGGTCAGGATGGGAGCAGCAGGTCAGGCTGCATGGTGGGGGGAGGCAGGTCAGGTTGCAGGGTAGGAAGCAGGTCAGGATGGGAGCAGCAGGGCAGGCTGCAGGGTGGGGGAAAGAAGGTCAGGTTGCAGGTCAGGATGCAGGGTGGGGGGAGGCAGGTCAGGATGGGAGTGGCAGGTCAGGCTGCAGGGTGGGGGAAACAGGTCAAGTTGCAGGTCAGGCTGCAGGGTGGAGGGAGGCAGGTCAGGATGGGAGCAGCAGGTCAGGCTGCAGGGTGGGGGAAGCAGGTCAGGTTGCAGGTCAGGCTGCAGGGTGGGGGGGGGGAGGCAGGTCAGGATGGGAGCAGCAGGTCAGGCTGCAGGGTGGGGGAAGCAGGTCAGGTTGCAGGTCAGGCTGCAGGGTGGTGGGGGGGGGGTGTCAGGTCAGGATGGGAGCAGCAGGTCAGGCTGCAGGGTGGGGGGAGGCAGGTCAGGATGGGAGCAGCAGGTCAGGCTGCAGGGTGGGGGAAGCAGGTCAGGTTGCAGGTCAGGCTGCAGGGTGGGGGGAGGCAGGTCAGGATGGGAGCAGCAGGTCAGGCTGCAAGGTGGGGGAAAGCAGGTCAGGTTGCAGGGTGGGGTAGGCAGGTCAGGATGGGAGCAGCAGGTCAGGCTGCAGGGTGGGGGAAGCAGGTCAGGTTGCAGGGTGGGGGGAGGCAGGTCAGGATGGGAGCGGCAGGTCATGGTGTGGAGAAGTAGTTAACCAGGTGATAATGCTTGGTGGGGGGGAGGCAGTGAGGTGCTGGGTGGCAGGTTAAATAATCTAATAGTGCTGTATTGTGAGAGACAGCACACTCACCAGGCCAGGCAGTGTCCAACAGCGCGGAGTTCTACAGCGCGGGCTTGGCTGACGAGATCACTGGCCGCAAGTCCCTGCCCTCCGCCAATGAAATCCATTGTAACCATGGGGGAGGACCTACAATACACTGGCCGCGCCGGCTGAAGGAGGCGGTGTACAGCACGGCCATGTGAGGGTGGAGGAGGTGCAATGCAGGGAGGAGGCGGACATATGGGGAAGGAGGCGGTGCACGGAGGCGGCGGCACATTTATTTTAACATTTAGCACAGTCTCGCTGGCCGCTCTGTCACCCGTTCTAAAGGTAGCCAGAGAGCCATATGCAGCCTTGAAAAGAGCCATATATGGCTCGCGAGCCATAGGTTCCCGACCCCTGTTCTATACCATTCCAAACAGTCCAAGCTGTTCTAAAGCATCCTAATTACCCTGATTAATTGGGAACAGCTGTTTTAATTAACCCAACAGGTGAAAAACAGCAGCTCTCTGCAGTTGGTTTGTGGACAGTCATGGCTAAGACAAAGGAGCTCAGTGAGGACCTGTGGCTGACCATTGTGGCTGCTCACAAGTCAGGAAAGGGCTACAAGGCAATTTCTAAATGTTTTCAAGTTCCAGTGGCTACTGGATTACTGAATAAGCTCTGCACTCACAGCTGACTCTTTCTGTAATTCTGAATGTTTTGGAATATTGAACAGTGACTGCACCTTCCAGTAGTAGTGAGATGCATCAATATTTCCCAGTAATATGAACATTATTGTTGAAATAATAGATAAGAAAAACTCTGCACCTTCTCAATCCGTGGAGAAGAAGAAGCCGGTCTGAACTCTGGATATCTGCAGATGCTGAATCTGGTCAGGTCTTATGTCTGGCACTGTGTGGAGAAAAGAAGACAGTTGTTATGGCATACCTCCCTTTTTGAGATGAGAAAGAGGGACACTTAAGCCACACCCCTGCCACACCCCTGATTAAGCGCCCGTCACTCCCCTAGTCATTCATGTATACCATAAAGATTTCATAAGAAAAATATTTTATAATTCAAACCACACTGGTCCTTTTTATCCTGGTTCATTTCCCTTCATATTAACATTGTACATATATCAATATAAAGGATGGGAATAGAGTTTAGAGTCAATCAAACACATTTTTCAGTAGATAAATCTATATATTTACATAGAAAGAGGGACACAGTCCTGAAAGAGGGAGAAATGAGGAGGACAGAGGGACAAGGTTTACAAAGAGGGACTGTCCCTCCAAAAGAGGGACAGTTGGGAGCTATATGGCGATATGAACTGTGTGGATCCAGAGTTGTCCAGTTTGTCAAAATAATTCTTGCAAGCTTCCAAAGCCTGTTAGATTCCTTCATAAGGCATGAGCCAAAAGAAACCCCAATTCCAACATAAATGGAGCCTTCTATTGATGAGGTGGAGTTACCCCAAATTAAACCAGTGTCTCCTATTTTGTGTAATCATAGTTGAGATTTTAGACATGTCTGGCAAGATGGCTGACTGCTACTAATGCAAAAAAGGGGAGGTGTTACAGAATATCCAATGACATCATGGAGAACCAGAACCACTAGGATTTCTGTAAATGACCAAAATGTTTGAATATTCAGGCTCTACCCTTAAGGTACGCCGTCGTCCGGGCCGTCTGCTGATGCCATGTTTACCGGCATGGAATACTTCCTGCTAATATCTTACTGCTGTGGCTCACTATGACCAACACTATCATTACCTACTTGCAACAAAACAACACCATAGGCTTAATGTGTATTACGGCTATAGCAATGCTCAGACAGTAATTTGGGTGATTATTTTAAAAAGAGCGTAATTGGGTCGCCAGCAATCAGTGCCGGCGCTACCATAGAGGCAAAGGAGGCAGCTGCCCCAGGGCTCCAGAGCTTGTAGGGGCCCCCAGTGGCTACAAGAGGAAAAAAAATTCAAATCGGCCTTATAGTTTTTGAGAAAATAGATTTTAAAGTTTCAATGGAAAAAAAACACATTTCAAAACCTGCCGACTTTAATGGTTAATAGCAAATCCGCCTTAAATGCTAGAAACCCTAAATTTGCAGGATATGTTAAGGAGATCATTAGAAATAAGAGGAAAAAACTATTTTTCAAAAAGACCTTATAGTTTTTGAGAAAATCGATTTTAAAGTTTTGAAGGAAAAAAGTACACTTTTAAATGCGGTAAATGTCACTTTTAGTAGCAAACCTAACGGTAGTGTAATTTTACATGCATCAAACGAAAGCGCAATAAATTTCCTGACGGGGTTTCCAGGGGGTCCATACGCAGCCGCAGCGCTTTGGCCAGGGAACGCTATACAGCCGCAATATGGCTGTATGAAGATCCCTGGCATTTTTTCCAATTTTCCCAATTTTTTTTTTTATGTTTAGAGTGTGGGAATTTTTTTTTTTTTTAATTATGTGGGGTCCCCCCTCCTGAAACTTTTTAACCCCTTGTCCCCATGCAGGCTGAGATAGCTAGAATGTGGAGCTCCGACCGATTGGGGCTTCACACCCTGACTATACCAGCTGCAAAAAAGGTCCCCTAATGCCGATTTTTGTTCCGGGGTATATGTTGGGGGGGCTCCCAGGTTTATTTTGCCCTGGGGCCCCATTGTTGCTTAAACCGGCCTTGCCAGCAATAGGCAGCTGGCCGCCAAATTAGGTATTTCCTATGGGGACCTGAAGGGGGAATAGCAATTATTGCCGCTGGCACTTGCAGGAGTAGGGTGAGACTTTTTGGACTTCACCCTGGCCTGCATCAAAACCTAGCGTACATACCACAAGAGAAGCATGACCCCAATGTTCCAGGGGGGTTCTGAGCATAGGTCTGGAGGACAGCATGAGAAACCTCTGAAGGCTTCCTTCTCCTAGATAAGTATTTCATTTTTCACAAGACAAGGGGTTAACTGCACAGTTAGTCATTAAAGGTATCACCTAAACAACTTTTGTTGTTATGTTTTTGAAGACAATAACTTTTATATTGCACTTTTCTTCAGGTGGACTAAAAGTGCCAGAGCTGCAGCCACAAGGGCACGCTCATTATTTTTATTCATTTAAGTATTTATATAGAGGCGGCATATTACGCAGCGCTGTACAGAGTATACTGCCTTGTCACTAACTGTCCCTCAGAGGGGCCCACTGTCTAGTCCCTACCATAGTCCTATGTCTATGTATGTATCGTGTAGTGTAGGTATCATAGTCCAGGGCCAATTTTAGGGGAAGCCAATTAACTTATCTTTATGTTTTTGAGATGTGGGAGGAAACCGAAGTGCCTGAAGAAAACCCAGGCAGACACAGGGAGAACATACAAACTCCTTGCAGCTGTTGACCTGGCTGGTATTCGAACCGGGGACACAGCGCTGCAAAGTGAGAGCACTAACCACTACGCCAACATGCTGCAACTACGCCACTGTAGGCAGCAGTGTTAGAGAGTGTAGCCCAAGGTCACTGAAGAGCCAAGATCTGAGCCCTGATTCAGAGGCAGAGCTATTAAAGCTATTAACTCCAGACATTTTTTATCCAAGGTTCACCTGAGATTTACAACAGATTCTCTTTAAAGGAAACCTAAAGCCAAGTAAAGAAAATTAGTTTCATATACCTGGGGCTTCTACCAGCCCCCTGTAGCCCTCCTGTGCTCTCGCATGTCCAAATGATCCTCCGTTCCCCCGCCGCGGCTTACTTTCAGTTTCGCCAACCACTGTGCCTGTGCAGCCCTGGCCATGCATAGCCTTCTTTGCATCCCCTTCTGCAATAACGTACTGCGCAGGCGCAGTGGCCCGCCGACTTCTAGTCAGCAAAACCGAAACTGCAGCGGGGAACGGAGTATCGTTTGGACTGGCGAGGGCACAGGATGGCTACAGGGGGCTAGTAGAAGTCCCAGGTAAATGAAGCTAAAGAGAATATGTACTCTAAATTTTTTACAATAAAAAGCATACCATTCTATTTATTATGTTCTCCTAATGCTGTTTCTGCCCCTCCCTGCTGCAATCCTGGCTTGTAATTGCCAGTTTTAGGCAGTGTTTACAAACAAAAGACATGCTAACCAGCATGTGATAGGCTGAGAGAAGCTCAGCCTGTGAGTCATACAGAGCCTGGAGGGGGCTTGGAGAGGGTGTGTATAGCTCCGATCCTATCACAAGCAGAGCAGCACATTCCTGCCTGAGTGCCTGAGCCCGACAAAGACGACAAAGGAAAGAAGATTAGATTATATAACAGAGATAATACAGCCACTGTGCAACTAAGAAAGGCTGCAGTAACACAGACCACATTAGAATATGTATAGGAACTTATGGGATAGAAAAAATAAGGCTGAACATTTTTGTTACAGAGTCTCTTTAAGTCTACCAAAATAAATGAAGCCCCCTGCATGTTCTTGCTCACCCCAAATATCCCTTACCCATTTCCAGCTACAGTATGTGGCTTTATGTCGCTCATGCCATGCCCAACAGGCAAATATTTGCTAGTAGGGCTGCTCAAATCCAGATCCGGGAGATACCTGGATAGTTGCTATCCGGATATCTCCCAGTTACCTGGGCGGGCGGGGGGGGGGGGGGTGTCAATCTTACCTGTCTGACGTCTTCTTCGGTTCGTCCTTCAGCGCCTCCCACGATGCGCTCCACGCGTGTCACGTGATTACAAACACTTCCTACTTCAACCCGGAAGGAGGAAGTGTTTGTAATCATGTGACCGCTGCTTGGACTGCATCATGGGAGGCGCCGAGGGACAAACCGAAGAAGACGTCAGATAGGTAAGATTGAAACCCCCCCCCCCCCCCCCCCCCGCCCAGGTAACTGGGAGATATCCAGATAGAACTATCCATTTGTCTCCCGGATCCGGATTTGAGCAGCCCTGTTTGTTAGTAGTAAACATGAAAGAAATGGCAAATTAGCTGCAGTGACCACAAATGGCCTCTAGATGGCGTTCAAAATCAAAGACGAGAAAAGGACTTATCCAAAAAGTGAGCTTTGCAAATAATTTATAAAGTTTGTTCAAGGGGCATACGCCGCACACAATCTTGTTCACATTATAAATCACCATCACTGTCGCAAGCGCTTAGCGATTTATTGAGTGGTGTTGAAAGTGCTTTTCTAAGCTTTTCTAAGCATTATTTTTTTAAAAAATGCATGATTATCTGCTCACCCCAAATCACAAGGTGCTGAGCATGAAATTCATAGAGTATGCTAATTAATTCTGATTCAGAATTCTGATTGACAGAAAATAGAAGTCACTACAGCTGAGGGTCCTTTCACACTGAATTTGTTGTGTTATCGCAACGGATAATATCCTCATCACATCCCAAAGCAATGCAGTGATATTTCTATGGAATGGTCAGGCTGGGTGTGGCAGGGCCTGTCAGAGTAACCAGACAATGTGCGTGGTTACAGTGGCAGCATGGGCGGCTCTAGGCTCGTGGTGGGTGAATCTGTGGTCCCTTCGCACGCTAATGTCATAGGCAAACGCAGGGGGGGGGATTACAGCTGCCCAGAATCCCCCCTCAGACCAGGGCCAGTGCAGTGTTAGGGGACATGCACAAGTTGAGACACCAGAATATCTGCAGAGTCAGGTATGAGCACAGCCTTGTGCCTTGCTGTGTGAATGCTCCACTTTCCTCTTCATTACCAATGTTGGCTGTCCTCATTATTATCTGTATGCCAACTGCTCCTGGTCAATCCCGTTGTCGATCGGGAGCAGATACCATATTATTATACTGTATTGTGCGTGGCTGAGGGAGACATTCAGGAATCCCCCCTTTGAAAATCCTGGGTTTGCCCCTGAATGTCAATATGGTATCTTATGTACAGCAGGAGACATTGGCAGCGCTTCCAAACAGAAGCTGCACCTGAATTGACTACCTGCAATAGATGTGCAGAGCTTCACAATTGTGGACTAAAATACACAACCTGCATTCAAAACAGGTACAGAAAAGGAGGACGTTAGCTTCAGTATAAATAATATGTGCACAAATTATTCCCTACTAGACCTTCCCATGGCGGTGACGGGTCCTCTCAGGGAAGACCTACCGCTAGTCTAACGATAAAAACACGATTTTTTCCTACTGCTGCTAGTCATAAAATGGTATACACATTTCTCTCAAACAGACATCAAATGACAGCGCTCATAGGCTGCAACTGAATTGTAGACCAACAGAGGCATGCAGAGCCCCACAGGGCTAAATACATGCCTTGAATGCAAGTCAGATGCAAATCACGTACTAGTCCTAATCTATAATTTGAATGCAAATTGATGCACATGGATGCAGCTAGCCATAAGTATACTTACATGAGTTTTGTACAGCAGGAGACATTGGCAGTGCTTCCAAACAGAGGCTGCACCCGAATTGACTACCAGAGGATCCAGTTCAAACTCCTAACCCTAACCTACAAAGCTCTCCACAATCTCTCTCCCTGGTACATATCCTCACTAATTTCCAGATACAAACCCAATTGCAATCTCAGATCTGCACACGATCTTCTGTTGTCCTCCTCTAGAATCACCTCCTCACATTCACGCTTACAAGATTTTGCACAAGATTCACCCCTTCTCTGGAATCCCCTCCCACAACACATCCGTCACTCGCCAACCTTTGTTACTTTTTAACGCTCTCTAAAAACTCATTTGTTCCGACAAGCATATGCGCTACCTTAAAGCCAATGTATACCGATTTAAAAAAAGAAAAGTCAGATACTCACCTAAGGAGAGGGAAGGCTCGGTCCTAATGAGACTTCCCTCTCCTCTCCCGGTGCCTGGTCCCGCTCACAATCCCCCGTTGCAGTATTCGACCAGTTTGGTCAAATACTGCCACTTCGGAAGTCTTCGGGAGCACTCGGGCTCCCGAAGACGGGCTGTTCCATATTGCGCATGCGCGAGTGCCTGCTATGACGCACTCGCGCGGGCCTATGACGCACTCGCGCGTGCGCAGTAAGGAGCGGCCCGTCTTCGGGAGCACGAGTGCTCCCGAAGACTTCCGAAGTCCCCCGCGGCGGGGGATTTGAAGGGAGGATGGCACCGGGAGAGGAGAGGGAAGGCTCATTAGGACCGAGCCTTCCCTCTCCTTAGGTGAGTATCTGACTTTTCTTTTTTTTTTTATCGGTAACCATTCACTTTAAGCCACTTCCCTTTGTCCTAAGGCCAAACTGCACTCCTACTAGGTATCCTAAAACACACTGCCTTTATATATTTTATTGTATACTACCCCTCCTCTTGTTTCCCCCCCATTCCCTTTAGATTGTAAGCTCGCAAGGGCAGGGCTCTCTCCCCCTTTTGTGTCTTGGAAATCATTATGCATTTTATTCATCATGTTACTTTTATCACTGTCATTACCACTTCTGTATTTTGTATTCTGTATGCTGTATCATTTTTTGTATTTTGTCGCTAATTATGTATCTTGTATATTAGGGTACACCATTGTCTGTATTATGTACCCATGTTTGTTTCTTACTTTGTACAGCGCCACGGAATATGTTGGACGCTTTATAAATCAATAATAATAATAGATGTGCAGAGCTCCACAATTGTGGACTAAAATACACAACATGCATTCAAAACAGGTACAGCAAAGGAGGTCGTTAGCTTCAGTATAAATAATATGTGCACAAATTATTCCCTACTAGACTTCCCCACGGCGGTGACGGGTCCTCTTGGGGAAGACCTACCGCTAGTCTAACGATAAAAACATGATGTGCATCAATTTGCATTCACATTATAGATTAGGACTAGTACATGATTTGCATCTGATTTGCATTCAAGGCCCTGTGGGGCTCTGCATGCCTCTGTTGGTCTACAATTCAGTTGCAGCCTATGAGTCCTTTCATTTGTTTGATGTCTGAGAGAAATGTGTATACCATTTTATGACTAGCAGCACTAGTCATGAATGGAGGACTGAGCACTCCAGCCGGAACAGGGGAGTCACAGTGCTGCCAAGAACTCTGTAGATTTGGGTCGTGCAGCTCACAGACTCCAATTTATTACAGCCGAGCTGCACTCCTGACATTGGCACAGGAAGTTAGCACTGCAAACTAAAGACATTCAAATCTGATTGGTCAGTGATTTGCCAATTTTACCACTTCATTGTAGCATGAGTGTTTACCTGCACAGGTCAGGGGCGTAGCAATAGGGGTTGCAGAGGTAGCCACCGCATTGGGGCCCTTTCAGCCAGAGGGGCCCCAAAGAGCCCTCCCTCAACTACAGTATTATCTGTCTATTGGTCCTGTGCTCATAATAATCACTTCTATAGATACTTTGAATAGTGGTACTTATTAACAAACTGTTCCCCCTCACCTTCCTATACCTCTGACACTGTAGTTGCCATTGGCAGGTTTTGGTGCGCCGTATCAATTGCTATGTATAGAGTGCTTGGGGGGCCCCATTGTAAAACTTGCACCGGGGCTCCTTAGCTACGCCACTGTATATGGAGGTGGTAATATGAGTGGCCAATTAAAATTGGATGTGTATTTCCACCTGAAGGGCTGGTTTACACTGTGAGTGACTCATACCTCCCAACATTTTGAGATAAGAAAGAGGGACACTTAGGCCACATCCCTGCCACACCCCTGACCACGTCCCTGGCACACCCCTAGTCACACATACCATAAAAATTGAATAAGAAAAATATGTTGTTTTATAATTCAAACCACACTGTTCCTTCATATCCTGGTTCATTATCCTTCATATTAACATTTCAAGATAAGAAATATATTAATTTTAAGGATATAAATAACATAGAGTATATTAACCACTTCGGTACCAGCAGCCTCTGCCCCCTTAAGGACCAGAGGCTGCTGGTACGCTAAAACGCAGCATCCCGACAAATCGCCGCAAAAATCCGCCGGTCACGCCGCTCTGTCCCCGCCGCAGGCTGCTCTCTATGACGGCAGAGCGCTGTGCGCCGGTCAGGAGCTGCTTTCATTGGCTCCTGATCCTGTCACTCAATGTAAGCCAATGGGATTGGCTTACAGGAATGACAGGGCCAGGAGCCAATGAAAACGGCTCCTACCCGACTCACAGTGCTCTGCTGTCATAGAGACGGCAGGGCTGCTAATTGCGGCGGGTGGAAAGCGGCTAGAGTGGCGGTGTCAGGCGGGGACGCACGGTGAATAGGACGTAGAGTTTACGTCCGGTCACAACCGCAGCGCCACCCGCCCGACGTAGATTTATACTGCGGCGGTCCGCAAAAAGTTAAAGACAAAACTTATATTTACATATTTCTATACAGGAGTCCTTAAAGAGGGACAAATAAGGAAGAAAGAGGGACAGAGGGACTTGGTTACCAAAGAGGAACTGTCCCTTCAAAAGAGGGATAGTTGGGAGCTGTGGTGACTGCACTCAGTTTGATGCTCCAGTAGCCACCCTATGAGGGTGTTCTAACTGCGGTGTTTTGATTTTAAAGGGAAACTGAAGTAAGAGGTATACGGAGGCTGCCAAATTTATTTACTTTTAATCAATACCAGTTGCCTGGCAGCCCTGCTGGTCTATTTCTCTGCAGTAGTATCTGAATAACATCAGAAACAAGCATGCAGCTAGTCTTGTCAGATCTGACTTTAAAGTCTGAAACACCTGATCTGCTGCATGCTTGTTCAGGGGCTATGGCTAATAGTATTAGAGGCAGAGGATCCGCAGGGCTGCCAGGCAACTGGTATTGCTTAAAAGGAAATAAACATGGCAGCCTCCATATACCTCTCTCTTCAGTTCCCCTTTAAAGGATACCTGAACTGAAATGTGACATAATGAGATAGACATGTGTATGTACAGTGCCTAGCACACAAATAACTATGCTGTGTTCCTTTTTTTCTTTCTCTGTCTGAAAGAGTAAAAATATCAGCTATGTAAGTGGCTGACTCAGTCCTGACTCAGACAGGAAGTGACTACAGTGTAACCCTCACTGATAAGAAACTCCCCTTTTTTACCTCTTTCTTGCACTCAGAAGCCATTTTCTGCTAGGACTGAGTCAGCCACTTGCATACCTTATATTTAACTCTTTCAGGCAGAGAAAGAAAAAAAGGAACACAGCATAGTTATTTGTGTGCTAGGCACTGTACATACACATGTCTATCTCATTATGTCACATTTCAGTTTGGGTATCCTTTAAGAAAACCGTGCATGCTCTGAGTCTTTTTGGTACTTTTCCGTTAGCCGGGCGCATCCACTAGGTGGCGATAAAACTCCACCAGAATTACATATTTCCCTACTATCCATGGCGGCTTGGAGGGGGAATAGTAATTATCGCCACCTAGTGGATGCGCCCGGCTAACGCAAAAATACCGTCTTTTTTGCACTACATGCAATGCCAATGTTGATGCAATTTTACACACAATTCCGATTTTTG
The DNA here is from genome assembly GCF_040937935.1 of Hyperolius riggenbachi. NCBI lineage: Eukaryota > Metazoa > Chordata > Amphibia > Anura > Hyperoliidae > Hyperolius > Hyperolius riggenbachi. The sequence continues at coordinate 206,514,843 of NC_090657.1, read as the reverse complement.
ATGCAATTAAAAAAAGCTCTTGCATGCTGCATTTTTTTCCTGTGTCGCTGGCATCCAGTGAAAATTGCAAAATGGAATTGCGAATTGCTATTTTCAGAGCCTGAAAATCGCTTTGAAAAGTTTTGGAGTGTGAACTAGGCCTTATGCTGAGTACACACTATGAGATTTCCTGGCCGATTTACTGTCAGATCGATTATTTCCAACATGTCCAATTTGCTTTCCGATCGATTGCCGAGCATTTTCCAATTGATTTCTGTTAAATTCAATAGGTAATTGATCGGAAAATGCTTGGCAATCGATCGGAAAGCAAATCGGACATTTTGGAAATAATCGATCTGACAGAAAATTGGCTAGAAAATCTTATAGGCCTGGTGCACACCAAAAACCACTAGCAGATCCGCAAAATGCTAGCAGATTTTAAAACGCTTTTTCATCTTTTTCTGTAGCGTTTTGCGGTTTTGTGTAGCGGTTTTGGTGTAGTAGATTTCATATATTGTTACAGTAAAGCTGTTACTGAACAGCTTCTGTAACAAAAACACCGGCAAAACCGCTCTGAACAGGCGTTTTTCAGAGCAGTTTGCGGTTTTCCTATACTTAACATTGAGGCAGAAACGCATCCGCAATCCAAAAAATGCCTCACCCCGGGAGGATTCGTTTCTGCAAAACGCCTCCCGCTCAATGAACCACCCCATTGAGATACATTGACCAAGCGGATCCGCAGCCGCAAGCGGCTGCAGAAACGCTGATGAACACGCTCGGTGTGCACCAGCCCATAGTGGGCTCTATTCATAAAAGGTTACCGCAAGTTTTCCGCTCAAAACAGCGGATTTTCCCGTCCATTTAGCAAAGTGGGCATTCATAAAAGCTGTTCCCGCATGAAAATCTACAATCCCCCAGCAGAGCGAGAAATTTCCGCCCTCTCCAGTGTTTTTCTAGATTTATCTAGAAAAAAGTAACAAAATGGCCATTCATAAAGATTAGAGGAAGCAGTATGTGGACGGGAAATACCGCTTCCTCTGATTTTGCGGATTACATACAAGTGAATGGGACAGACCTCCCAGAGAGAGCAGCGCACGGAGGGACTCTGCCGGCTTAAGTGTTTCCGCATGCCTTCCGACAGCTTACCGCCAGCCTTCAGCGGGAGATCTCCGCACTTGCATCGCAGCTGGCAACATTTTTATGAATGACCACCCAGAAGTCTAAAATACCGCTGCGGTACTTTCCCTCCAGGAGTTTTTTCGCCACAACTTTTTTATGAATAGAGCCCAGTGTGTACCCAGCATAAGACCTCCTTTCCAAGGACGTCTGAACTCATTTGTAGATGAGTTCAGTCAGGGGTGAGCCTGGGGTGCCTGGCACCTGGGTGCAAGATTTTTTCTGGCGCCTATGGGAGTGGTTAAATTAACCGCGCCCAACCACATAACCACACCCATGTCCTGCCTAATCACACCCACACCTTCCACCTCTTTACGCATGCATGTGATACCCCATTCTTACCCCTCTTCCATGAGCTTGCTCCTGGCTGGCTTTGGCTGCCTGCGGAGTCTGCTAGTCTCTGGACTGACTCAGGCTGAGAAGCTCTGCGAGTGCGACGCAGTCACACACTGCGTACTTCTGGCTGCCTGCGGCCAAGCTACTTTCGCTCGCTGTTGGCACCTCCCCCCACCAAGCCCAAGCGTGAGGTGGGCTGCCTGTATCTTTACCGTTGCGCCGCCAGCCAGTGTTGCCAAATACCTAAAAATTTACTGAGAAAAGATTTTTTACTGACAAAATTTCCACACTAAATGCACATAAGAGACAGCGTTTCACCAGTAAATGCACGTAATGACAGACAGCCTTTCATCAGTAAATGCACATGAGAGACAGCTTTTCCCCAGTAAATGCACATAATAAGAGACCGCTTTTCCCTAGTAAATGCACATAAAAAGACCGCTTTTCCCTAGTAAATGCACATAAAAAGACCGCTTTTCCCTAGTAAATGCACATAAAAAGACCGCTTTTCACCAGTAAATGCACATAAAAAGACCGCTTTTCACCAGTAAATGCACATAAAAAGACCGCTTTTCACCAGCAAATGCACATAAGAGACAGCTTTTCATCAGTAAATGCACATAATGACAAACAGCCAGTGTCCCCAGTATATGTAGCCAGCCTGGACCCCCGTTAGTGAGCGAGTGACAGGGAGACCCGTTAGTGAGCGAGTGACAGGGAGACCCGTTAGTGAGCGAGTGACAGGGAGACCCGTTAGTGAGCGAGTGACAGGGAGACCCGTTAGTGAGCGAGTGACAGGGAGACCCGTTAGTGAGCGAGTGACAGGGAGACCCGTTAGTGAGCGAGTGACAGGGAGCCCCGTTAGTGAGTGAGTGACAGGGAGCGCCATTAGTGAGTGACAGGGAGCCCCATTAGTGAGTGAGTGACAGGGAGACCCATTAGTGAGTGAGTGACAGGGAGACCCATTAGTGAGTGACAGGGAGCCCCATTGGTGAGCGAGTGACAGGGAGCCCCATTGGTGAGCGAGTGACAGGGAGCGCCATTGGTGAGCGAGTGACAGGGAGCCCCATTGGTGAGCGAGTGACAGGGAGCGCCATTAGTGAGCGAGTGACAGGGAGCCCCATTAGTGAGTGAGTGACAGGGAGCGCCATTAGTGAGTGAGTGACAGGGAGCCCCATTAGTGAGTGAGTGACAGGGAGCCCCATTAGTGAGTGAGTGACAGGGAGACCCGTTAGTGAGTGACAGGGAGCGCCATTAGTGAGCGAGTGACAGGGAGCCCCATTAGTGAGCGAGTGACAGGGAGCCCCATTAGTGAGCGAGTGACAGGGAGCGCCATTAGTGAGCGAGTGACAGGGAGCCCCATTAGTGAGTGAGTGACAGGGAGCGCCATTAGTGAGTGAGTGACAGGGAGCCCCATTAGTGAGTGAGTGACAGGGAGCCCCATTAGTGAGTGAGTGACAGGGAGACCCGTTAGTGAGTGACAGGGAGCCCCATTGGTGAGCGAGTGACAGGGAGCCCCATTGGTGAGTGACAGGGAGCGCCATTAGTGAGCGAGTGACAGGGAGCCCCATTAGTGAGCGAGTGACAGGGAGCCCCATTAGTGAGCGAGTGACAGGGAGCGCCATTAGTGAGCGAGTGACAGGGAGCCCCATTAGTGAGTGACAGGGAGCCCCATTGGTGAGCGAGTGACAGGGAGCCCCATTGGTGAGCGAGTGACAGGGAGCCCCATTGGTGAGCGAGTGACAGGGAGCCCCATTGGTGAGCGAGTGACAGGGAGCCCCATTAGTGAGTGACAGGGAGCCCCATTAGTGAGTGAGTGACAGGGAGCCCCATTAGTGAGTGACAGGGAGCCCCATTAGTGAGCGAGTGACAGGGAGCGCCATTAGTGAGCGAGTGACAGGGAGCCCCATTAGTGAGCGAGTGACAGGGAGCCCCATTAGTGAGTGACAGGGAGCCCCATTGGTGAGCGAGTGACAGGGAGCCCCATTGGTGAGCGAGTGACAGGGAGCCCCATTGGTGAGCGAGTGACAGGGAGCCCCATTGGTGAGCGAGTGACGGGGAGCCCCATTAGTGAGTGAGTGACAGGGAGACCCGTTAGTGAGTAACAGGGAGCCCCATTAGTGAGTGACAGGGAGCGCCATTAGTGAGCGAGTGACAGGGAGCCCCATTAATGAGTGAGTGACAGGGAGCCCCATTAGTGAGTGACAGGGAGCCCCATTGGTGAGCGAGTGACAGGGAGCCCCATTGGTGAGTGACAGGGAGCCCCATTGGTGAGTGACAGGGAGCCCCATTGGTGAGCGAGTGACAGGGAGCCCCATTGGTGAGCGAGTGACAGGGAGCCCCATTGGTGAGCGAGTGACAGGGAGCCCCATTGGTGAGCGAGTGACAGGGAGCCCCATTGGTGAGCGAGTGACAGGGAGCCCCATTAGTGAGTGAGTGACAGGGAGACCCGTTAGTGAGTAACAGGGAGCCCCATTAGTGAGTGACAGGGAGCGCCATTAGTGAGCGAGTGACAGGGAGCCCCATTAGTGAGTGAGTGACAGGGAGCCCCATTAGTGAGTGACAGGGAGCCCCATTAGTGAGCGAGTGACAGGGAGCGCCATTAGTGAGCGAGTGACAGGGAGCCCCATTAGTGAGTGACAGGGAGCCCCATTAGTGAGTGACAGGGAGCGCCATTAGTGAGCGAGTGACAGGGAGCCCCATTAGTGAGTGACAGGGAGCCCCATTAGTGAGTGACAGGGAGCCCCATTGGTGAGCGAGTGACAGGGAGCCCCATTGGTGAGCGAGTGACAGGGAGCCGCATTGGTGAGCGAGTGACAGGGAGCCCCATTGGTGAGCGAGTGACAGGGAGCCCCATTGGTGAGCGAGTGACAGGGAGCCCCATTAGTGAGTGAGTGACAGGGAGACCCGTTAGTGAGTAACAGGGAGCCCCATTAGTGAGTGACAGGGAGCGCCATTAGTGAGCGAGTGACAGGGAGCCCCATTAGTGAGTGAGTGACAGGGAGCCCCATTAGTGAGTGACAGGGAGCCCCATTAGTGAGCGAGTGACAGGGAGCGCCATTAGTGAGCGAGTGACAGGGAGCCCCATTAGTGAGTGACAGGGAGCCCCATTAGTGAGTGACAGGGAGCCCCATTGGTGAGCGAGTGACAGGGAGCCCCATTGGTGAGCGAGTGACAGGGAGCCCCATTGGTGAGCGAGTGACAGGGAGCCCCATTGGTGAGCGAGTGACAGGGAGCCCCATTGGTGAGCGAGTGACAGGGAGCCCCATTGGTGAGCGAGTGACAGGGAGCCCCATTAGTGAGTGAGTGACAGGGAGACCCGTTAGTGAGTGACAGGGAGCCCCATTAGTGAATGACAGGGAGCGCCATTAGTGAGCGAGTGACAGGGAGCCCCATTAGTGAGTTACAGGGAGCGCCATTGGTGAGCAAGTGACAGGGAGCCCCCCTCTAGCCGCCGCCGCTCCCCCCCTTACCTGGCAGTCAGTCAGCCAGCACTCAGCAGACCTTAAAGGGAACCTAAACTGAGAAGGATATGGATTTTTCCTTTTAAAATAATACCAGTTGCCCGGCTTTCCTGCTGATCCTGTGTCTCCAATACTTTTAGCCACAGCCCCTGAACAAGCATGCAGATCAGGTGCTCTGACTAAAGTCAGACTGGATTAGCTGCATGCTTGTTTCAGGGTGTGATTCAGCCGCTATTGCAGCCACAGAGAACAGCTGGTCTGCCAGGCAACTGGTATTGTTTAACAGGAGACATCCATATCACTCTCAGTTAAGGTTCCCTTTAAGATCAGCGGCGACCCGACCAGTAAGTGCGGGCGCCGGACGCACCCGCTCTATATGCGGAAGTGATGTCACTTCCGCATATCAGTGCGGGCGCTGGGTCCTAGCGCCCGCACTATTGGTCGCCGCCTGATCGAGGTTTGACGCAGCGGCGGCGGCTACAGGGAGGGAGGAAGGGAGGGAGAGAGCGGCGGCCAGATGGGGTGAGCGGAGGCTGGGCGGCGCCTGTCGGAGACAGGCGCCTGGGTGCGATGCACCCGCAGCACCCGCCCAGGCTCGGCCCTGAGTTCAGTGTCCTGTCTTCAGCCCAGGAATGGGTACAATCAGCTGTGCTCAGATGCAACTCCAGTGGGAGTGTCACCTGTGCCGAGCGTTACCAATTGCCCAGTCAGTGGACAGTAACAGCATTCACTGCCTGTTAGATACTTTTGAAACAAAACGTGATGCAAAAGTGATTTACTTGCAATGCAGAAACCCCTGTGCATTAAAAAAATATGATCTATTTCATAGTCATACACTATGCATTAACCACAACCCTACATTCCCAATATTACAGCATTTCCCTGAGTGACAAGCAGAGAGTTGCAGGGAAGGAGGGCGGGGTCACTGGCAGGCAGCACGCAGCTGGTAATCAGTGGTCACATGACCCAATCAGCTTACACCTGAGCTCCTCCCACACTCTATATGCAGCAGTGGTGGCTCCTCACACAGGTAGGAGCTTTGCCTCTATATTACAAATAGATTTAGCTTTTGTTGGTAGTCATAAACATAGGAGGTTTTTCCAGAAGTGTGGAGAGGCTCCCTTGTGTTTAGAGCCCAGCACCAGCCATGTGCAGCTAGTGACATAATACTGTTAGTTGCATTGCTTCTAGGGCCTGACTGACTGGCCCAGGTTGTGAGGCGGTTTTCTACACTACAGCAACCAATCAAACTGCAGCTGTTATTTGCATGAGGAAAAGTGATTGGGGTTTCTCTGGGCTGCTGTTCGACATATTCTGCTGCTTTCTTGTGTTTTTATGATATATTTTGTGTCTGGTCACACAGGCTGCTTCTGTTTGGATGGCTTCTGCAGGACACCTGCACAAACACCACTCATGTGATAGTTTACTTCCAATTGGTGCAAAGCTATGAGCCCTGTTCACAATGGTTTGTTCACAGTGTCTGCTAACTCACTGCTCATACAATTCTATGGGCCTGTTCATAGTATTCTACCTTGCTGCATGCTGGCTTTGTATTATAGTCTATGGTCAGTCTCCAGTGCAGTTCACACTCCTAGCTTGTGTACTATGCAACAGACCACTGTGAACCTGACCTCACTAAGGCCTCTTTTCCATGAACTGTTGACAGGCAGTGAAATGCCTCTAAAACTCTCACAACTGCTGACTGCTGTCTGGTAACTGTCTGCTGAGCACACAGTTCAACAGTTTGTGGAAAAGAGGCCTAAACCTAAGAGAAAATGTGAAATTAGTTTTTAGTGCTACTGCAGGAGATTGTTGATTGTGACATTACTCACATGAGTAGTGATGAGCTTAAACCCTGTGTAATATATAAATTGGAGTTCAAGTAGAACTTGAATTTGGGTTGGTGTGGAACTTTGCATTGGGCTAAACAGATGTAGGAACAAGCGGATAAATAATCAGAAGCAACATTTTGACTATAGACTAGTATAGAGATTCTCCTAGACTCAGAGCGTGTGTGGGTGGTCAAATCTACCCCCCCCCCCCTCAAAAAAAAATTAGTAGTCTGGCTATCGCCAATGCCAAATTTAGTCACTGGGTGCTGCTATAACTGTAATACACTATGGGGTCTATTCATAATGAGTTACCGCGTGAGGTAATTTAGGTAGGGATAAATACTGGCCAAAATATCTCCATTTTGAAATTCACACTTTGGGCTCTATTCATAAAAAAGTTGTCGCGAAAAAACTCCTGGAGGGAAAATACCGCAGCAGTATTTTAGACTTCTGGGTGGTCATTCAAAAAAATCTTGCCAGCTGCGATGCAAGTGCGGATATCTCCCGCTGAAGGCTGGCGGTAAGCTGTCGGAAGGCATGCGGAAACACTTCAGCCGGCAGAGTCCCTCCGTGCGCTGCTCTCTGGAAGGTCTGTCCCATTCACTTGTATGTAATCCGCAAAATCAGAGGAAGCAGTATTTCCCGTCCACATACCGCTTCCTCTAAACTTTATGAATGGCCATTTTGTTACTTTTTTCTAGATAAATCTAGAAAAACACTGGAGAGGGTGGAAATTTCTCGCTCTGCTAGGGGATTGTAGATTTTCATGTGGGAACAGCTTTTATGAATGCCCACTTTGCTAAATGGACGGGAAAATCCGCTGTTTTGAGCGGAAAACTTGCGGTAACCTTTTATGAATAGAGCCCCTTTTTTTTTCCTCTCCCTAAATTACCTTTTGTGGTACAAGTGTGGTAATTACCTCAAAATGTATCTCCAATTTGAGATTCTTAATTGAATAGTTGGTGTTAATTAAGTATTTTTTTTAATCACCTACAAATGTCAGGTGATTTTCACTTTTCTGCTTTTGGCCTTTAGGATGGAGCCTTTTGAGCTTTGTTTACTTAGTTTTTCAATTTTACATAGAAGACGAGTGTGTCTAATCTCAAGGTGCACTTCCAGACCTCATACAGTCTTTTAGATGATTTTTATAGATGCCAAAGAGGAAACAGTCTAACGCAGCTAATAACGTGTATAATGCACTGCATGCAGTACTTTCACTTAAAGGACACTACAGCCCACAGGCTGTGGTAAAATAAATGCTGCTATGCGTAGGGAGAAAAAAAGGACATACTCACCGCTTCCCTCGCTCCCTACCGTCGGTTCCCACAGCTGCTGGTACTGGCCGACTCTTCTGACCCGGGCATGCTGCGCATGCGCAGTATGTCCTATACTCTTCCCTTCTGTCGTCTCATCATGACGGCAGAAGAATGGACACCCCCTGCCTCCTCCCTGCCCAGCGTGTGCGCTCCACTATAAAGCTACCGTGACATGGTAGCCAGAGTTGTGCTGGGAGAGGCGATTTGGAGAGAGAGTGGAGGGGGAATAAGTTGGGACATGCTAGCCAGAGTTGCGCTAGGAGAGGCGATTTGGAGAGAGAGTGGAGGGGGAATAAGTTGGGACATGCTAGCCAGAGTTGTGCTGGGAGAGGCGATTTGGAGAGAGAGTGGAGGGGGAATAAGTTGGGACATGCTAGCCAGAGTTGTGCTGGGAGAGGCGATTTGGAGAGAGAGTGGAGGGGGAATAATTTGGGACATGCCAGCCAGAGTTGTGCTGGGAGAGGCGATTTGGAGAGAGAGTGGAGGGGGAATAAGTTGGGACATGCTAGCCAGAGTTGCGCTGGGAGAGGCGATTTGGAGAGAGAGTGGAGGGGGAATAAGTTGGGATGGACAGGGGAAGCGGGCACTTTGTTATTGATAGTGCCCGCTTCCCCAGTCCATCCCAACGTACTCCCCCGCCTCTCCGCTCTCTCTCCAAATCGCCGCTCCCAGCGCAACTCCAGCTAGCATGTCACGCTAGCTTTATTAGTGGAGTGCACACGCTGGGAAGGGAGGAGGCGGGAGTGTCCGTTCTTCTGCCATCATGATGAGACGACAGAAGGGAAGATTATAGGACATACTGCGCATGCGCAGCATGTCCAAGTCAGCAGGTACTGACAGCTGTTAAACCGAGCGGGGGCTGACGGCAGGGAGCGAGAGAAGCGGTGAGTATCTCTCTCTCTCTCCCTCCCCTCCCCACCCCACCCCACGCATAGCAGCATTTATTTTACCACGGGCTGTGGTATCCTTTCACCTCCTTGGCGGTTAATTGTTTCTGCAAAAATTGCAAAAATCCAATTTTTTCAAATTTTTTTTTGTTTCATGTAAAGCTACCAGAGTGGTAGCTACATGAAACTCCACTAGAGGGTGCATGTGTCCCTCTAGTGCGATCGTCGCCGGCAACAATAGCAAACAGGGGAACGCGTATATAACGCGATCCCCTGTTTGGCTTCTCCTGTCGCCATGGCGACGATCGGAATGACGTCATGGACGTCAGCCAACGTCAGACGTCTCCGATCCAGCCCATAGCGCTGCCCGGAACTCATTGGTCCGGGCAGGGCTCTGGCGGGGGGGGCCCCCTCTTGCGCCGCTGCGTGCGGGCGATCGCCACAGAGCGGCGGCGATCAAGCTGTACGCGCGGCTAGCAAAGTGCTAGCTGCGCGTACAGCACTTTACAGTATGAAAATCGCCCCACCAGGGGCTGAGATCTCCCCCTGCGCGGCATAGCCCGAGCTCAGCTCGGGCTTACCGCCAGGGAGGTTAACGTGCAGCATTAGACACCAACGCAGCATGTGGACTGTGAACACGTCATTCATTTTTTTTATTGCAGTGAGTTATTCTGCATTAAATGTTGTTATAACGTGAGACTTTGGCGTCGCACTGTGAAAGAGGCCTGAAAGAAAAACTTTTATTTGTTACAGCTGATGCAATGAATCTCCAGTGTGCGTACTTCCTGCTTTAATGAAAGTAGACATAGGGATAACATCCTGTGTTTACAAGTGAGCTGCTCTGCTGAGGCAGCCAGCTGGCACAGCTGAGAGCTAAAATTACAGTTGTGATTATTCACAGATAAGGGGGTATTAGACAGGCTAAACTCTCTATATACATGGTTCATTTCTATATGTTTTTCCTTCTGTCCTGCACAAGAGTTGAAGTCCCACTTTAAATGTGACAGGCTGTTCTGGGTCATCTCTGTGTAATGGGTGGCACTGGCAAGTATATGGGCTGCCCTACAGTGGTCAAAAAGCTTTATTTCCGCACATACTAAACATATTTGCTTAACACTTATTTACGGCAACTTTACAGAACGGACCGTTTATCAACTGTTTTACCGCACTTTTATCAAACACAATCATACTCTGTAAATTTTAGTAAATACTCTGAAAAGTCAGTAATACTGGAGGTAATTTTGCGACCAAAAAGTTACCGCACATGTTATTGTGAATAGAGCCCATTGTGGCCCTATGGTGGTGACCAAATGATTAGCTAATTTGCTGAGCACCTCTCCCACATGACTAGTCAGATTCAGGATAGAGAAGCAGAGCACCTGATCTGCATACTTGTGCTGGTTCAGGATAGAGGCCAGGGGTCAGCACAATAACTTCCTCCCTACGTCCTCCAGGACGGCCCTCCTGAGACTGTGTAAGTCTCCCCCTCCAAATCGGAAACACCTGACAAGAATTAAAATCAATTAGTATAAGTTCCACCCCCTCACACACTCCTACAGTTTTTTTGTTTGTTTCCCAGACTTTCCACGGAAGCACCTATGGAATGTTCCTGGTGGTAGGGGAGCCTGATGGCACCTACTTCAACTGACCAGGCTTAAGGAAGTGTTTTCTGGAGGGGGAGCGGGTTTGGGTCTGTGCTGGGCGCGACCTAACGAGGTGGAGTGAGGGGCAGCTGTACCTGTATCCACTGGTGGGGTGGTAGAAGCCGGAGTGTCTTTTGCTATTTCCCGCCGCTCCTTGCCTTCCTGAATCGGCTGGGTGGACGCTCTTCCGCATTGCTGATGCGAGTAGAGGCGGAAATGACGCGTATCGCGTCAGGCAGAACTTTGGTCGCGTGACTTGAAGAGGGCGGGCGTCACTAGTGTCTGTCGGCATTTCACTTCCGTCTGCTCGGAGGTCTGACACGCGGAAATCCTCGGCGCCTTCAAGGAGTCTCCGACGTCAGCGCCATACCCGCAAGTCCACCCAGCGCACATACACACTGCACGGAGGCAGTGTATCTCTGCAGGGGCCATGCAGCAGCCATCAGAGCCCGCTCCAGAGACACAGCAAACACCTTCGGCTGCCACTGGGGAGGCAGCACAGCAGCCGGTAAGGTGTCAGCTATGGTGATTTATTGGTATTTTTCTATGTATGCATACTCAGTAGCTAAGGAGCCTTGGTGGATTGTTCCTGTTTGTTGTATTTCAGAAACCACAGAAGTATCCGGCCAAGTCCAATAAGTGTACTAAATGTGGTGCAAGGCTACCTGAGGGGACATCTAAGACCTTATGTATAGATTGTTACAATAAATCAAAGTCTCATACACCGAGGCCCGAAAGCACGACTATTGCCTTATTAGATTTAATGAAATCTATGAAACAGGAGCTAGCAACTACCTTTTCAGCGTTTAGAGCAGCTCTGCCTCCTTGTCCACTACAGGTGGTTCCCTTACCGCAGTCATCACCAGCCTTACCGGGTACCACGGCTCAGCCCGTTGTGGTTACCTCTCAAGCTCAGGTGCCGCAGACAGGGTCCTCTTCCATAAGCCAGCCTGCACCTACTCCGGTTTTACCGGATATCCCCCAGGGTGAGTGGGGGGCTTCTCATGTAGGGGAGAATTCCTCCCCGTTATCCCCACAGGATGTATCTGAGGAGTCTGATGAAGGTGAATTACCAGAGTCAGACGCGTCGGAGGATCAGGGGGAGGCAAGGGTACCGAGGTACCTTTTCAATGCGGAAGATACTTCAGAACTGCTTAAAGCAGTTTATGATTCTGAGCAGATTGAAGAGCCTAGATCAGCTTCTACTCCTCAGGACGATATCTATAGAGGATTGGAGGATCGGGGAGGCCGAGTGTTCCCTATCCACAGGGCTATTAAAAGTGTTATTGCTGCCCAGTGGAAAGATCCGGAGGGGAGGCTGTTTGTTCCCAGATCATTCAAACGCCGATTTCCTTTCAACGTAGAGGAGCATGATGCATTGTTTAAATGCCCTAGATTGGATGCCCCTCTCTCCCAGTGCTCTAAGGATACAGATCTATCCTTTGAGGATATGGGGGCCTTAAAGGATCCTATGGATAGGAAGGCCGAGGCCCTTCTCAAAAGAGCCTGGGACTCAACATCGTTTTCCTTTAAACCGGCCATTTCTTCAGTGTGTGTAGCTCGCAATCTGGATAAATGGATTCGGGGACTTCAGGGCCGTCTGGAGGAGGGTACCCCTCATGCAAAAATCTTGGAGAGCTTACCTGTAATTATAAAATCTATTGCTTTCTTGGCAGATGCGGCTACTGAGTCTCTCAGAGCCGCTGCTAAAACGGCGGCTCTGATCAATTCGGCTAGGCGAGCTGTTTGGCTTAATACATGGGAGGGCGATGTGACTTCCAAACAGAAACTTTGTGGGATGTCTTTCCAGGGCGACCTTTTGTTTGGAAAGGATCTAGATTCAGTATTGGAAAGATCATCCAATAGATCCAGGAAATTTCCGGAGAAGAAAAAGAAAGGGAAGCAGCCCTTTCAGAACAAAAAGCCTTTTTTTAGGCAGGAGCAGCAGGGTAGAGGGCAGAAACAGAATAAGAGGTGGTCCTACAATGCAGGTAGAGGTAGGCCTTTCCTCTTCAATAGGCCCCAGCCACCCTCGGCTGCTTCAAAGCCCTCCAAATGACGGGCAGATCCCGGTGGGAGGAAGACTGCGCCACTTTGCGCCAGCCTGGCGAGAAGTGACGAAGAACGAATTCATTCTGAACTTGATTCAACAGGGATACAGAATAGAGTTCAGTTCTCCTCCTCCCTCCCGGTTTACAATTACAACATCCCCCAGAGATCAGATCAGAGCGGGGGCATTAATGGACTCAATTTCGTCACTTCTCCAGAAGAATGTGATTTGTCGAGTTCCAGCCTCGGAACAGGGGAAGGGCTTTTACTCAAGAGTGTTTCTAATTCAGAAACACTCGGGAGGGTTTCGAATGATCTTGAATTTGAAACCTTTGAACCCTTACATTGTGGAGAAGAAGTTCAGGATGGAGAGCATTGCCTCCGTTCGCAACCTCATGTCTCCAGGGGCTTTTCTAGCAGCAGTGGACCTGGAGGATGCTTACCTCCACATTCCAATCCACCCTCTTTTTCAAAAATATTTAAGATTCGCAGTTCAGTCAGGAGAGTCGATGTGCCATTTCCAATATCAGGCTCTTCCGTTCGGAATTGCGTCAGCCCCGAGAATCTTTACGAGGGCGGCAATCTCCATCCGAATCCAGGGTTGTTCAATCTGACTGCTTGGATCCTGAGGAGCAGATGTTGACAGTTCAGGGGTTTTCTACTGACGTGGTTAAGACGTTATTAGCCTGTAGGAAACCATCTACCAGGAAAAAATACAATAAGGTTTGGTACACCTTTTCGACCTGGAAACAGAAGGATGCATCTAGGTCAGACGACATCACCTCTGTTCTAGAATTTTTACAGCAGGGAGTTAAATTAGGGTTGACCGTCAGTACTCTTAGAGCTCAGGTTTCAGCTCTTTCGGTGTTTTTGTCTCGACGGCTATCTGCCGATATTTATGTTAAGAATTTTTTGAGATCGGTTGAACGGTCGCAACCGATTCCTCAGAAACTTGTTCCCCCGTGGGATCTCTCATTAGTATTAGATTTCCTAACTTCAGACAAATTTGAACCTTTGCATTCAGTATCCTTGAAGTTCCTCACGCTTAAAGTCGTGTTCTTAGTAGCTATTACTTCGGCCCGCAGAATAGGAGACATACAAGCATTATCGATAAAAGACCCTTACATGATAATTCATTCCGATAAGATTGTATTCAGGTTAGATCCCTCTTATTTACCCAAGGTGTCCACATCCTTTCATAGGACCCAGGATATTATACTGCCTTCTTTTTTGGCCAGTCCACAGAATGATAAGGAAAGGAGGTTGAGCACTCTAGACGTCAGAAGAGCGGTCCTGACTTATTTAGAGAGAACCAGAGAGTGGAGAGTTTCCACTAATCTTTTTGTAGCTTTTGGGGGCACTAAAAGGGGGTCTCATGTATCCAAAATGACAGTATCTAGGTGGATTAGACAGCTAATATCCCTTGCCTATTCAGAGGCACAGTTACAGGTGCCTGACCACATTACGGCACACTCTACCAGATCCCTTTCAGCATCTTGGGCGGAGAGGTCGGGAGCTTCTCTAGAGCAAATATGTCGAGCCGCAACATGGTCCAGTCACTCGACCTTCATCAAGCATTACAGAGTGGAGCTCCTTTCTAGTCAGGACCAAGCCTTTGGGCGCAAGGTTCTTCAGGCCGTTATCCCACCCTAAGGTAAATTTCTCGCTAGATCTCAGGAGGGCCGTCCTGGAGGACGTAGGGAGGAAGTGCCGGCTGCTTACCTGGTAGCAGTGTTCCGGCGAGTCCTCCAGGACGGCCGTCTAGGTTCCCGGCCCTATTATATATACTATTTAAGTATGATAGTGGTTCGTGGATTCTTTTCTCTACTAAAACTGTAGGAGTGTGTGAGGGGGTGGAACTTATACTAATTGATTTTAATTCTTGTCAGGTGTTTCCGATTTGGAGGGGGAGACTTACACAGTCTCAGGAGGGCCGTCCTGGAGGACTCGCCGGAACACTGCTACCAGGTAAGCAGCCGGCACTTTTCAAGTCTTTATTTAGGCTATCTTCACACTGGTGCATTGTAATGCGGATTGCTGCAGTGCACCACTTTTGCAATGTTCACATGTGCTGGTGGTGCAGACTATAATACGTGCAGCATCCTAACACACTGTATGCAGTGTGTTACCACAAAACACGTTTCATGACTGTATAATGTGCAATGCCAATTTTTCATTCTGGTGCATTCCTGCTTTGCAGTATTGCGTTCCTGCTTTGCAGGGAGCACAACACAATGCCCGCTGTGAACATGGCCTGCAAGTGAACCTGAAATGAGAAAACTCACTGCCTTCACTTATGTGAAGGCACTGGATACCATAGGGATATGGAGGAATATAATAGTCTTTGGTACTATCCTACTTTAGGGGATACAGCAGAAAACCTCATAGGGAACAGGTCTCCAATCACAGCACCTGCTTACAGCCAAAGCAGTAAAAAAGAGTGTTGGAGCCCTTTTGGAAATAACTGTGCCACCATAGGCACTTATTATCTGCATTTTACGGCAAGCCAAGGAAATTTTGGCGCGTGGCGGCCACTATTGGGTGTCTCCTGGAGCAGAGATTTACCCTTTTGCTGCAAACCACAACTTTTATAATGGCCGCAATGCAGGTAAATTTCGACACCCGGAGGTGCACGATTAGCGAACCTCAGCACATCGGTGCCTAAATTTACCACCTTTGCAGGCTGAGGGGGTGGTGGGGTTGCGGTTTAGGGGCGGTTTAGGATTAGGCACCATGGGGAGGGGGTAGTTTTAGCATTAGGCTTCGGTAGAGGGAGGGTTTTGTGTGAGTAGGGTTAGGTTTAGCCATAGTAACATATCTGCAAATATTACTGATACTTTACTATTGGAAAACAGCAATTTTAGCGACATTCTACTAGCGGTAATCTCCTGTCTCATCTTACAGCACAAAGCATTGTGATTGGCCAGATTGTGTGGGCTTAGTTTACCCAGAGAGCTTTTTTTTTTTTTTTCCTCCCCCCCAACAAGAGTGGTATTCCCTGCAAAATTAAGGCCTCGTTCAGATCACATAGCATAGATAGCTGTGCAATCGGAATGTAACGGGTACGATCGCACGCCATCTACGCTACTATGCGCTGCAGAGCCCATTCACTACAGTGAATGGGCTCTGCGCTACGATTCCTGAAAAATGCAAGCAGCAGTGTGATAGCGCATCACACTGCTGCGCAGCGCATATGATGGGAACGGTAGAAGGGCTGTCTGCCGTTGTACCGTTCTTGCATGTTGCACACTGTGCGCTGCCAAAATGTGCATGCCAGCGCGTATAGTCTGAATGAGTCCTAAGGCCCCTTTTACACTTAAAGAGAACCCGAGGTGGGTTTGAAGAATATTATCTGCATACAGAGGCTGGATCTGCCTATACAGCCCAGCCTCTGTTGCTATCTCAAACCCCCTTAAGGTCCCCCTGCACTCTGCAGTCCCTCATAAATCACAGCCACGCTGCTGACAAACAGCTTGTCAGAGCTGGCTGTGTTTATCTCTATAGTGTCAGTCTGCTGCTCTCCCCGCCTCCTGCAGAACTCCAGTCCCCGCCTGCATCCCTTCCCTCCCTGCTGATTGGAGGCAAGGGACGGGGGCAGGGACTGGAGCTATGCAGGAGGCGGGGGAGCAGCTGAGACTGACACTACATATGTAAACACAGCCTCACAGCACGGCTGTGATTTATGAGGGATTGCAGAGTGCAGGGGGACCTTAGTGCGGTTTGGGATAGCAACAGAGGCTGGGCTGTATAGGCAGATCCAGCCTCTGTATGCAGATAACACCTCGGGTTCTCTTTAATCAGTTGCTCTCAGATAAATCTGAGGCTATTTGCACACTTAGCAGAAACGCAAGTGCTGCGGAAAACGCTGTGTTTTTGCCGCTAATGGAAATCCATGGGCTGCATGAAAAAACGCATATGCGTTTTGTATGCGTGCATTTTTAAAAATGCTGGTTTTGTAGTATAATATTAAAAAACGCACTTAATGAAAGTCAAGGTTGTTTGCGGTTTTTTTTAATGTTTTTATATGCTTTTTTGTTTAAGTTTTGTGTTGTATTTCTGTTTCTGGTTTTCCTAGTGATTTGCATAAATCAAAATTTAAAAACCCGTATGAGTTTTGCATATGCGAACTGCAAATGCGTAAAAATGCACACAAAATGCTAAAAAAAGCATATGTGGAAAAAAATGCGCACACACAAAAAAAATGCGCACACACAAAATACGTGCGCGCAGCCTGAAAGAAAACTGATTTTCAAAGTAATGCCCATGTTTTCCAATGGCACAGTTCTCACTATATGCGGTTTAACTGAAAGCTTTTTCACAATGCGCTGCTATGGGAAAAAACGCGTGCGAACGCACACCAACGCATTAAGTGTAAAAGGCCCTGAGGTTCGGTTCACATTAGCGATGGGAAGCGGAACAGATACTGTACAACCGGAACAAATGCGAACGGATTCAGTGTTCACCTATGGAACGGTTCATGTGCGTGCGTTTGTACGGATCCGCTCCCCCTCACCTGCTGTGGCAAACTGGTCGACCGGTGATCAGATCTGTTTTCACGGATCCGGTTGCCAGTGTGCACCAAGCCATCCGGGATCCGTTGAAGCAAAGACCGGATTGGCTTAGCTTTAAAATACAGTGTGAACCGAGCCTTAGCCAGCAGTGGCAGGTTGGCTGCCTCCATAGTTTACTTTCAGGAATGTGCGTCCCCTGCATACCCCTCTTCTAAGGAACAGGATTGTGGGGAGCTAGTGGTAGTGGAGCTAAAAAAAAATCCATTCTGTGCTTAAAGGGAAGGTCCAAGCAAAAAAAAAAAATGAGTTTCACTTACCTGGGGCTTCTACCAGCCCCATGCAGCCATCCTGTGCCCTCGTAGTCACTCACTGCTGCTCCAGTCCCCCGCTAGGAGCTTTCTGACCTCGGAGGTCAGGGCCGAATTGTGTACATTTTTACACATTCCCGCTAGTGCAGGAACATTAATGCATACATTTTTACGCGTTAGTGGTGCAACGCGTAAATTTTTGTTCCTGCACTAGCTGGAATGCGTAAAAATGTATGCAATGTGGCCCTGACCTCCGAGGTCAGAAAGCTGCCAGCGGGGGACTGGAGCAGCAGTGAGTGACTACAAGGGCACAGGATGGCTACATGGGGCTGGTAGAAGCCCCAGGTAAGTAAAACTCATTTTTTTTTTTTGCTTGAACCTTCCCTTTAAAAAAAACAAAATACACCCATTCCATAGGGTTTCTAACAGAGGGTGGCAGATAAGCATTGTCAGGGTGCTGCTAGAAATCATGATTAGTCCAGGTGTTGGGCTCTTTTCCACTATGAAATGCAATCGCGATTACAATCGCGTTTCAATTTCCACCATGTGATTGCGATTGAGCTGCTATACTCAGTATATTAGAGCTCAATTGCAACCCAAATGCGGCAGGACGACCATTGCGCTTGCACCGAAATCACATCGCAATCGTAACGGAAATTGCTGCTGCTGTTTCCATTCGTTTAAAGTACCTTGCGTTTTGCGATCGGAATCAAATCGCAGGGTAGTGGAAGAATGCCCTAACCGTGGCTCCTAACTACAGCAAGATGAGTTTCTGTCCTCTAGAGCATAGGTTCTCAATGTGTGGTACGCGTACTCCAGGGGGTACTTCTGATTGTTCCAGGGGGTACTCGGGCTGGATATACTTAACCAAAAATAAGAAATTTAGCGTTTTGTAAATAATCTTATTTAAACAACACCCAATTAGTGTTTTAGCTAATTTAAAGCAATGGTAAATGCTTGGAAATTGATTAGAACCATTTATCATGTACTACAATTAAATATATATTTGTCAAGAGGTACTTGTGATAATGTTTCCTATGCTAGGGGGTACTTGGTGAGTACAGGGCTTTAAAAGGGGTACATACCAATAATATGTTGAGAAACACTGCTCTAGAGCATAGGTTCTCAACATGTGGTACGCGTACCCCAGGGGGTACTTCTGATGGTTCCAGGGGGTACTCGGGCTTGATATACTTAACCAAGAATAACAAATGTAGAGTTTTAGAAAATTATAAATCTTATTTTAACAACACCAAATTAGTATTTTAGCTAGTTAAAAGCAATAGTAAATGCTTGGAAATGGTTTAGAACCAGTTATCATGTACTACGATTAAATATATATTTGTCAAGGGGTACTTGTGATAATGTTTACTATGCTAGGGGGTACTTGGTGAGTACAGGGTTTTAAAAGGGGTACATACCAATAAAATGTTGAGAAACACTGCTCTAGAGTACAGAGTACAGTTGCTACAACGGAGCAATTTGTTACTGTAAGTTCTGTAAAAAGGCCATTGGCAGCCCACTGAGGCTGGGAGGGCATCAGTGAACCTGTCCAATAAAAAGAACAGAAATAAAGCCTTTGGGGCAAAAATAACTTTTAATCAGTGTATTGGCAGCTGTTGGCAACCTGTGTGCATTTGTTGGTTAAGAGGGACACCTGTCTACATGAGCGATGTAGAGACCCCCCAGGACTGACAGCTGCCTGCTTCTACCTCCTGTTTATGCCTAATAATTGTGCTTTCTATATCGCATTATAAGGACAGGCAGTAGATGGGGACTTAGGCTGTGGCAGAATCGGAAGCAGAGCTGCAGTCTTGGCTTCTGGCTGGTCAGATCTACAGGAAAGGTCACTGATCTGTGTCACGGAGCTGACAGTCACAGCTCGTTATGTCTGGACAATCGGGAAAGAGGGATAGATTGTTAGTAAATGTTGGAGCACCATGGAGAGCTATTATTATATGTCTGGACATGGAAAGAGATTTCCTTGTGACCTACAGCTGCTGCTGGTATTGTGACTTCTGCCTGGCACCAGTTGCTGCTTTTGCTCCTATATAAAATCAGGTCAGAGAGAAGCACTGCTGGTTTCACCCCCTCTCTTGTCTGAACAAATCTCTCTGCCCCATTAGCGTTATAATCCTGTGGTCCATCGATTGCTAACAATTGCTTTGGTAATCAGTTGTGTCCATTAACAGACAAATTCCTGGTAACCGATCAGATCGATGGGATGGATTCTATTCATTTTTTCCAATTGGTTAGCAGGACTTTTTCCATTATTAGGCATGACCAATCGATTACAAATTGTAACCTTAATGGGCATTTGTGCCTGGGATAAGTTGTTGAGCAGTTAGAAAGTACTTTAAAGAGTAGCTGTCGGGCATAAAACCAAAAATCAATTCTTTATTTTTATCTGGTAAACATAAAATAAGGATGCTAATCAGGCAATCCAAAAGTTAAAAATCACTATTACTTTTCTTGTTGATAAATGATCATTCCCCAGTTTACCTGACTCTTGTTTGATACACACAAAATTTGGTACACAAAAAGGAAGTTGCAGGGCATGCTGGGTTGTCCTTTTTTGCTTCTCTGCTTTCCCTCAGACTTAACTAATGCAACCCGATTGGCAGAAGCCTTTTCCTACATTTTTCCTCTCCCACACCTCTGTTCCTCTCTGATTGACCAGTATTTCTCATGCTGAGACAATGCACTTTCTATAGTGAAGGGTGGGCAAATCAGGCAGAGGAGACTTGAGGTGCGTACACAAATGCGACTATAGTCGTTTGTAACGATCGTTCCCCGATCTTTACCAACGACGATCGTTACAAAAAACGAACCAACGACTATTAAGGCAAACGACGAACGAGGCAAATCGCTACAAAACAAAGTTCTGTCTTGGCGGATTTTTACCACCGACGATCGTTAGCAAAAGTGGTACATCGTTGGAAACGATCGTTCGTACCAGGCTGGACATGCGCATTTCACTTTTTCCCCAAGGAACTTTACAATTTTATGCGCAGGCGCATTAAGTGCTTTTACGTGGTGTAACGTTCGTTCTAACGATGTGATCGTTACACACTTTTTACAACTAACTTTACTTCGGTCGTTCTTTCGTCAATTAAAAGATCGTTCGTCGTTGACAACGAACGATCGTTGTCGCATGTGTGTACGTAGCATAAGGGAGGAAATGGCATCAGAATTGGCTTCGAAATAGCCACAGTTAAAATGAAAAATGCTAAGGGCTCGTTCCCACTATCGCGAATCTGCATGCGTCCAACGCATGCAGATCCGCACATGTAATGCAAGTGGATGTGCCTGTTTCCACTGTAGCGTTGTTGAGGTGCGTTTTTTTCAGCGTGAAAAAAACGCACAAAAGAGCCAACGATTTCGCCTGCGTCGGGAATCCGTGCGAATCGCCGCTAATGTATTTAATAGTAAAAACGCATGCGTTTGTTACATGCGTTTTTACCCGCGATTTCGCGTGCGATTTCGCACCTTTTTCAATTTTATTTAGCCCTGGCAGTGTCATGGTTAATTTCGCATGGCACCCTGCCATGCGAAATCGCATGCGAAATCGCGGGTAAAAACGCATGCGGAAACGCATCCGCATGCGTTTTTACAAGCGTCGGAATGCGGCCGAAATCGCGTCGCAACAGTGGGAACGAGCCCTAAAGCTGGCCACTAACGGTTCAATTTCTAGTGAAAAATCGTTCGAGCAATCAGAAATTCTGATCGGACAAAAAATCGTCCACTACACCATCAACTAACCAATCATTGCTTCCTATCTATCACGACCATCAAGAAAATCTAAATTTTCGTTCGACGAAAATTCATTCGGGCGACATTTTTTTCACTCGTTCATAATCGATTGTGTCCACCAATGGAGATTATTTACAACCAATTCGATCAGAATTTCTGATCGCTCAAACGATTTTTCGCTAGAAATTGGACCGTTAGTGGCCAGCTTAAGTAGGATAGCTTTTTTTTTTTTTTTTCTTCCCTATAGAAAGATCACTCGAATCAAAACGTGGACAGTGCAATACATATGTTAAGCAATAATTTATCTACTTATTTTTTTTTTCTGAGATAGTATGGCTGACAGCTCCTCTTTAATGTTCAGTACATACATCAGATAAAAATCTTTGCAAACTGAGGAGATAAGCCCAGTACACACTTTAATTTATGATTGGCCAATTACTGACTAACTTTACTACCTTCATGTAGTAGGAGGGTCAACAGAAATTGAGTACTATGAACAGACTCTGTAGATGGTAAAAGTTGGTCAGTGATTAGCCAATAATAATTGAAAGTGTGCACCAGACTCTGGTTAAATGTATTTTATAGGCAGGGCATCAACAAGGCTGCCAGGCAGCTGGTGTTATTTGAAAGGAAGTAAACCTCTAGCAGATCCGCAAAACTCTAGAGGTGTTTGAAGCAGATTTTCAGAGCGATTCTAGGCCTGTTTAGAGAGAGTTTCTAAACATGCCTAACATTTTTTTTTTAGCGTTTCTGTGTAGCAGATGTCTTATATTGTTACAGTAAAGCTGTTGTTGAACAGCTTCTGTAACAAAAATGCCTGGAAAACCGCTTTGATCTGGCGTTTTTCAGAGCGGTTTTCCACTTTCCTATACTTTAACATTGAGGCAGAAACGCCTCAGAAATCTACAAAATGCTGCAGCCCCCGAGTTTGCGTTTGTGGAAAAAACAAACCGCTCTGGTGTGCACCAGCCCATTAAAATACATTAGCCAAGCAATTTTCAGACCTCCAGTGGTTTTAAAATGCTCCATAACATCTCTGGTGGGCACCAGCCCTGAATGTTCCAGCCTACTGCTGTTTCAATCAAAGATGTGTTTTATATGACACAAATGTAGGAATACTAGGGCACTCCTCTTAGATAATCAAATGAAATATTGAGGAAGCATTGATTGGATGTGCCCACTCTTTGTGGGAGGGCTGCCAGTGGGAGCGCAAGGGGCAGTGGATGGGTGCAGAGCCTGAACAACACATGGCTACAGCACTGCAATTACCATTATACAGGATCTCTGCTTCTATCTTGTCTGATATCTACTGATCCCAGGTGACAGAACAGAGAAACCTCAGTATCTGGAAGATATTGGTCGTTTACCCCATCTGTCACAAATTGTACAATGCATGGCTGGTTTTAGATGGCAACGTTTGTAATTCACCTGGTCTGTATGAGATCACAGCGAGGGTAAAGGTGGGCACATAATAGATGGCGACCCTATGTGGAAAACTGATCAGATTCACATCAGAGGGATGTATTCCTTCAGCACACAAATATTCCTATCATTTAGCGTGTTATCTAATCGCAGCATCGCAGTTGTTGGATGCAGTGTGATGCTATGGGCCACTGATCTACCAGTGCTTCCCTGCCCCTGATCAATCAAGATTTCTGTCTGGCTCGATCAGTCATTTTGACTTGATTTTCATCCCAAATCGATCAAAATTACATTTGTTGTGGCAAACCTTTCTGATTAGGGAAAATCAAAGTGTGCTGTTTAAGTGGCGTCCATCTGAAAATGGCACCTGTGAATAATGGCGCACAGTGTTGCCGCTAATCCGTTTGCCGCTTATCGCTATTTAACGTTAAAGCCTTATCGTTATTTAGCGTTAACACACAGAACCCTCTCTGTACCTATCCCGAACCCATAAACCCCCCCCCTGGTGGTGCCTAACCCTAACCACCCCCCTGGTGGTGCCTAACCCTAACCAACCCCCTGGTGGTGTATATTGTACTGTAACTATACCTAACCCTACTCTCACACAGAACCCTCCCTTTACCTATCCCTAACCCTAAGACTCCCCTGGTGGTGCCTAACCCTAACCACCCCCCTGGTGGTGCCTAACCCTAAGACCCCCATGATGGTGCCTAACCCTAAGACCCCCCAGTGGTGCCTAACCTTGACAGTGTTACATTAAATCCATTCACCGTTTTGCAGTTAAATAACGTCTGCAGTTTGGCTTATGTAGGGCGCTATTGATAAATAACGTTAGTGTGTGCCACTATTGATAAATAACGTTAGTGTGTGCCACTATTGATAAATAACGTTAGTGTGTGCCACTATTGATAAATAACGTTAGTGTGTGCCGTTTTTCTTCTTTTTTCCCAGTGCGCCATTATTATGCAGTACTAACGATAAAGAGCGATAAGCGTATCTTTTTAATGCGGCGCCATTTTTATGCATAGGCGCTGTGCGCCATTATTCACTGATCCCGTTTAGGTGAAATGAAGCAACAACTATGAGAATCCAATTCTATCCTCACAACTGTCATGTTTAGTTTAGAAGGAAATGAATATGGCATCCCCCATATCCCTTTCGATTCAGGTTCCCTTTAAAGCCAGCAACTGCTTCAATTAAAATCTATTGTATGTTGTTATTTAAAACAACAACTTATAAATGCTAAGGCACTCCTGTTAGATAGTCAAATGATGCCTTCTGTTTTAAAGGACAACTGAAGAGAGAGGTATATGGAGGCTGCCAAGTTTATTTCCTTTTAAGTAATACCAGTTGCCTGGCAGCCCTGCTGATCCTCTGCCTCTAATACTATTAGCCATAGCCCCTGAACAAGCATGCAGCAGATCAGGTGTTTCAGATTTTAAAGCCCGGTCTGACAAGACTAGCTGCATGTTTCTGGTGTTATTCAGATACTACTGCAGAGAAATAGACCAGCAGGGCTGCCAGGCAACTGGTATTGATTAAAAGGAAATAAATATGGCAGCCTCCGTATACCTCTTACTTCAGTTCCCCTTTAAGAAGGCAAACTACACTAGTATTTAGTCTAGTAGTAGGAGGACTTTTCGGTCGCTTTTAGTCCCCTATACTATCCTAGTAGATTTTGGTCATCCTGAGCTGCTTAGGTATTCTGTATTCTGTCATACGAACCTTACCTGCTGTATTTATTCCAAAATATTCTCACTGGAAATGTTTTTAGCTGAATGCAGTCACACGGCTGTGTTTTTCTCTCTTTCAGAGATTTGGGCTATGATCTGATATGACCCAGGTGACAGATGTAAGGTTTTGTCAGTATTAGGAGGGAGATGCATGCTGTTTTAGCTCCTCATAATTCAGCCAGCACTGAGGATGTTCAGCGATAGAGGATAAAGTCAGTGTACATTGGCAATACATCTGCATGTGCCCCCCAAATATTACGACCGGCAGACAGGGCTGTATGAACAGAGAAAGAAAGAAGTGTGAGGGTCTCTTACCTCCTCCTGCAGACTGTCTCTCCCCCCAGCTGCTCTCCGGCCAGTATTTATAGAGGATTGTCCCCCGGTCACACATAAGTCGTCTGCTATATTTGGGCAACAATAAGCCCATCCAGTGACTAATGGCAGCCCTGGAGCCGGCAGGGATGGGAGGAGGTGGAAGCTGAGACAGACTATCCTGCATCTCACTACAGCTGGACACACACTGCAAGATGCTGGTTGGGTAACACAATGTGACGCGGTCATCCTGAAGGTGTAAGGGCACTGCCAGTGGGGCTTCATGGGAACCTGAACTTAGAGGGATCTGGTGGCTGCCATATTTATTTCCTTTTAACCAATACCAGTTGCCTGGCAGTCAGTCTGGCATCAGTAATGTCTAAATCACACACCTGAAACAAGCATGCGGCTAATCTTGTCATATTTTTGTCAGCAACACCTGATCTGCTGCATGCTTGTTCAGGGTCTGTGGCTAAATGTATTAGAGGCAGAGGATCAGTCGGACTGCCAGGAAATAAGTAATGTCTAAATCCTTCTCTCTAAAGGCAGCCATACACTGGTTGATTGCCACCAGATGGCCCAGCAG
The DNA here is from genome assembly GCF_040937935.1 of Hyperolius riggenbachi. Taxonomy (NCBI): domain Eukaryota; kingdom Metazoa; phylum Chordata; class Amphibia; order Anura; family Hyperoliidae; genus Hyperolius; species Hyperolius riggenbachi. The sequence goes on along the minus strand of NC_090657.1, from coordinate 206,489,536 downwards.
ATAGATCCCTCTGTGATCGAATCTGATCAAAGAGGGATCTATTGGCTGCCTACACTGCAAACAGATTTTGAATCGATTTCACTGTGAAACCGATTCACAATCTGTGGAGCTGCCGGTGCCATCGCCCCCCCCAGCATACATTACGTGATCCAGCCGGCGCGAGTTCCCCGGTCTCCGCTGTCTCTTCTCCGCTCTGGGCTCCAGCTTCACTGAATTTCCTGTCGGGAAGTTTAAACAGTAGAGGACGCTCTACTGTTTAAACTTACCCCAACAGATAGTAAGTCATGGGGCCACGGGGACATGCGCCAGCGGAACAGGTAATGTATTGCCGCTAGCATCGGACATTCAAATGCCACTATCGACGTACTCCCGACCCGCCGGTGATCGAGCAAAACTTTCCACGCGTACAGATCGACGAGGTCGATTTTGGACTAAAATCGGTCGATCGGTCAGCATCAATTTCACAGCAGATTCGATCACAGTGATCAAATCTGCTGCCTATCAGCAGGAAATCAAATAAGTGTATGGGCACCTTTAAAGTGAACCCAAGGTGAGAGTGAGATGGAGGCTGACTTTTTCTTTTAAGCAATACTAATTGCCTGGCTATCCTGCTGATCCTCTGCCTCTAATACTTTTAGCCATAGACCCTGTACAAGCATGCAGCAGATCAGGTGTTTCTGACATTATTGTCAGATCTGACAAGATAAGCTGCATGCTTGTTCCTGGCATGATTCAGACACTACTGCAGCCAAATAGATCAGCAGGACTGCCAGGCAACTAGTATTTTTTAAAAGGAAATAAATATGGCAGCCCCCATATCACTCTCACCTCGGGTTCACTTTAAGTTGACAAATGAGATGCAAAATATTCTGAGTAGATTGACACTCTGCAAATTTTTAATGCAACTATATACAGCATGAACATGGACCAATCATATGAAGCTGTGTTGGGATTTGATGAATCCATTTTCAAGATAGCTAAATTTGTATAAAATTGTGCATAGTTTAGCTTCAGCTTTGAAGTCTTTGCTTCTCATTGATCATCACTCACCCGGAAACGATAGCAGTTCCACTACTTCTTAAAGTGGGGATGTGCACAGAACTGGCGAATGGGGCGTGTGGAGAAACGCAGCAGCTCTCCATTACTCTCCACTTACAGGATGGTGACAGCTTTTTGGACGCATTAAGTGACATTCAGGCTGATTATCCTCCTCATAAATATGGCAGTTGTCACTGAAGGGCAATTGTTGAAAAGGGCACCCAAATGTAAAAGTGACAGTCTGCTGATCGCTCCTCCCATAAATGGGCTTCCTTGATAACCAGTATGCAGATTAGGTGACTCCGGGGGCGGTATGCTTGCTCCAGGTGTGAGCCAGAGGATCACCATGACAGTCCGGCAAATAGCATTGCCTAGAAGTGAATGAAGATGGCAACTCACATATTCAGTAACAGGAAATGTTGATGCCTGCGGAGCCACAGGCACCCATGTGCATAGGTGGGGAGGTCAATTATGGTTTCGGTGTTGGTGAGGGCGGGGGTCGGTTAGGGTTAGCCATCAGTGGAGAAAGAGGAAGGTTAAGCATAGGTGAGGAGGTCACTTATGGTTAGGTGTTGGTGTGGGGGGGTTGGTTAGGGTTAGGCATCAGTGGAGAGGTCGGTTAGGGTAAAGCATTGGTGGGAAGTCAGTTAGGCTTAAGTGTTGGTGGGAGGGGTTGGTTAGGCGTTGGTCCCCACCAATGCCTAACCCTAACCGACCTCCTTCCCACTGATGCCTAACCAACCCCTCCCACCAGCACCTAACTGATTCCCCACCAATGCCTAACCCTAACCGACCTCCTTCCCACTGATACCTAACCAACCCCTCCCACCAGCACCTAACTGACTCCCCACCAATGCCTAACCCTAACCGACCTCCTCTCCACTGATGGGTAATCCGTTAGTTAGGCATCAGTGGGCAGGATGTCGATTAGAGTTAGGCATGGGTGGGGTGGGGTGGGTGGGGGGTCAGTTAGGATTAGGCATCGGGGGGAGGAGGTCGGTTAGGCATCAGTGGGAAGGATGTCTGTTAGGGTTAGGCATCGGTGGGGGGGGGTCAGTTAGGGTTAGGCATCAGTGGGGAGGAGGTTGGTTAAGCTTAGGCATCAGTGGGGAGGAGGTTGGTTATCGTTAGGCATTGGTGGGTAGTCAGTTAGGCTTAGGTGTTGGAGGGGGTGTTTAGGGTTAGGCATTGGTGGAGTGGTCAAATAGGGTTAGGAATAGGTTAGGGGGGCGGTTAGGGTTAGGTGTTGATGGTGGGAGGGAAGAGGTCGGTTAGAGTTAGGCATTGGGTCTGTTTTCATAACGTGGATTCTGGATGCAGAAAACCTTGTCCAATCAATGCCTATGGGTCTGTTTCCACTAACTATTTAATGAAATGGGAAACTGATGCACGATGCAGAAATCTGCATCAGAAAAATCATTTTTAGTGGAAACAGGTCCATAGGCATTCATTGGAGTCAAATAAAATAGAAAAAAACCGAGAGCCCAATATGGTGTAGTATGTTAAAGACAACTGGTAAGTGGTTTAGTGAAAGAATTTATACTCACAAACATGGGTTACCATTCAGGCAACCACTCAATAGGCAGGTGAGGAGATTAGACCTGTCCTTACTCAGGATTAAGGGCTCGTTTCCACTATCGCGAATCCGCATGCGTCCAAAGCATGCGGATTCGCACTTGTAATGCAAGTGGATGGGCTTGTTTCCACTGTAGCGTTGTTGAGGTGCGTTTTTTTTCAGCGGTGAAAAAAACTCACAAAAGAGCCGCAGAATTCGCCTGCGAGTGGAATGCATGCGAATCGCATGCAATGTATTTAATAGGGAAATCGCATGCGTTTTCCCATGCGTTTTTTGCCGCGAATTCGCATAGGTACCAATGTAAATTCACACAGGCAGTGACATGGTTCAAATCGCATATACCCTCACCTATGCGAAATCGCATGCGAATTCGCGGCAAAAAATGCATGGGGAATCGCATCCGCATGCGATTTCAAAAGCGGTGGAATCCAGGCGATTCTGCACCGCAATAGTGGAAACGAGCCCTAAGAAGTTGCTCTCTGTAGTAAAGAAACATGAAGGGGGGTAGCACTCCCCTCCACCAGGAGTGGACACAGAGTAGTTGTATGTAGAACAGAGGCGCCAGCAAGATAAAAGTCAATAACATTTTTAAAAATTGCTTGGAGGAAGTGGTGGGCTTGCCTCCCAAAAGCAGACACTTTTATCTTGCTGGCGCCTCTGTTCTACATACAAATATTCATTGGAGTCAGTTTTACTGCATCCAGAATCCGCATGTAGAGGAAACAGGCCATCGGTAGAGGCAAGGCAGGGCTTGTGTGAGAATAGGGTTAGCTTTAATGTTAGTAAAATATTAGTATATTTTACCAATATTTTACTATAGAAGTTACCACTGCCCAATAATAGAATATGGATAATTTCTCTGGTAGTCTACTAGAGGCTATTTCTGTTGCATGCGTTTCTCCAGCACCCTTTTTGCCTATATGCCCCATATTCCTCGGTGCAGCACTCGGTTAGATGTTAGCAGCTGCATAGGATAAGTTTAGTAGCAACTGTTGAGCAGCTTAGTGGCTGTGACTGGTAGCAGCTACTATGCCACTCGTGTGGTGTGACCTTTCCTGGGGACAAGGGGAGCCGGGCACTTCAGGGGAACAATTAGAAATCAGGCATCTCAGCCTGTCCACTCACTTGGGCTACTGGCAGTAGGCTCCCATATATAGAGATGTGCAGTAACTGGCAGAGGAGCTTGCAATCAAATGCTGGACTGTCTTTGCTTGCTGAAATGAGACAACTGGCAAAGTAGTGATGATACTGTGCAACCCAGGGAATGATTGATTGTGATTGTAATGACAAAACAAAGCAGATGAAGAGAGAGTGGCTTCAGTCACGTCTGGCCCGTCACCTCTGACTGCTAGATGTCCATTTATACCATAATAGCTGAGTGTTTCCCACACCTGCCCTCACCTCCCACCAGCAGCATGCGTTCTGCACATAGACTCCCCAATGTGGACTCAAAGCTCAACTCCTCCTGAGACTTTTATTTTGGGGTTGAGACCACAGAAAGGAAGGTTATAGTATACCTGAAGTGAGAGGGTTACAGAGGCTGGCATATTTTTTTTTCCTTTTCAACAATACCAGTTGCCTTGCCTGGCAGTCCTGCTGATCACTTTGGCTCCACTAGTGTCTAAATCACACACCTGAATTAAGCATGAGGCTAACATCAGAAACATCTGATCTGCATGCTTGTTCAGGGTCTATGGCTGAAAGAATAAACGTATAATACTGTAATTGTTTACAGTAAGGCACACCTGGCTATCTGTAGGGTGCTGGGCTCACCTGGCTCTCTATACTAGGGGCGGGGGGGTGCGGGGGGGGCTAATAAAGGGGCTCATCTTCATATCTGTACTGGGATGGGGGGCTAATAAAGGGGCTCACCTGGCTCTTTAAATGGGGGGGCTGATAAATGTGCTCATCTGCTTCTCATTACAGGGGGGGCTGCTAATAAAGGAGCAAGCACACCTGGATATGTATTCGGGGAGGAGGGGGGGTGTGGAGGCTAATAAATGCGGACATCTGGCTATCTATACTGGGGGGGGGCTAATAGGGGCACACCTTCATTTGATATCTATTCTGGAGGGCTAATAAAGGGGCACATCTGGCTATATAGGGGGCTAATAAGGAGGGCACATCTGGCTGACTATCAAGCAACTAGCATCAATAGTAAGAATAAGCAGAAACAGTTTTGCAAAATGTGAAACTATCCTGTCATGTACAGGGGTGGGGTCTGCGACAGAAGGGGTTAACCTCCCTGGTGTTATGATTATTTCCAGATTTAGGATCTAAAAGCCGTGCAATTTTTTTCAGGGCTGTGGAGTCGGTCCAAAAATCCACCGACTCCCGACTCCTCAGTTTAGGATTCCACCGACTCCGACTCTGACTCCTCGACTCCGACTCCTCTAATTTGCATATTAAAATTTTGTTGATTAAAAGTATGTAACATGAAATTCGTCTCTTAACTGCCAACGCTTAGGAATTTTACAAGACAACTGTAGTGAGAAGGATATGTAGACTACTATATTTATTCCCTTTAGACTAAAACTAGTCCTTGGTAAGAGTACTTGTAAAAGGTACAAACCGGAACAATGAGGAGATTCTTCCTCTATCACACATTCTTCATGCATAATCTGAACAAGGTTTATGGGTGACAGACAACACCTCTGTGTTCAATTGTGCACAGCATTCTCAGTGGATTCCCTGCAGCTCTGTGGGGAGAGCATATGTAGAGTATAGTACTACTGTGTAACAAAGTAAACCTGAGACAGATGAAATTAAAGTTTTATACATACCTGGGGCTTCCTCCAGCCGCCTTCAGGATAATCAGTCCCTCGTTGTCCTCCTCCACCATCTGGATCTTCTGCTATGAGTCCAGGTACTTGAGCCAGTCGGGCGTAGTGAGCATGCACACACTCCGCCGCCAGGAGCATACTACACCTGTGCAGCACTATTGCGCAGGTGCAGAATGTTCCTGGCTGTGGGAGCGGCATGCGGCCGGACAGCGCTGACTGGCTGAATTACCAGGACTTATAGCAGAAGATCCGGGTGGTGGAGGACAGCGAGGGACTGATTAGCCTGAAAGGGGGCTGGAGGAAGCCCCAGGTATGTATAAAACTTTACTTTTCATCCGTCTCAGGTACCCTTTAATTTGTAGTCACCAAACCAAATTTTAACAACATATCAAATTATTTGATTTCATCAGCAAAGGGAGTGCATATATTTGCATAAATCAGCATCAACGCAGAATTATTTCCATCTCATTGACCATCTCTATTAGTGACACAGCTACACATCAGGCTTTATTCTTACAGCATAGATGTTATTTAGTATATATAAGAGATTCCTGTGTACACATCATATATACAGTCACAATCAGATATGTATATCTGACCTTAAAAATACGGGGACTGCTTTATTGTAACAGCACAAGTAACTAATTTTGATTGGTTTATTTCATTTTTGTGGACTAAGCACAGCTATTACTGTATATATACTGTATATATACATTATTTTTAATGACTATTATCTGAGAAATAGAACATTTTATCATATTTTCTATTTTAATTACAGTTACAAATTCATTCGGAGTCGCTGTCGGTGCATTTCTTCCCGACTCCGACTCCAGGCACCTAAAATTGCCCGACTCCACGACTCCGACTCCACAGCCCTGATTTTTTTTCACAAGCTTTTAGACCCTAAAAGCAAGAAAAAAAAAACATAAAACCGAGAGATCTGCAGCAGCACCTCCATATAACTCACTCAGGCACCGGATTACCGCTCTGAGCTGCTTTCTGTCCCAAGCCTGACTCGGGATTACCGCTAAATTGAAAAAAAAACTGAATAAAATAAACTATTGTATCTATCCTCCTTCTCCTAAAAATGACTTTTTTAAGATATTCTGCAGTTTTATTTTATATTTCAATCTACTTTGAAGTATGCTAGAGCTAAAATCTTTGAACTATTGACCTTTTTATCTATTTCCTGCTCTCAGAAGCCATTTTCTGCTAGGAATGTGTTTTGTAGTTGTAATTTCTCATCAGTGAGGGTCACACTGTAGTCTGGCCCAGTCCTGACTCAGACAGGAACTGCCACTCACATACCTGATGTAACTCTTTCAGGCAGAGAAAGAAAAAAGGAACACAGCCTAGTTATTTGTGTGCAAGGCACTGTACATGCAAACGAGAGGAATCGGTGCAGGAGACTTGGGCGCAGGATACAGCTGGTATATGGCTTATCCTGCTGCACAAATTCCATGAATGGTGGGGAATGAAATAATTCGGCTTCCAGCAATTGCTGGAGGCTGAATTATAGTATTTTATAAGTAACTTCAGCGCCCAAGTCTCCTGCGCTGGAATGTAAGTGTTCGCTGCATGTTTATCTCATCATGTCACATGTCTCCTCGGGTATCTTCTAAATTACCTATGTCACAGCTGCACTGCTCCCTATCTTCCCAACACTTCTGCCTGCACAGCCAAACTTCCAATTGTGAAGGCAAAAGTGTCAGGAAGATGGAGAGCGGTGTGCAATGCATTGGCTAGAGACGGCAACATAGGCACAGCTAGGTCCCTCTGCTTCGGACGGCACTCCCGCTCCCTAATCAATTCTGCATCCCTAATCAATAGGTTGTAAGTTTTGTTGGTACTCTGCCTCTGATACTGTGCTGTAAGGATCAGTAGATTTTAGTAAATCCTGCCCAGTGAGACCCCAGTACCTCCCCTCTTCCTGCATGAGTAATTCACTGCACTGATCAGGATGAATTGCAACTCTGGAGAAGTAATCACCTGAGGCAGGTTATTGGGGGGCCGCCCTAGACCGCACTCATAATGGTACCCAGTATGTAATTTGGATGGTGGCTATGGACGGAACACAAATTAGTTTTACGAGCTATGGGTAGCATTAAGCTAAGTACTCACATGTGATAATGGTCGCCCCCCCCTGAGATCGGGAAGGAAATGGCAACAAGTCGTTGCACGCCACCGTACAGACTCCTTGCTAGCCTCTGTAATAATGGATGGGGGCGGAGGGATGTCAATCGTTACATGGTGGATTTCTGTGGGGTGGGGATAACATTGTGATCAGTCCTGCACAGGTGTAGGGGGGTCATTAACCTCCCTGGCGTTATGATTATTTCCGGATTTTAGTGCCTGAAAGTGGTGCAATTTTTTCACACGCATTTAGACCCTAAAAATCATACCGCTAGATAAATCTGCAGCAGCACTGCACATTACACACCTCCCATAGATCCAGCTGGGGGTTACTGCTCTGAGCTGCGGATTTTGGTTCTCGACTTTTTGCTTCCTGAGGCAAACTTGTGAGGATGCGCTCCCCTCCTACAAACTGAGATGATCGCACAGCACCCAAAAAATTCCACTGCACATTATCGCTGTGGTGAGCCCCCCAAAACGCCCTCAGTATAGGTAGGTAGCCAGGTATAGGAGCCCCAAGTATATGTTAGCCAGGTACAGTTGCCCCCAGTATAGGTTAGTCAGGCACTCTCTTCACTTCCTGTTTCTGCCCCCAGACTTCTGCCGCCTGAGGAAGTTGCCTCACTTGGCATCATGGGCGGACCGGGCCTGCTGACTCGGGATTACCGCTAAGGAGGTTAAGGAACCAGTATGACAAATCCTTAACCTCCCTGGCGGTTTATTAAAATCCGCCAGGGGGCAGCAAATACGTTTTTTTAAAAAAAAAAATTTTTTTCTTTTTTCATGTAGCGAGACAACGTCTTGCTACATGATAGCCGCTGCTCAGCGGCATCCCCCTAGCCCCTCCGATCAAGAGATCCCGTTCAAAGAACGGGATCTCTTGGAGGGCTTCCCCCGTCGCCATGGCGACGGGGCGGGATGATGTCACCGACGTCGTGACGTCAAAGGGGAATCCGATCCACCCCACAGCGCTGCCTGGCACTGATTGGCCAGGCAGCGCACGCGGTCTCGCCTGGGGGGGCCCTGCATTGCGGCGGATTGGCGGCGGCGATCGGGTGAGACACGCAGCAAGCAAAGTGCTTGCTGCGTGTTTTAAAAAAAAAAATTATTCAAATCTGCCCAGCGGGGCCTGAGCGGCGACCTCCGGCGGTAATGGACGTAACAATGCATCCATACCGCTAAGGAGGTTGAAGAAAACCTGAGGTTGATCCTAACCAAAATCCTGATACCTGCCTTGGACAGGGAAAGTTTCTTGTTCCCCCTCACTCCTACTCGCACAGACGCAGTATGGACACATTCGTGCCTACATGCAAACAGGGCATCGGGGGAAAAAGGGCGCGGAGTGTAAACGATAAACGGTAATAGCATTTATAACAATATTGTGTTGTATTTTGTTTACAATTAATGTTTTACAAATTAAAAAAACATTTAATAATGTGTAAGAAATAGCAAATTTTGAAAACGATAATCTTCCCTGTTTAAAAGTGAAACTCATAATTACATTTGTTAAAAAAAAGATAATATATGTTTAATCGTTATAATTGTATATCATTGTGAATAACTTTCATTTATCGTTTCTTCATATATTAAAATCTGAAAATATTAACGATAAAAAATATGTGCGTTTGTAATAACTGTTGTAAAACATTAATAAATATTACTAACCTTTTACTACAACTAAACCTAAGCTTACTCTCACACAGAACCCTCCCTGTACCGATCCCTAACCCTTAGACCAACCTGGTGGTGCCTAATCCTAAATCTCCCCTGGTGGTGCCTAACTATAACCACTCCCCTAGTGGTGCCTAACCCTAACCACTCCCCTTAGTGATCGCTTTATTGTGTGGAGAATAAGGTTTTACAAATAGTGACTGTAAAAAATATATTATAGTTTATGCTACGTACTGATCGCTTTATTTTGTGAATAATAATGTTTTACAAACAGTAAGGGATAAAATGTTAAATGTTTTAAATACGATAAATATGTTTAGTATTTTTGTAAACGCTATTTGTCACGGGTGCATTCTGTAGACTTAAATCATCACAAGCGCCGTTAGAAATCTCCGGTGCCTTTTTTTCCTGTTGTGCGCCTATCAAACAATATTTATTATGGGAGTGAATGGCGGCGCCCTTTTTGTCCACTTGCCTCATGCGCCCAAATTTCCTGCACATTCGTACCCATGGGGATCTGGGCCACGATAATATATCTGAGAGCGTCAGATATCCAAAAATTGCAGTAGTACAGGTATGGGTCGGCACTAGATGGTGATTAGGCAGCCGGTTGAGGGATAATGGTGATTTACTGAGCCTCCGGACACCAACACAAGTAAATTCCGGTACATTAGAAAACAGATTCCCGGCACCAGAAAGGTTGTGAAGCAAAACACCATATTTATTCCTTCCTCAACACAAACAGATACATGGCAAAGTGAGTGGTATGGCAGCCATTTCGTGAGCCCTCGAGGTCTACTCGCAAAACGGCTGCCATGTATCTGTCTGGTGCCGGGAAAGTTTGCTAATTTACAGGTCTTGTCAGATATGTTCTGAGGGTCCACATGGGGCAATGGTGGTGGCGAGGAGGACATGGGAAGTAGGTCAGTATATAATGTTTTTGTTAAGATCTGCGTTGGATACACTTTTAACAACTCCCAATGCCCCAGCAGGATCAGTCAGCAGCTGCTTTACACACAATGATTGTCGGGCTACAGGAGAGTCTAGGTTATGAATTTGCTAGCGTAAGGAGGTGCCTTATTAGAAAATTAGCTGTACCCATCAGGCATTGTGCTGCTACTCCTCCTGTCAGAGCAGCTATTGTCTCTGCAGATACAATCAAAATGAAATATGTTTTTAAAACATTCCTTTTATGCTGTATATAGATTTGAACCACAAAGGAGGAATGAGAATTTATGTGTTGAGGGCTTTGTAATCGTGGAGAGCTTGTGAAGCTTCAGAACAGGCCCTGTTTCATTTTAGCGGAGTTGAGGAGTTTTGATGAGATCAGGAAATTGTGAATGACAAAATCTGCTTTTCTTAAATTGTATTTAAAGGGAACCTGAACTGAGAAGGAAATGGATTTTTCCTTTTAAAATAATACCAGTTGCCTGGCAGTCTTGCTGATCCTGTGTCTCTAATACTTTTAGCCACAGCCCCTGAACAAGCATGCGGATCAGGTGCTCTGACTGAAGTCAGACTGGATTAGCTGCATGCTTATTTCAGGTCTATGATTCAACCACTACTGCAGTGAAAGAGATCAGCAGGACTGCCAGGCAACTGGTATGGTTTAAAAGGAAACATCCATATCCCCCTCAGTTTAGGTTCCCTTTAAACATTAATTTGTTCTGTTTAGCTAAAGCTTTGTGTGGGGTGGGGCTCTCTCCGCTGATACACTATTAGGCAGAGAACACACTGCGTTGTATTGCGATCGCGTTTTCCACTTACATTTTTCGGATGCGGCAGAATACATTGTAATTAGGAACGTGTGCATTGTGTGGAAAAAGCAGAAAGCTACAACTGCACTGAGAAACACAAACAACTGCTAACGACATGCATTTCCTGACCAGGGCTATTGACTTCAATGGACAGTGCAGCTGTGCATTTTGCTTTGGATTCCAGCAATTGTGTTCCCTGCTTGAAAGCCCTTTACATCGAGGCTGTGCTGTATTTTTACCGCAGCCCACCGCCGTGCAATAAGTCTATGGAGACTTTCATTCTGCGCTGTTACAGTGCAACGCAACAGAAGTGACGTTTTTGCTGCATCCCCGACGCAGGTCAAGAACTACGTTACCACACGGCTTCTGCATCGAGGTTATTTTTATTTATTTATTTATATAGTGCCGACATATTATGCAGCGCTGTATAGAGACTATTGTCTTGTCACTAACTGTCCCTCAGAGGGGCTCACAATCTAGTCCCTACGGTGATCTGCGTCGGCCCAGAAGTCATGTTAGTCTATGGCAGGAGTGGGAACCTATGGCTTGGGAACCAGATGCGGCTCTTTTGATACCCGCATCTGGCTCACAGACAAAATAGGGCTTGATTCACTAAGCTATACTGCTCAAGCAGCGCAGCCTAGTGTGGCAGCGCAAGTAAAATGTCCAAAGCAGGCACACTACTGCTGTAGCATGCACTAATAACTTACGCTACCCCAAAACGAACAGCTGCTTGAATTGTCCCACTCTGTTCCCTTTCAGGTCCAGTGACTTTGTAAAACGAGATTCCCGTACTTTGATTGGCCCGATTGGCTGCCTGTCACTTGACAGGCTGCCTATTGGGCCAAAGTGCTGGGATCTTGTCCTACAAAGTGAATCAACCCTTAAGTCAGCTAGATAATTGTACAAACTGTTGGTCAGTATTTCTCCTGTCTGGCTCTCGGGGAAATTGCTGATGTTGCTGAAACTCAAAAGAAGCTGAAGACGTGTCTGACATTTCCGCTGCCCATCGGATCAACTGTATTCACATACCCATGGCAACAGGGACGTGGGCCCTACTGTCCCTTTTTGAAACCTATAGTATGGCTCTCATTGAATTACATTTTAAAATGTGGTGTTTATGGCTCTCAGCCAAAATGGTTCCCGACCCCAAGTCTATGCCGATGCATGGATTTGGCAAAAAATCAGTGCCGTCACGGCGCGCATGCATGGAAGTGTATTTTAACAATACGCTTCTGTGTACTTCCGCATACCCAAAGCAGGAAGTGATAGCAAGCCGGTGGCCAGACAGGAAACACCGGACTTTTGCATGGAGGCCTGTTTTTGCCGGTGTGTGGGGCGCGACGCTTTGCTGGCGGCAGTTTGTAGTCTGAAACCGGCTTTAGGAGTTGTCACATAAATTGGTGAGGGGTGGAGAGGCAAGGCACGTATTCCTAGAAGTATTTTCATAGGGGAGGGAGGTTGTGTTCACCCTGCTTCATGCCCTTATATATTCTTTAGAACTTTCCTCTGATTTATGGTATGCTGAGTCCAATTTATCAGTAATCGCTACAATTCGCAAATGGGGAATAATAATCTTCTAGTTGACTGTTGCAGGGAACCTATGGTGAGAGGGATGTGGAGGCCGACAAATCTATTTCCTTTTCACTGATTCCGGTTGCCTGGCTCTCCTGCTGATCCTCTGCCTCTAATACTTTTAGCCATAGACCCTGAACAAGCATGCAGGAGATCAGGTGTTTCTGACATTATTGTCAGATCTGATAAGATTAGCTGCATGCTTGATTCTGGTCACACTACTGCAGCCAAATGGACCAGCAGGGCTGCCAGGCAACTGGTATTGTTTAAAAGGAAATTAAGTTTGCAGCCTCCATATCACTTCAGGTTCCTTTTAAGCCATAGACCCTGAACAAGCATGCAGATCAGGTGTCTATGACAAATCTGACAAGATTAGCTGCATGCTTGTATCAGGTGTATAATTTAGACCGTACTGACCAGAAAGATCAGCAGGATTGAAGGGCAACTGGTATTGTTTAATATGAAATAAATATGGCAGCTTCCATAGGTCTCACAACTTGTGTTCCTTTTAAAAGCTGCATCCACCATCAGTCTTCAGCCCCGACTGACCTCAGCATTCCTACTCCTCCGCATCAAATCCGGAATACTTTCCCTATAATTTCAGCAGCACCCTCTTATGCAGATTCCAAGCATCACGCCGTGACCTTCTCACACTGCATGCCCTTTACCAGCCGATAATTGGATGGGCACCAGCTATGGCAGATCACTAGGCTCCTAGATGCTGGGTGTCCCGTCCCCAATGGCTTTATGAAGTGCTAGCAATGGCAAATATTCACTCTCATGCAGCAAAAGTATTCCAACGTGAACCCTGGCCAGGCTATAACACATCACAAATATACACACTGTCTCTGCACCAGAGGAGCTTACACTCTAATGTCCCCACTATACTCACACACTATTATTATACCTCAAATAGCTCTGACACAGTGGCGTAGCAATAGGGGTTGCAGAGGTAGCGACCGAACCGGGGCCCTTGGGTTAGAGGGGCCCCAAGGGGCAATCTCTCAAGCACAGTATTATCTCTATATTGGTCCTGTGCTGGTTGTGATGACTTTTATAGATGCTTTGAATTAAACTGTTCCCCATCCCCTTCTTGCACCTCTGACAGTGTGGAAATCCTTTGCAGGTCTTGGTGCGCCTGTATAGAATATTTGGGGGCCCCATGTAAAACTTGCACCGGTCCCATTACTCCTCACATACGCCACTGCTCTGACCTATTCCACAATTCTGTTCAAAGACCACTAATATATTCCCATCAGTCTCTGCACCAGAGGAGCTTACACTCATGTTCTCATAACAGTTACAGTATTATTATACATTATATAGCACTCACATATGCGGCAGCACTGTACAGAAATCATGGTCTCTGCACCAGAGGAGCTTATGCTCTGTCTTCACCACAGTCATTATTATACATTATATAGCGCTCACATATGCGGCAGCACTGTACAGAAATCATGGTCTCTGCACCAGAGGAGCTTACGCTCTGTCTTCACCACAGTCATTATTATACATTATATAACATGGACAATTTCTTCAGGGATCACTGATTTGTTCACATAAGTCTCTGCACCACAAGAGCTTGCACTCTAATCTTCCCACTAGACTTGCACACATGCATACACTTTTGGAGAAACTTGTAACTGTGATTTTGGGTGGAGGAACACTGAATACTGTATCTAGAGGAAACTCCGGAAGCCTAAACATGCATGACACTGATTGTGTCTGTGATTGGTATGAAGCACAGGACACCGGTGCTGCAAGACTCCCTAGCTGGCTCTTTAGCTGCTGTGTGTCCATCTGTAAAACAAGAAAATATTGTCCAATGTTAGCTGTAAAAGCCAACAGGATCACTCTGAAGTCTAAGTCTCCTATACTCTAGAAGGAGATGTATGAGATCTGCATCTATATGTATAGAAGGAGACAGTGGCATAGCTAAGGTGCTTTGGGCCCCAGTGCAGGATTTACATGGGGTCCCCCAAGCATTCTTTACATAACAATTGATGTGGTGCACAAAATCCTGCAAAGCACCGCCACAGTATAACCCTAAAGGTGCGTACACACATGCGACTATAGTCGTTTGTAACGATCGTTCCCCGATCTTTACCAACGACGATCGTTACAAAAAACGAACCAACGACTATTAAGGCAAACGACGAACGAGGCAAATCGCTACAAAACAAAGTTCTGTCTTGGCGGATTTTTACCACCGACGATCGTTAGCAAAAGTGGTACATCGTTGGAAACGATCGTTCGTACCAGGCTGGACATGCGTATTTCACTATTTCTCCAAGGAACTTTGCAATTTTATGCGCAGGCGCATTAAGTGCTTTTACGTGATGTAACGTTCGTTCTAACGATGTGATCGTTACACACTTTTTACAACTAACTTTACTTCGGTCGTTCTTTCGTCAATTAAAAGTTCGTTCGTCGTCCTCAACGAACGACCGTTGTCGCATGTGTGTACGTAGCATAAGACTACCTGTGGTGCTGCCTAACCCTAAGACACCCTTCTCCGCCGTGGTGCCTACCCCCCTCCGCAAAAGCTTTCCTCCCTCCTCTACCACAAATCCGCGATGTGCGGCATTCAAGGTAAATGTTGGCACCCTGAGGTGCCCGATTAGGGGTATTGATTTGAAATAATCCTGGGTGCCGCGCTTGCGGAAATGCAAATAGCGGTGTTGCATTGTGGAATAGCAGCACTGCATTGCGGAAATAATTGCGGAAATGCAAATAGCGGTGTTGCATTGTGGAATAGCAGCACTGCATTGCGGAAATAATTACAGAAATGCAAATAGCGGCATTGCATTGTGGAATAGCAGCACTGCATTGCGGAAATAATTGCAGAAATGCAAATAGCGGTGTTGCATTGTGGAATAGCAGCACTGCATTGCGGAAATAATTGCAGAAATGCAAATAGCGGTGTTGCATTGTGGAATAGCAGCACTGCATTGCGGAAATAATTGCAGAAATGCAAATAGCGGCATTGCATTGGGGAATAGCAGCACTGCATTGCGGGAATAATTACAGAAATGCAAATAGCGGTATTGCATTGTGGAATAGCAGCACTGCATTGCGGAAATAATTACAGAAATGCAAATAGCGGTGTTGCATTGTGGAATAGCAACACTGCATTGCGGAAATAATTGCAGGAATGCAAATAGCGGCATTGCATTGTGGAATAGCAACACTGCATTGCGGAAATAATTGCAGGAATGCAAATAGCGGCATTGCATTGTGGAATAGCAGCACT
This sequence comes from Hyperolius riggenbachi, assembly GCF_040937935.1. Classification (NCBI taxonomy): domain Eukaryota; kingdom Metazoa; phylum Chordata; class Amphibia; order Anura; family Hyperoliidae; genus Hyperolius; species Hyperolius riggenbachi. The sequence continues at coordinate 206,473,750 of NC_090657.1, read as the reverse complement.
GTATTGCGGAAATAATTACAGAAATGCAAATAGCGGTATTGCATTGTGGAGTAGCAGCACTGCATTGCGGAAATAATTACAGAAATGCAAATAGCGGTGTTGCATTGTGGAATAGCAGCACTGCATTGCGGAAATAATTACAGAAATGCAAATAGCCGTATTGCATTGTGGAGTAGCAGCACTGCATTGCGGAAATAATTACAGAAATGCAAATAGCGGCATTGCATTGTGGAATAGCAGCACTGCATTGCGGAAATAATTACAGAAATGCAAATAGCGGTGTTGCATTGTGGAATAGCAGCACTGCATTGCGGAAATAATTGCAGGAATGCAAATAGCGGCATTGCATTGTGGAATAGCAGCACTGCATTGCGGAAATAATTACAGAAATGCAAATAGCGGTGTTGCATTGTGGAATAGCAGCACTGCATTGCGGAAATAATTACAGAAATGCAAATAGCGGTGTTGCATTGTGGAATAGCAACACTGCATTGCGGAAATAATTGCAGGAATGCAAATAGCGGCATTGCATTGCGGAATAGCAGCACTGCATTGCGGAAATAATTACAGAAATGCAAATAGCGGTGTTGCATTGCGGAATAGCAGCACTGCATTGCGGAAATAATTACAGAAATGCAAATAGCGGCATTGCATTGCGGAATAGCAGCACTGCATTGCGGAAATAATTACAGAAATGCAAATAGCGGCATTGCATTGTGGAGTAGCAGCACTGCATTGCGGAAATCATTACAGAAATGCAAATAGCGGTGTTGCATTGTGGAATAGCAGCACTGCATTGTGGAAATAATTACAGAAATGCAAATAGCGGTGTTGCATTGTGGAATAGCAGCACTGTATTGCGGAAATAATTGCAGAAATGCAAATAGCGGTGTTGCATTGTGGAGTAGCAGCACATAGCGGTGTTGCATTGTGGAATAGCAGCACTGCATTGCGGAAATCATTACAGAAATGCAAATAGCGGCATTGCATTGTGGAGTAGTGGCATTGCGTAAAATGCAAATAGCGGCATTGCATTGTGGAATAGCAGCACTGCATTGCGGAAATAATTACAGAAATGCAAATAGCGGTGTTGCATTGTGGAATAGCAGCACTGCATTGCGGAAATAATTACAGAAATGCAAATAGCGGCATTGCATTGTGGAATAGCAGCACTGCATTGCGGAAATAATTACAGAAATGCAAATAGCGGCATTGCATTGTGGAATAGCAGCACTGCATTGCGGAAATAATTACAGAAATGCAAATAGCGGTGTTGCATTGTGGAATAGCAGCACTGCATTGCGGAAATAATTACAGAAATGCAAATAGCGGCATTGCATTGTGGAATAGCAGCACTGCATTGCGGAAATAATTACAGAAATGCAAATAGCGGTGTTGCATTGTGGAATAGCAGCACTGCATTGCGGAAATAATTACAGAAATGCAAATAGCGGCATTGCATTGTGGAATAGCAGCACTGCATTGCGGAAATAATTACAGAAATGCAAATAGCGGCATTGCATTGTGGAATAGCAGCACTGCATTGCGGAAATAATTACAGAAATGCAAATAGCGGCATTGCATTGTGGAATAGCAGCATGCCATAGCGGAAATAATTGCAGAAATGCAAATAGCGGCATTGCATTATGGAATAGCAGCATGCCATAGCGGAAATAATTACAGAAATGCAAATAGCGGCATTGCATTGTGGAATAGCAGCACTGCATTGCGGAAATAATTACAGAAATGCAAATAGCGGTGTTGCATTGTGGAATAGCAGCACTGCATTGCGGAAATAATTACAGAAATGCAAATAGCGGCATTGCATTGTGGAATAGCAGCACTGTATTGCGGAAATAATTACAGAAATGCAAATAGCGGCATTGCATTGCGGAATAGCAGCACTGCATTGCGGAAATAATTACAGAAATGCAAATAGTGGTGTTGCATTGTGGAATAGCAGCACTGCATTGCGGAAATAATTACAGAAATGCAAATAGCGGCATTGCATTGTGGAATAGCAGCATGCCATAGCGGAAATAATTGCAGAAATGCAAATAATTGCATTGCATTGTGGAATAGCAGCACTGCATTGCGGAAATAATTACAGAAATGCAAATAGCGGTGTTGCATTGTGGAATAGCAGCACTGCATTGCGGAAATAATTACAGAAATGCAAATAGCGGCATTGCATTGTGGAATAGCAGCATGCCATAGCGGAAATAATTGCAGAAATGCAAATAGCGGCATTGCATTTTGGAATAGCAGCACTGCATTGCGGAAATAATTACAGAAATGCAAATAGCGGTGTTGCATTGTGGAATAGCAGCATGCCATAGCGGAAATAATTACAGAAATGCAAATAGCGGCATTGCATTGTGGAATAGCAGCACTGCATTGCGGAAATAATTACAGAAATGCAAATAGCGGCATTGCATTGTGGAATAGCAGCACTGCATTGCGGAAATAATTACAGAAATGCAAATAGCGGTGTTGCATTGTGGAATAGCAGCACTGCATTGCGGAAATAATTGCAGAAATGCAAATAGCGGTGTTGCATTGTGGAATAGCAGCACTGTATTGCGGAAATAATTACAGAAATGCAAATAGCGGTGTTGCATTGTGGAATAGCAGCACTGCATTGCGGAAATAATTACAGAAATGCAAATAGCGGCGTTGCATTGTGGAATAGCAGCACTGCATTGCGGAAATAATTACAGAAATGCAAATAGCGGCATTGCATTGTGGAATAGCAGCATGCCATAGCGGAAATAATTGCAGAAATGCAAATAGCGGCATTGCATTGTGGAATAGCAGCACTGCATTGCGGAAATAATTACAGAAATGCAAATAGCGGTGTTGCATTGTGGAATAGCAGCATGCCATAGCGGAAATAATTACAGAAATGCAAATAGCGGCATTGCATTGTGGAATAGCAGCACTGCATTGTGGAATAGCAGCACTGCATTGCGGAAATAATTACAGAAATGCAAATAGCGGTGTTGCATTGTGGAATAGCAGCACTGCATTGCGGAAATAATTACAGAAATGCAAATAGCGGCATTGCATTGTGGAATAGCAGCACTGCATTGCGGAAATAATTACAGAAATGCAAATAGCGGCATTGCATTGTGGAATAGCAGCACTGCATTGCGGAAATAATTACAGAAATGCAAATAGCGGCGTTGCATTGTGGAATAGCAGCACTGCATTGCGGAAATAATTACAGAAATGCAAATAGCGGCATTGCATTGTGGAATAGCAGCACTGCATTGCGGAAATAATTACAGAAATGCAAATAGCGGCATTGCATTGTGGAGTAGTGGCATTGCGTAAAATGCAAATAGCGGCATTGCATTGTGGAATAGCAGCATGCCATAGCGGCATTGCATTGCAGAAATGCCATGCTGCCATTTGCATTTCTGTAACCCCCATTGCCAATATTTAAAGTCACTACAACTACTTCTTATCGGGCGCATCCAGGCGTTGAAATGTACTTTAAATGAAGCATTTTGTGGTCATTATAAAAGCCGCAATTTGCAGCATATAAGGTAAATTTCGGCACCTGGAGGAGCCTAATAGCGGCCGCCACCGTGTTGCCAAATTTAAATTGTTTGCCGCTGTTCGCGGCTTTTATGATAGGTAGCAGTGCCATTTTTCCCGAAAGAGCTTCTGGGCCTTTTTTTCATACTTCGATAGAGAGAGAGACATATGAGATCTGCATCCATAGGTATAGAAGGAGACATATGAGTTCTGCGTGTATTGATATACAGTGGCTTGCAAAAGTATTCGGCCTCCTTGAAGTTTTCCACATTTTGTTGAATTACTGCCACAAACATGAATCAATTTTATTGGAATTCCACGTGAAAGACCAACACAAAGTGGTGTACATGTGAGAAGTGGATCGAAAATCATACATCATTCCAAACATTTCTTACAAATAAATAACTGCAAAGTGGGGTGTGCGTAATTATTCAGCCCCGAGTAAATCCTTTGTAAAACCACCTTTTGCTGCAATTACAGCTGCCAGTCTTTTAGGGTATGTCTCTACCAGCTTTGCACATCTAGAGACTGAAATCCTTGCCCATTCTTCTTTGCAAAACAGCTCCATTTCAGTCAGATTAGATGGACAGCGTTTGCGAACAGCAGTTTTCAGATATTGCCACGGATTCTCGATTGGATTTAGATCTGGACTTTGACTGGGCCATTCTAACACATGGATATGTTTTGTTTTATACCATTCCATTGTTGCCCTGGCTTTATGTTTAGGGTCGTTGTCCTGCTGGAAGGTGAACCTCCGCCCCAGTCTCAAGTCTTTTGCAGACTCCAAGAGGTTTTCTTCCAAGATTGCCCTGTATTTGGCTCCATCCATCTTCCCATCAACTCTGACCAGCTTCCCTGTCCCTGCTGAAGAGAAGCATCCCAAGAGCATGATGCTTCCACCACTATATTTGACAGTGGGGATGGTGTGTTCTGAGTGATGTGCAGTGTTAGTTTTCCGCCACACATAGCGTTTTGCATTTTGGCCACAAAGTTCCATTTTGGTCTCATCTGACCAGAGCACCTTCTTCCACATGTTTGCTGTGTCCCCCACAGGGCTTGTGGCAAACTGCAAACGGGACTTCTTATGCTTTTCTGTTAACAATGCCTTTCTTCTTGCCACTCTTCCATAAAGGCCAACTTTGTGCAGTGCATGACTAATACTTGTCCTATGGACAGAGTCTCCCACCTGAGCTGTAGATCTCTGCAGCTCATCCAGAGTCACCATGGGCCTCTTGACTGCATTTCTGATCAGTGCTCTCCTTGTTCGGCCTGTGAGTTTAGGTGGACGGACTTGTCTTGGTAGGTTTACAGTTGTGCCATACCCCTTCCATTTCTGAATGATCGCTTGAACAGTGCTCCTTGGGATGTTCAAGGCTTTGGAAATCTTTTTGTAGCCTAAGCCTGCTTTACATTTCTCAATAACCTTATCCCTGACCTGTCTGGTGTGTTCTTTGGACGTCACGGTGTTGTTGCTCCCAATATTCTCTTAGACAACCTCTGAGGCCGTCATAGAGCAGCTGTATTTGTACTGACATTAGATTACACACAGGTGCACTCTATTTAGTCATTAGCACTCATCAGGCAATGTCTATGGGCAACTGACTGCACTCAGACCAAAGGGGGCTGAATAATTACGCACACCCCACTTTGCAGTTATTTATTTGTAAAAAAATGTTTGGAATCATGTATGATTTTCGTGCCACTTCTCACATGTACACCACTTTGTATTGGTCTTTCACGTGGAATTCCAATAAAATTGGTTCATGTTTGTAGCAGTAATGTGACAAAATGTGGAAAACTTCAAGGGGGCCGAATACTTTTGCAAGCCACTGTAGAATGAGACATGAGATTTGCATCCATGGGTATAGAAGGAGACATATGAGATCAGAAGGAGACATATGAGATCTGCATCCATCGGTATAGAGGGAGACATATGAGATATGCATGTATGGATATAGGAGACATGAGATCTTCATGTATGGATATAGAATAAGACATGAGATCTGCATCCATAGGTATAGAAGGAGACATGTGAGATCCGCATGTATGGATATAGAATGAGACATCTAAGATCTATAGATATAGAAGGAGACTTATGGGATTTGTAGAGTTCTCATATCCTGGGCCGGACCTATTTCTGTCTGGAATGGGCTTTTTCTCTCTGCGATGGAGAAGTGCCGCGGTTAATCTGGGAGGGTTGAGGAACACTTAGCTGCTGCTATATTAGGAGCTCTTGTTGGGAAGAAGGAGGAAGAGAATTGAAGTGTTATCTCCATCTGTTCTCCTGAGATCAGGCACAAGCGGACAGGTGCCGAGACAGATGAAGGGGGGAGCCGGCCCCACACTTGGAGGTTTAACACTTTACCCTTCATGTACTGGAGGATGAAGACACAAGTCTCGGGGGACAGATTTCTGGTCTCTTCTGACCCCTCTGATCAGGACCTGGAGGTTCTCCATAATTGGGCTGGTTGGATCTGGGTTATGTAATCGAGATTAATTGCTTGAGCTCGAGAAATGTAACTCCTGTAGGCTACAAATTCTAAAATAGAAACAAAGGGAGACAAAACAGAGGGGGCTCCGCCAGGCTTATAACTGATATAACCCATATTAAAAGTGTGTGTGTGTGTGTACAGTGTGTGTGTGTGTGTGTACAGTGTGTGTGTGTGTGTACAGTGTGTGTGTGTGTGTACAGTGTGTGTGTGTGTACAGTGTGTGTGTGTGTGTGTGTGTGTGGCCTCCTCCACCAGGCTGTTCCAACGTTGAGACCCCCGAAGCTTGTGGCCACACTCCTGTACGAGGCACAGGACGGCTCACACCTGCGCAATAGCACAGTGGAAAATACTCCGAGCTACTGCACAGACGCATGCCATCTGTGCCTGCAGTGAAGCTCTGTGGACAAGCTCTTATCAGCGGGATTTGGGGCTCCCGACGCTGGAATGGTAAGGAGATGGAGGTCAGGGGAAGATACTGGATCATACCTCTACCTAGATAAGTATCCATTTGGGGCACTTTGTTTGGCTACATGTACACTTTAACAAGGAAGTGAGAGGTGCCCAAATGATTAAAAAGGGGGTTATCTAGCTATTTGCTGGAAGGCAACAAGTGGTCATAATGTGCCCATAGTAGGTTGAAGGACAAGTGACGTGAGAGGTATATGGAGGCTGCCATATTTATTTCCTTTTAAAGAGACACTGAAGCGGAAAAAAAATTATGATATTATGATTTGTATGTGTAGTACAGCTAAGAAATAAAACATTAATATCAGATACATCAGTGTAATTGTTTCCAGTAAAGGAAGAGTTAAGAAACTCCAGTTGTTATCTCTATGCAAAAAAGTCATTAATCTCTAATGCTACGTACACACATGCGACAACGATCGTTCGTTGAGAACGACGAACGAACTTTTAATTGATGAAAGAACGACCTAAGTAAAGATAGTTTTAAAAGGTGTGTAACGATCTGATCGTTAGAACGAACGTTACATCACGTAAAGCAACTATTGCGCCTGCGCATAAAAATGAGAAGTTTCACAGAGAAATAGTGAAATGCGCATGTCAAGCCTAGTACGAACGACCGTTTCCAACGATGTACTACTTTTGCAAACGATCGTCGTTGGTTAAAATCCGCCGAGACAGAACTTTCTTTTGTAACGATTTGGCTTGTTCGTCGTTTGCCTTAATAGTCGGTGGTTCGTTTTTTGTAACGATCGTCGTTGGTAAAGATCGGGGAACGATCGTTACAAACGACTATAGTCGCATGTGTGTACGCACCTTGAGACTTTCAAAGTCGTGGAGAGGGCTGTCTTCTGACTTTTATTATCTCAACTGTAAGTAAACAGTTTTCTTTTTCTCTGCCAGAGGAGAGGTCATTAGTTCACAGACTGCTCTGAAAGACTCATTTTGAATGCAGAGTGTTGTGTAATCTGCACATATTAAAGAATGATGCAATGTTAGAAAACACACTATATACCTGAAAATAAAAATATGAGAATATTTTCTTTGCTGCTAATCTTCTAGTAATTATTCATAGTACACAATCAATTCACTATATCATATTTTTTTTCGCTTCAGTGTCTCTTTAAAGTGTACCAGAGCTGATCAAAGATAAAAGATTTAGACATACCTGAAGCTTCCACCAGCCCCATAAGCACGGTTCGCTCCCACGCCGCCGTCCTCAGTCTTCTGCTGCTCCGGTACCGGGTCCCATAACTGCGGCCATTCTGCACAAGAGAAGTGTGCCCTCTTTGTATCACTCCGGTGGCTACTGGAGAGATACGTAAAGAGCGCACTTCTCTTACGTCAGACTGGGCGCGACTGGCTGAAGTTACGGGGCCTGGTAACTGAGCTGCAGGCAGCGGAGGGCGGCAGCATGGGAGCGATCCGAGCAGATTAGGCTGGAGGAAGCCCCAGGTATGTATAAGACTTTTATTTTTGATCTGCTCTGGTTTCCTTTAAGCATATGAGTTGCCTGGTTGTCCTGCTGATCCTCTGCCTCCTTTTAGCCATAGACCCTGAACAAGCATGCAGCAGATCAGGTGTTTCTGACAATATTGTCAGATCTGACAAGATTCGCTGCATGCTTGTTTCTGGTGTTATTCAGACACCACTGCAGCCAAATAAGTCAGCAGGGCTGCCAGACAACTGGCATTGTTTAACAGGAAATAAATATGGCGGCCTCCATATTCTTTGCTATAGAGAGGCCCTTTAACTCTCTCATTTGCAAGCGTTTTATAAAGGAAGTGAAGGAGAAGGAAGTTGGCATGCATGCTAGACGGGTCCTAAAAGTTAAAGGAAACCTGAAGTGAAATAAATGTGTCCGGGTTCAACTTACCTGTGGCTTCTTCCAGCCTCTGTAGGCCATCTGGTCCCTCGCCTTCATTACTCTCTGTTCCATTCAGCAGCTGTCTCCTCCGAAATGGTAACTGTGCATGTGCCGAACACTCCTGACTACGGGAGCGAGGAGGCGCATGGCTGGGGCTACACATGGGCAGTAGCCCACGCCCGGCTCTGTCGGCCAGCTTTCGTAGGGGCCCAGCTACTGAGTGGAAATGAGCAGAACAGTGAGGGACCAGAAAGATTGCAGGGTGCTGGAAGGAGCCCTAGATAACTGGGCACATTACTTCCACTTTAGGTATCTTTTAACCAGTTCAGGACCACAGGCTCCCCCCCCCCCCCTCCTTTCCGCAGTGACCAGGCTATTTTTTACAATTAACTGTGCTGCAGTTTTAATAGTTCGCTGCAGAGCCATACGATGCAGCACACACATTCCCCCCTCCCCTTTCTGCCCACCAACAGAGCTTCCTGTTGGTGGGCTCTGATTGCTGCTGCAGGTTTTACTTTTTTATAAAAACTATTTTTATTAAAAATTACTATTTTTTCCCCCCTCACTCCCTCCCCCACCAGCCTATCAGGGTGATCCCCTCTCATAGACATCAGCCTATGAGAGGGGATTGCGATCGGAGCCTCTCCAGGAAACAGCCAAGTGACAGGGCTGTCCCCAGTACAGCAGCGCTGCAATAGATCGCAGTGCTGTACAAACAAAAGAAACAGCCGTTTCTATTTTTTCAGTCTGCTAGTGGCGATCGCAGCAGGCAGACTGTTGACGGAGCAGAGCTCTGTCTCTCAAGTGGGGATGTGCGCACATCAGCGCGCACGATCCCCACTAATCTCCGACCCTTGCCGCCTTTCGGCGTTAGGCGGTTGGGGAGGGGTTAAGCAAAGATGCCACATTGGAGTTGAGTCACTAACAGTATTGGTCCTGGCAGCGTAGCGTGCACTCTTTAGTTATGGCCGATCCTTCTTAGGGCCCATTTCCACTATCGCGAATTTGCATGCATTTGCCGCATGCGAATTCGCATAGCCAATACAAGTGGATGGGATTGTTTCCGCTTGTCAGGATTTCTGAGCGGTTTCTTCCGTGTGAAAAATTTGCATGGCAGAGCCATCAGAATTCGCATTCTGCATACCGCTATGCGGTTGTATGCGAATTTTCAGGCGCATTCGCACTCGAATTTGCATGGAATCAATGGAAAAGCACACAGGCATTGCCATGGTTAAATTTGCATACAGCGACGCAAATTCGCATGAAAATTTGCATACAACCGCATGCGAAATTCGCATCCGCATGCAAATTTTTTTCCGCGGCTATTCGCACCGCACAAGTGGAAATGGGGGTACTTATCCGTTAGCCGGGCGCATCCGGCAGGTGGCGACAAAACTCCACCAGAGTTACATCTTTCCCTACTATCCATGTCAGCCTGGAGGGGGAATAGTAATTAGCGCCACCTGCCGAATGCGCCCGGCTAATGGATAAGTACCGAAATGGGTCCTAAATGCCGGGTGATAGTGATGTAGCACAACTGCAATACTTTACTAGTGGTGCTGCTACTACGTTAATGTATTAGCAGCTGCGCTACGTCACTGTCGTGCAGCATTTAGAAGGATCGGCTGGAACCGAAGAGCCCACACTGTGCTGCCAGGGCTGCGTGTAGCGTGCGCTCGTTCATATTAACTCGCTCTGACAGGCGCTATACTTTTAGTGGATCACCCTTTTTGCCTTCTTTCTGTGTGAAGGTTTGCATGCGAACCCCTACAGATACTGGTGTGTTCCAGGCCTTTCTCTGCCTCGGTGCTCGGGTTCCTCACAGATCATTACCTCTCTGATCACAGATATGAAATGTCTTCTCTAGGTGTGACCTGAGTTGATAATCTGGCTGCTAATAAGCTGCGGGCGGCTCCTGCCTTTCAGTATAATGTATTATTGGCCCTTGTCCTGGCTGTTCGGAAGATCTGAAGCTCCTCCAAATTCCTTCTGGTTCCTTTTATTGTGATGCCAAAGACCAAAACAGAGACTCTGGGGGCGGACGTGAGAGTTATTACACAAGTAAAGTTGGCAACAGACTTTACACAATTTATTTCAGACATTTTTATAAAATAGTCTCAAATTTATGTGGCATGATGGCCTACTTATAGAACCAGTTATGCCTGGTACTCACAGCCAATTTGGATTGGCCAAATTCACCTGTTCCATGTAGTATGTGACGCAACAAATGTTTAATATTATGAACAGATTGTGTTGGTAAACTCTAATACTACATGGAATGTATATATGACCATCTCATTCTCTGCCGTCCCCTCCCCCTTTCGCATCCATTTCATCTTCATCTTCAGCATTGGTCTTTCTAAGACACAGTCCAGGTTTATTTCTTTAAAGAGGATCTGTAACATGAAAAGATCCCCTGGGGGGTACTCACCTCGGGTGGGGGAAGCCTCCGGATCCTAATGAGGCTTCCCACGCCGTCCTCCATCCGTCAGGGGTCTCGCTGCAGCCCTCCGTGGAGTCCGTGCAGCGGTGACGTCAATATTTACCTTCCTGGCTCCTGCGCAGGCGCTCTGACGGCTGTCGGCTCCGAACTACACGGAAATACCCGATCGCCGTCGGATCTGCTCTACTGCGCAGGCGCAAGTTTCCTGCGCCTGCGCAGTAGAGCGGACCCGAATGAGATCGGGTATTTCCGTGTAGTTTGGAACGGAAAGCCGCCACAGCGCCCCCGCTGGAGCCAGCAAAGGTAAATATTGAACTGACAGTCGGCACAGTCGCCGGCTGTTCGGAGGGCTGCGGCGAGACCCCCGTGGGACAGAGGACGGCGTGGGAAGCCTCATTAGGATCCGGAGGCTTCCCCCACCCGAGGTGAGTTCCCCCCAGGGGATCTTTTTAATGTTACAGAGTCTCTTTAAGGCTTGATAATTTGGATATTATTGCAGTCAAAGGGATTGCAGTCCAATGCAGCACCACAATTCAAAGGCGTTGATTCTTCTGTGGTCAGCCTTCCTTATGGTCCAACTCTCACAACCATAAATTACTACTGGAAAAGCCGAGGTTTCGACTATACGAACCTTTGATGACAAGGCGACATCTTTGCTTTTTATTACATTGTCCAAGTTTGTCATTGCCTTATTTCCAAGGAGTAAATGTCTTTTAATTTCATGGCTGCATTCTCCGTCTGTAGTGATCATTGATCCCAAGAACACAAAGGGCCTGATTCACAAAGCGGTGCAAAGTGTTTGCACGCCAGTGAAAAGCCCTTTATCACGCCTAAACTCAGTTTAGGCATGATAAGAAGAAACTCGCGCAAATTTTCCGCGCGCAAAGTTTTGCACGCGCAACCGCCCGGGCACGCGCAGCGCCCATTAAGCCCTATGGGACTTTGCGCGTGCACGTTTGTGCACGGGACTTTACGCGCGATAATCAGCACAAAGCGGTGCTAACTCAGCGGTGCAAAGGTTATCACGCCTAAAGTCTTTTAGGCGTGATAACTGAGTTATCACCGCTTTGTGAATCAGGCCCAAAGTCTGATACTGCTTCCGTTTCTTCCCACTCTGTATGCCAGGAAGGAATGGGTCTTGATGCCATGATCTTGGTTTCGATGCCATGATTACCTTGGTACCTCACTTTAAAGTCCTAATTTAGGGGAAGGGGGGGGGGGGGGGGGGAGTGATTAGGTTTACTTACCTTTGGCTTCTTCCAGGCCCTAGCAGTCAGGGTGCTGCTGTTGTCCCCTCCAAAAGATCCCCGACCATAGCTGTGATTGCAGGCTCCTGTGCATGCTGGGACGTGACTGCACGCCTCCTTCCATTGCACTCTTGTGGCTGGAAGCGCTCTGTGTTTGCCCCATTCCCAAATTGTAGCAATCCGAATAGGCCAGCACCATGCAAATCAATTACTAATTTAAACGATATACTAAATAGTAATAGGCACAGAATGTGCTAAGGGCAAAAAGGGAAACATTTTAGCAAAAAAGAGGAAGTTCCCATATAACAGCACCAGACCGGCCAAAGCAATTGCAAAAATTGACAATAATCTTTATTTAACCACTTGCCGACCGCCCACAGCCCATGGGCGGCGGCAAAGTGGACGCCTAAAGGACCGCAATACGCCTTCAGGCGGCGCGTCCTTTAGGCATGCCGGGGGAGCGATCGCGTCATTGATGACGCGCGCTTCCCCCGGCAACTGGCTCCGCCCACCCGCCGTAACATCCCGCCGGCCATACGGAAGCGCCGGCGGGATGTTAACCCCGCGATCGCCGCTACAAAGTGTATAATACACTTTGTAATGTATACAAAGTGTATTATACAGGCTGCCTCCTGCCCTGGTGATCCCAGTGTCCGAGGGACCACCAGGGCAGGCTGCAGCCACCCTAGTCTGCACCCAAACACACTGATCTGCCCCCCCCGCCCACTGATCGCCCACAGCACCCCTCAGACCCCCCCCTGCCCACCCCCCAGACCCCTGTTTGCACCCAATCACCCCCCTAATAACCCATCAATCACTCCCTGTCACTATCTGTCAACGCTATTTTTTTTTTATCCCCCCCCCCCCTGCCCCCTGCCCCCTCGTGATCACCCCCCCCACCCCTCAGATTCTCCCCAGACCCCCCCCCCCCCCTGTGTACTGTATGCATCTATCTTCCCTGATAACCTGTCAATCACCCGTCAATCACCCATCAATCACCCATCAATCACCCATCAATCACCCCCTGTCACTGCCACCCAACAATCAGCCCCTAACCTGCCCCTTGCGGGCAATCTGATCACCCACCCACACCAATAGATCGCCCGCAGATCCGACATCAGATCACCTCCCAAATCCATTGTTTACATCTATTCTCTCCTCTAAACACCCACTAATTACCCATCAATCACCCATCAATCACCCCCTATCACCACCTGTCACTTTTACCTATCAGATCAGACCCTAATCTGCCCCTTGCGGGCACCCAATCACCCGCCAACACGCTCAGATTGCCCTCTGACCCCCCCTTATCAATTCGCCAGTGCATTAATTACATCTGTTCTTCCCTGTAATAACCCACTGATCACCTGTCAATCACCTGCCAATCACCTATCACCCATCAATCACCCCCTGTCACCCCCTGTCACTGCCACCCATCAATCAGCCCCTAACCTGCCCCTTGCGGGCAATCTGATCACCCACCCACACCATTAGATCGCCCGCAAACCCGCCGTCAGATTACCTCCCAAATGTATTGTTTACATCTGTTATCTTCTCTAAACACCCACTAATTACCCATCAATCACCCATCAATCACCCCCTATCACCACCTGTCACTGTTACCTATCAGATCAGACCCTAAGCTGCCCCTTGCGGGCACCCAATCACCCGCCCACACGCTCAGATTGCCCTCAGACCCCCCCCCCCCCTTATCAATTCACCAGTGCATTAATTACATCTGTCCTTCCCTGTAATAACCCACTGATCACCTGTCAATCACCTGCCAATCACCTATCACCCATCAATCACCCCCTGTCACTGCCACCCAACAATCAGCCCCTAACCCGCCCTTGCGGGCAAACTGATCACCCACCCACACCAATAGATCGCCCGCAGATCCGACATCAGATCACCACCCAAGCGCAGTGTTTCCATCTATTCTCTCCTCTAAACACCCACTAATTACCCATCAATCACCCCCTATCACCACCTGTCACTGTTACCCATCAGATCAGACCCTAATCTGCCCCTTGCGGGCACCCAATCACCCGCCTACACGCTCAGATTGCCCTCAGACCCCCCCTTATCAATTCGCCAGGGCATTATTTACATCTGTCCTTCCCTGTAATAACCCACTGATCACCTGTCAATCACCTATCAATCACCCATCAATCACCCCCTGTCACTGCCACCCATCAATCACCCGCTGTCACTGCCACCCATCAATCAGCCCCTAACCTGCCCCTTGCGGGCAATCTGATCACCCACCCACACCAATAGATCGCCCGCAGATCCGACGTCCGATCACCTCCCAAGTGCAGTGTTCACATCTGTTCTCTACCCTAAACACCCACTAATTACCCATCAATCACCCCCTGTCACTGCTACCTATCAGATTAGACCCCTATCTGCCCCTAGGGCACTCAATCACCCGCCCACACCCTCAGAATGCCCTCAGACCCCAGCCCTGATCACCTCGCCAGTGCATTGCTTGCATCTATTCCCCCCTCTAATCACACCTTGAGACACCCATCAATCACCTCCTGTCACCCCCTAGCACACCTACCCATCAGATCAGGCCCTAATTTGCCCCGTGTGGGCTCCTGATCACTCGGCCAAACCCTCAGATCCCCCTCAGACCCCCTTCCGATCACCTCCCCAGTGCATTGATTGCATCTATTTTCCCCTCTAACCACCCCCTGAGACACCCATCAATCACCTCCTGTCACCCCCCTAGCACTCCTATCCATCAGATCAGGCCCAATACAACCTGTCATCTAAAAGGCCACCCTGCTTATGACCAGTTCCACAAAATTCGCCCCCTCATAGACCACCTGTCATCAAAATTTGCAGATGCTTATACCCCTGAACAGTCATTTTGAGACATTTGGTTTCCAGACTACTCACGGTTTTGGGCCCGTAAAATGCCAGGGCGGTATAGGAACCCCACAAGTGACCCCATTTTAGAAAAAAAGACACCCCAAGGTATTCTGTTAGGTGTATGACGAGTTCATAGAAGATTTTATTTTTTGTCAAAAGTTAGCGGAAATTGATTTTTATTGGTTTTTTTTCACAAAGTGTCATTTTTCACTAACTTGTGACAAAAAATAAAATCTTCTATGAACTCGCCATACACCTAACGGAATACCTTGGGGTGTCTTCTTTCTAAAATGGGGTCACTTGTGGGGTTCCTATACTGCCCTGGCATTTTAGGGGCCCTAAACCGCGAGGAGTAGTCTAGAAAACAAATGCCTCAAAATGACCCGTGAATAGGACGTTGGGCCCCTTAGCGCACCTAGGCTGCAAAAAAGTGTCACACATGTGGTACCGCCGTACTCAGGAAAAGTAGTATAATGTGTTTTGGGGTGTATTTTTACACATACCCATGCTGGGTGGGAGAAATTTCTATGTAAATGGTCAATTGTGTGTAAAACAAATCAAACAATTGTCATTTACAGAGATATTTCTCCCACTTAGCATGGGTATGTGTAAAAGTACACCCCAAAACACATTATACTACTTCTCCTGAGTACGGCGGTACCACATGTGTGGCACTTTTTTACACCCTAAGTACGCTAAGGGGCCCAAAGTCCAATGAGTACCTTTAGGATTTCACAGGTCATTTTGCGACATTTGGTTTCAAGACTACTCCTCACGGTTTAGGGCCCCTAAAATGCCAGGGCAGTATAGTAACCCCACAAATGACCCCATTCTAGAAAGAAGACACCCAAAGGTATTCCGTTAGGAGTATGGTGAGTTCATAGAAGATTTTATTTTTTGTCAAAAGTTAGCGGAAAATTGATTTTTATTGTTTTTTTCACAAAGTGTCATTTTCCACTAACTTTTGACAAAAAATAAAATCTTCTATGAACTCACCATACTCCTAACGGAATACCTTGGGGTGTCTTCTTTCTAAAATGGGGTCATTTGTGGGGTTCCTATACTGAACTGGCATTTTAGGGGCCCTAAACCGTGAGGAGTAGTCTGGAAATCGAATTTCGCAAAATGACCTGTGAAATCCTAAAGGTACTCATTGGACTTTGGGCCCTTTAGCGCAGTTAGGGTGCAAAAAAGTGCCACACATGTGGTATTGCCATACTCGGGAGAAGTAGTACAATGTGTTTTGGGGTGTATTTTTACACATACCCATGCTGGGTGGGAGAAATACCTCTGTAAATGACAATCTTTTGATTTTTTTACACACAATTGTCCATTTACAGAGTTATTTCTCCCACCCAGCATGGGTATGTGTAAAAATACACCCCAAAACACATTGTACTACTTCTCCCGAGTACGGCGATACCACATGTGTGGCACTTTTTTGCACCCTAACTGCGCTAAAGGGCCCAAAGTCCAATGAGTACCTTTAGGATTTCACAGGTCATTTTGCGGAATTTGATTTCCAGACTACTCCTCACGGTTTAGGGCCCCTAAAATGCCAGGGCAGTATAGGAACCCCACAAATGACCCCATTTTAGAAAGAAGACACCCCAAGGTATTCCATTAGTAGTATGGTGAGTTTATAGAAGATTTTATTTTTTGTCACAAGTTAGTGGAAAATGACACTTTGTGAAAAAAACTATAAAAATCAATTTTCCGCTAACTTTTGACAAAAAATAAAATCTTCTATGAACTCACCATACTCCTAACGGAATACCTTGGGGTGTCTTCTTTCTAAAATGGGGTCATTTGTGGGGTTCCTATACTGCCCTGGCATTTTAGGGGCCCTAAACCGTGAGGAGTAGTCTGGAAATCAAATTCCGCAAAATGACTTGTGAAGTCCTAAAGGTACTCATTGGACTTTGGGCCCTTTAGCGCAGTTAGGGTGCAAAAAAGTGCCACACATGTGGTATCGCCGTACTCGGGAGAAGTAGTACAATGTGTTTTGGGGTGTATTTTTACACATACCCATGCTGGGTGGGAGAAATAACTCTGTAAATGAACAATTGTGTGTAAAAAAAATGAAAAAATTGTCATTTACAGAGATATTTCTCCTACCCAGCATGGGTATGTGTAAAAATACACCCCAAAACACATTCTACTACTTCTCTTGAGTACGGCAATACCACATGTGTGGCACTTTTTTGCAGCCTAACTGCGCTAAGGGGCCCAAAGTCCAATGAGGACCTTTAGGCTTTACAGGGGTGCTTACAAATTAGCACCCCCCAAAATGTCAGGACAGTAAACACACCCCACAAATGACCCCATTTTGGAAAGTAGACACTTCAAGGTATTCAGAGAGGGGCATGGTCAGTGTCATTTTCCGCTTACTTGTGACAAAGAATAATATCTTCTATGAACTCACTATGCCTCTCAGTGAATACTTTGGGATGTCTTCTTTCCAAAATGGGGTCATTTGGGGGGTATTTATACTATCCTGGAATTCTAGCCCCTCATGAAACATGACAGGGGGTCAGAAAAGTCATAGATGCTTGAAAATGGCAAAATTCACTTTTTGCACCATAGTTTGTAAACGCTATAACTTTTACCCAAACCAATAAATATACACTGAATGGTTTTTTTTTTAATCAAAAACATGTTTGTCCACATTTTTCGCGCTGCATGTATACAGAAATTTTACTTTATTTGAAAATTGTCAGCACAGAAAGTTAAAAAAATCATTTTTTTGCCAAAATTCATGTCTTTTTTGATGAATATAATAAAAAGTAAAAATCGCAGGAGCAATCAAATAGCACCAAAAGAAAGCTTTATTAGTGACAAGAAAAGGAGCCAAAATTCATTTAGGTGGTAGGTTGTATGAGCGAGCAATAAACCGTGAAAGCTGCAGTGGTCTGAATGGAAAAAAAGTGGCCGGTCCTTAAGGGGTAGAAAGACTGTGGTCCTCAAGTGGTTAAACAATACCTTCAACATACAATTGAAAACCATTAAATATCACTAGAAGGTGAAAGACGGTTTCCGAGTGCAAAAATGACTGAATAAACTTCAATATAAATATTTATATTAC
Organism: Hyperolius riggenbachi; assembly: GCF_040937935.1. NCBI lineage: Eukaryota > Metazoa > Chordata > Amphibia > Anura > Hyperoliidae > Hyperolius > Hyperolius riggenbachi. The sequence goes on along the minus strand of NC_090657.1, from coordinate 206,455,731 downwards.
AATAGGCCTGAAAGACCAAGTAACCGCCAACAATAATATAACTAGTAAATAAATTATACATCTATGCCCATGGATGCAAAGAATATTACTAAAATACTATATGCAAGTTCACACTAGAATGCAGCCATTCAATCAGAGTGCAGAAATAAATGAGAAAAAAAACATGGCAGTGTGAACATTGTCATAATCAGATAAAAGATAGCAAATCAAGTGGCAGTGAATAGTGAAAAATAATGTGTATTAACACAGCCTGAAAAATATATAGGACAAAGCTACTGGAATCAGAGCAAGTAAAAAGCACTGATATTTAAGTGACAAGAATGCAAAAACCGCTGCTAGTGGAAAGAGCAAAAGCGCAACCAGAGGAGCTTACATGTATGGAGGCTTGGAGGAACAAGGATGGCCTAAGTGGAGACAGCCAAGCAGACTTAAAGGGGAACTGAAGAGAGAGGTATATGGAGGCTGCCATATTTATTTCCTTTTAAGCAATACCAGTTGCCTGGCAGCCCTGCTGGTCTATTTCTCTGCAGTAGTATCTGAATAACACCAGAAACAAGCATGCAGCTAGTCTTGTCAGATCTGACTTTAAAGTCTGAAACACCTGATCTGCTGCATGCTTGTTCAGGGGCTATGGCTAATAGTATTAGAGGCAGAGGATCAGCAGGGCTGCCAGACAACTGGTATTGCTTAAAAGGAAATAAACATGGCAGCCTCCATATACCTCTCACTTCAGTCCCCCTTTAATGCATCATTAGAAGCACATTCGCCATTCACAAAGACTTGGGAACTGCACAACACTATCTAGAGGGCATCTGAACTACGAGGAGGGCCCTCTTCCCCCCCCCTCCTTCCCCCCAAAACTCACACACCCCTCCCCCCTCTGCTGCGGAGAGTTTAACTCTTTGTAGGAAGCACTATAACTAGCAGCAGTGATAAACAATTTCTTACTACTTGCATATCAGGCTGATTAGATTTTATAAACATTCTGGGGAGGGTATGGGAAGGGCCAAATACTTAATTACGCACTGAGCATGGAGGATCTGAACAGCAAAGTGGTAAAACTCTGTTAAACTCTATCTTCAGTGCTAGTCTCATAATCTCCCAGTAGTAGAGGGAGGAGTTGGGTGGAGTCAGCTGGTCTACTCTGGGCTGAAATGCTACAACCATTCTTCTGGAAGCTGCCTGTTTTTTTGTTTTTTTAATGGTTCGTTGAGTCACATAACTAATTTTTTTAAAGGGAATTTTGTCGCAAAGGCTGCATCAAATATGAAAATTGTAGTAATGCTGTACTCCCCTAATTCCTGTTAATACAGTATCAATGATAGATCTGGGAAGATGAACCAGGGATTTAAAGTAAACCAGAGATGGGGCTGAAGAGAATATTTATACATACCTGGGATTTCCACTAGGGTTGCAGCGGTATGAAATTCCACGGTATGATAACCGTCAAAAAAAATACCACGGTATGACGGTATTACGATATACGGTATTATACAATTATTTGGACCTGGGGCTCCCCTCTGTAGCCAGTAGTAGGTGGCCGCAGTATAGGTAGCCAGTGATAGGTGGCCGCAGTATAGGTAGCCAGAGATAGGTGTAGCCAGTAGTAGGTGCTTGTAGCAAAGGTAGCCAGGGATAGGTGTAGCCAGTAATAGGTGCTCGCAGCAAAGGCAGCCAGGGATAGGTGTAGCCAGTAGTAGGTACTCGCAGCATAGTTGGCCAGGGATAGGTGTAGCCAGTAGTAGGTGCTCGCAGCATAGGTAGCCAGGGATGGGTGTAGCCAGTAGTAGGTGCTCGCAGCATAGGTAGCCAGGGATGGGTGTAGCCAGTAGTAGGTGCTCTCAGCATAGGTAGCCAGGGATGGGTGTAGCCAGTAGCAGGTGCTCGCAGCATAGTTGGTCAGGGATGGGTGTAGCCAGTAGTAGGTGCTCGCAGCAAAGGTAGCCAGGGATGGGTGTAGCCAGTAGTACGTGCTCACAGCATAGGTAGCCAGGGATGGGTGTAGCCAGTAGGTGCTCGCAGCATAAGTAGCCAGAGATAGGTGTAGCCAGTGGTAGGTGCTCGCAGCATAGGTAGCAAGAGATAGGTGTAGCCAGAATTAGGTGGCCGGGGGGAAGTAAGAGGGGACGCAGCAGCAGGGATAAATACTCACTTGCCAGCAGCCAGGTCCTTCACAATGTACGGGCTTCATTCTACTTCCTGTTCTTGCACCATCTTGTAATAGCACCCAGGGGGTGCTTTTTCAGGGAAATGTGATGCAAGAACAGGAAGTACAATGAAGCCATTACATCGCTCAGGACAGAGCTGGCTGCCTGCCGATACATCGCCCTGTCCCTTAAAACCGGTAAAACGAGATTGTGCATGGTATGATTACCATGCACAATCAAACCGCGGTATATCATACCGGTATACTGCGGCAACCCTAGTTTCCACCATACCCCTCCAGCCTGATCACGCCTTCTCGTTTAGCCGCAATCAGTAAGTCTGCCGGTCTGGGGCCAACAGCGCATGGGAGCCTTGCACATTACTACTGTGCGTAGCCAGCCTGCGCTGACTTGACAACTTACAGGGCCAGATTGTGGAGGAATGAGGAGGCGGTGGAGGATGGTGAGGGAGCGATCAGGCTGGAGGAAACCCCAGGTATGTATACATTTTCTCTCCTGTCCCATGCTTAAAGAGAACCCGAGGTGTGTTTAAAGAATGTTATCTGCATACAGAGGCTGGATCTGCCTATACAGCCCAGCCTCTGTTGCTATCCCAAACACCCCTAAGGTCCCCCTGCACTCTGCAATCCCTCATAAATCACAGCCATGCTGTGAGGCTGTGTTTACATCTGTAGTGTCAGTCTCGGCTGCTCCCCCGCCTCCTGCATAGCTCTGGTCCCTGCCCCTGTCCCTTCCCTCCAATCAGCAGGGAGGGAAGGGATGCAGGCGGGGACTGGAGTTCTGCAGGAGGCGGGGAGAGCAGCAGACTGACACTATAGAGATAAACACAGCCAGCTCTGACAAGCTGTTTGTCAGCAGCGTGGCTGTGATTTATGAGGGATTGCAGAGTGCAGGGGGACCTTAGGGGGGTTTGGGATAGCAACAGAGGCTGGGCTGTATAGGCAGATCCAGCCTCTGTATGCAGATAATATTCTTCAAACCCACCTCGGGTTCTCTTTAAAGAACTCTCTAACATTATCTTCTGAAAACACAGTAATCAGAAGGGATGAAGATTTATTTGTATTGTGTTGGTCATCCCTAGTAACCAGTGAGGTGTCACAGTTAGGGTGGCCCTTAGTAGCCAGTGAGCTGTCTGAGTTAGGGTGGCCCTTAGTAGCCAGTGCGCTGTCACAGTTAGGGTGGCCCCTAGTAACCAGTGAGCTGTCACAGTTAGGGTGGCCCCTAGTAACCAGTGAGCTGTCACAGTTAGGGTGGCCCTTAGTAGCCAGTGAGCTGTCACAGTTACGGTGGCCCCTAGTAACCAGTGAGCTGTTAGGGTGGCCCCTAGTAACCAGTGAGCTGTCAGAGTTAGGGTGGATCCTAGTAACCATTGAGCTGTCACAGTTAGGGTGGCCCTTGGTAGCCAGTGCGCTGTCACAGTTAGGGTGGCCCCTAGTAACCAGTGAGCTGTCACAGTTAGGGTGGCCCCTAGTAACTAGTGAGCTGTCACAGTTAGGGTGGCCCCTAGTAACCAGTAAGCTGTCAGTTAGGGTGGCCCCTAGTAACCAGTGAGCTGTCACAGTTAGGGTGGCCCTTAGTAGCCAGTGCGCTGTCAGGGTTAGGGTGGCCACTAGTAACCAGTGAGCTGTTACAGTTAGGGTGGCCCATAGTAGCCAGTGAGCTGTCAGAGTTAGGGTGGCCCCTAGTAACCAGTGAGCTGTTAGGGTGGCCCCTAGTAACCAGTGAGCTGTCAGTTAGGGTGGCCCCTAGTAACCAGTGAGCTGTCACAGTTAGGGTGGCCCCTAGTAACCAGTGAGCTGTCAGAGTTAGGGTGGATCCTAGTAACCATTGAGCTGTCACAGTTAGGGTGGCCCCTAGTAGCCAGTGCGCTGTCAGGGTTAGGGTGGCCACTAGTAACCAGTGAGCTGTTACAGTTAGGGTGGCCCTTAGTAGCCAGTGAGCTGTCAGAGTTAGGGTGGCCCCTAGTAACCAGTGAGCTGTCACAGTTAGGGTGGCCCCTAGTAACCAGTGAGCTGTCACAGTTAGGATGGCCCCTAGTAACCAGTGAGCTATCAGAGTTAGGGTGGATCCTATTAACCAGTAAGCTGTCACAGTTAGGGTGGCCCTTAGTAGCCAGTGAGATGTCAGAGTTAGGGTGGCCCCTAGTAACCAGTGAGCTGTCACAGTTAGGGTGGCCCTTAGTAGCCTGTGAGCTGTCAGAGTTAGGGTGGCCCATAGTTGCCAGTGAGCTGTCACAGTTAGGGTGTATCCTAGTAACCAGTGCGCTGTCAGAGTTAGGGTGGCCCTTAGTAGCCAGTGGGCTGTCTCAGTTAGGGTGGCCTCTAGTAACCAGTGAGCTGTTAGGGTGGCCCCTAGTAACCAGTGAGCTGTTAGGGTGGCTCCTAGTAACCAGTGAGCTGTTAGGGTGGCCTCTAGTAGCCAGTGCGCTGTCACAGTTAGGGTGGCCCTTAGTAGCCAGTGAGCTTAGTAGCTAGTAACCAGTGAGCTGTTAGGGTGGCCCCTAGTTACCAGTAAGCTGTCACAGTTAGGGTGGCCCTTAGTAGCCAGTGAGCTGTCAGAGTTAGGGTGGCCCATAGTTGCCAGTGAGCTGTCACAGTTAGGGTGGATCCTAGTAAACAGTGCGCTGTCAGAGTTAGGGTGGCCCTTAGTAGCCAGTGGGCTGTCTCAGTTAGGGTGGCCTCTAGTAACCAGTGAGCTGTTAGGGTGGCACCTAGTAACCAGTGAGCTGTTAGGGTGGCCCCTAGTAACCAGTGAGCTGTTAGGGTGGCTCCTAGTAACCAGTGAGCTGTTAAGGTGGCCCCTAGTAGCCAGTGCGCTGTCAGTTAGGGTGACCCTAGTAGCCAGTGCACTGTCACAGTTATGGTGGACCCTAGTAGCCAGTGAGCTGTCAGGGTGACCCCTAGTAGTCAGTGAGCTGTCAAGGTGACCCCTAAGTAGCCAGGGCGCTGTCAGGGTTAGGGTGGTCCCTAGTAACCAGTGAGCTGTTAGGGTGGCCCCTAGTAGCCAGGGCGCTGTCAGGGTCAGGGTGGCCCCTAGTAGCCAGGGCCCTGTCAGGGTTAGGGTGGCCCCTAGTAGCCAGGGCGCTGTCAGGGTTAGGGTGGCCCCTAGTAGCCAGGGCGCTGTCAGGGTTAGGGTGGCCCCTAGTAGCCAAGGAGCTGTCAGGGTTAGGGTGGCCCCTAGTAGCCAGGGCGCTGTCAGGGTTAGGGTGGCCCCTAGTAGCCAGGGCGCTGTCAGGGTTAGGGTGGCCCCTAGTAGCCAGGGCGCTGTCAGGGTTAGAGTGTCCCCTAGTAGCCAGCGCGCTGTCAGGGTTAGGGTGGCCCCTAGTAACCAGTGAGCTGTTAGGGTGGCCCCTAGTAACCAGTGAGCTGTCAGAGTTAGGGTGGCCCCTAGTAACCAGTGAGCTATCACAGTTAGGGTGGACCCTAGTAGCCAGGGCGCTGTCAGGGTTAGGGTGGCCCCTTGTAGCCAGGGCGCTGTCAGGGTTAGGGTGGCCCCTAGTAGCCAGGGCGCTGTCAGGGTTAGGGTGGCCCCTTGTAGCCAGGGTGCTGTCAGGGTTAGGGTGGCCCCTAGTAGCCAGGGCGCTGTCAGGGTTAGGGTGGCCCCTTGTAGCCAGGGCGCTGTCAGGGTTAGGGTGGCCCCTTGTAGCCAGGGCGCTGTCAGGGTTAGGGTGGCCCCTTGTAGCCAGGGCGCTGTCAGGGTTAGGGTGGCCCCTTGTAGCCAGGGCGCTGTCAGGGTTAGGGTGGCCCCTAGTAGCCAGGGCGCTGTCAGGGTTAGGGTGGCCCCTAGTAGCCAGGGCGCTGTCAGGGTTAGGGTGGCCCCTAGTAGCCAGGGCGCTGTCAGGGTTAGGGTGGCCCCTAGTATCCAGGGTGCTGTCAGGGTTAGGGTGGCCCCTAGTAGCCAGGCTGCTGTCAGGGTGGCCCCTTGTAGCCAGGGCGCTGTCAGGGTTAGGGTGGCCCCTTGTAGCCAGGGCGCTGTCAGGGTGGCCCCTTGTAGCCAGGGCGCTGTCAGGGTTAGGGTGGCCCCTAGTTGCCAGGGTGCTGTCAGGGTTAGGGTGGCCCCTAGTAGCCAGGGCGCTGTCAGGGTTAGGGTGGACCCTAGTATCCAGGGCGCTGTCAGGGTTAGGGTGGCCCCTAGTAGCCAGTGCGCTGTCAGGGTTAGGGTGGCCTCTAGTAACCAGTGAGCTGTTAGGGTGGCCCCTAGTAGCCAGGGCGCTGTCAGGGTGGCCCCTTGTAGCCAGGGCGCTGTCAGGGTTAGGGTGGCCCCTAGTAGCCAGGGTGCTGTCAGGGTTAGGGTGGCCCCTAGTAGCCAGGGCGCTGTCAGGGTTAGGGTGGCCCCTAGTATCCAGGTAGCTGTCAGGGTTAGGGTGGCCCCTAGTAGCCAGTGCGCTGTCAGGGTTAGGGTGGCCTCTAGTAACCAGTGAGCTGTTAGGGTGGCCCCTAGTAGCCAGGCTGCTGTCAGGGTGGCCCCTTGTAGCCAGGGCGCTGTCAGGGTTAGGGTGGTATGTTATGGAGTCAATGTAAACTGAAAGTAAAAAAAAAAAAATCTCCAGCAAGGAGTGCTAAACTCATGAAGTTTTATCTGTCAAATGTCCTTGGTCTTTGTTTTTTGATCAAAAAAAATATATAGATTTTCTTGTTAAAAAAACAAACAAACTAAAAAACAAGCAAACCCTTTAATATAAAAAAGAATGAGGGACAATTTCCACTACAGACTTGCATTTACAGTTAGAAATTTTACCAGAAAAATGTGCACCTTTTTTGTGACTTGTGTCTAGCATATATGACGGCTTCCACCTGTTTTGCTTCCTTTGTAATATTACTGGGAGGCAGGAGGCGCCCCAATATGTGATGTGTGGAATAGATAATGTAAGCTGGATAAAACATATATAAATAGGCTTACCTCTAAAAGAAGGGGGTAGCCCCCCAAAAAGTAATAACATTTTTAATAGAAACCAGACACTTGAATGATAATGCTTTTCGCAGATCACAGTCCACTTCCTCAGATCCAATAACAAAAAACGTGTTCTCCCCAGGCTTTTTTAGCCGGGCACTCCACCCGGCTAGTTTTGGTGAGCACCCGGCTGTCATTGGCCCACCACCTCCTATGCTGTAAGCAGAGTTGCGTACAGAAGCACTGGACCTGCATTCTCTCATCTCGCCCTACCCGGCTACTTTTTTATGCCACTCGCCTGGCAAAAAATTCTGGGGAGAACATTGCAAAAGTGTCTTAATATTAGCGATTTGCAACACGCACACCAACCTTTACATTTCACACGCAGTCACTGAGAATCATTGGGCCTGATTCACAAAGCGGTGCAAAGTGTTTGCACGCCTGTAAAAAGCCCTTTATCACGCCTAAACTCAGTTAGATAAAATGACTCTTGCGCGAAATTCCCGCGCGCAATGTGTTGCGCACGCAGTCGCGTTAAACCCTATGGGCGCTGCGCACGGAATGCGCAAAACTTTGCGCGCGAGACTTTGTGCGCGTTAACCAGCACAAAGCGGTGCTAACTCAGCGGTGCAAAGGTTATCACACCTAAAGTCTTTTAGGTGTGATAACTGAGTTATCACAGCTTGTGAATCAGGCCCACTGTGTGCAATTCTGAATGCCAACATATGCGGCATGTGCAAAAATGCAGCAGGCTGTCAGGTTTTCTTTAACAAAGAAACACAATCAAAAATTTGCATGTAATGTAAACTAGCCCAAAGACTTTAAGGAACATGAAAATTGACGCTATGTAGAAACGCACAAATTCCCATGTAGCTGAATGAAGGTCTAAACGAATTCCCGGCAGTGTAACAATCAGTTGCATGGTTGCTAGATGCAGATTCTCTGTCAGGCCTTGTTCACATTAGGAATTTTTAGAGCGCATTTCAAAGTGCTTTCCCCTGCGCTTTGTGCTTAGAAACGCGCTTTTGTAAGTGCTTTTGCGGAGTGATTGATTTTTCACTTCCTGACATCACTATACAAAGCGCTTTTTTAAGACCTTTGCGATTTCCCTATAACTTCCATTGAGCCAAAACGCTTAGAAAATGGTACATGTAGAGCGTTTGCGATTTTAATAAAAATCGAAACACTCACATGTGAACACTGTCATAGGAAATCATCACACAAGCACTTTTAGAACAATTTGCTAAATCGCCAGCTTTTAAAAAAAAAACCTGCAAACACTGTTAGTGTGAACAAGCTCTCAGGCTTTGTTCACATCGCGTTGCGCTCACGCTGAGCGTTTTTTCCTCAAATCGCTCTGCGTATTACAAGCGCTTTAGCAGAGCAATTATTGAAATCCCTGTCTGACGTCAGTCAGGAAGTTATTGCTTTGCCCCCGGGAATAATAAATACAATGTATATATTCATTAAAGCGCTGGGGAAATCGCTATACAAAGCGCTTTTTCAAGCGCTTTGCGATTTCCCTATACCTTCCATTCAGGGCAAATCGCACTGAAAATGGTCAATGCAGCGTTTTAGTCAGCGGCAAGCAAACAGAACGCCCCAATGAGAACTATCTTATTGGAGAGCATAGTGTAAGCGCTTTTAGGGCGATTTGTACAAATCTCCTGTGCTTAAAAAGAAAAAAAAAAAGAAAAAAAACGCCTCTAGTGTGAACGAACCCTAAATGAGGCTTCTAGTACAAACACTTCTCAATATAGGAACAAAATCTGTTTCTTGGCTTTTCCTTTCTGTTGCAACAACCAGCACAGCCTATTTTCATGAAACTTTACAAAAAATAAGTCCCTAGTGCCACCTAGTGGTGTAAGGGCATAATTCAGCCACATACAGTTGATTAAAAAAAAAATGCTTTTGTTGCCAGATTTAGGGAATTTAAATTCCTAGTTCTGACAGCTTGCTGCTTCCAGGGACCCTCACCGCTGCGTCTCCATGACCTGCTGTGGGGGTAAAAAATGATGATTACTGCTGAAGGCCGCCGAAAGATGCTAAATGCTTTTCTGCATGCTTGCAGCAAAGCATTTAACAGACACCCTGCCAGAAGTCCATGTGAACTGGCCCTAAGGCTTGGTAATTTGCAAAACTTTCACTCAATTTTGTTTCTTGCTAGTCTGGAAAAGTGTTTATTATTGATTTACCAAAACATCTGAAGATCTCATTCAATGCTAGAATCCCACAGAGCCCTGTGCTGGCCACACACTGATGACCCATGGAGGTATATGTGTTCCGGGGGGCTGTGAGCGTACTGGTTGTTTGTTTGTTTAGTGACACAATGTATGTCTACGTGTTGGAAAATCACCACTTTTTTTTATAAATAGATGGTTGTCACAGCTGTCATTGTAACACTGGGGTCGCTGTACTAAAGCTGGAGAATACACTGTAAGTGGTCCAGCAGCCCTGGGGTGTTGTTATTATGAAGTGTCTGTCTATAGATGTCACTAGCCTTCACCTAGGTCATTCCCAAATATAAGACAAAATCCTCCTCGCGGGATTGGTTATCATGATTACACAGATGCTATATTGCTAATCTTCCCATAACTCATCATACTGTTGGGCACATCGGTTCCTGGTTCAAATCCCAGCCAGGGCACTATCTGCACAGAGTTTGTATGTTCTGCTTGTGTCGGTGCGGGTTTCCCCCAGGCATTTCAGTTTCCTCCCACATCCCAAAAAACATACAGATAATTGAATTGGCTCCCCCCTTTATTGGCCCTATACTATATTAGGGGTTATATCATGAGCCCCTCTGAGGGACAGTTAAGTGGAAAGACTATGTACATCGCTGCAGAAGATGTTGGTGCTATATAAATACCGTAATAATAATATTATGACCCAGGCGAGAGTTGCGGGACCTAAAAAATAAAAGTTACTACGTTTTTTGATTCACATAATGTTCACCATCCTTATCAACCTGTTGTTATTATTATTATCAGCAATGAGCATTCTCACTTTGAAGAAGTTTTAGCAGAAGCTACCACAACATGGTGATGGCTTCCCCTTTACACGGAGGTGAATTTTAGAGAAAGCACATAGAAGAACGTGAATCATGCTTGTGAGAAATGGCCTCTTCCTAGATCACCCAGAGGTGTCACCGCTATCAAAGCCAGCAATGAACAATATATTATCCTGACAGGCCTCCAGCTGATAGTTAATTTTCCATCTCCCAGCTGACTAATCTGCAGCCTCTGGCTTTAGGGTACATACACACATCCAGTTTTGATTGGCCAATCATTCTACAATATGATCACCTCCCTGTAGTACGAGAGTGAACAGAATTTGAATGCTATGAACAGATTTTGTAGGTAAGCTAACATACTACACGGAAGTGGTAAAATTGGTCAATCACTGGCCAATCAAAGTTGGATATGTGTATTCACCCTTAACCACCTTAACCACCTTTAGGCTACTTTCACACCAAGACGTTGCGTTTTAGGGGACGTTATGGTCGCATAACGTGCCCCTAACGCAACGCATGGTGGTGTTGAAGTTGGACGTCAGATTGAGCTGCGTTCTGCAGCTCTCAAAGCAGCCACTCCAGGTTAGTGATGGGAAGTCCGGATCTTTTTAAGGATTCAGATCATTTGAATCGGATCATTGAAAAGATCTGGATCTTTGAACCGAATCATTTGAATCATTTTACTAGGGAAGCAGACTGAGTGAAATGACTAGCAGGACAGGACTTTCCCTGCACTGTACATTCTGTATGTTCCTGTTTCTTCCAGACAGACATCCACTGTGAACCGAATGTTTCATTGTGATCCGGATGATTCGACTCACAAAAAAGATCCAGATCAAATGAACGATTCGTTCATGATCCGGACAACACTACAGTCCTACCACGAGTCTCTGCAGTGCAGTGAAGTGAATATTATTTAGCCATGTGGCTGGCCGCAGAGGAGGATGGGAGACCTCCTCCTCCAACATTACTGAGCATGTGCAAACAGTCTAACGTGGCTTAGCCCAGTATGGCGTACAGCATGGAGCACTTTGTTTAAACGTGCTGCCTTACTGTGTAACGCAGGGGTCTCAAACTCGTGGCCCGCGGGCCATTTGCGGCCCTCGATACAATATTTTGTGGCCCGCGCCGACAAAAGCTTCCTTATAGTTCGCTTCAGTGCTCCCAAGTAATCCGCCGCATCCCCACCGCTAAACGAAGGCTGCAGAGTCCCCAATCGCCCGGGGGGGGGGGGGGGGGGGCAATCCGCCGGCATTTCCTGGAAGGGACAGAGCTTTGCCCACCCCTCTCACTCTTCCTTCACAGAGAGGGGCGGGGAGAGGCGGCGATGCGCCGCGATTGACATCAGGAGGGGCAGAGCTGAAGCTGAAAGCTCTGACCCTATCCAGGAAATGCCAGCGGATTGCCCCCTGGGCGATTTGGGGGCTCTGCAGCCCTTGTTTTGCGGCGGGGACACGGCAGATTACTTGTAATGGGAGCACTGAAGCGAACTTCAGTGCTCCCATTACATGCTGCATTTCCGCTTTTCTCCAGGCCGCTGCTTCACCCTCTGTAAGAGCACGACCTGCAGCTGGGACAGTATCTTCTGCACATCCTCAAGTGCAGAGTGCTCCCGACCTGAACATGTGCAGAAGATCCCAACCCAGCTGCCGGTTGCGATATTACAGATGGCGAAGAGCAGAACTGTGGCATGGGAACTGATACTAGGGAGTAAAGCTTGTATCCTTTAAGCCTGGTGCACAATTTTAAGCCACCTCCATGTAGTATGAGGGTCAACACAGATACTGAACACTATAAGCACATTGTGTGAAGCGAACTATATGGTATAATAGGCAAAATAGTTTGCTTCAGTGTGAATTTGATTTTGAAATAAAAACCAATTCAAGGGACGGGGGGTTGGGGGGGCGGTAGCTGCTGATTGACTTTTTTTGTGAAATTCCTTATGCGGCCCAGCCTCATCCTGACTTTACCTCCTGCGGCTCCCAGGTAAATTGAGTTTGAGACCCCTGATGTAACGCAACGTGGGCACTGTGAACCGCACATTGATTTTACAGTGCTGTGAGTTAGGCTGCGTTACTGGCTGCTGTAACGTGGGACGTCCCACTGTGAAACCAGCCTTAAGGACCAGAGACCGCTGGTACGGAAACAGTGGACTCCCGATGGATAACAACAAATTGATGCACATACCTGACGAAACCGCCGTACGTCGGGAACCTGGGTCACCCACTCTGCCGTCTCTATGACGGCAGAGTTCCTGTGAGCCGGTCAGGAGCTGCTTTCATTCGCTCCTGACCCTGCCTATCAATGTAAACCAAAGGGAGCGGCTTCCATTGAGAGACAGGGCCAGGAGCCAACAAGATTGGCTCATGACCCGCTCACAGATCTCTGCCGTCATAGAAACAGGCAGAGCCAGTTAGCTGCGGCAAGAAACAGCGGGATCGGCAGGAGCGATGAAAACGGCGGATGCGCGCTGCGGCGGCTAATTGAAATCTACGCCCTGCCAGCCAGGTGACCACCAAAACAGGACGTAGATTTCAATTAGCTTGGTCCTTAAGTAGTTAAAGGATACACAAGGTGAGAAAAAAAAAAGAAAAACTTTACCCACCTGGGGCTTCTTCCAGCACCTAGACGTCTATCAGTGCCCATGCTGCATTTCTGCTTTTCTCCAGGCCGCTGCTTCACCCTCTGTAAGAGCACGACCTGCAGCTGGGACAGTATCTTCTGCACATCCTCAAGTGCAGAGTGCTCCCGACCTGAACATGTGCAGAAGATCCCAACCCAGCTGCCGGTTGCGATATTACAGATGGCGAAGAGCAGAACTGTGGCATGGGAACTGATACTAGGGAGTAAAGCTTGTATCCTTTAAGCCTGGTGCACAATTTTAAGCCACCTCCATGTAGTATGAGGGTCAACACAGATACTGAACACTATAAGCACATTGTGTAGGTAAACTCTCATACTACATGGAAGTGGTAAAATTAATTGGTCAGTGATTGGCCAATCAAAATTAAAGATGTCTACCAAGCTTTAGTTGGCCCAGTTTCTGCCTTTTGCATGCCATTAATAATCACGATCCCAACAACCCCTCCGTTTTATATAGTAGGAAGGCTGCAATCACAGGTAACAAGCCACAAGGGGGCATGGCACAGTGTAAATCCCAGCCTGCAGCTCTGACCATCTGTGTTGCAGGTACAGGCTGGTGTAGGGGCTCCTGGGCATTTTGAAATGTTACATCAGCTACTCCTGCAGCTTGTACAGACATTACACAGAGCTGAGGCACAGGTGAGTATTAGTATTTAGAGCTGTGAATAAAGCCAGGTACAGTGCAGTCTTATTAGGCACTAATTATGCCATGGTGATGGTCTCTCTGTTGCCCATGAATCTTTTCCACGTCGCTCCTGCAAGTCGGTTCCCCAAAAAGTTTACTTAGTGCGTAGTTCAGTATCGGCTTTTATTTGTCAATATTTTTCCATTTTTCTCTGCGATCTTTGCGAGATGCCGCTAAACAATGCGCGTTAATTTTAATTGCACAGAGTGCAGAGTTGAGATTTTTTCCTACGGATATAAATAAAATAAATTCTATGCAGCCTGATTGTCGCCTCTCTTAGAAAGTCCTTATTCGGCGGGTGCATTGTGCCATCTCCGTCCTCCTCCTGCCAAACCCCACGCCGGGGCCAACAGATAATTATCCAGCATTCAGGAGGAGCTGTACAGGAAGAGGTGCGTCTGTCGCGGGAGAAAACGTACGGCACCGTGCAATTAATTTATGAGCCATCTGCTGCAGATTGACTGAGAAAGTGAGACAAAATTCCCATTTCTAATTCTTATTCCATCTTAAAGCAAACCTGTGAGTTTGGGAAATCAGAAAGATACTTACCTCGAGAGATGGAAGTCTCTGGATCCTAGAGGCTTCCCACGTCCTTCTCAAGACCCCTCCTGGACCCCAGGACCTGGTGGAACTCCCATATGTGAACAAGCACGGCCGCATTGTGCAGTAGCATGGACCCGAGTCTGATCGGGTCATTGCTCCAGCGCAGGCACAAGCTGTCAACAAGGGCTTGTTGGCATTTTTCGGGAGGTCCCAGAGCTAAAAATAGGTCGGTTTAGGTGGACCGAGGAAACCTTTGTAATATTCAGATGCTTCCCTCTATTAAGGTAAGTACCTATTTGGGTCACTTTTTTTCGCTATAGGTACTAGTTAGGTAACTAGTTCCGGACCTTCTTAATTGAAATCTATGCCCTGTTTGGCTGCTGCTATCCCTCTCAGGACATAGATTTCAATCAGCCATGCTGCGCAGTCTTGTCACTGTTTGCTTCGCTGGACCCGCTTGCTGTACTGTCATGTTGACAGCAGAGCTTCCGTACCTTGGTCAGGAGACAATTTCATTGGCTCCTAACCTTGTGGTTACTCTGATCACAGTAATTTAAACAGAGAAAGGAAAGCTGGTGCTTAAAGGACACCAGAGGCGAAAATAAACTAATGAAATAAACGATTGTATCTATCTTTTTTCTCCTAGATATTCCACAGTTTTATTGTATAGTTGAAATCTACTTTTTAAGTTTGAACTGTTTTATTGTTTTTGCTCAATGGCACATTTATTGAAGTATGTCAGAGCTAAAATCTATGAACTATTTATACTTTTTATCTCTCTCCTGCTCTCAGAAGCCATTTTCTGCCAGGAAAGTGTTTTATAGTTGGAATTTCTTATCAGTGAGGGTCACACTGTAGTCACTTCCTTTCTGAGTCAGGACTGAATCAGCCACGTACACACCTGATAGTTAACTCTTTCAGGCAGAGACAGAAAAAAAGGAACACAGCCTAGTTATTTGTGTGCTTGGCAGTGGCACTGTGCATACCCATGTCTATCTCGTCATGTCACGTCACCTCGGGTAACCTTTAAAGGTTGAGAACCGTCTGGTCCTAAAGTGGTTAAAGAGGAGCTCAGCTTTTGCAACAACAATCACCATAATAGAAAGCGGTTTAAAAGACAGCTGAAGGGACATGTGACCTGATGAGATAAACAAGTGTGTTTACAGTCCTGCAAAGCACCAGGCTGAGATCCTTTCTGTCTTCTTCCATGCTGTAAGGATTGAGGAGATACAAAGCATGCAATGGAAGAGTGTACAGTAGTAGGGGCCTCAGAATGCCTAGCTTCTGCTTTGGTTGTGGCTGAAGACCCCCATATATTTATCTACCCAACTCCTACAGCTTTATTCTCATTAGCTAGAACTTGATTACTGTACATAAAAGTGACGATGTGAAACTTACTAAAAAATAAGAAAGCAAAGCTTTCATTTACCCATTATGTAGTCTTTCAACCTCATGACCAACTCCAGGGCCGATTCTAGCTACAATGGAGCCCTGGGTCAAAAGTAACTTTGGGGCTCCCCTGACGGCCACCTTCCAACTAAACCAAAGCCCTTGAGCCAGCTGCCAGCGAGATTTGGGTGCAGCCAGCGCCACCATAGACCATAATAGGAATTACGTCTATTAGCGGCGCACAGTCAAAAGAAGGTTCTGAGGTTTCTTTTAAGGCTGCTTTCACAGTAAGACGTTACAGGCACACGTTAGTGCAGCCTGTAACGCAGCCCACCGCACAGCAATGAAAAATCAATGGGCTGTTCACAGTGCCCACGTTGCGTTACATTGTAACGCAGCAGGTAAACACAAAGTGCTGCATGCTAAGCCGCATTGGACTGCTTGCACATGCTCCGTGATGTTGGAGGAGGAGGTCTCCCCTCCTCCTCCGCGGCCAGCCACATGGCTAATTAATATTCACTGCACGGTGTGACGTGCAGTGTTTACTTCCTGGAGCGCCGCTCTGTGCGGCGATTGGCTAGCGGGACCACGTGATGCCGCATGCGTCCAAAAGTACGCATCACGGCATCACAGGACGCATGAAGAGCGGCTCGATCCGACGTCCAGCTTCAACCCCACTATGCGTTGCGTTAGGTGCACGTTATGCGACCTTAACGTAGCATCTAACGCAACGTCTTGGTGGGGAAGAAGCCTAAAACACTAATTCGGCCTCCAGCAATAGCTGGAAGCCGAATTAGATCATTCCCTACTATCCACGTGGACATGGAGGAGAATAGTGATTAACCCCGCCAGGACTCGTGCAGCAGCAGGATAAGCCATACCGGCTGTATCCTGCGCCCAAGTCTCACGGCGGCGAATTCACATGTATGCACTGCCAGGAACAAGTTATTGGATCCTTTTGATCTGAGGTTGTGTGATGCAGTTGCAAAAGATACTTCAGGTATCCAGGACCCAAATTGTGCAAATGTTTGAATGTCAATAAGCCAATCTTAAATAGATTTTTTCATTCTATCGGTAGCACGTGGAATGAGCAAATGATCTGTGTTATGTGGCGGGGTTGGTTTGTTCACAACCTTGCAGCGGTATTCTGTATAGTTGCAGTTCTTTATTTGGAAGGCCTGTATAGAGAGTATTGTAATAACCGTGATGTGTATATACATAGTAACACTGGGTAGGGCCGCTCTTTCACCTCACATCGTCCTCAGTTTTATATGGATTGCAGGAAATGTCATCCTCCGTGTTGACATGATGATGTCACACAATAGCTACACATTCATTCTAAATGCCCATTTTACCATGTCTCAAACTGCCACCAGCCTGCTGCTGCTGACTAGTGTTGGGCGAACAGTGTTCGCCACTGTTCGGGTTCTGCAGAACATCACCCTGTTCGGGTGATGTTCGAGTTCGGCCGAACACCTGATGGTGTTCGGCCAAACCGTTCGGCCGAACACCTGATGGTGTTCGGCCAAACCGTTCGGCCGCATGGCCGAACTAAGAGCGCATGGCCGAACGTTCCCCGAACGTTCGGCTAGCGCTGTGATTGGCCGAACGGGTCACGTGGTTCGGACCCGAACGCGCTCTGATTGGCCGAACTGTCACGTGGTTCGGGTAAATAAATACCCGAACCACGTCATATTTCCGCCATTTGTCTGTGGGTTTAGCTTTGGGTAGGCAGGCAGGGTAGTTCGCGCTCCAGCCACGCTAGCCAGGGTCCCCCCAGTCATTGTGTCACTGCTGGGAATAGTAGTACACCGCTCGCTCAGCATTCTGTTTACTGCCACTCTGTGTACCTCGCTCAGCCACATTATATAGCATTCTGTTTACTGTTCTGTGTCTGCTGGGAATAGTAGTACACCGCTCGCTCAGCCACACTATATAGCATTCTGTTTACTGCCACTCTGTGTCTTCTGGGAATAGTGGTACACCGCTCACCCGCCACTGTATAGCATTGTGCTCTGTGTCGCTGCTGGGAATAGTGGTACACCGCTCACCCGCCACTGTATAGCATTGTGCTCTGTGTCGCTGCTGGGAATAGTGGTACACCGCTCACCCGCCACTGTATAGCATTGTGCTGTGTGTCGCTGCTGGGAATAGTGGTACACCGCTCATCCACACTATATAGCATTCTGTTTACTGTTCTGTGTCTGCTGGGAATAGTAGTACACCGCTCGCTCAGCCACACTATATAGCATTCTGTTTACTGCCACTCTGTGTACCTCGCTCAGCCACACTATATAGCATTCTGTTTACTGCCACTCTGTGTCTTCTGGGAATAGTAGTACACCGCTCGCTCAGCCACACTATATAGCATTCTGTTTACTGCCACTCTGTGTACCTCGCTCAGCCACACTATATAGCATTCTGTTTACTGCCACTCTGTGTCTTCTGGGAATAGTAGTACACCGCTCACCCGCCACTGTATAGCATTGTGCTCTGTGTCGCTGCTGGGAATAGTGGTACACCGCTCACCCGCCACTGTATAGCATTGTGCTGTGTGTCGCTGCTGGGAATAGTGGTACACCGCTCAGCCACACTATATAGCATTCTGTTTATTGTTCTGTGTCTGCTGGGAATAGTAGTACACCGCTCGCTCAGCCACACTGTATAGCATTCTGTTTACTGCCACTCTGTGTACCTCGCTCAGCCACACTATATAGCATTCTGTTTACTGCCACTCTGTCTTCTGGGAATAGTAGTACACCGCTCACCCGCCACTGTATAGCATTGTGCTCTGTGTCGCTGCTGGGAATTGTGGTACACCGCTCACCCGCCACTGTATAGCATTGTGCTGTGTGTCGCTGCTGGGAATAGTGGTACACTGCTCATCCACACTATATAGCATTCTGTTTACTGTTCTGTGTCTGCTGGGAATAGTAGTACACCGCTCGCTCAGCCACACTATATAGCATTCTGTTTACTGCCACTCTGTGTACCTCGCTCAGCCACACTATATAGCATTCTGTTTACTGTTCTGTGTCTGCTGGGAATAGTAGTACACCGCTCGCTCAGCCACACTATATAGCATTCTGTTTACTGCCACTCTGTGTACCTTGCTCAGCCACACTATATAGCATTCTGTTTACTGTTCTGTGTCTGCTGGGAATAGTAGTACACCGCTTGCTCAGCCACACTATATAGCATTCTGTTTACTGCCACTCTGTGTACCTCGCTCAGCCACACTATATAGCATTCTGTTTACTGCCACTCTGTGTCTGCTGGGAATAGTAGTACACCGCTCACCCGCCACTGTATAGCATTGTGCTCTGTGTCGCTGCTGGGAATAGTGGTACACCGCTCACCCGCCACTGTATAGCATTGTGCTCTGTGTCGCTGCTGGGAATAGTGGTACACCGCTCACCCGCCACTGTATAGCATTGTGCTCTGTGTCGCTGCTGGGAATAGTGGTACTGTATAGCATTTCTGTACTGCCACTGTACTGCTGCCAGTCAGCGTGTACTGTAAGGATAAGTGAAATGAGGAAGAAATCCGGTGAAAGAGGGAGGGGCAAGGGAAGAGGTGTTTCCCCTGACGGTTCACGTACAGGCCACAGGGGAGCACCCAAGAAAACCCACTCAATACCGCCCATGTTGTCCAGGACAACAACCCTCACAAATCCAAAAGAACAGGACCAGATAATTACTTGGATGACCTCTCAAGCGTCCAGCAGTGGGTTAAGCAGCACCAGCACATCACGCACGAGGTCCGAGTCCTCAGCCAGTTACAAGGAGCCAGTGGGCACAAAGCTGACACAACCGGCAGCGACACCACGCACACAACTGCCAGATAACCAGTCCGATGAATTACCTCAGGACACAATGGGGTATTCGCAGGAGCTATTCCCAGCCCAACAAACTTCCACCTTTCAAAGGTCAATGGAGGAACAGCCAGAAATGTTGTACCCGGATTCACAACCATTAACTGTGGGAAATGCACCGCGCACTGAAATACAAGGCGAGTCCGAGGAGGACTCGGAAACCCAAATCCCAGAGCAAGTTGGGCAGGAGGGGTTGCAATTGCAGGAGGTCGGCCGACAAGATCTGGAAGACGACGTTGGAGTGAGCTGCGCAGAGGTTGTTCTGGGGAGCTCTACTCCACGGCGGCGGCCCCCCACAATGACATATGACGAGTATGAGGAGATGGAAGAGGAGGGTATGGACAATGTGGACAGAGACCCAGATTTTGTTTGTGAACGAGAACATCGCCGTCGTAGCAGCAGCACAGATGAGTCTGTTGAAGAACCCACTGCTGCACGAGTTCGCCTTGTGCCACAAGGTAGGCGGCGCGCAATTTCAGGCACCACAAGCGTGGAAGTTCAAGTGAGAGGCAAAAGAGGAGCAAACAGAAATCGCCAGCAAGGCAGGTGCTCCAAAGTCTGGGCTTTCTTTGAAGACTGCACTGAGGATGTTACTATGGCGATTTGCAAGGTGTGCAAGACCTGCCTGAGCAGGGAGAAAAGTATTAACAACCTCTCCACCACCAGCATGAGCCGCCACATGCTATCCAAACATCCCACTCTGTGGGCAAACGTGGCAGGACAGGGTACCAGCAACACTGCCTCCCTTGGGTTCACCAGACTCACCACCAGACCCGCCTCAGCAGCAGCAGTAGCCCAGCCATTGCGTGGTTCACAACATTCACAAACATCAGACGACGCTGACACTGTCATTTTCCGGAGTAGTGCTCTTGAGGTCTCCCAGTGTTCATCAAACACAACAACCAACAGCCCTTCCGTGTGCAGCGCTACGGTTCACTTGTCTGTGTCGGAGATGTTTGAGCGCAAGAGGAAATTGCCAGCAAATGACCCCCGGGCCGTGGCAGTAACAGCCAGCATAGCCAAGCTTCTGGCCTGCGAAATGCTGCCATATCGAGTGGTGGAGACAAACAGCTTCAAGGGCATGATGTCAGTGGCCATCCCACGTTACGTGGTTCCCAGCCGCTACCACTTTGCGCGCTCTGCAGTGCCTGAGTTGCATGAGCACGTGGTCAGCAAAATAACCCGAAGCTTGAAGAATGCCGTTGCCTGCAAGGTTCACCTCACCACTGACACCTGGACGAGTGCGTTCGGCCAGGGTCGATACATCTCCCTTACCGCGCACTGGGTGAACCTTGTGGAGCCTGGCAGCGATTCCTCACCTGCTACGGCGCGGGTGTTGCCCACGCCGCAAACAGCTGCACCGCCGTCCCTCCCACTGGATAACAACAGCAGCACCTACCTCTCTGACTCCTTCTCCTCCAACGCATCTCAAAGCTGTACCTCATCCGGAAACGCTAACCCAGCAGCAGTAGGATCGTGGAAGCAGTGCAGCACAGCTGTTGGCATGCGTCAGCAAGCGTTGCTGAAGCTGATCTGCCTTGGGGATAAGCAGCACACAGGGGAGGAAATTTGGAAGGGAATAAAGGAACAGACGGATTTGTGGCTGGCACCGCTGGACCTGAAACCGGGCATGGTTGTGTGTGATAATGGGAGTAATCTCATTCGCGCTTTAAGGTTGGCTAAGCTGACACACATCCCTTGCCTGGCGCACGTGATGAACCTAGTAGTTCAGCGGTTCCTGAGGACATACCCAGGCGTGGCCGATCTTCTGTTGAAGGTGCGTCGAGTGGCCAAACATTGTAGAAATTCCAGTACTGCTTCGGGGGCACTCACCAAGATGCAGGAGCGCTTCAATCTCCCCCACCATCGCTTGCTGTGTGATGTCCCTACGCGCTGGAATTCTACGCTGCACATGCTAGCCCGCTTTTGTGAGCAGAAGAGTGCAGTGGTCCAGTACATGACGGCGCAGTACCGAGGCGCATCCGGACAGCTGCCAAGCTTCTGTGGATCCGATTGGGCCAACATGTTGGACCTCTGCCAAGTCCTCCAAAATTTTGAGCAATCCACGTTGCTTGTGAGCAGTGACAACTCTTCAGTCAGCATTACCATACCACTGCTGTGTTTACTGAAGAGGTCAATGTTGAAAATCAAGGAAACAGCTGTCATGATGCAACTGGGGGAATCTGAAGGAGAAAACGATCAGCGTGATGGTACCAACATCAGGCCATCCGCCTCAGGGAACGCTGGCCCCAGCAGCTATGACGAAGAAGAGGAGGAGGAACAGCTGGAGTTGGAGCAGGAATTTCATGCCACCACTGACGAGGGCCAGAGCGGTGCACGTTGGACTTCCACAATTCAGCGCGAATGGTCAGCAGAAGCAGACCAGGAGGAAGGTGACGACTATGATGCATCACAACAACTATCACAACGCTCACAAGAGGATGATGAGGATTCTGGTAGGACTCTGGCACACATGGCTCAATTCATGCTAGACTGCATTGAACGTGACCGAACACCAATTACTGGGTTTATACCCTTCTGGATCCACGGTACAAACACAATGTTCCAAAACTGCTTGAAGAAAGAGTCAGACAGGTCAAAATGGAAGAATACCAGCAGGCCCTTGTGGAGACTTTAGAAAGGAGATTGACATCCTCCCTCTCCTCTAGCCAGTTGTACGCCGACAGACTGACTTCCGCAAACCCAGGACGACCAGGAGGGCAGCAAACAACGCAAGCCGCAGCTAGTGCCCAAAAGGGAATGGTATCGGCAGTGTCCTTGGAGTGGGAAAATTTTCTGACACCCATGCAGCAGCAGCCCACTGAACAGCAAGCGTGCAGATCCACCTCCAACACCGATCGCCTGGAGAAGATGGTCAAGGACTACATGTCAGATGACGTAGCTGTGTCGAACAATCCATCTGCACCCTTCAACTATTGGGTATCGAAGCTAGACACCTGGCACGAACTGGCAATGTACGCAATAGAGGTGCTGGCTTGCCCGGCAGCCAGCGTTATGTCGGAACGCTGTTTCAGTGCTGCCGGAGGCATCGTCACAGATCGGCGTATCCGCCTCTCCACAGAAAATGCAGACCGTCTGACTCAAATTAAAATGAATCAATCCTGGATTGGAAATGACTACGCAACACTCCAGGACCCCAACCAAGTAACATGACCAATGAACATCTGGGATGGTGTAGCGTTTCCGGTCCCTGTTTATTGAACCTCTCATCTGTATTACATTTATGACTGCATGGCGGCAAAAAGCATTGCTGCTATATCCGCACGCTTTTTGTCCTCATGCAAGGCCTGGGTTGTTGTGTCTCAAAAAGCATGGCCTTCTCCTCCTGCGCCTCCTCCTGTTTCATCACGTCTGCTGCTGCTGGGTTAGCGTTGCCGCGTGGTCCCTGTTTATTGAACCACTTATCTTTATTACATTTATGACTGCATGGCGGTACAAAGCATGCTATCCGCACGCTTCTTGTCCTCATGCAAGGCCTGGGTTGTTGTGTCTCACAAAGCGTGGCCTTCTCCTCCTGCGCCTCCTCCTGTTCCATCACGTCTGCTGCTGCTGGGTTAGCGTTGCTGCGTGGTCCCTGTTTATTGAACCACTTATCTTTATTACATTTATGACTGCATGGCGGTACAAAGCATGCTATCCGCACGCTTCTTGTCCTCATGCAAGGCCTGGGTTGTTGTGTCTCACAAAGCGTGGCCTTCTCCTCCTGCGCCTCCTCCTGTTCCATCACGTCTGCTGCTGCTGGGTTAGCGTTGCCGCGTGGTCCCTGTTTATTGAACCACTGATCTTTATTACATTTATGACTGCATGGCGGTACAAAGCATGCTATCCGCACGCTTCTTGTCCTCATGCAAGGCCTGGGTTGTTGTGTCTCACAAAGCGTGGCCTTCTCCTCCTGCGCCTCCTCCTGTTCCATCACGTCTGCTGCTGCTGGTTTAGCGTTGCCGCGTGGTCCCTGTTTATTGAACCACTTATCTTTATTACATTTATGACTGCATGGCGGTACCTCATGCAAGGCCTGGGTTGTTGTGTCTCAAAAAGCATGGCCTTCTCCTCCTGCGCCTGCTCCTGTTCCATCACGTGTGCTGCTGCTGCTGCTGGGTTAGCGTTGCCGGTCCCTGTTTATGGAACCTCTTATCTTTATTACATTTATGACTGCATGGCGGTACAAAGCATGCTATCCGCACGCTTCTTGTCCTCATGCAAGGCCTGGGTTGTTGTGTCTCACAAAGCGTGGCCTTCTCCTCCTGCGCCTCCTCCTGTTCCATCACGTCTGCTGCTGCTGGGTTAGCGTTGCCGCGTGGTCCCTGTTTATTGAACCACTTATCTTTATTACATTTATGACTGCATGGCGGTACCTCATGCAAGGCCTGGGTTGTTGTGTCTCACAAAGCGTGGCCTTCTCCTCCTGCGCCTCCTCCTGTTCCATCACGTCTGCTGCTGCTGGGTTAGCGTTGCCGCGTGGTCCCTGTTTATTGAACCACTTATCTTTATTACATTTATGACTGCATGGCGGTACAAAGCATGCTATCCGCACGCTTCTTGTCCTCATGCAAGGCCTGGGTTGTTGTGTCTCACAAAGCGTGTCCTTCTCCTCCTGCGCCTCCTCCTGTTCCATCACGTGTGCTGCTGCTGGTGCTGGGTTAGCGTTACCGGTCCCTTTTCCTGGAACCTCTTCTCTGTATTACATTTATGACTGCATGGCGAAAAAAAGCATGTTACCTGTGCAAAGAAACATGACATTTTCCACATTTAAAAGACAGTTTTTCCTTTGAAACTTTACAATCAATTTTCTCAAAAACTATAAGCTCTTTTTCAAATATTTTTTTTTCCTCTTGTACCCACTCCCAAGGTGCACATACCCTGCTAATTTTGGGTATGTAGCATGTAAGTAAGCTTTACAAAGCACGAAAGTCCGGGTCCCCATTGACTTCCATTATGTTCGGAGTTCGGCGCGAACACCCGAACATCGCGGCGATGTTCGGCGAACGTTCGCGAACCCGAACATCTAGGTGTTCGCCCAACACTACTGCTGACACAGTGCAGGCCCATGGATTTAGGCTTTTGTCACCAAATTCTGCTCCCATCAGCTGTGTGCCTCAGCAGAAATCCAGATTCATCAGACATGGCTATGTTTGCCCAGTATATATCTGTGCAGTTTTGTAGATCCTGTGTCCATTGCGGCCTGAAATCTCGGGTCATGGCTGACGAGCAGAATGCACCTTTGTGTGACTTGTGGGTTCTGACATGCTTCTGTGCTTAGCATATCCTTTCTGTCAGCTTAAACCAGTCTGGCCATTCACCTCTGACCTCTCATCAACAAGGCTTTTCTGTCCATAGAACTGTTGCCCACCAGCTAATGTCTCTTGTGACTCTGCTAACCATCAGTTGACAAAGTAATAATCCGATCCGATTATAATCCGAACATTTCTATAGCGCTTTTCTCCTGTTGGACTCAAAGCGCTCAAGAGCTGCAGCCACTGGGACGCGCTCAAGAGGCCACCCTGCAGTTTTAGGGAGTCTTGCCTTAACTCCTTACTGAATGTGTACTTGACCTAGCCAGGATTCGAACCCTGGTCTCCCATGTCAAAGGCAGAGCCCTTAACCAGTACACTATCCACTATCCTGTCAGCTGACCTGCTGACAGACATAGAGCTGGTGGATACTGAAAAGCGACCTTTTTGAGTGATATTAGGGGAGCATGTATACAAGGCTTTACACAGATTTGCGAGTGGACAGTAAAATGGTAATTTATAAAGCATTGATAAGTTTAATTCCCATCTGCATGAACTGCTCTGTATTAATATTATCAGCCTGCAGGTGGTGCTATAGATGCAAGTCAATAGAAGCAGCATCACCTGTCTGTGTTATCCCTGAATTTTCACTTACTAAGTTATAGCAGACTTCTCACTGCTTCCATCCATTCAAATAGTAAATGGCTTCAGTTTCACTATTGCATCACTGCCCATCTTTGCTGAACTTCCTTTATTAGAGTTTCATAATCGCCATGTAATAACCAGAGATAAGATCTGACCAGTATATAATATGATGTGTAGTGGTAAAAAATAAAATTTCTATTGTTCTACTGCTTTCCACACCAGGAAACAGTCTGGCAGCAGATGTACTGCAATCCAAGCTGTCGTGCAGCTCAATTTTTGCAATTAGACATAGCGTTTAAAGGACAACTGAAGTGAGAGGGATATGGAGGCTGCCATATTTATTTCCTTTTAAACAATACCAGTTGCCTGGTTTGTTTAGCTGCAGCAGTGTCTGAATAGCACCAGAAACAAGCATGCAGCTCTGACAATGTCAGGAACACCTGATCTGCTGCATGCTTGTTCAGGGGCTATGGCCAGGGGCATTGCTAGCCCTAAAGATCAGTGGCATGTGCCCCTTATATTTTCTGGTGTGCCCTGGATATCCCCCAGGCAGAGTAGAGGCATCACAGCACCCAGCATGCCCCATAGAGGCACCACAGCACCCAGCATGCCCCATAGAGGCACCACAGCACCCAGCATGACAGTACATAACCCAGCGTGTCCCATAGAGGCACCATAGCACCCAACATGACACCAAAGCACCCAGCATGGCACCACAGCATTCAGAAATGGGCGTAGGTTGGGTACTATGGTGCCTCTATGTGGGCATGATGGGTGTTGCGATGCTATGCTAGGTGCTGTGATGCTTTTATAGGTGTGTGCAGGGAGCTGTGGTTGTTCTATGAGGGCATGCTGGGAGTTGTGGTGCCTCAATGGGAGGTCCGTGGGTGCAGGGCCAGATTACCGACCAGGCAACAAATGCAGTCGCTTGGGGCCCCATTCAGAGTCAAAGGGGCCCCATCAGCACATAAACCAGCCCTCGCCATCCTGTTAGCGGTGGCTGGATGGTATAATGGCTTAAGGGCAGTAACTATGGAAAGATGCATATCATTGTAAAGCTCTCTTTCTCCTCTTTCCAATGATATATAAACCGCTGCCCTATGCCTTTTAGTTTTCGCTATTTTCGCGATCGAAATCACAGCCACAGCAATTTCGATCGCGAAAATAGCGAAAACTAAAAGGCGTAGGGTGGCAGTTTCCATTGGAAAGAGGAGAAAGAGAGCTTCAAAATTATATGCATCCTTCCATAGTTACATTGTATTACACAGGACGACTTTTCTCCAAAGTCGGCAGCTCGATTCAGCACAATGCAATGAAATATAAGGAACCCAGGGGGATATAATTACAAACATCATGCTGGTAGGTGTGAGGATGTAATTAATTAGTTGTGGGTATGCTTAAAGGCATACCCACAGGCACTGCTCGGAGTCCCTTTAAGAGCTTTGCCTCTGACACCGGAGACCAGATTTCAAATCTCGGCTCTGCCTGTTCAGTAAGCCAGCACCTATTCAGTAGGAGACCTTAGGCAAGTCTCTCTAACACTGCTACTGCCTATAGGGTGCGTCCTATTGGCTGCAGCTCTGGCGCTTTGAGTCCGCCAGGAGAAAAGCGCAATATAAATGTTATTTGTCTTTACTTGTCAAATGATGCCGTGCGCTGCTGATTGTCTTCAGAGCCAAGCTCTCCTCCTAGGTCCCCCTCCTGCTACTGTGCGCTCTGCCGCTGCCCACTCCTCCCTCCCTTCCCACAGAGAACCACAGCTGCAGCAAGAATGATAGCAGCAGATGGCAAACGCTCACTCACCTATCCATGATCCAAGTGATAAAGATCCCGTCATCTGAAACACATCTGTCTCTTCTACAGTGCAGCCGCTCGCTCTGAACGTCCTGATTCTCAGATCAGACAGGAAGTAGGAAGTAGTAATAGTAGTAGTAACAGAGCGGCAGCACTCTAGAGGAGACGGATGGGCTCCGGATGACGCTACCTCTATTGCTTGGATCGCAATAGGTGAATGTGAGTCATCTGGTGCTGTCATTCTCCCCCGCTGCAGCTGCCTTCTCTGCTGGACTATCGTATTCACTGGGATGGAGGCTGCATGGTGGCTGTCTAGTTTGGGAGTAAATCGGTTGTTCGGTGGTAAAGGGTGGTTATGTAATTCTGTCTGGGGAACGGCTTCCAGTTTGGCGGTGTCCAGAGCTTTCTGCTATTGCCAGGCTGGAGATGCAGGGGGAAAGTGCTGCTGCTGTGATATCTGGCGCCCTCTTCACAGGGGTGCCCCAGCCCCTGAGTGCAAATGTCCCAGCCATTCATCTCTCACTCTGCATTTTGCCGCTGCTATTCCCTGCATTGTGCACCCACAGAGGAAAGCGGGCTGTTGCCCATAGCAACCAGTAGCTCGGCTGCCCTGGTGTGTGCGGCATGTTGCTGTGCAGCTGCATCTTCTGATTCTATTACAACATGATGGGGGGGCCCAAATCAGTTACTTTGCTTAGGGCCCCATTTAGCCTTAATCTGGCTCTGCGTGGGTGCATGCAGAGACGGATTAAGGCTAAATGGGGCCCTAAGCAAAGTAACTGATTTGGGCCCCCCCATAATGTCGTAATAGAATCAGAAGATGCAGTTGCACAGCAACATGCCGCACACACCGGGGCAGCCGAGCTACTGGTTGCTATGGGCAACAGCCCGCTTTCCTCTGTGGGTGCACAATGCAGGGAATAGCAGCGGCAAAATGCAGAGTGAGAGATGAATGGCTGGGACATTTGCACTCAGGAGCTGGGGCACCCCTGTGAAGAGGGCACCAGATATCACAGCAGCAGCACTTTCCCCCTGCATCTCCAGCCTAGCAATAGCAGAAAGCTCTGGACACCGCCAAATCGGAAGTCGTTCCCCAGACAGAATTACATAACCACCCCCACCACCGAACAACCGATTTACTCCCAAACAAGACAGTCACCATGCAGCCTCCATCCCAGTGAATACGATAGTCCAGCAGAGAAGGCAGCCGCAGCGGGGGAGAATGACAGCACCAGATGACTCACATTCACCTATTGTGATCCAAGCAATAGAGGTCCCGTCATCCGGAGCCCATCTGTCTCCTCTAGAGTGCTGCCACTCTGTTACTACTACTATTACTACTTCCTAGTTCCTGTCTGATCTGAGAATCAGGAAGTTCAGAGCGAGCGGCTGCACTGTAGAAGAGACAGATGGTTTTTTTAGATGACGGGATCTCTATCGTTTGGATCATGGATAGGTGAGTGAGCGTTTCCATCTGCTGCTATCATTCTTGCTGCAGCTGTGGTTCTCTGTGGGAAGGGAGGGAGGAGTGGGCAGCGGCAGAGCGCACAGTAGCAGGAGTGGGATCTAGGAGGAGAGCCTGACTCTGAAGACAATCAGCAGCGCACAGCATCATTTGACAAGACAAATAACATTTATATCGCGCTTTTCTCTTGGCGGACTCAAAGCGCCAGAGCTGCAGCCACTAGGACGCACCCTATAGGCAGTAGCAGTGTTAGAGAGACTTGCCTAAGGTCTCCTACTGAATAGGTGCTGGCTTACTGAACAGGCAGAGCCGAGATTCGAACCCTGGTCTCCTGTGTCAGAGGCAGAGCCCTTAAAGGGACTCCGAGCAGTGCCTGTGGGTATGCCTTTAAGCATACCCACAACTAATTACATCCTCACACCTACCAGCATGATGTTTGTAATTAAATCCCCCTGGGTCCCTTATATTTCATTGCATTGTGCTGAATCGAGCTGCCGACTTTGAAGAAAAGTCGTCCTGTGTAATACATTGTAACTATGGAAAGATGCATATCATTTTGAAGCTCTCTTTCTCCTCTTTCCATTGAGAAACTGCCACCCTACGCCTTTTAGTTTTCGATATTTTCGCGATCGAAATTGCTGTGGCCGCGATTTCGATTACGAAAATAGTGAAAACTAAACGGCATAGGACGACGATTTATATATCATTGGAAAGAGGAGAAAGAGAGCTTTAAAATGATATGCATCTTTCCATAGTTACTGCACTGCTCAGAGTCCCTTTAACCATTATACCATCCAGCCACCGCTGACAAGATGGCAAGAACTGGTTTATGTGCTGATGGGGCCCCTTTGACTCTGAATGGGGCCCCAAGCGACTGCTTTTATTGCCTGGTCGGTAATCCGGCCCTGGGTGCATGGGAGGGAGTCCACTAGAAGGTCAGGGAATGCTATGAGGAGACTGCTAGACAACCTGGCAGCAGGCCACCCCGCCCAGCAGAAAGCCAGACCAGCCAGCACAGAAGCCAGGTAGCTCTGCCTGGTTATGTTTAAGAGAGATTGCCTATTGATATGCTGCTTTAGAAAAAAAAAAATGAATGGAGAAAGGGGGGGGGGGGGAGGGGGCTTCATCCAACATTTGCTGAGTAGGCCTACTTAGACCGCTGTTAAGTTCATGTAATTTTGTCTTCACCCATGACCACACCCACATTCCGATGTATGGCCACACACATTTTTTGGCTGGAGTGCCCAAAAGTGCCCTGGACCTCTTAACCTCCTGAGCGGTATGGACGAGCTCAGCTCGTCCAACACCGCCAGAGGCTGCCGCTCAGGCCCTGCTGGGCCGATTTTCGTCAAATAAAAAGCAGCACACGCAGCCGGCACTTTGCCAGCCGTGTGTGCTGCCTGATCCCCGCCGCTCTGCGGCGATCCGCCGCGAGCAGCGGCGAAAGAGGGTCCCCCCAGCCGCCTGAGCCCAGCGTAGCCGGAACAAAAAGTTCCGGCCAGCGCTAAGGGCTGGATCGGAGGCGGCTGACGTCAGGACGTCGGCTGACGTCGATGACGTCACTCCGCTCGTCGCTATGGCGACGATGTAAGCAAAACAAGGAAGGCCGCTCATTGCGGCCTTCCTTGTTTATTCTGGGCGCCGGAGGCGATCGGAAGAACGCCTCCGGAGCGCCCTCTAGTGGGCTTTCATGCAGCCAACTTTCAGTTGGCTGCATGAAATAGTTTTTTTTTTAATTTAAAAAAAACCCTCCCGCAGCCACCCTGGCGATTTAATCAGAACGCCAGGGTGGTTAAGGGGCGTACACACACCATACTTCTGCAAACGACGGGTTCGCCAGACCCTCCCGCTGGGTGGACATTCAGCCGACAGTAGCACGTGTGTACGCGCTGTCGGCAGACTGATAAGGCTGTTTCTGAACGATCCGCTGAGCAGATCCTAGGTTCAATGCCCCTGTCTATGGCTAAAAGTATTAGCGACAGAGGATCAGCAGGACAGCCAGGCCTCCTGGCCGCAATAGCGGCATAGGGGGCGATATACAGGCTGGGAACGCGAATTACTCGAATTACTCGCGTTCCCATGCCTGTCGGCCGGTGACGGCCAAACCGGAAGTGTTCGCCGGCAGGTGCAGAGGCACCGGAGCGGAGCTGCGAGGGCACCGATCGGCTGCAGGGGGCTGAGGGAAGCCCCAGGTGAGTTCATCTCATTTTTTTTGTGTGGCTTTAGGTTCACTTTAAGGAAAGTTTATGCTGTGCCTTGGATGACCGCAGTGATGTATTGCTGGTAAATATTCTTCCTGGATGTTTACCTTCTTAGACTAGCAGCCCCCCCTTCCCCCAACACACTCATAATGGGAAGAAATGTAATCACATTGCTGGACAAAACAACAGCTGTAACTATCAGGGGACATCTCCAGCTCAGGCTCATCATTCCATTCCAATATTCTCTCCATATCCCCAGCATCGGATTTCACAAACACCGATATACAAGACATGCATCACATGACCAATAATCGCTTCCCTCTGGAGGGCACATCCTTGTCACTGTGGAGGTGACATCACAGACCTTCCCCTGGCACTGTCACAGCTGTGCTATCTACAAAGGGGCACACTGCACGCAGCCACCCACTTGGCAACATTCTCATTGTAGAAATTTGCAGAATGTTAGATTTTTTTCTTAAACAGATCTGAATGCTGCTTGCTCCTTTGTGGAAAACACAGCTGGGGACTGTACATCCCTGTTCTACTATCAGTCAATACTTATACAAGTATCTGCTACTTGTGCCATTTATCCTAATTTATAGGGTCCCTGAAGTGACATGATGTGATTAATTTGTGTATGTGCAGTTGAAGTGAGCTTAGTCTGTATCATGACTCTTACTGTTAACCAACTCAAGGCTCTAAAGCCGCATCTACACGCGTAGATGCGGCGGCGATGTGGCTTATCAATCGAGCCGCTGATGCGGCTCGATTGATAAGATCCGACAGGACGGATCTCCCCACCGCTGATTCCCTGCTCGTTCCCCGCGAGGGGACAATGGCAGGGAATCGAGCGGAAGATAAGCGGCGCGGGGACGAGCGGGGAATCGAATCCAGCGCACGTGCGGCAAGCGGGGACGCAGCGGGCACGCGGAAGAGGCGATCCGGTGGCTAATCAAGCCGCCGGATTGCAGCCTCATCTACCCGTGTAGATGAGGCTTAACACTCTGTGTGACTGTGAAAAACACAACTGATAGTAAGTTCAAGATTTGTCTGTATGGGAGCTGAATAACATTTAAAAAAAAAACTCCCCTCAAACTGCCCTCATGTACCCGAGACATTAAAAGGTTTAAAGATAAAATCTGGAGATTGATGGCCCATCATGGCCGCCTAATCGTAATTTTTGATTTGGAGGAAGCCCTGGATAAGTATCAAATCTTTCTTTCTTGGCGTCTCAGGTACACTTTAAGAGGAAATGGGGCCCAAGGGAAATTACTAGCTTTCGTTTCCTCCTATAGTCTTTTTGGTAAGTTTAAGTGGAAGAAGGGTCAAAGAAAATGGCAGTTGGGCCCCTAGATGCCCACCAGGCCTCAGGCAGTTGCCTAGGCTGCCATATGGAAGATATTGATTTTCATGATTATTTGATACAATGGTCAAATCTCCAGAAAATCTAAGGAATCATCTCTTTTGTTCCACAAATCCTGATCAGTTTTGTAGAACATTCGATAAAATTACTGACTGGACATGGTGGAAAAGCCTATTTAGTCAATCTAACACTATCTCCCCCCCCCCCCCCCCGCCTCAAATATTTAGAACAAGATCAACAAAATAAAAAGCTGATCCGTGGCTGCCATATAGTGTAATGCAGAGGTGCCCACACTTTTTTTTGGCCTGAGCTACTTAAAAATAATAGCAAGTCAAAATGATCTACCTATATACAATTTTAGGAGCACACGTGTATATACAGAATGGAAGATGTAGTGGGGTCAGGATCTACCATGAAGCCCTTCGCGATCTACCTAATGGGCACCCCTGGTGTAATGGTTAAGGGCTCTGCCTCTGACACAGGAGACCAGGGATCGAATCTTGGCTCTGCCTGTTCAGTAAGCCAGCACCTATTCAGTAGGAGACCTTGGGCCAGTCTCCCTAACACTGCTACTGCCTATAGAGCGCCCCCTAGTGGCTGCAGCTCTGGCGCTTTGTGTCCACCAGGAGAAAAGCATGTGCAGCAGTGAGAGTAAGGGCCCGTTCATCAGTGGTCGTAGCAATAGGGGATGAAGAGGTTGCATCCGCGGCCCCTGGACCAGAGGGCCCACTCGGGACTCTCCATCAACCATCTTATTCGCTTCTCATTGGGGCTATGCCGGTAATGAACACTATATGCGCATTGTATAGTGGTAATCATTAATAAACTGTTTCCTTGCTGTAAACACACCTCTTTGACTCTGCAGCTGCCCTTGGCAGGTTTTGGGGCACCATATCAATAGAGCTCTTGGGGGCCCATGTAAATATCCTCTGGGGCCCCAAGCTCCTTACTTACTCCACTGCCATTCACACTGGGAATAGCGGATTGCAGTCCCCTAGCGATTGCGATTTTGCAATGTGATTTTCTGTCTGTGATTTTGCTGCAATTGCGTTCTGCGGTTCTTATTTCAGTGAATGAGAATTACTTCTCAATCACCCGGAAATTGTGATCAGTCGTCTCAGTGTGAGTATTTCCATGGTATTCCATGTGTTGTAGCGCTTTGCTGGAATATTAATAACAATTTAGTATTATGTAGATAGTATATCATTTCTGGTTCTGACAAATCTTTCCTAACACTAAAGCTGCCTAATAACCAAACAATCCCGCAGCAATCGATTGTTACTGCAGGAAACGATCGTCATGCCCACTAACAGACGAATTCCTGCCAACCAATCCGATCAGATCGATCGGATTGATTTGGATGACATTAATCCAATCAAATTGGTTAGCAGGAATTTGCTGTTTATGGGTACAACCAATTGTTTCTGATTGATTACCGCGATGATGGGAAACAATCCATGAGGATCGGGATCTATTGCGGGATTGTAATGTTAATGGTCACCTTAAAGTGTTACCGAGGCGACATGTGACCTGACGAGATAACCAGGCTGTTTACTTGCTTTGTTTTGCTTCCTGAAAGAGTTAATTTCTAGGCATGGAAGTGACAGCTTCTGTCTTGTCTGTACCTTGTTAGGAATATAGTAAACATCACTGATAAGCTAATTACAGCCATAAAGTTTTCCTGGCAGAATACAACCTCTGAGAGCAAGGAGAGATAAAATACACGAACTGTTGACCTTTTTCTAACTCTGGGACACATATTAGACTGACATTGAGCAACAACACATTCAGTCTACAGGGTGGGCCATTTATATGGATACACCTTAATAAAATGTAAATGGTTGGTGATATTAACTTCCTGTTTGTGGCACATTAGTATATGTGAGGGGGAAACTTTTCAAGATGGGTGGTGACCATAGTGGCCATTTTGAAGTCGGCCATTTTGAATCCAACTTTTGTTTTTTCAATAGGAAGAGGGTCATGTGACACATCAAACTTATTGGGAATTTCACACACAAAAAATGGTGTACTTGGTTTTAACATAACTTTATTCTTTCATGAGTTATTTACAAGTTTCTGACCACTTATAAAATGTGTATAATGTGCTGCCCATTGTGTTGGATTGTCAATGCAACCCTCTTCTCCCACTCTTCACACACTGATAGCAACACTGCAGGAGAAATGCTAGCACAGGCTTCCGGTATCCGTAGTTTCAGGTGCTGCACATCTTGTATCTTCACAGCATAGACAATTGCCTTCAGATGATTGTGGTATATGGGGTACAAAGATAGTGGGGCCATTCTTCATCAATGGAAACCTCAAGGCCACTGGATATGCGAAATTGCTTCATGATATGTTTCCCTCTTTATGCACTGAAGCTGGCACGTTCCCTGAGTTTTCCCAGCAAGATGGTGCACCACCACATTACGGGTGTCAGGTCCGAGCATTCCTAAATGAACAGCTTCCTGGAAAGTGGATTGGTCGTCGTGGGCCAGTTAAATGGCCCCAAGGTCTCCCGATCTGACCCAATCTGGTATAAATTGGAACCAGACTGGCAGGGCCGGTTCTCTCCTGAAGCAAGGTGAAACATTTGCATCAGCCGAAGAGATTTCAGGGGAAGCATTTTTGTACCTTCCTGAGGAGGAATGGAGTGGCTGAGGGTGAGCAGATTGTTTGTCACAGACTCACAGCCAGCCAGTGTGTTATAGTGTTGAGCTGCAGCATATCATGTGCAAAAATTAACCACTTGCCGACCGCCCACAGCCCATGGGCGGCGGCAAAGTGGACGCCTAAAGGACCGCAATACGCCTTCAGGCGGCGCGTCCTTTAGGCATGCCGGGGGAGCGATCGCGTCATTGATGACACCCCCCAGACACCCCCCCCCCCCCTGTGTACTGTATGCATCTATCTTCCCTGATAACCTGTCAATCACCCGTCAATCACCTGTCAATCACCCATCAATCACCCCCTGTCACTGCCACCCATCAATCAGCCCCTAACCTGCCCCTTGCGGGCAATCTGATCACCCCCCCACACCAATAGATCGCCCGCAGATCCGACATCAGATCACCTCCCAAATCCATTGTTTACATCTATTCTCTCCTCTAAACACCCACTAATCACCCATCAATCACCCCCTATCACCACCTGTCACTTTTACCTATCAGATCAGACCCTAATCTGCCCCTTGCGGGCACCCAATCACCCGCCCACACGCTCAGATTGCCCTCTGACCCCCCCTTATCAATTCACCAGTGCATTAATTACATCTGTTCTTCCCTGTAATAACCCACTGATCACCTGTCAATCACCTGCCAATCACCTATCACCCATCAATCACCCCCTGTCACCCCCTGTCACTGCCACCCATCAATCAGCCCCTAACCTGCCCCTTGCGGGCAATCTGATCACCCACCCACACCATTAGATCGCCCGCAAACCCGCCGTCAGATTACCTCCCAAATGTATTGTTTACATCTGTTATCTTCTCTAAACACCCACTAATTACCCATCAATCACCCATCAATCACCCCCTATCACCACCTGTCACTGTTACCTATCAGATCAGACCCTAAGCTGCCCCTTGCGGGCACCCAATCACCCGCCCACATGCTCAGATTGCCCTCAGACCCCCCCCCCCCCTTATCAATTCACCAGTGCATTAATTACATCTGTCCTTCCCTGTAATAACCCACTGATCACCTGTCAATCACCTGCCAATCACCTATCACCCATCAATCACCCCCTGTCACTGCCACCCAACAATCAGCCCCTAACCTGCCCCTTGCGGGCAAACTGATCACCCACCCACACCAATAGATCGCCCGCAGATCTGACATCAGATCACCACCCAAGCGCAGTGTTTCCATCTATTCTCTCCTCTAAACACCCACTAATTACCCATCAATCACCCCCTATCACCACCTGTCACTGTTACCCATCAGATCAGACCCTAATCTGCCCCTTGCGGGCGCCCAATCACCCGCCTACACGCTCAGATTGCCCTCAGACCCCCCCTTATCAATTCGCCAGGGCATTATTTACATCTGTCCTTCCCTGTAATAACCCACTGATCACCTGTCAATCACCTGTCAATCACCCCCTGTCACTGCCACCCATCAATCACCCCTGTCACTGCCACCCATCAATCAGCCCCTAACCTGCCCCTTGCGGGCAAACTGATCACCCACCCACACCAATAGATCGCCCGCAGATCCGACATCAGATCACCACCCAAGCGCAGTGTTTCCATCTATTCTCTCCTCTAAACACCCACTAATTACCCATCAATCACCCCCTATCACCACCTGTCACTGTTACCCATCAGATCAGACCCTAATCTGCCCCTTGCGGGCACCCAATCACCCGCCTACACGCTCAGATTGCCCTCAGACCCCCCCTTATCAATTCGCCAGGGCATTATTTACATCTGTCCTTCCCTGTAATAACCCACTGATCACCTGTCAATCACCTATCAATCACCCATCAATCACCCCCTGTCACTGCCACCCATCAATCACCCGCTGTCACTGCCACCCATCAATCAGCCCCTAACCTGCCCCTTGCAGGCAATCTGATCACCCACCCACACCAATAGATCGCCCGCAGATCCGACGTCCGATCACCTCCCAAGTGCAGTGTTCACATCTGTTCTCTACCCTAAACACCCACTAATTACCCATCAATCACCCCCTGTCACTGCTACCTATCAGATTAGACCCCTATCTGCCCCTAGGGCACTCAATCACCCGCCCACACCCTCAGAATGCCCTCAGACCCCAGCCCTGATCACCTCGCCAGTGCATTGCTTGCATCTATTCCCCTCTCTAATCACACCTTGAGACACCCATCAATCACCTCCTGTCACCCCCTAGCACACCTACCCATCAGATCAGGCCCTAATTTGCCCCGTGTGGGCTCCTGATCACTCGGCCAAACCCTCAGATCCCCCTCAGACCCCCTTCCGATCACCTCCCCAGTGCATTGATTGCATCTATTTTCCCCTCTAACCACCCCCTGAGACACCCATCAATCACCTCCTGTCACCCCCCTAGCACTCCTATCCATCAGATCAGGCCCAATACAACCTGTCATCTAAAAGGCCACCCTGCTTATGGGTATGTGTAAAAATACACCCCAAAACACATTGTACTACTTCTCCCGAGTACGGCGATACCACATGTGTGGCACTTTTTTGCACCCTAACTGCGCTAAAGGGCCCAAAGTCCAATGAGTACCTTTAGGATTTCACAGGTCATTTTGCGGAATTTGATTTCCAGACTACTCCTCACGGTTTAGGGCCCCTAAAATGCCAGGGCAGTATAGGAACCCCACAAATGACCCCATTTTAGAAAGAAGACACCTCAAGGTATTCCGTTAGGAGTATGGTGAGTTCATAGAAGATTTTATTTTTTGTCACAAGTTAGTGGAAAATGACACTTTGTGAAAAAAACAATAAAAATCAATTTTCCGCTAACTTTTGACAAAAAATAAAATCTTCTATGAACTCACCATACTCCTAACGGAATACCTTGGGGTGTCTTCTTTCTAAAATGGGGTCATTTGTGGGGTTCCTATACTGCCCTGGCATTTTAGGGGCCCTAAACCGTGAGGAGTAGTCTGGAAATCAAATTCCGCAAAATGACTTGTGAAATCCTAAAGGTGCTCATTGGACTTTGGGCCCTTTAGCGCAGTTAGGGTGCAAAAAAGTGCCACACATGTGGTATCGCCGTACTCGGGAGAAGTAGTACAATGTGTTTTGGGGTGTATTTTTACACATACCCATGCTGGGTGGGAGAAATAACTCTGTAAATGGACAATTGTGTGTAAAAAAAATGAAAAAATTGTCATTTACAGAGATATTTCTCCCACCCAGCATGGGTATGTGTAAAAATACACCCCAAAACACATTCTACTACTTCTCTTGAGTACGGCAATACCACATGTGTGGCACTTTTTTGCAGCCTAACTGCGCTAAGGGGCCCAAAGTCCAATGAGCACCTTTAGGCTTTACAGGGGTGCTTACAAATTAGCACCCCCCAAAATGCGAGGACAGTAAACACACCCCACAAATGACCCCATTTTGGAAAGTAGACACTTCAAGGTATTCAGAGAGGGGCATGGTGAGTCCGTGGCAGATTTCATTTTTTTTTGTCGCAAGTTAGAAGAAATGGATTCTTTTTTTTTTTCTTTTTTTTTGTCACAAAGTGTCATTTTCCGCTTACTTGTGACAAAAAATAATATCTTCTATGAACTCACTATGCCTCTCAGTGAATACTTTGGGATGTCTTCTTTCCAAAATGGGGTCATTTGGGGGGTATTTATACTATCCTGGAATTCTAGCCCCTCATGAAACATGACAGGGGGTCAGAAAAGTCATAGATGCTTGAAAATGGGAAAATTCACTTTTTGCACCATAGTTTGTAAACGCTATAACTTTTACCCAAACCAATAAATATACACTGAATGGTTTTTTTTTTAATCAAAAACATGTTTGTCCACATTTTTCGCGCTGCATGTATACAGAAATTTTACTTTATTTGAAAATTGTCAGCACAGAAAGTTAAAAAAATCATTTTTTTGCCAAAATTCATGTCTTTTTTGATGAATATAATAAAAAGTAAAAATCGCAGGAGCAATCAAATAGCACCAAAAGAAAGCTTTATTAGTGACAAGAAAAGGAGCCAAAATTCATTTAGGTGGTAGGTTGTATGAGCGAGCAATAAACCGTGAAAGCTGCAGTGGTCTGAATGGAAAAAAAGTGGCCGGTCCTTAAGGGGTAGAAAGACTGTGGTCCTCAAGTGGTTAAAAGACCACCATCGCGAAAATCGTAAAATGTAAAATACGTGTAAACACATTCAAATAAGAAGTACATTTCTTCCAGAGTAAAATGAGCCATAAACTACTTTTTTTTCCTATTTTGCTGTCAGTTACAGTAAGTAGTAGAAAACTGACAGGTTTTGGAGCAGTCCATCTCCACACGGGGGGTTCTCAGGGTTTTCTTTATTTTCAAAAGCACTTAGTGAATTGTAGTTTCACTGTCCAACTGCCAAAAAAAAGTGTGACTCGAGCAGGAAGGCTGGCCAGCATCTTTGTATAAATCTTTTTCAAGTACTGTCTTTATCAAGAATAAAGGCATTGCAGAGAATCCTCCATGTAGAGATGGACTAGCCCAAGTTTGCCTGAGGCAGCAAAAAGTCTAGAACAAGCCCTGCAGACTGGACATATCCTAAAGCAGTGTCCCTGCACATGTGGCTAGCTGCAGGGGAGCTGTGTAGGGTGTGAGTGCTAGTTGTTGAACACACTAGCTGCCCAGCACTCCTTCTGCCAAGGACAGGTCACATGACAGCTCTGCTAAGGTCACATATCACAGCTCCAGGAAAGTCAAACACTCCAGTATTGAAGGACACACACCATCAGTGAGTGAGATAAGCCCTACAGTTGAGATAAGTGAGTGAGATAAGTCCTACAGCACAGATTCGTACACAAGCGCTTGGTGCCCATACACTTGCTTGATTTTCCCAACACATTTGGTCATTATGATCGAATCTGCCAGTAATCAAGGCGGCAAAGTGGCCAACCGATTGTAATTTTGGATTTTAATCTATCAATCGAACAGGCTGGAAGGATTTTGCTGGAAGGGAGGCAGTCAGGTGTGCGGCTGTAGTTTTGGGATGACGCCCCCCCCCATCTAAAATGTGCTCCACCTGGGCCCTGCAGAGTGTTGTCAGCAGAGTGTAAGCTCACCTGTCCGCTGGCAGCGCTTCTCCTGCCTCTTGTGTTCTCTCTCCATCGTTGCCAGGGTGCCTGCATCCTATGACCTGATGGCATGTGCATGGTCATGGGGTACGGGCGCCCCAGCGCTGATGGCGACAGGACACAGGAAGAGCATGTCAGAGGACCGTGCCAAAACCATGGCCCATGTGGCTAGCGCTGTAATTACAGCGCAGGAGATTTGAGCGCAGCCGGCGCCACCATAGGGCGTAATAGGATTTACGGCTATAGCGGCGCACACTGAGTAACTTCAGGGCCGTCAGAAGATACATTTAAACCAGCAATAGCTGGAAGCCGAAGTACATCATTCCCCACTATCCACGTGGACCTGGAGGGGGAATAGTATTGAACGCTACCGGGAACTTGTGCAGCAGCAGGATAAGCCATACCGTCTGTATCCTGCGCCCAAGTATCCCAGCAGCCAATGCATATGTATGCCCGAGTAGATCACATTAGATAGGGGAGACCTGGGGGGGCCCAACAGTGGTGGCATCTTCACAGATTATCAGTATTTCATGCTGGAATCTATTGAAAATCTGTGTACAGTGCGTGGCAGTAATGCCTGGCACACACCATGCAATATCCTGTCAGGTAGATGCGCCGAATCGATTATTTCCGACAGGTCCCATCTAATTTCTGATCATTTTTCTGATCAATTTTCCCATCACTTCTATGCAAAATTGATAAGAAAACCCTTCGGAAATCAGATTGAACCTGTCGGGAATAATTGATTCCACCCGTCTATCTGACAGGAAATTCAGAATCAGAATCAGAATCTTTATTTTCGCCAAGCACGACTGGGTCGTGCCCGGAATTGGGTTTGGCTTGTACAGGGGTACTGATATATGAAATAGTTACAGTTACAGGACAGGACATGCAGTAGGAACAGAACATTATATAGCATTTATACAGAGGGAGACAATGTGGCATAAGTACCACACAAAAACCTAGCAAAATAACCAAAAAAAAATACACTTAAAGAGAGTCTGAAGCGAGAATAGATCTCGCTTCAGACCTCATAGCTAGCAGGGGCATGCGTGCCCCTGCTAAAACGCCGCTATAGCGCGGCTTAACGGGGGTCCCTGTCCCCCCAAACCCCCTCCGTGCAGCGGGGGAGCGCTTCCTGGTTGGGGCAGGGCTAACCGCCGCAGCCCTGCCCCATGCGCGTCTGCCAGACGCGTATCTCCGCCTCTCCCCCGCCCCTCTCAGTCTTCCTTCACTGAGAGGGGCGGGGGAGAGGCGGCGATGCGCGTCTGATAGACGCGCTGGGAGGCAGGGCTGCAGCCGTTAGCCCTGCCTCCAGGAAGGATATCTCCAGCGACCATTTTCCGACCAAC
The DNA here is from genome assembly GCF_040937935.1 of Hyperolius riggenbachi. Taxonomy (NCBI): domain Eukaryota; kingdom Metazoa; phylum Chordata; class Amphibia; order Anura; family Hyperoliidae; genus Hyperolius; species Hyperolius riggenbachi. The sequence goes on along the minus strand of NC_090657.1, from coordinate 206,414,699 downwards.
ATTTGCGGGGGGTGGGTTGGGGGTGAAGGGACCCCCGTTAAGCCGCGGGATAGCGGCGTTTTAGCAGGGGCACACGTGCCCCTGCTATATATAAGACCTGAAGCGAGATTTAGTCTCGCTTCAGTGTCTCTTTAAGCTGGAGCATCGTCTATGTGCAGAGTGCCTCAGTGCGGGCATGATAATTGGGGTGGGGATGGGCATTTCCACGGAGAGAGTTCAGAAGGTTGACAGCCGAGGGAAAGAAACTGTTCTTATGTCTTGAGGTCCTGGTGAAGATGGATCGGAACCGGGGCTTTCGCCTCGAGGGGGAGCTGACTAAAGAAGCGGTAGCCTGGGTGTGAGGGGTCGTTGGTGATCTTTAAAGCTCTGGAGTTCAGCCTAGATTAGTAGAGGAGGTCTAGAGTGGGAAGGGATCTCCCGATGATCTTCTCCGCTGATCTAATGACCCTCTGCAGTTTGAGCCTGTCGCTGGCGGAGGAGCTGGCGTACCACACCAGGATAGACGAGCATAGGACAGATTCGATTGTGGCGGAGTAGAAGTTTGTCAAAAGCTTTTGGGCCATACCGAACTTTTTCAGTTGGCGGAGAAAGAAAAGTCTCTGTTGGGCTTTCCTCTTTGTTGAGGCAGTGTTGGCTTTCCAACTCAGGTCATTGGAGATAATTGTGCCCAGAAGGCGGACACTGGGGACTCTTTCTACTTCCTTGCCATCATTGCAGATTGGAGGAGGGGAGGAGGCGCGCCTCCTGAAATCCACGATCATCTCCACAGTTTTCGCTGTGTTCAGGACCAAACCGTTCTCTCTACACCAGTGGCAGATGCTATTGACCTGGTGATGGTACTCCGACTCATCATTTTTGGTGATGAGACCAACAATGGTCGTGTCGTCTGCAAATTTGATTACTTTTACCGAGTCTGATGTGGATTTGCAGTTGTTCGTATATAGAGAGAATAGAAACGGCGACAGGACGCAGCCTTGCGATCCTAGGTTGTGAGGAGATAGTGCCTAACCTGACGACCTGGGACCTGTTGGTGAGGAAGTCTGTGATCCACAGGCATAGGGTGGGGTGGACTCCTAGTGCAGCGAGATTGTCTTGGAGTATTTTAGGGCTGATGGTATTGAATGCCGAGCTGAAGTCCAGTAGGAGGATCCTGGCGTAGGAGTCTGGTCTATCCAGGTGTTTATAGGCGAGCTCCAAGCAGATGTTGATGGCATCATCGGTGGACCTGTTTGCTCTGTACACGAACTGGTGCGGGTCCAGCAGTCCCTCAGTAGAGTGCTTAAGGAGGGGAAGCACCATGCTTTCAAAAGCTTTCATGATAACGGATGTAAGTGCCACGGGCCTGAAGTTGTTGAGGTCGCGGATTCCCTGCTTTTTGGGGACAGGGATAATGGCGGACCTCTTGAAGCACACGGGTACTTTTCCTTCCTGGAGGGACCTCGTGGAGATGGAAGAGCGAGTAGGCGCGAGCTGACGAGCGCAGGTTTTTAGGCAGGCTGGTGACACTCCGTCCGGACCCGAGGCTTTCCTAGCATTTAGCCTTAGCAAGTGTTTCAGCACATCCGCCTCCTTCACTTACGGTGGGTGTGAGTTAGGGTTAGGACCCGGGGCTTCAATGGCAGATTGTGCAGGTGGCTGTGGGAGTCTTGCAGGTGCTGGCTGGTTTATCGAATCTGCAATAGAAGTCACTGAGACTCTCGGCAAGCTCAGTGCTGGGTGTGGCATGCTGAGGGGGGGGGGGGGGGGGGGGCTTGTAGTTGGTGGCAGCCTTCAGCCCTTTCCACACGGCACATGAGTCGTTTGAGGAGAGAGTCTCTTGCAGTTTTACCGCGTAGCCCTTCTTTACGGACCTCAGCTCTCTGTTTAGGTCGTTTCTCGTCTTCCTGTATTCATCCTGGTTACCGGACTTATGTGCGGCTTCTTTGCTGCGTCGTAGTTGTAGTCTTTTTGAGAACCACGGTTTATCGTTTGGATACAGTTTGAAGGTTTTTGTTGGAATGCAGGAGTTCTTGCAGAAGCTAATGTACGAGGATACGTTGTCTGCCCACTCGTCCAGGTTAGGCGATTCCAGAGCCTTCCAGTCTGTGCAGTCAAAGCAGGCCTGAAGTTGTAGTTTAGCCTCACTTGACCACACTTTGAAGGACTTGGTGACTGGTTTTGAGGTTTCCAGGCGCCTTTTATAAGTTGGTATCAGATGGATGATGCTGTGGTCAGATGATCCTAGTGCTGCCCACGATGTCGCTTTGTATGCGTCCTTCAGGGCTGTGTAGCAGTGGTCGAGGGTGTTGGCACTCCTGGTGGGGCAGGAGATGTGTTGATGGAAACGAGGCAACTCCTTGCGGAGGTTTGCCTTGTTGAAATCCCCCAAGATAATGAACAGCGAGTCTGGGAGGGCCGTCTCCCACTGCATGATGGTATCACTGAGGTCGCGCAGAGCAGCATTTACCTCTGCCTCAGGAGGGATATACACACCCACGAGTACGTAGGAGGAGAACTCCCTGGGTGAGTAGGTTGGTCTGCAATCAATGAGGAGGAGTTCAAGTTCTGGTGTGCATTTCTTGGCCAGTACAGAAGTGTTTGAGCACCAGGCGGAGCTGATGTAGAAGCAGATGCTGCCCCCTCTCTTTTTCCCAGAGAGGGTGCTGTCACGGTCTGCTCGGACAAGGCTGAACCCTGGGAGCTGGAGGGCACTCTCCGGGATGTCGTCGTGAAGCCACGTTTCGGTAAAGCAGAAGACCGGGGTGTTGTTACCAAGTTCCCTCTTGTCGCTGAGGAGTCTCAGTTCATCTAGCTTGTTGGGGAGGGAGCGGACGTTCGCTAGGAGGACCGCAGGGATGGCTGACCTCAGGCCTCTTCTCTTCAGCCTCGCCCGGACGCCTGACCGACAGCCCCTGTGGCGCTGGCTAGAGGGAGCCGGGGCGCAGAAGCAGTGATTTCTTGGACGTGTCTCCCAACAGAGTTGTACAGGAGCCTGTCCTCCGGGTGTAGGGCTGTGATATGTTCCCATGGTGTGTACCAGGCATAAAGCTGGGAACACACAATGCAATTTCCCGTCCGGGAATCAGGTGATTATTTCTGAGATCCTCAATCTGTGTCCGATGAAGAAAGGAATCGATTTTGCAAAGTTATCATTGGAAAATCAATCCCTTTATTAATGGGGAGCAGTTTGGACACGTACACACGATACAACTTCCTGTCTGATCCCTCGTCGATCGGACGGGAAATTGCATAATAGGGAGAGATCTATTTGATGGTCGTATCTAATGGTGCAGCAGCATCCTGTGGCACACAAACCAGAGAATACAATGCACTGGCTGATTGGTTAGAAATGTGGCGGGCTGGAGTCGTGAGATAGGTGTACAAGTTCTAAATTATAAGTCAAAACCTGGCCGTATGATCTTCTTTTTCTGAGCATTCACTAGTGTGTGTACAGGTAGATTGATAAATAAGATTGCCAGAAGAACCCCCTCAATATAGGTAACCAGAAGTACCCCCCTCCTCCCTCCCAATATAAGTAGCCAAAAATAAAAAAATTATGCATCAGCTGCACAAGTATTACTGTCGGGAGGCTGGTACCATCCGTGTACACCGGGCAGCACAGGTATTCCTGCAGGGGAAGCAGGTCTTATCAGTGTACACCGGGCAGCACAGGTATTTCTGCAGGGGAAGCAGGGCTCATCAGTGTACACCGGCAGCACAGGTAACTGCAGGGGAAGCAGGTCCCATCAGTGTACACCGGGCAGCACAAGTATTTCTCCAGGGAAGCAGGTCCCATCAGTGTACCCCGGGCAGTACAGTTATCTGCAGGGGAAGCAGGTACCATCAGTGTACACTGGGCAGCACAGGTATTTCTGCAGAGGAAGCAGGTCCCATCAGTGTACACCAGGCAGCACAGGTATTTCTGCAGAGGAAGCAGGTCCCATCAGTGTACACCAGGCAGCACAGGTATTTCTGCAGGGGAAGCAGGTCCCATCAGTGTACACCAGGCAGCACAGGTATTTCTGCAGGGGAAGCAGGTCCCATCAGTGTACACCGGGCAGCACAGGTATTCCTGCAGGGGAAGCAGGTCCCATCAGTGTACACCGGGCAGCACAGGTATTTCAGCAGGGGAAGCAGGTCTTACCAGTGTACACTGGGCAGCATAGGTATTTCTGCAGGGGAAGCAGGTCTTACCAGTGTACACTGGACAACACAGGTATTTCTGCAAGGGAAGCAGGTCCCATCAGTGTACACCGGGCAGCACAGGTATCTCTGCAGGGGAAGCAGGTCCCGTCAGTGTACACCGGGCAGCATAGGTATCTCTGCAGGGGAAGCAGGTCCCATCAGTGTACACCGGGCAGCACAGGTATTTCTGCAGGGGAAGCAGGTCCAATCAGTGTACACCGGGCAGCACAGGTATTCCTGCAGGGGAAGCAGGTCCCATCAGTGTACACCGGGCAGCACAAGTATTTCTGCAGGGAAAGCAGGGCCCATCAGTGTACACCGGGCAGCACAGGTATTTCTGCAGGGGAAGAAGGTCTTACCAGTGTACACTGGACAGCACAGGTATTTCTGCAAGGGAAGCAGGTCCCATCAGTGTACACCGGGCAGCACAGGTATTCCTGCAGGGGAAGCAGGTCCCATCAGTGTACACCGGGCAGCACAGGTATTTCTGCAGGGGAAGCAGGTCCCCTCAGTGTACACCGGCAGCACAGGTATCTCTGCAGGGGAAGCAGGTCCCGTCAGTGTACATCGGGCAGCACAGGTATCTCTGCAGGAGAAGCAGGTCCCATCAGTGTACACCGGGCAGCACAGGTATTTCTGCAGGGGAAGCAGGTCCCCTCAGGGTACAACGGGCAGCATAGGTATCTCTGCAGGGGAAGAAGGTCCCCTCAGGGTACACCGGGCAGCACAGGTATTTCTGCAGGGTAAAGCAGGTCCCATCAGTGTACACCAGGCAGCACAGGTATTTCTGCAGGGGAAGCAGGTCTTACCAGTGTACACTGGACAACACAGGTATTTCTGCAAGGGAAGCAGGTCCCATCAGTGTACAACGGGCAGCACAGGTATCTCTGCAGGGGAAGCAGGTCCCATCAGTGTACACTGGGCAGCACAGGTATTTCTGCAGGGAAGCAGGTCCAATCAGTGTACACCGGGCAGCACAGGTATTCCTGCAGGGGAAGCAGGTCCCATCAGTGTACAACGGGCAGCACAAGTGTTTCTGCAGGGGAAGCAGGTCCCCTCAGGGTACACCGGGCAGCATAGGTATCTCTGCAGGGGAAGATGGTCCCCTCAGGGTACACCGGGCAGAACAGGTATTTCTGCAGGGTAAAGCAGGTCCCATCAATGTACACCAGGCAGCACAGGTATTTCTGCAGGGGAAGCAGGTCTCATCAGTGTACACCAGGCAGCACAGGTATTTCTGCAGGGGAAGCAGGTCCCATCAGTGTACACAGGGCAGCACAGGTATTTCTGCAGGGGAAGCAGGTCCCATCAGTGTACCCGGGCAGCACAGGTATTCCTGCAGGGAAAGCAGGTCCCATCAGTGTACACCGGGCAGCACAGGTATTTCTGCAGGGGAAGCAGGTCCCATCAGTGTACAGTGGGCAGCACAAGTATTTCTGCAGGGGAAGCAGGTCCCATCAGTGTACCCCGGGCAGCACAGGTATTCCTGCAGGGGAAGCAGGTCCCATCAGTGTACACCGGGCAGCAAAGGTATTTCTGCAGGGAAGCAGGTCCAATCAGTGTACACCGGGCAGCACAGGTATTCCTGCAGGGGAAGCAGGTCCCATCAGTGTACACCGGGCAGCACAAGTATTTCTGCAGGGGAAGCAGGTCCCCTCAGGGTACACCGGGCAGCATAGGTATCTCTGCAGGGGAAGATGGTCCCCTCAGGGTACACCGGGCAGCACAGGTATTTCAGCAGGGGAAGCAGGTCTTACCAGTGTACACTGGGCAGCATAGGTATTTCTGCAGGGGAAGCAGGTCTTACCAGTGTACACTGGACAACACAGGTATTTCTGCAAGGGAAGCAGGTCCCATCAGTGTACACCGGGCAGCACAGGTATTTCAGCAGGGGAAGCAGGTCTTACCAGTGTACACTGGGCAGCATAGGTATTTCTGCAGGGGAAGCAGGTCTTACCAGTGTACACTGGACAACACAGGTATTTCTGCAAGGGAAGCAGGTCCCATCAGTGTACAACGGGCAGCACAGGTATCTCTGCAGGGGAAGCAGGTCCCATCAGTGTACAACGGGCAGCACAGGTATCTCTGCAGGGGAAGCAGGTCCCATCAGTGTACACCGGGCAGCACAGGTATTCCTGCAGGGGAAGCAGGTCCCATCAGTGTACACCGGGCAGCACAGGTATTTCAGCAGGGGAAGCAGGTCTTACCAGTGTACACCGGGCAGCACAGGTATTTCAGCAGGGGAAGCAGGTCTTACCAGTGTACACTGGGCAGCATAGGTATTTCTGCAGGGGAAGCAGGTCTTACCAGTGTACACTGGACAACACAGGTATTTCTGCAAGGGAAGCAGGTCCCATCAGTGTACACCGGGCAGCACAGGTATTTCAGCAGGGGAAGCAGGTCTTACCAGTGTACACTGGACAACACAGGTATTTCTGCAAGGGAAGCAGGTCCCATCAGTGTACAACGGGCAGCACAGGTATCTCTGCAGGGGAAGCAGGTCCCATCAGTGTACAACGGGCAGCACAGGTATCTCTGCAGGGGAAGCAGGTCCCATCAGTGTACACCGGGCAGCACAGGTATTCCTGCAGGGGAAGCAGGTCCCATCAGTGTACACCGGGCAGCACAAGTATTTCTGCAGGGGAAGCAGGTCCCCTCAGGGTACACCGGGCAGCATAGGTATCTCTGCAGGGGAAGATGGTCCCCTCAGGGTACACCGGGCAGCACAGGTATTTCTGCAGGGTAAAGCAGGTCCCATCAATGTACACCAGGCAGCACAGGTATTTCTGCAGGGGAAGCAAGTCCCATCAGTGTACACCAGGCAGCACAGGTATTTCTGCAGGGGAAGCAGGTCCCATCAGTGTACACAGGGCAGCACAGGTATTTCTGCAGGGGAAGCAGGTCCCATCAGTGTACCCGGGCAGCACAGGTATTCCTGCAGGGGAAGCAGGTCCCATCAGTGTACACCGGGCAGCACAGGTATTTCTGCAGGGGAAGCAGGTCCCATCAGTGTACAGTGGGCAGCACAAGTATTTCTGCAGGGGAAGCAGGTCCCATCAGTGTACCCCGGGCAGCACAGGTATTCCTGCAGGGGAAGCAGGTCCCATCAGTGTACACCGGGCAGCAAAGGTATTTCTGCAGGGAAGCAGGTCCAATCAGTGTACACCGGGCAGCACAGGTATTCCTGCAGGGGAAGCAGGTCCCATCAGTGTACACCGGGCAGCACAAGTATTTCTGCAGGGGAAGCAGGTCCCCTCAGGGTACACCGGGCAGCATAGGTATCTCTGCAGGGGAAGATGGTCCCCTCAGGGTACACCGGGCAGCACAGGTATTTCAGCAGGGGAAGCAGGTCTTACCAGTGTACACTGGGCAGCATAGGTATTTCTGCAGGGGAAGCAGGTCTTACCAGTGTACACTGGACAACACAGGTATTTCTGCAAGGGAAGCAGGTCCCATCAGTGTACACCGGGCAGCACAGGTATTTCAGCAGGGGAAGCAGGTCTTACCAGTGTACACTGGGCAGCATAGGTATTTCTGCAGGGAAAGCAGGTCTTACCAGTGTACACTGGACAACACAGGTATTTCTGCAAGGGAAGCAGGTCCCATCAGTGTACAACGGGCAGCACAGGTATCTCTGCAGGGGAAGCAGGTCCCATCAGTGTACAACGGGCAGCACAGGTATCTCTGCAGGGGAAGCAGGTCCCATCAGTGTACACCGGGCAGCACAGGTATTCCTGCAGGGGAAGCAGGTCCCATCAGTGTACACCGGGCAGCACAAGTATTTCTGCAGGGGAAGCAGGTCCCCTCAGGGTACACCGGGCAGCATAGGTATCTCTGCAGGGGAAGATGGTCCCCTCAGGGTACACCGGGCAGCACAGGTATTTCTGCAGGGTAAAGCAGGTCCCATCAATGTACACCAGGCAGCACAGGTATTTCTGCAGGGGAAGCAGGTCCCATCAGTGTACACCAGGCAGCACAGGTATTTCTGCAGGGGAAGCAGGTCCCATCAGTGTACCCGGGCAGCACAGGTATTCCTGCAGGGGAAGCAGGTCCCATCAGTGTACCCCGGGCAGCACAGGTATTCCTGCAGGGGAAGCAGGTCCCATCAGTGTACACCGGGCAGCAAAGGTATTTCTGCAGGGAAGCAGGTCCAATCAGTGTACACCTGGCAGCACAGGTACAATATTTCTGCAGGGGAAGCAGGTCCCATCAGTGTACACCTGGCAGCAGAGGTACAATATTTCTGCAGGGGAAGCAGGTCCCATCAGTGTACACCTGGCAGCACAGGTACAATATTTCTGCAGGGGAAGCAGGTCCCATCAGTGTACACCTGGCAGCACAGGTACAATATTTCTGCAGGGGAAGCAGGTTCCATCAGTGTACACCTGGCAGCACAGGTACAATATTTCTGCAGGGGAAACAGGTCCTATTGGTGGGTTTGGTTTTGTCTGGAGTTCTTTGGCTGTCCTGCTCTGTCCCAGAGGAGAGACATGCGATCCTCATGCAGCTACACATGAATCACTCCATGACAGGATTACACCCACGTCCAGCTCAGTTCATGTGTTCTGCAGAAATTTTAGGCCAAGTCACGGCACACCCTTGTTTTGTTGCAGATGTTGTGTTAGTTGTTAGGAAGACAGAGCTGTTCCAGTTAATGGAATCCAGTGCTCTCTTCAGCCTCTCTGCCCTTCTGTATATCTAAAGTGGACCTGTAGTCAGGGGAGGCAGTCATAGATGAGACCCTGACAATCATGTTGGTCCTCTGTCCTGAACACATTCTGAGTCACCAACACAGAACTAGTATGCAGGTCAGCTGACCCCACTGGTCGCCTTCTTGTTCCCAATGCAGCTTAACACTACTGAGGCCAAAGCATAACAAGCCACTGGGATTTATTATAAGGGCCTAGCACTGGTCCCTTCCATATTCCTTTGTACACCAACTCAAGGCACAGTTTTCTTCCTTGGGTAGTGCTCAGTTTGTTTCTGGTTGTGTAGAAGTTCGTAGACTGGCTGATGTTACACAACTCGCCTCAGCATCCTCCCTACTAGGCACAGACCTCCAGAGCTGCAGGTTGTGAGCCTTCATTGTTGTAGACTGTGATCTTCTCAGCAAGCCCAGTATATGCCCCACCCCCTTCTCCCGGAACTCCAAATTGTATGATGATTCTGAGCCAATCCTAATAGCAGACATGAAGTTTTTTGGGCCAATTAATGATACAATCCTAATTGTACAATCTTACCAAATGGTAGAAGGGTAAATTAAGTGAATGGACTTTGAACAGATAAATTAGTTAGTCCCTCATATCACAAAGAAGTGGTAAGTCACGTTTTTCATCATGGATAATAAGCACTTTAAGGCCTTGTTCACATTGCGTTCCGCTCACGCTCTCGCCTGCGCTGAGCGATTTCTTTTTTTCTCAAATTGCTCTGCGTGTTATAAGCGCTTTTGTAAGCGCTTTAGCAGAGCAATTATTGACGTCAGGAAGTGAATACTTTGCCACTGGGAATGAATAAATACAACGTATTTATTAATTAAAGTGTTGGGGAAATCACTATACAAAGCACTTTTTCAAGCACTTTGCGGTTTCCCTATACCTTCTATTCAGGGCAAAGCGCCCTGAAATGGTCCATACAGCACTTTTGTCAGCAGCAAGCAAACAGAACGCCCCAATGAGAACTATCTCATTGGAAAGCAAAATGTAAGCACTTTAGGGCGATTTGTACAATTCTCCTGTGCTTAAAAATTCAAAAAAATGCCTCTAGTGTGAACAAGCCCTAAAAGAACCTCCAGGAAAAACAACAACCTGTGTCATTGTAAGGAGAGAAATTAGGATACTTACCTCGGCAGAGGATAGCCTCAGAGAAGAGAGGTGACCAGTTGTCAGAGGAGTAGGGTGACCATTGGGCAGAGGCGAGAGGTGACCATTGGGCGGAGGAGAGAGGTGACCATTGGGCGGAGGAGAGAGGTGACCATTGGGTGGAGGAGAGAGGTGACCATTGGGTGGAGGATAGCGGTGACTGGTGTGCAGAGAAGAGAGGTGACCAGTTGGCAGAGGAGAGAGTTTTCCATTGGGCGGAGAAGAGAGGTGACCATTTGGCAGAGAAGAGAGTTGTCCAGTGGGTGGAGAAGAGAGTTGACCATTTGACGGAGAAGAGATATGACCAGTTGGTGGAGAAGAGAGTTGACCATTTAGCAGAGAAGAGATATGACTAGTTGGTGGAGAAGAGAGTTGACCATTTGGCACAGAAGAGAGTTCTCTGGTGGGTGGAGAAGAGAGGTGACTATTTGGCAGAGAAGAGAGGTGACTATTTGGCAGAGAAGAGAGGTGACTAGGTGACCAATGGATAGAGGATAGGTGCGTTGACCGTTGCGTGGAGAAGAAAGGTGACCAGTCTGACGGCAATTGTTGTGCCTGCTGCATTTTTTGGGTGCAATTCGTCTCCCATACAAAATATAAGAGCGCAGAAAAACCGCATAGCAATCACACTGCAATATGATTAATGTGAGATTTGGCAATTCAGAATATTTTCCTGGCCATTTTTTTTTCTCCTGCCAAAACAAAGACATTGCTATTGTGCTGCAGTGGACAATGGGAGAAACGCGATTGTGATTGCTTTTCTCAGTGGATAAGAACCCTAAAAGTGGAATTCTGGATATTGTTTTAGACAAAGTACTTATAGTTAGAGCTTTTTCTATTTTTCTTTACTTTCCGTATTTGTCTGTTAGGAGCTTTCCCCTTATTTTTATCTAGGATTCTGGGCTTAGCCTGTTAAAATGAGGGAAGCTTTTTTTTTTTGCCAACTGGGAGATGGACAGCAGTAAAAACATGCTTTTTGTAGTTGTCAAATTGTAGAACTTATCGTGTTTGTATTGCCGTCTATGCACAGCCTTTTACTAACTTCTTGTGTGGATGACTCAGGTTGCCCTACCAGGAAATGAAGAGAATTTCCAGCTAGAACACAGACAGCAGTAATGCTGGCTACACACAATGCACTTTCTCGTCCGATCAATGGGTAATCTGACGGAAAGTTGTATCTTGTGTACATGTCCAAACTGTTCTGATGATAATTTCACAAAATCGATCCCTTTATCAATCAAAAACAGATCAGACAGGTCAAAAATAATCGCCCGCTTCTCGTCTGTTGGGCTGGAAGTTGCATCGTGCGTTCCCAGCATTTAAGGAGCTCTTTAAAGGGATACTGTAGGGGGGTCAGGGGAAAATGAGTTGAACTTACCCAGGGCTTCTAACGGCCCCCCGCAGACATCCTGTGTTGGCGCAGCCACTCACCGATGCTCCGGCCCTGCCTCCGGTTCACTTCTGGAATTTCAGACTCTAAGGTCTGAAAACCACTGCGCCTGCGTTGCCGTGTCCTCGATCCCGCTGATATCATCAAGAGCGCACAGCGCAGGCCTAGTATGGTCTGTGTCTGCGCAGTACACTCCTGGTGACATCAGCGGGAGCGAGGACACGGCAACGCAGGCGCAGTGGTTTTCAGACTTTAAAGTCAGAAATTCCAGAAGTGAACCGGAGGCGGGGCCGGAGCATCGGTGAGTGGCTGCGCCAACACAGGATGTCTGCGGGGGACCATTAGAAGCCCCGGGTAACTTCAACTCATTTTCCCCCGACCCCCCTACAGTATCCCTTTAAATCGCTAGCGATTTCCATAAATGCTCAGCTAATGTAAATGGATGGGACAAATTCCAAAGTAGAGATTGCGATTAGTAAAATCGCAATCGCAGGACATGCGGCAATTTGGGAGCCTTTACTTTATATTGAAGCGCTGGCAAATCGCTCATGAATCCATGAATTGCTACACAGAGTGATTTCTGTGTGATTTTAAACTAATGCAAACTGTAAAAAAAAATTATAATAATAATTTAAAACGACCAATTAGAGTTGAAATCGCAAATTATCGCAGTCACAATCGCTGGCAAATAGCTTACATTTTTTAAAATCCTTTCCAAAATCGCCAGAAAACTCTCATTAAATCACTGACAAAATGTTAGTTCAAAACGCCAGCGATTGCGATAGCGATTTGTAGTGGCTTCCAGGCCTAAAACACCTTTTTTTTTTTTTAAATCCAGGTAGATGTAGCATTTCTGGCCTGATTTATTGCTGTCTGTATCCCCATTGAGAAGGTTTTACCTAACCTCTTGTTCAGATGATTAGAGTTATACTGGCAGCAGCATGTGAGGGGAAGTGCTTGGTGGGTACAGGTGGTAATAAAAGACAATACAACATTCCTCTTTCTTATCTTCAAACAAAAGCAAACACACAAATGCCTCAAATGTTGTTGGGCGGAGCTCAGAGTAAACTAGAGAGTGCCAGTGATTTATTGCTGATTGCTGAAGCCAGGATTTCAGGTGTAATGCTTGCTACAGCTTACCATCCTCAGTTTGTATAGGAAGGCTAGAAAACCTGCCAGCTTTTATTTCTGTTCTGCTGGGAATACGCGGTTCGTTTCTGGCGCTCGATTCTCCTCTCGATTGTTTTTGCCGCTCGATTCTGCAGTTGTTACTTTTATCTTCCGCTCGTTTTTCTTATCTTTTTCCATTCACTTCTATCAGAAATCGAGCAGCGAAAGGGAGATCAGACATGTCGGAAATTATCGAACCATCTAATCACCTCAAAAAGGAACAGTGTATTCCCAGCATAAGTGTTCCTGTTGAGGAGTTGTTACCCTTACTTCCTCTTCCTGTGTGATTTGTCACAGGACTAGCAGATGGGATAAATCTAGATCCTGCTCTAGTGATGATTTTTGGGTGTGATAAGTGAAATCAGGGTGTAATGCTAGGTACACACTGGCAGATTAGCTGGCAGATCGATTATTTCCAACATGTCCAATCTGATTTCAGATCAATTTCCGATCCTTTTTCCGATCGATTTCTGATAGGGGTGAACAGAAAACAATTGGAAATCAATCGTAAAATCATGGGAAATCGATCGAAAATCAGATTGGACATGTTGGATGTAATCGATCTGACAGTAAATCTGCCAGGAAATCTCATAGCATCAGTGATGTAATACAAAGTGCTGGTCCTTTAAACATTATCAGCTGATCAATGCTTTGGCATTCTTCAGACTCTGTCTCTAGCTGGCATTCAGATTGATGCTGGGGAATGAGTCGGGGAGATAGCGACAGAGGCAGATTGCTTGTCTGGCAGATCATGATGCGCATGTAAACCATTCATCTTGAGGAACATGAGATGTCTGGGCTCTGCCTGGGAGAATATGGTTGGAGTAGGGAGAGTTTAGGCTGGTTTTACATCTATTTTTTTGTTTAGCGGTACGAATGTAATGATCCTGCTGCATCCCACCACCACAACGCAAAACATGACAAACCTATGATCCTGCGGCAGAGTGCGCTGACAGGGTCATACCCATAGTGATGTCTAGTGATGTATTCCCTGCTGGGCAGGAAGTATGTCACTGGGATTGCCATCGCTATGTGCATGCTTGTCGCACTGCGCTCTCCCAAACACTTGTGCGTTAAGCCCGGTGCTTGCAGTAACGCGCTATTGCCCTTGCGTCGGCTCAGATACTAAAGCTGGCCACTAATGGACCAATTTCTAGCGAAAAATTGTTCGATCGATCCGAAAATTCTAGGTTGGAAGTGATCGCAATTGCCAGTAAATAATCTCCGTTAATGGTTATGATCGATTATGAACGATTGAAAAAAAAGTCGTCCAACTGAATTTTCGTCTAACGAAATTTTGAATTTTCAAGACGATCATGATCGATAGATAGTGAAGATCGGTTCGTTGATGGTGTAGTGAGCGATTTCACTTCCGATCAGAATTTCTGTTCGCTCTAACGATTTTACGCTTGAAAATGGACCGTTAGTGGCCACCTTTACGGCGCACCACAAGGGAATGCAATAAGTGTAAAAGTCTCCATAGACTTTCACAGTGGCGTAGCTAGAGATCAGATGTAGGCACTCTTAAAGAGACACTGAAGCCAAAAAAAAAAAATATGATATAGTGAATTGGTTGTGTACTATGAATAATTACTATATAGAAGATTAGCAGCAAAGAAAATATTCTCATACTTTTATTTTCAGGTATATAGTGTTTTTTCTAACATTGCATTATTCTATATGTGCAGATTACACTACACTCAGCATTCAAAATGAGTCTTTCAGAGCAGTCTGTGAAGTAATGACCTCTCCTCTGGCAGAGAAAAAGTAAACAGTTCAATTACAGTTGAGATAATAAAAGTCAGATAACAGCCCTCTCCATGACTAACTTAGTCGGAGAGCTTAATGGCTTGTTTGCATAGAGATAACAACTGGAGTTTCTCAACTCTTCCTGTACTGGAAACAATTAGACTGATGTATCTGATCTTAATGTTTTATTTCTTAGCTGTACTACACATACAAATCATAATATCATCATTTTTTTTTTCGCTTCAGTGTCTCTTTAAGCAATGCCACCTGCCTCTACACTATGGATATGAGTTAGTTGGGCAATTTACATTCTCATGCAGTTATCACTGCACATAGTTCATGGGCACTGAGACAAAGTCAGAGGCTGGAGTGACACAAGGAAGTTACTGGTGAAGACATAAACTACCCACTGCCCCCTCTGCCCCAGGGACCCATAGAAGCTGCTATGGCTGTTGCTACGCCCTTGGACTGTCATTGCTTTTGCAACCCCTTGCGGTAAAATAGGGTAACACAACGCAGGTTTACCCCGCTAGTGTAAAATGGGCCTCACACTTACGACGTGCAGGAATTGAGCACGTGATATTCCTGCACACGGCACACACATTGATCTGCGTTGTGCAGCATTACAGGGTATGCAGTTAAATCAGATAGACAATGATTGTCAAGGGGAAGTTTATGCGGTGTTCGATAAAAAGTGCATGTAGCGCGTTTTTCTCCTGCATGCAGGAACCGCATTTAAAGGGAACCCGGGGTGAGAAGGCTATGGAGGCTGAGATGTGTATTTACTGACAAATCTGACAAGATTAGCTGCATGCTTGTTTCAGGTGCGTGATTTAAGGCGCATACACACGCCATATTTTAGCAAACGACGGGTCCGTCAGACCCTCCCGTGGCACGGTCGTTCTGCCGACAGTAGGACATGAGTACAAGCTGTCGGCAGACTGATAAGACTGTTTTTGACTGATCTGGTCGGCGGAGCCGTCAAAAGCAGTCTCATCAGTCTGCCGACAGCCCGTACTCACGTCCTACTGTCGGCAGAAAGACTGCGCCACGGGAGGGTCTGACGGACCCGTCGTTTGCTAAAATATGACGTGTACGCGCCTTTAGACCCTTCTGACCAGAAAGATCAGCAGGACAGCCAGGCAACTGGTATTGTTGAAAAGGAAATAAATATGGCAGCTTCCATAGCTCTCACACCTCGGGTTCCTTTTAAAGGCAACCTAAAGTGAGGAAATTAACTTCCGGTCAGATACTCACCTATGTAGAGGGAAAGTTCTGGATACTATAGTGCCTTCTTGGGCCTCTGTCTGTCCTGTTGTTCCAGCGCAGTCTCTGCTTAAAGTTATTTGACCTGGTAGGTCAAATAGCTTTTTGGCACTTCTGGGCGTTTGCGTGAGGGATCTCACTTGTGTCTGCGGTTACCGTAGACGATTCCCCGCAAGCGTTTTGCCAAAAGATATGTGCGTTTTCTCTTCTTTTTAACGCATGTGTTTTTGTTGTTTTTTTTTTTTACAGTAGTATGCGTTGTGGGGAAAAGTAGTGCAGGTTGTAACTGTTTTTGAAAGCAATGCAGAAGCGCATATGCCTCCTGAAAACATAGCTCCCAACTGTCCCTCTTTCGGAGGGACAGTCCCTCTTTTGGAGCCCTGTCCCTCTTTCCTCCTCATTTGTCCCTCTTTCAGGACTTTGTCCCTTTTTCTATGTAAATATAAACAAAAGTTTGCTTTCCTAAAACAGAAAGAATTTGCGATAATTCAGGTTGGAGTGAGCTCGAGATGTCTCCCAGGCACCACTGCTGAATATATGCAAATTAACCATTGTACCCTTAGAAGCTAAACACACCTCCAGAACCGCTGGAATGCAATGATGTGTCAGCTTGTTAATATGTACAGAGCCATAATAATCCAACATGCATACAGACTGTTTCGGATTGTTTGATCCTCATCAGTGCATGGCATGGATTAATTTGGCTCTATTGAGTAGGGCTTGTAAATCCGAGAGGCAATATATATAAATATACCGGTATATATTCCTCTACTAAAAAATGTGTTTGACTTTAAACTTTATCCTTTAAATTGAAATATTACTAATTTAAAATGTTAATATGAAGGAAAATGAACCAGGATAGAAAGGACCAGTGTGGTTTGAATTATAAAACAACATATTTTTCTTATGAAATCTTTATGGTATGTGTGACTAAGGGTGTGATGGGGGTGGGATCAGGGGTGTGGCTTAAGTGTCCCTCTTTTTCATCTCAGAAAGTTGGAAGGTATGCTGAAAACACTGCGGCCCCATAGAAAAGCATCACATGCGTTTTTGCATTGCGCCAAAACGCTGCAGTTCTGCTCAAGTGTGACCCCTGCCTGATACACTACTTAAGGCGCAGGGTTCACACTTGTCTTTGCAAAAAACTGAATGTTTTATCACATTCATTTTTTCACGTTAAAATTTGCTTTTGGATTAAAATTCTCACACGTTTTTTAGCACGTTTTTGGGGCGTTTTTTTTGCGCATGTGAAAACACAGACGCTATTCCTCAGATTTTTAGCAGAAGCTCTATTCTCCATGGACTTTTATTAGACGTTGGGCAAACATGTTTTCACACATTCACAAAACACATGCAAATGTTACTAACTATAAACCCTGCCTTATCGTATGCGGAGAATGGTTTGTGTTTTCCACTGAGACAAGTTCTAACCATCCAGACATTGTGGATCTTTCCGACCAGGTGAACAACAGTGATGTTGTGAATCTGCTCTATAAATAAGGGGTTATTTTATGTCTGGTACGCACCATGCAATTTCCTGTCAGATAGATGGGTCAAATCGATTATTTCCAACGGGTCCGATGTGAATTCCGTTTTTTTTTTTTTTTTTACTGATCGATTTTGTATAGAAGTGATCAGAAAACGATCGGAAATCAGATCGGACCTGACAGAAATTATCAATACGACCCGTCTATCCGATGGTTAATTGCATGGTGTGTACCAAGCATTATGCCACTGACATACACGATGAAACTTCTCATCCAATCGACAGGAATCGGGCGATTATTTCCGACGTGGCTGATCTGTTTCTAATTGAGAAAGGGATCGATTTTGTGAAGTTAACATCGGAAATCGATCCCTTTATCGATCAGGAGCAGTTTGGAAACTTACACGCAGTACAACTTCCCGTCCGATCACCCATTGATTGGATGGGAAATTGCATCGTGTGAGTGTGTGTGTTGGTGGTGGTGGTGGTGGTGGGGGGGTTGGATGCTGGTGGTAAATCCCCCTTTAATCCATCACTAGAAACTACAATGCAACAAGCAGCTGCAAACTTCTAAACGCGACATTTCGTTGCGTGTCTTTGTTGCAGGTTCCCCACCAGGAAAGGGTTAACCTCAGACTCGCTCTCCCAAGATTTGAGGAAAACCTGGACCGGAGGAGGACAGAGGGGAAGGGATCAGGCAGGTAGGTGAACAATAGCTCAGTATGAAGCTTTATCTGCTATAATAGAACAATCAGTAAGAGTGTTAGTGACACAGACTGTGAGTGCAGAGTGAGTACAGTGTGTTACACACCCACCTCCCTGGGCTGCTGTGGGCTGTGCTTGTCTCATTGGCTGCTGTGTACTGGAATATACTGAGTACTGTCACTCTTCCCTCCCAGACTAGGCTGAGCTGCTGCCTCTGCTACACCGTGCTGCTGCTTCCTCTACAAGCCCTGGAGCCCTCTCTGCGCTAACCCAACTATGGAGGGTTAACTGACAGGACCTCCAGCACCGACCTAGAGGTGGTCACAACCTGCGCCCGTCCGCATTGGTCCCAGGGATTCCCCCCTGATATGTCTGGATCTCTGTGCAAGAGCCTTTACGCCTTCTCTGGAGAGCAACATCAGCAGGGACTGAAGTTTGAGGCTGGAGAGGTCATCACCGTCCTGCAGGTGTTGGATGGAGGATGGTGGGAGGGCGAGAAGGATGGAGTTAGAGGATGGTTCCCCGCCAGTTACGTCCAGATTTTAGAGGTAAGGAAATGCCAACAGGTCATCACCTGGGATTTCTGTGAGGTCCACAGTTCTGGGTAGCCCATTATGCCTACAGAGAAGGTTCCATCTAGAGTTCTGCTTTGTTGTTCAAGGACTGGATGATCGCTGACATTGATGAGTCCATCCTGGTTCTGGGTGGTCCATGGTTGTACCAGGACATGTTCTGTAGTTCTGTTTCATGATGTAAAGATCTCTGGCTCAGGGAATGGACATCATCAAGCCTGTGAGAAGATCCATCTTGGTTCTGGGTGGTCTATAGTTATATCAGGTTTACATTATGATGGCAGTTCTCTGGATCAGGGAATTAATGTGATTACTGGTTTGTAAGAAGTCCAGTTTGGTTGTGGGTGGTCCATGATGGTGGTGATACCAGGTTCCATTCTGGAGTTCTGCCTTATAATTGAAAGCTCTTGGGTTCAGAGACATAACACAGTGCTGCTGTATGAGAAGCTCAGGCTGGATCTGGTTGCTGCGTTGTCTGGGCATCTCTGCTGTGTGGTGTAAGCGCTGTAGTTCACAGGCTGCCTTGTGGGAAACTGTGATATAAGAAGATGTATTTATGAAGCTAAGCAACCAATCATCAAGCTCCTTCCACAGTTTTGGCTTTCCTAACCTGTTGAAAGGTATAGTCTCATTGATTAGTTGTGAATACTGTACTTTGCACTATGTTAGTGGGTCCTCCGCTGCTCTGTAGGTTGGTAACTCTCCCAGGTTCTTTCCTCAGTAGTGTGTTTACCTGGGGGGTTGTCTGTATTTCCTGATCAGCATATGTCCTTTCTCTGGAGCACACCTGATCAGCCTATGTCCTTTCTCTGGAGCACACCTGATCAGCCTATGTCCTGCATGTGGGGCACACCTGATCAGCCTATGTCCTGTATGTGGGGCACACCTGATCAGCCTATGTCCTTTCTCTGGAGCACACCTGATCAGCCTATGTCCTGTATGTGGAGCACACCTGATCAGCATATGTCCTTTCTCTGGGACACACCTGATCAGCCTATGTCCTGTATGTGGGGCACACCTGATCAGCCTATGTCCTGTATGTGGGGCACACCTGATCAGCATATGTCCTGTCTCTGGGGCACATCTGATCAGCCTGTGTCCTGTATGTGGGGCACACCTGATCAGCATATGTCCTGTATGTGGGGCACACCTGATCAGCCTATGTCCTGTATGTGGGGCACACCTGATCAGCCTGTGTCCTGTCTCTGGGCTTTCTTGATCAGCCTATGTCCTGTATGTGGGGCACACCTGATCAGCCTATGTCCTGTATGTGGGGCACACCTGATCAGCCTGTGTCCTGTCCCTGGGTTTTCCTGATCAGTCCTATCTGTGGAGGTCAGTGACGGAGATCTGTGGCAGTGTATAGCTGGAGATTTGCATGGAAGGACAGATCAGAGGGTGATGTGATAGGACTGCTGGAGGGGAGTGCATTGTGCGATGGGGAAGGACACTATATGTGTGTGTACTATGCTTCCAGTCATCTGCTGTCCCCAGGATGAGGCAGTACAAGTCCCACAATGTCCTGGCAGCAGCTTGAGAGGTACTAGCTTGTGACGTATGCATACACATGTATATAGCTATATGAAACTATACTGAACTATGTATACATGTAGATACAGTTATGCGGATACAGATGTAGACAGATATAGTATCTATCAGTCTATGGTGATCAGACAGATCCCTCTCCTTTCCTGAATTCTCTCTATCAGATACCCATCCCTCTGTCTCTAACCCCCCCCCAATTAATCTCTCCCCTCCATTCACCCCTCCTCCATTCACTGTACTCCCCATTCACTCCCACTCTCCCCTTCACTATCTAACCCACATTCACTCCCTCCCCTCCATTCACTTCCCCCCTCCTCCATTCACTGTACTCCCCATTCACTCCCACTCTCCCTTCACTATCTAACCCACATTCACTCCCTCCCCTCCATTCACTTCCCCCCTCCTCCATTCACTGTACTCCCCATTCACTCCCTCACCCTCATTCACTCCCCCCTCCCCCCTATTCACTGTACTCCCCATTCACTGCTTCAACCCCCATTCACTGTACTCCCCATTCACTCCCTCTCTCCCATTCACTATAATAATTTCAGTATTTGTATAGCGCCTTTCTCCTGTCGGACTCAAAGCGCTTGCGAGGCAGCCACTAGAGTGCACTCAGTAGGCAGTAGCAGTGTTAAGGAGACTTGCCCAAGAAACTCCTTACTGAAATAGGTGCTGGCTTACTGAACAGGCAGAGCCGAGATTTGAACCCAGGTCTCCTGTGTCAGAGGCAGAGCCCTTAACCATTACACTATCCAGCCACTGCTATCTAACCCACATTCACTTCCCCCCCTCCTCCATTCACTGTACTCCCCATTCACTCCCATTCACTCCCTCGCCCTCATTCACCCCTCCCCCCCCCCTCATTCACTGTACTCCCCATTCACTGCTTCAACCCCCATTCACTGTACTCCCCATTCACTCCCTCTCTCTCATTCACTATCTAACCAACATTCACTTACCCCTCCTCCATACACTGTACTCCCCCCCCCCCCCTCTATTCACTGTCTTGCACATTCACTCCCCCCCACCTCCATTCACTGTACTCCCCATTCACTTCCTCACCCTCATTCAACCCCCCTCTTCCTCCATTCACTATACTGCCCATTAACTCCTTCTCCATCATTCACCCACATCCCCTCCATTCACTGTATACCCCATTCCCTCCCTTGCCCTCATTCACCACCCCTCCCCCTCCATTCACTGTACTCCCCATTCACTCCCTCCCCTCCATTTAGGGGCGTAGCCCCCATAAAGATCATGTTGCCCGTACCCTATGGGATACGGGCAGTGTGCATTCCTAAGTAATGTACACTGCAAACAGTCTATGGGCAATGAGACAAGGTCAGAAGGTGGAGAGACACAGGGAAATACATAGGGAACACATTTATTATCACTTGGGCCCCCTCTGCTTCAGGGCCCCATAGTAGTTGCTATGGCTGCTATGGCTATTGCTACGCTCCTGCCTCCATTCACATCAATCTACTCACTGTAATCCCTTCCTCTTCCCCTTCTCACTATCCCTTTCAGACCCTGTTTTCCTCTCTTTCATCCCCCCAGCACACGTGCGCTCTCTCTCTCTCACTCTCTCTCTGGCCTAGTGCACACCAGAGCGGTTTGGCTGTGTTTTGCGATCCGCTTGCGGCTGCGGATAGGCTAGGGTAATGTATTTCAATGGGCTGGTGCACACCAGAGCGGGAGGCGTTTTGCAGAAACACATACTCCCGGGGTGAGGCATTTTTTGGATTGCGGATGCGTTTCTGCCTCAATGTTAAGTATAGGAAAAACGCAAACCGCTCTGAAAAACGCCAGTTCAGAGCGGTTTTGCCGGCGTTTTTGTTACAGAAGCTGTTCAGTAACAGCTTTACTGTAACAATATATGAAATCTACTACACCAAAACCGCTACACAAAACCGCAAAATGCTAGCTGAAACGCTACAGAAAAAGAAGAAAAAGTGTTTCAAAATCTGCTAGCATTTTGCGGATCTGCTAGCGGTTTTTGGTGTGCACCAGGCCTCTGTCTCTCCATGATAAGCCTACTTCTTAATAAGCCCTATTCCCCCAACAAAGTCAGTGTTAAAAGAAATATATTTTCCTATTTTCCTGGCCACCTGTGTAATATCAGGCTCCTGCTATGTGTGTGGGGTAATCCAGGGCCTGTTCCCGCCAGAGAAGCAGGCAGGTATGTGTGACATGCAGCCCTCTCACCTCACTGTGATGCAGTGTGTGAGACTTCTATCTATCACGGCCCCTCTCTCGGCACACTGGTGCGAACAGCTCTGTTACAAAGCATTGCTTTCCTTTCACCTCTGCGTTGTGGCAGCGGTAAGATATGTGGCCACGTGATGTGGCTGCTTGGCCATGTGACAGATTTGTAAATGCGCCTCTCTGCTGGAGCATACCCAGGCTGTGCCACAGTGCTCAGATTTTAGGCCACGGTCTGCTTTCTCGAGAATGGATTATGCGAAATATCATAAATGATTAAATTAGATTACTGTGAGAGCCTTCCTTGAGGATGATATCGCCAGTATAAGTGCAAGCTATGGCCCCAGTGCAAGCTATGGCCCAAAAGCACTCTATACATAACAATTTATATGGAACGCAGCCGCAGTGTCATAGAAGTGTGAGCTGGGGGAGGGGGACAGCTAATGAATGATTACCACTAACCAAAGCACATATAGAGGTGATTATTACCAGCATAGCACCAATGGAGAGGTAATACCGTGGTTGAATGAGTACCTTGGTGTGGGGACCCCTCTGGTCCAGGACCCTGGTGCCATTGCAACCTCTGCATCCTCTGTTGCTGCACCACTGAATATCACCATGCGCACCATGGCTGATCCCTGGCTCCATGTATCTGGTGTGAGTCTGTGTATAGGGTTACATTATTACATACACTTACATTTTACATGTAGGTAGTACTGATGGAACTCTTTGAACAGGCGGCCTTTCTGTGGTTCAGACTAATGTCGGCCCTTCCGCAATCTGCTGTTCCCCTTCAGGGTTTCACTATGAGCGTCTCATGCTAGGCCTTGTGTCACGACCTTTTGTGGCTGGACAGTGGTTTACACACTGACACGGTGCTACAGTTCCTGGCAGGCATGGGTTGTGCCATAGCGTGCCTCTACTTCTCTTTATTTTTATTATTATTATACTGTATATTACACCAAGAAACCCTGCAGAGTGTCACACACCGAGCATTTACTTCAGCCACAGAGCATTTACTTCAGCCACAGAGCATTTACTTCAGTCACAGAGCATTTACTTCAGCTGCCAAAGCCTGCGCCACACTGAGCACAAACTCTCATTTAAAGACTGACCGCGTCTTGCAGCTGAGGCTTTTGTGTTAAAGGACATCCGAGGTGAAAATAAAATGATGAAAAAAACAATTGTATCTATCTTCAGTCTGCTTAAAATGACTTTTTAAGATATCCCACAGTTTTATTTTATATTTAAATCTAGTTTTTAAGTTTTTACTGTTTCATTGTCTCTACTCAATAACAGCCTCATTGAAGTATGTCAGAGCTCAAATCTATGAATTATTGACCCTTGTAATCTCTTTCCTGCTCTAAGAAGCCGTTTACTGACAGGAAAGTGTTTTATTGCTGTAATCACTTATCATGGAGGGTTCTGCTATAGTCTGACCCAGTCCGACCCGGTCCTGACCCGGGCAGAAACTGTCACTTGCACACCTGATGTTTTTTTTCAGGCAGAGAAAGAAAAAAAAGAACACCGCCTAGTTATCTGTGTGCTTGGCACTGTCCATACACATGTCTATCTCATCCAGTCACATGTCACCTCGGTTAAGTGATTGTCAGCACAGAAAAAAGAAGTTGCCGATTGTTCCAGGTGACTGTGTCTGGTGTGTAAAGGTGCAATGTCTGCACCTTCCTTTTCAGAAATCCACTGAGCTGAAATGTCCTCAGCTGACCCCTACTGTTGTTCCTTCAGAAGCTCAACACAGAGGAATTCCTTTTTCTCCTCCCCCCACAGAGGACTATTCAGTAGTTGTAGTAATGGAGTTGCTGACAAACTGTCACCCGAAATGATCAGGAATAATCATTTCATGCAGCAGACTTCTGTAGATTAACAGAGCCCAAGTAGGTAAACTGGAATGTAAACATGAAATCATTCAGTATAAACAATTGGTTCTTCACCCCTGTGACTGATAAATACCCAGAATTTGCTAAGTATAATTAGGTTATGGGGAATGCTTTGCAGTTTTGGAAAACCAGATCGTGTTCTGGCTACTCCTAGCTGAGTCGTGCTGAGTGTAAGGGCCCCCGCAAAAGGGAGATTCTCAGTTATAGAAACTGGTATTTAAATCTGTTTTTTTCTTTTTAATTTTTTCAGATCAGATCTGTATACCTTAAGTTGCCCATTAATGGAACAATATTTTCCTCAGATACGATCATTCAATCAGACTTTTACGATCAGAAATGTACAGAAAACCATGCAGTATACAAAGTAAATCGTTGTGAAACGATTCAGTGTTCGATTGGAATACAGAATTTTGTCGATCGGAATGTTGTATTTTACGCTCGTATCTGAAGAGAGAAAGAGCCCTAACTGACCCATTTATGAGAACAATCGATAATCGGGGCCGGTTCTCTCATGAAGCAAGGTGAAACATTTGCATCAGGTGCAGAGATTACAGGGGCAGCATGTTTGTACTGTGTGTTTACACTTACAGCATGCAGCCAGAGTCGAAGAGTTTATCATTAGGGAAAAGCAGCTTGTTGTGCTGTGTGAGGAGTCTGACAGTGAATAAGGAGGGAGAAGGCAGGAGAGCAGCAGTGTTTCATTTGATTTGCACGGCAGAAGGGAGGAGGTGGCACTGCTGTTCTGACTTAGGAGGAATGGCTGAGAGTGAGAAGTTTGATTGTCACAGACTCGCAGCCACCCAGCGTGTTATTGTGTTGAGCTGCAGCATGTCATGTCTCAAGTTGTTGCATATGCACCCTTGCTGACTGAGAACATTAAAGCAAAAATATTACATTCACACCACAGCTACAGTATAACGTGCTGTGCAAATTGTAGGGTGCTGTGCGATCATTCCAAATCGGGAAGGGGGGGGGGGGGGGTGTTTGCCTTAGGCATCAAAAAGTCTAGAACCGGCCCTGTCTATAATTACCTTATTTATCTATTGTATTTATAAAGCGCCAACATATTACACATCGCTGGACATTAGTTTAGGTTACAGACAATATTTAGGGGTGACATACAGCAATATGACAACACAGGAATACAAGAAAGACCAGATCACGCAGCACAGTATGAGTACAAGGTAATGCTTAGTCAGTCACTGGAGGGAAGCATGGAGATTAGGCAAGTTAGGGTCACTCAGATCCATAGCATGGGTGCACAGTAATGGAGGTGCATGATCAGGTAGGACACAAAAGGAGGAGGACCCTGCCCAAGGGCTTACAATCTAGAGGACCTTCCAGTCACTTATAACGCAAATCTCATCGCATCTGAGGAATATATTGTACTGTTAATGGCCACCTTTATGCAGCAAGGAAGGAGACAAAGGGAAATCTTTTTTTTTTTTCTTAAACAAATCAGCGATTGTTTTTTTCGCGCAGTCCATGGAGCCTGCACTCCCAGCTGTGGCCACAAGGCGGCGCTGGGAGGGATGCTGTTACTGGAAAGAAGTTACACAGCAGATAATGATCAGATATTGCACTAGAGACACAATAACAACATGCAGGGTGATGATGGCTCATGTGAGCTCCTGTCTGCCCAGCATGGAGTCAGGGCTGCCGGATGTGGCTGTACACAGGAAGGAGGAGTACTGTGATTTGGGAGATTATCACAGCCCAGTCACAACAAGCAGTGAGTGGTGGTATACAGATGGGAGGTATTGTGCTGTGCAGGGTAAGGTGTGTCTGGGTTATCTGTGTGGAACGTGCAGATGAGATGCAGCAGTGCTGGCTGGCTGTGTACAGGAACTGGTGTTGTCACTTCTCAGCAAACAGAAACATTGTGAAATAAACGGCTACACTTCCAGAGGTGAATCATCTGAGGTCACTTCCCTGTCACATTCCTCTCCTGCCCCCTCCCCCTCACACGCTGAATGTTACAACCCCATGGCTGTGCAGGCCACCCTTGTGCCACCAAAACAGCTCTGACCTTGCCAGGTATGAAGTTGCTCTGTGGGAATTGGCATCAGGAGAATGTCCAGTAGATGGGGCCTCTGTGTGGCAGCATAACTAGAAATCACGCGTACATACAACAAAGGCACACGGAAATTCCTGCCCCATAAATAGTAAACTATTGGTCATTAAAGGGAACCAGAGACGAAGCACCCTCATGTATTTTACCATATATATCAGTGGGGACATTAGAGAAAACACCTACCTTGCTTTCTGTTTCATTCTGCACTGCACAGCTTGTTTCTTATCAGCCCTGATAAAATCCCCAACTGAGCATTCAGTCTGGCTTTGCTCAGGAATATTTATAGCTGAGTCTGTGCTCTATAGTGTATTTTCAAGTCCAAGCCTGCCCCCTGCTGGCTCTGCTCAGGAATCATTATAGCTGAGTCATTATAGCAAAGCCAGACTGAAAGCTCAGTCGGGGATTTTATCAGGGCTGATTAGAAACAAGCTGAGCAGTGCAGAATGAAACAGAAAGCATGGTAGGTGTTTTCTCTAATGCTCCCACTAATCTATATGGTAAAATACATGAGGGTGCTTCGTCTTTGGTTCTCTTTAATACCAATACTTTTACTATTAAAGTGTAAAATATCAGTATTAACTACTGATATTCTACTGTGGCTAAACCTACCCCTACTCTCAAACAGAATGAGCCGCGGTGAACAGGCAGCAAGTGTTCCTTAGTACGCAAGACCTGTACCAGGAAGTGTGACAACACTTCATGGTGGCCATCGTTACCAGGCAACACTCACTGCCTGCTCACTGTGCGGCAATCTAATGCGGTGAAGCCGAATGGGATCAGAACTTGCTGGAGGAGGGGGCCGGGAGAGGAGCAGGTACCAATAGTGAGGGGGATCTGTCTATATACGCTAAAGGGAAGGGGGGGGGGGTGTATCTGCCTATACTAAAGGGGGGATCTGGCTATATACGCTAAAGGGGGCATCTGCCTATACTGAAGGGGGATCTGGCTATATACACTAAAGGGGGGGGGGGAGAAATCTGACTATATACACTAAAGGTGGGGGGAAGGGGTGGCGGGGGATCTGGTTATATACACTAAGAAGGATCTGGATGGCTAAACTGTACTGCGGGACGTATACACTGGCTAACCTGTACTGCAGCACCTATACTGGCTAACTTTTACTGCGGCATCTGTACACTGACTAACCTGTACTGCGGCACCTATACTGGCTAATCTGTACTGCGACACTTATTGCTGGCTTACCTATACTGGGGCACCTATAGCTGGCTAAACTATACTGGGGGCACCTATACATGGATAACTATACTGGGGAAACTCATACTCCCCATCGGTGTGCTGATCCATCGTTATGCTGATCCATCATTATGCATTGAAAATTGTGAATTGAATCGAAATCGCAATTTCTGACAAATCGTGCAATTCAATATTTTCCTGAAATCATTCAGGCCTAATGGACAGGCTGTGGGAGAGAGTTTCAAAGGAGAGGTGACACTCGTGAGAAGTCCTGGATGCAAGAGTAAGAGGAGGGGACCAAGCTGGATTACAAGAAGGTCTTGCAGAAGAAGCAAAGGTTCCGGGAGGGATGATGTCTGGAGAGTAATGACAGAATGTATGGAGGGGATAGCTTATTTAGAGCTTTGTATTGTAGTGTTAGGAGTTTGAACTGGATCCTTTGGGTGATTGGTAGCCAATGGAGGGATTGGCAGAGAGGGGCAGCATCAGAGGAGCGACAGGAGAGGTAGATGAGAATTGTAGCAGTATTGCATATCCTTTTTGCAGTTCTAGGTAATGTTTTTTGACACCTTCAAACCCCCCCCCCCCCCCACACACACACACACCTCAAAATAAGTACAGTATTGGGTAGCCTTTGCCTCCAATGCCTAAACTGCTTGTAACTAGCCACAGGATCTGTATAGTTCATGTGTGTCTGTAATTACAGTAATTACAGGGATGAGTTGGCAACACTTCTCTCTGTATAGAAGTTAGACGATCAAAGTTCCCTTATATATGTGTTACCTACTTTTTAATACTTTTTCATTTACCGAATTCTGAAATGGGGTTTTGTAGATAAGATATGAAAACAATTGAGAAAAAAAATTAGGACAACTTTAAAAAAAATAAAAAATAAAAATAGGGCCGTAATCTCTCCCCTCTCCCTTCTCTCTTTTTTCCTGTTTGGTTATTTTCCTTCTCTCCCTCCCTCTTGCTCTCCTCTCTGTCAGTTATAGGGCAGTCCCCTCATTGCTGGCTTGGCACAGGGCGCAGTGGGGTGACAGGCCGCTACCAGGCTGTGCGGTGACAATGCGTGATTGTGTATTATAATGGGGAGAGACTAGAGAGATCGGCATGAAGTGGGGCATTGTGACCGCTGATGTGTCACCGCTCAGCTGGGTGACAATAGGTGACGGGCTCTTTGTTGCAGTTTGAGTGGCGGGTTCAGAAGAGGGCAGATCCTGTGCATTGTGTGTCACCTGATTCTGTATGGAGGCACCCCTGACCTCTTACAGCTTCCTACCTGTGTGACAAATACAACTGCCACCCCTATTCACAGCGACCTGCTGAGGTGGCAGAAATGCTGCTTGTGTTGTAAAGTGTCAGAACTCCTTCATGCACTCCGACCAGACAAACAGAAACGTGAGCACATTCTCTTGTTGCTATTGGATCTGGATTCTGGACTCGATCCCTCAGACAGCATTGCAAGGCAGAGCAGATGAAGGAGGATCTGCAGGCACAGTGGTGTAGTAAAAACTGGAACTCTTTAATGAAAAGATAGACAACTATGATTAAGGGCGTACTTTGAGCCCGATACGCGTGAGTTGTTCCTGTGGCTTTTTCATGTCATTCGTATGTGTTTTTTCAATAAAGAGTTCCAGCATTTACTACACAACTGTGCCTGCGGATCCTCCTTCATCTGCTGTTAATTTGGTTTGGCTAACCTGATCCTGCACCAGTGGGTGGACTTCATGGGGGTTTAAGAGTGTATTGGCCTTCTATCTACATTGCAGGGCAGAGGCTGTACAACGTGATGCCTTCTGTTGCTTTGTGGGAGTGAGGAGGAGGGCCAATGGAGTACGCATGAGAAGCGTCACATGGAGGAGTGATGAGCGAATCAGGAAAAAAGGGCGCAAGAGCCCTTATGGAAAAAACGGCGCCTCCATAGGCGGCTATTATAAAATCTGCGATTAGTAGCAAAGAATGGAAATTCTGGTGCACATCGGGCGCCTCCGGGCGATGAAATTTACTTTCTTTGCCGCAAATCGCAGCTTATATTATGTGGCAAAGAAGGTAAAAGCTGGGGCTTGTGGGAATTGTGGCATTGCCAAAATGTGCATTTCCGCAAGCCCCCAGCACCCGCGATTCTATCGGGTGACTCCGGGGGCTGAAATTTACTTTGCTTGCCGCTAATCGGACGCCTCTGGGCCCCGAAATGTACCTTCTTTGCTGCATATTGCGACAGGGGGGGGGGGGGTGTTAAGGTTTGCAGGAGGTAGGGTTAGGTCTTAGGTTTAGACACCGCCGTGGGGGTTAGGGTTAGACATCGGTAGATGGAGGGTTCTGCGTGAGAGTAGCGTTAGATTTAGTCATAGTAAAATATCTGTTAACATTACCAATATTTTACTATTGGAATCCAACTGTAGAGTATTGCTTATTTTAGCGATACTCTACTAGCAGCAATCTCCTGTGCCCTTTTTTCCAGGCATCTTTATTTTATGTATGAGTGTTGAGTGGGAAGAACAATTACCTCAGCTAGCACTCAGCCTTATCGATGCGCTACACTGATCACTGGCAGAAACGCAAGGGGGGGGGGGGGGGCAGGGTTCTGCTGTACACACACTAGATTCACAGCATAGGCAGTCGTTATCAGATGGGTTTAACCTAGTGTGTGTACACAGCTTCAATTCATGCTATCATTGCGTGCCCATTGTACTTGCTCTGTGGGGAATTATGATGTAAAACACAAGTTGATTTACTACCACGCTAACATCAGGGTACAAAAGACGCAACAATAAAACGGCAGCCAGTCCAGATATTGTATAACTCTGGAGTGAACCCAGCCCCAGTATAGTGTCTACAAGTGTTTCTGGCCACACAGGGAGCTTGATTCACAAAGCCGTGCTAACTGTTAGCACGCTGGTGAAAAGCCCATAAAATAAACTCGCGCGCAAAGTTCTGCACGTAAAGTTTTACGCGTGCAAAGTTTACACGCGCAACGCAATTAAACCCTATGCGACGTTTCGCGCGCACCAGACTTTTTTCCCTCAAAGTGGTGCTAACCTACTTAGTGCAATGCTTATCACGTCCAAAAGTCTTTAGGCGTGATAACCAGGTTAGCACTGCTTTGTGAATCAAGCCTAGTGTCTCCCTGAATGATTTGGCTGGACAGGCTAGTCTTGCCCCAATACTGTAAAGCTGGCCATACACTAGGCCGATTCCCCGCCGATCGACAGCAGATTCGATCACTGGGATTGAATCTGCTGTCAAATCGTTAACGTTAACGCTAAATAGATCGGTCCCGTCGATCGCTCCGTGCAGGAAATTACTGTTGATCGCCCACATGTAGGGAGCGCGGCGCTACCAGCGTTCGAGTTCCCGACGACCAACGCAATACAGCTGCAATACATTACCTGCTCCGCCGGCGCGACTCCCCCGGTCTCCGCTGTCTTCTCCGCTCTGGTCTGGTCTCCGGGTCCGGCAGGCTTCACTTCTTCCTGTCCCGGCAGGAAGTTTAAACAGTAGAGGGCGCTCTACTGTTTAAACTTCCCCCAGACAGGAAGAAGTGAAGCATGCTGGACCCGGAGACCAGACCAGAGCGGAGAAGAAGACAGCGGAGACCGGGGGGAGTCGCGCCGGCCGGAGCAGGTAATGTATGCAGGGGGGGCAGCGGCAGCTCCACAGATGGTGATCGGTTTCATGCTGAAATCGATTCACAATCTGTTTGCAGTAAAGGCAGCCATACGATCCCTGTCTGATTAGATTCGATCAGAGAGGGAACTATCTGTTGGTGGAATCTGATGGCAAATCGACCAGTGTATGGCCACCTTTACTGTTTCTTCCCGTTATCTGACTCCCTCTTTTTTCCATAGAGCTGAACACACAAGCCCAGCATGTTTGTACAGCGATCACTCCAAATCTCCCCCTTGATCTATTCTCTAAAGATTTCATCTGGTGATGGCAATTGCAAGTGTGTACACAGCTTTGCTCAGGTATACAGGCAGGTATTGAAAGTTACAGCGCCAATATGACCTCAGACAAAATATCCTTGTTTTTGGAGCTTGATTACCGCCCCCTTCCCCCAGAAGCACTATGACAGTTTTATGCCGGGGTTTATTGCAGATGACAGACCAGTAAACAGTAAAGTGACAGGAGGTGTGATGGGTGGTGATTATTGTGATCTACAGGAAGGTTCCTGCATGCTATACATCGTATTTATAGTCTCGTAAATCCACACACAGGAGATGAGGAGCAATCCCGCCCAGATTACCTCTGCGTTCAAATCATTACACCATTAATAATGAATCACCTGCCACTTCTCTTTATTAACCTGCGTCTGCCATTGTGCCACACGGTCCTGTTACCCAGAAGCCTTTGCTGAGCTGGAAGTGCCTACAGAGTCACCAGAGAGATATGGAGGCTGCCATTACTGATCTACTGCTTAAAATGCTGCCCATCATGCTGATCCTTCATTGCTTTACTTTCCCGGATGAGATAAGTATGGACATGAGGGACCTCAATGGAGGCCAGATCATCTGATCTGCATGGCCTACAAAGTGTTATATGCAGCTTGAAACTGGGCCAATCAGAATAGTCAGGAAACACTTTTGATTGGCTCAATTCCAAGCTGCATAAAATTTGCATAAAACCTCTCTAATTATAACCAGCAGATCAGTACAACGGCCAGGAAATTGGCATTGTTTGGCATGTGACTTTCTCCATTCTTTTAGCAGGAAGCCCTTCTCGGTGGGCGGACGCGTTGTAGCAGGTAAAGCCTGGCGCTCCTGCAGTGATCAAGCGTCACAGGCAAATCACTGCTCGATCAACATATTGATGGAGGGCTTCCTAGTTTTTTTGTAGATTTTGTCGATATTTTAACAAATCCAAAGTCTAATTTTTTAGTGTGTCAGTGGCTTATGGGGCGTGTCGCCATAATGTAAAATTGGTTGAAATACCTTGATGACATCATCATCCAGGTTATGCTCTGCTCTCCTAGCAGCAGAGCTATTGTAAAAGGCTGATCCTGCCTCTGCTTGGACATAGGACTACACTTCCCATGAGCCCTTGTGCTAACTGCTAATACTCCACTGACCATATCCGTTTGTAGCTCTGCCAGCCATCAGGTGATCATGGAAATAATGGAATCATGGGAACTCAATCATGATGCCGCCATATTGAATTTTGTTA
This sequence comes from Hyperolius riggenbachi, assembly GCF_040937935.1. Classification (NCBI taxonomy): domain Eukaryota; kingdom Metazoa; phylum Chordata; class Amphibia; order Anura; family Hyperoliidae; genus Hyperolius; species Hyperolius riggenbachi. The sequence goes on along the minus strand of NC_090657.1, from coordinate 206,382,257 downwards.
AGCAACTTCTTGCAGGAAAATACAGGAGATAGGTGTACACCAATATTATCATTTACTCCACACATCTATGACCACAATATGGCTGCTTTTTATCAGAGCTCCTCTTTTTAAAGTGGAACCAATTTCAGAGGGAGGATATTGGCAACAACTGCATGTGATTGGCCCATTTCTAAGCTGCAGGAATTGTATCAAACGAATCCATGGATAGATCATAGAACTGTACTCATGAAGTCACAAATGAAGCGTGCAAGGATCTAGCCTTCAATCTTGGCTCTTCCTGTTCAGTAAGCCAGCATCTATTCAGTAAGGAGACCTTGGGCAAGACTCCCTATCACTGCTACTGCCTGTAGAGAGCGCTCTAGTGGCTGCAGCTGTGGCGCGAGTCTGCCAGGATAAAAGCGCAGTATTAATGCTGTGTCTTATCTTCTCTTGTCTTCCTGTAGCCATACAGCGCTGAGCCATGTTGTATTTTCAATCTATGTGCGATAAACCTTGTGTTTTAGACAAAGTACTGTGGGTTGAAGATTCCTTTGGTGCTGTACTTTTTAACATGGCATGGTTACTTAGCTATTGTTCATAAACTACAAGTGAGCAGAGATGGATTAAAGAGAACCAGAGACGAAGAACCCTCATATATTTTACCTTAGAAATCAGTGGGAACATGACAGTAAACACCTAATCTGCTCTCTGTTTCATTGTTCTCTGTTTAATCTGTCTGTTAACACCTCTGATAAGAATCCCCGACTGAGCATTAAGTCTGGCTTTGTTACAGAATGATTATAGCTGAGACTGTCTTCTCTGGTGTATTTTCAAGCCCAAGCCTGCCCCCTTGTGGCTCTGCTATAATGACTCAGCTATAATCATTCCCAGAAAAGCCAGACTGAATGCTCAGTCGGGGATTCTTATCACAGCTGATAACAGACACTTTTAGCAGTGAGGATGAAACAGAGAGCATGGTAAGTGTTTTCTCTAATGTTCCTACTGATATATATGGTAAAATACATGAGGGTGCTTCGTCTCTGGTTCACTTTAAAGGGAACCTTAACTTAAAAAAAACCCATCAAGTTTCACTTACCTGGGGCATCTACCAGCCCCCTGCAGCCATCTGCAGCCATCCTGTGCCCTCGCAATAACTCATGGGTCCTCTGGTCCACCGCCACCAGCTAATTTCGTTTTTGCCGACTCAGAGTCCGCGGGCCGCCATGTGTACCTTTGCACACATTCCCGCTAGTGCTGGAAGCTATTGCGGACATTAACACATATAGTTTACGCGTTGCAGGAGCAATGCGTAAAAATGAATGCATTGTACATACGTACAAATGTGCGCGTTAATGTCTGCGATATCTTCCTGCACCAACGGCAATGCGTGCAAAGGTATGTGTGGCAACCCGCCAAGTCAGAGTCAGCAAAAACGAAACTAGCTGGCGGCGGTGGACCAGAGGAGCCATAAGTGACTGCGAGGGCACAGGATGGCTGCAGGGGGCTGGTAGATGCCCCAGTTAAGTGAAATTCATTTTTTTATTTTTAGAGTTAAAGAGGAGCTCCAGCCTAAACAAACATACTGTCATTAAGTTACATTAGTTATATTAATTAAAATAGATAGGTAATATAATCTCTTACCCACCCTGTTTTAAAAGAACAGGCAAATGTTTGATTTCATGAGGGCAGCCATCTTTTTGGTTGAAAAGAGGTGACGGAGCATGAGACACAGTTCCAACTGTCCTGTGTGCTGATCACCCCTCCCAGTTGCTAGACAACGTGAATAACAACATAGGAAATCCCATCACGCTCTGCACAGCATCAGGTAAAAAAAGCCCGGGCTTTTTTTCTTTGATGGGTGGAGCTTAGGTAAAAATGCAGCTAAAAATGATGCTTTGTTAAGAAAAACAAAGTTCTGATGCTGTGAAACTGTTAAAGAAACACCAAGCCTTTTCAGTTCTGCTGAGTAGATTTTTTGTCCGGAGGTTCCCTTTAAGATGTAATAGGGCCCTAGGCAAGGTAGTAGATGTTTAGCCCCCTTGTGATAAGCTGAAGTGGAGAGAGGTCCGAAAAGGTGGCTGGTGACACAGGCCCCAAGCACCTGCCTAGGAGCCTGGTGAATGATCCTGCACTGCTGGTGAGCATGCCTGTTGCAGTCCTTGTCGCCGTCCTCCTATGCTTATCTCTGCTGGGTGCCCTTACCGTGCCAAATCAATCCATAGACGTGTGTTCACTCTGTGTACATATACGACTCTGTGTGGCCTATCCTGTCAGCAGACATGTGGGGGAATCTGGTGTGTGGACATACTGTAGAGTCTCAGTTATTCCGCACTGACAGAGATCAGCTGATGCCGGATAAGTGTAGTTTCTGGTTGCTTGAGACTCCATGTTAAAAATAGGCCTAGCTAATACATACTATAACCTACTCTGTATTAAAACGGACCTGAAGAGATTAAAAAAAGTGTTTCACTTACCTGTGGCCTCTGCCAGCCCCCTGCAGCCGTCCTGTGCCCATGCCGGTCGGAAAACAATCCTCCAGTCTCCTGCCGCGGCGCACTTTTATTCACGCCAAATTATCGACTTCCACTGCGCCTGTGTGGCCTTGGCCTCGCGCATCCTCGTGCAGCTCAGGTCCTCTTTACATGTTAAACGGCAGTAAGTGAAAGTATATTATCCTTGGGGGAGCTTTAGAACCCAATCTTCAAAGGACAACTGTAGTGAGAGGAATATGGAGGCTGCCATATTTATTTCCTGTTAAACAATGCCAGTTGCCTGGCAGCCCTGCTGATCTATTTGGCTGCAGTAGTGAGTGAACCACACCAGAAACAAGCATGCAGCTAATCTTGTCAGATCTGACAATAATATCGGAAACGCCTCATCTGCTGCATGCTTGTTCAGGGTCTATGGCTAGGGGCAAAGGATCAGCAGGACAGCCAGGCTACTAGTGTTGCTTGAAAGGAAATAAATATTGCAGCCTCCATATCCCTCTCACTTCAGTTCTCCTCTACAGCAAGTAAGTAGTCTGACGTGAAAAAACAAACAAATATTCGCCTATGGAGAGAGAAGGCTCTGTGTCCTATAGAGCCTTTCCATTCCTCTCGAGGTACCCTCATTCCTTCACCGTCAACCCCGTTAGCAGTATTCGGCTGATGGGTCAAATAGTGCACTGAGCCAGAGTGCTCCCTAGACTGTAGAAGAGCCCACAAACAGCCTAGAAGTTGGCTTTCACCATTATGAGTACTGCCAGCGATTTCTGCTGGTTAGTTGAGCTCTGGATAGCTGGGACTCTACTGTATATATGTAACATAGATGGCTGTCAAGTTAACCTCCCTGGCGTTTTGAGGCCGCGGGAGGGTTTTTTTGACCTAAATTTTTTTTCATGTAGCTAGCCTAGCTAGCCTTTCCCTTCCTGCTGTCTCCCTCCCACCCTTCCAATCGCCGCCGGCGATCAAACCCATCAGGAAATCCCGTTCTGAACGGGATTTCCTGTAGGGCTTCCCCGTGTCGCTATGTCGGCGAATGGAATGACTTAATCGACGCCGTGACGTTAGGGGGAGTCCCGATCCACCCCATAGCGCAGCCTGGCGGTGATTGGCCAGGCTGCGCAAGGGATCTGCGGGGGAGGGGGGCCCTCTTTCGTGGCGGGTAGCGGTGGATCGGCGGCGATCGGGAAAACACGCAGCTAGCAAAGTGCTAGCTGCGTGTTTTAAAAAAAAATAATGCAAATTGGCCCACCAGGGCCTGGGCAATCCACCGCGGCGTTACTGGACAAGCTGAGCTCGTCCGTAATGCCCAGGTGGTTAATGTTGGAATGGACACTCCAGACACTGGTTCCTGAAATGGCACCACATCTCCCTTGCAGCTAGAGATGTGACGCGGCTGTCGCTGTGTGCTCTGGTGTCTTCACCGCTCAGAATAGGGAAGCGTAAGGCAAATCGCCCTCATTTAAGAGCTTATAATTCACGACAAGGGTTTTATTCCCCCAATAATGATGTGAATCATTCTCCTATAACAGTTAATTATGTTCTCTTTGATGGTTTTTGTGTTTTTTGCTTTGTGTAACCAGGCGGCTCAAATCACTAAATTGAGTTTAATTATCCAGCAAAGTTGACAAGCTGATAAAGCAGCGGCTGCGGCGTGTGATTGGGCTGTAAATAATGCGCTCTCCATCCTGCGATACTGAAACGGATTATTTTTAATGCTTTATATTCTTCTCGTCAAATCCGTGATGAGCACTTTATCATAATCAAATGTAAAATGGAGGAATTAGCTTTGTTTCTGGATAGGATTTACATGTTCTGATTTGTAAACTGTGTGATGTTTCTACCGATCAGACACAACAGTGGGGAGGGGGGAGAAAGCAGCCAATGAGTTGTCACTTCTAGAAGGTAGAATAACAGAGAATAGAGAATCTGGGCACCAAACCAGTTTGAGTGCTTCACCAATGTATTTCATCCCCAGCGAAGACGGACATAACAGCAAGGTGTCGATGGCCTGACCGCTGTTTCGTGAGTAGCAACTTGCTTCTTCAGAGGCCACAAGCAAAACCTGTTCGTGGCCTCTGAAGAAGCAAGTTGGTACTTGCGAAACGGCTGTCAGGCCGTCCACACCTTGCTGTTATGTCTGTCTTTGCTGGAAATGAAATAGATTGGTGAAGTGCTTATCAAGCTGGTGTGGTGCCCGTGTTCCCTGTTCTGTATAGGGGGAGGGAGTCATGGGTTGTTTTGCCTTGGGCAACAAATAGGTCAGAAATGGCCATGGAAGAAAGTGGCCTGGTCTGAGGGCTTCCATATTCCCTTAGATGTCAATCCATTGAGGCTACACCTCACAGCTTACTTGACTTAAAGCGGACCTGAACTCTGAACCCCTCTCTGCTCTAAAAGATACGCAACAGCATAATAACCTTTAAACAAAAAGCATTTCTTTGTTACACCTAAAATAAATGTGAACTGTTTTTACTTCCTGATTTATGGAAGCAGACCTATATTGTTAACCTCCTGTGCTATCAAATGGCATTATCTGCCATCCTTGCCATAGGCAGTCATGTGACACAGGGGAGAGATCAGATTACAACTTGTGATTAGACACAAATGAGGGGAAATTAAACATGCTAAACTCTCTAAATCAGGGGTCGGGAACCTATGGCTCGCGAGCCATATATGGCTCTTTTCATGCCTGCGTATGGCTCTCTGGCTCGCTAAAAGACGGGTGACAGAGCGGCCAGAGAGCCTGTGTTTAGTAATCTGCCCCGCTGTAATCTGCGCCGCCGCCCCGCCCCCCTCCTCCATGCCGGTAATCTGCGCCGCCGCCCCGCCCCCCTCCTCCATGCCGGGTGTTTGTAATTGCGCTGATGCTGGCGCTGCCTGTGTGATGTCACACGTTACGTGTGACACATCGGCGCAGCCGGCGGGAACTGAGGCAGCTTGGCGGGGGGAGGAGCCGACCCCACGACGTGCGACCCGGAGGCAGCCGCACCCATAGGTACTGCTCCGGAGCGCACAAGCCAGCAGCAGCCGTCGCCGCCGCCGCAGGAGCCGCCGCAGTCACTCCAGGACAGGTCCAGGAGGTCACTCCAGTCTGGTAAATTCATTTGTGGGGAAATCGTCTGCCAATGAGATAGGATAGGCATTTGTGGGGAAATCGTCTGCCAATGAGATTGCATTTGTAGGGAAATTGTCTGCCAATGAGATTGCATTTGTGGGGAAATAGTCTGCCAATTGAGATTGCATTTGTGGGGAAAGCGTCTGCCAATGAGATTGCATTTGTGGGGAAATCGTCTGCCAATGAGATTGCACTTGTGGGGAAATTGTCTGCTAATGAGATTGTACTTGTGGGGAAATCGTCTGCCAATGAGATTGCACTTGTGGGGAAATTGTCTGCCAATGAGATTGCATTTGTGGGGAAATCGTCTGCCAATGAGATTGCACTTGTGGGGAAATCGTCTGCCAATGAGATTGCACTTGTGGGGAAAACGTCTGCCAATGAGATTGCACTTGTGGGGAAATAGTCTGCCAATGAGATTGCACTTGTGGGGAAATTGTCTGCCAATGAGATTGCACTTGTGGGGAAATTGTCTGCCAATGAGATTGCATTTGTGGGGAAATCGTCTGCCAATGAGATTGCACTTGTGGGGAAATTGTCTGCCAATGAGATTGCATCTGCCAATGAAATTGCATTTGTGGGGAAATAGTTTGCCAATGAGATTGCATTTGTGGGGAAATTGTCTGTCAATGAGATTGCACTTGTGGGGAAATCATCTGCCAATGAGATTGCACTTGTGGGGAAATTGTCTGCCAATGAGATTGCATTTGTGGGGAAATCGTCTGCCAATGAGATTGCACTTGTGGGGAAATCGTCTGCCAATGAGATTGCACTTGTGGGGAAAACGTCTGCCAATGAGATTGCACTTGTGGGGAAATAGTCTGCCAATGAGATTGCACTTGTGGGGAAATTGTCTGCCAATGAGATTGCATTTGTGGGGAAATTGTCTGCCAATGAGATTGCATTTGTGGGGAAATTGTCTGCCAATGAGATTGCACTTGTGGGGAAAACGTCTGCCAATGAGATTGCACTTGTGGGGAAAACGTCTGCCAATGAGATTGCACTTGTGGGGAAAACGTCTGCCAATGAGATTGCACTTGTGGGGAAAACGTCTGCCAATGAGATTGCACTTGTGGGGAAATAGTCTGCCAATGAGATTGCACTTGTGGGGAAATTGTCTGCCAATGAGATTGCATTTGTGGGGAAATTGTCTGCCAATGAGATTGCATTTGTGGGGAAATTGTCTGCCAATGAGATTGCATTTGTGGGGAAATCGTCTGCCAATGAGATTGCATTTTGTGGCCAGCCGGCCCTCCACCATGTGGACTATTGTGCACCTCATCTGTCCACCCACCAAGCAATATCACCTGCCCACCCAGCACCTTGACCTACCTCTCCGCACCCTGACCTGCCGCTCCCATTATTTACTGGTGAATGCTGGCCAGTGTACGATTATTTTATGGTGAAATGCTCCCCACTTTACGATTAATTTCTGGTGAAACATTGCTGCATTAGAATTACTTTATGGCGAACCGCTGCCCCATTATGATTATTTGGCACCTATGGGGGAGCCCCATCCACATTTTCGCAGGGGGGGCCCAGTGATTTCTAGTTTCGCCCCTGTCCCCTGACCGGCCTTCCCAACCCACCACCCCTAGCCATCTCCCCCTGCCCAGGAGTTCACAACCTAATCCTAACCATTAGCAACTGCATAACAACGTTATTAAAGAATGCAGACACTTATTGTACTTTAAAAAGGGGTCTACATGAAAAGGGCGCCGGTAAAAAAGGGCGCCTGGTGGAGCCCATATATATACCAACTTCGGCTACAAAAAAGGCGCCTGGTGTAGCCCATATAAACTTCGGCTACAAAAAAGACACTTGGCGTAGCCCATATAAAAACTTGGGCTACAAAAAAACCAAGGCGCCTGGTGTAGCCCATATAAAAACTTTGGCTACAAAAAACTCCGGGATGTGTTAATTACTATTCCCCCTCCAGGCCGCCATGGATAGTGGGGGAATGAAATAATTCGGCTTCCAGCGCTTGTAGCCCATATACAAACTTCGGCTAGAAAGAAACTCTGGGATGTGTTAATTACTATTCCCCCTCCAGGCCGCCATGGATAGTGGGGGAATGAAATAATTCGGCTTCCAGCGCTTGTAGCCCATATACAAACTTCGGCTAGAAAGAAACTCCGGGATGTGTTAATTACTATTCCCCCTCCAGGCCGCCATGGATAGTGGGGGAATGAAATAATTCGGCTTACAGTGCTTGTAGCCCATATAAAAACTTCGGCTACAAAAAAAAGTCAATAATATGGGCTACAGAGGGGCACCTTACTGTAGCCGAAAAAAATATGGGCTACAAAGGGGAGCCCGCTTGTAGCCGAAAACCTTGTAGCCGAAAAAATATGGGCTACAAAGGGGAGCCCACTTGTAGCCTATATCAAAACTCGGGCGCCCTTTTCTACACCTTGTAGCCCATATTTCCAGAAATAACATTGATGTCTATGGCGGCGCCCTTTTCATACAGGCAGCTCGGGCGCCCTTTTCAACCGATCCCTTAAAAAGTGTTTGTTTTGCATAAAATGTACACATTACCTTGTATTTAGTTTTAAACATATTGTATGGCTCTCACAGAATTTCATTTTAAAATATGTCGTGTTTATGGCTCTCTCGGCCAAAAAGGTTCCCTACCCCTGCTCTAAATACACACAGGGGGCATTTCGCTATGTATTTCTTTAGTCCTGTGTAAGAGTTCAGGTCCACTTTAAAGAGCCGTCAAGATGACATGTGACCTGATGAGATAGATATGTGTGTGTACAGTGCTAAGCACTCAAATAACTATGCTGTGATACTTTTTTTTTTTCTTTCTCTGACGAATGAGTTAAAAATCAGGTATGCAAATTACAGTTTCTGTCTCGGTCAGGACCGGGTCAGACTATAGCATAACCCTCCGTGATAAGGAATTGCAGCCACAAAACACTTTCCTGCTCTCAGAAGCCATTTACTGTCAGGAAAGAGATACTAAGGGCCAATAGTTCATAGATTTTAAGAGAACCCGAGGTGTGTTTAAAGAATGTTATCTGCATACAGAGGCTGGATCTGCCTATACAGCCCAGCCTCTGTTGCTATCCCAAACCCCACTAAGGTCCCCCTGCACTCTGCAATCCCTCATAAATCACAGCCGTGCTGTGAGGCTGTGTTTACATCTGTAGTGTCAGTCTCAGCTGCTCCCCTGCCTCCTGCATAGCTCCGGTCCCTGCCCCCGTCCCTTCCCTCCAATCAGCAGGGAGGGAAGGGATGCAGGCGGGGACTGGAGTTCTGCAGGAGGCGGGGAGAGCAGCAGACTGACACTATAGAGATAAACACAGCCAGCTCTGACAAGCTGTTTGTCAGCAGCGTGGCTGTGATTTATGAGGGATTGCAGAGTGCAGGGGGACCTTAGGGGGGTTTGGGATAGCAACAGAGGCCGGGCTGTATAGGCAGACCCAGCCTCTGTATGCAGATAATATTCTTCAAACACACCTCGGGTTCTCTTTAAAGGACATCCAAGGTGAAAATAAACAAAGGAGAGAAATATTTTATCTATCCTTCTTCTAAAAGTGACCTTTGTTAGCTATCCCATAGTTTTGTTTTCTATTTAAAACTACTTTGTAAGTTTTTAATGTTTCATGACCTCTTCTCAATGACCCATTCACTGAAGTGTGCCAGAGCTAAAAGAGAACCCGAGGTGTGTTTGAAGAATATTATCTGCATACAGAGGCTGGGTCTGCCTATACAGCCCGGCCTCTGTTGCTATCCCAAACCCCCCTAAGGTCCCCCTGCACTCTGCAATCCCTCATAAATCACAGCCACGCTGCTGACAAACAGCTTGTCAGAGCTGGCTGTGTTTATCTCTATAGTGTCAGTCTGCTGCTCTCCCCGCCTCCTGCAGAACTCCAGTCCCCGCCTGCATCCCTTCCCTCCCTGCTGATTGGAGGGAAGGGACGGGGGCAGGGACCGGAGCTATGCAGGAGGCAGGGGAGCAGCTGAGACTGACACTACAGATGTAAACACAGCCTCACAGCACGGCTGTGATTTATGAGGGATTGCAGAGTGCAGGGGGACCTTAGTGGGGTTTGGGATAGCAACAGAGGCTGGGCTGTATAGGCAGATCCAGCCTCTGTATGCAGATAACATTCTTTAAACACACCTCGGGTTCTCTTTAACCTTCCTGGCGGTAAGCCCAAGCTGAGCTCGGGGATTTCTCAGGCCCTGCTGGGCCGATTTGCATAATTTTTGTTTTGCAACACGCAGCTAACACTTTGCAAGCTGCGTGTGCACTCCGATCGCCGCCGCTCCACGCCGATTAGCCGCCGCTCGCCGCCCAGAGGCGATCGAAGCGGGTGGGGGGGATGGCGCTGCACAGCGGCTATCATGTAGCGAGCCCTAGGCTCGCTACATGATTTAATAAAAAAAAAGCCTGCTGCGCTGCCCCCTGGCGGTTTCTAATAGACCGCCAGGAGGGTTAAAGGACAACTGAAGCAAAATTTGATAGGGAGGATGCCAGATTTTTTTTTACTTTTAACCAGCTGAGCGGTCTGGACGAGCTCAGCTCGTCCAACACCGCCAGCGGCTGCCGCTCAGGCCCTGCTGGGCCGATTTTAACGAAATAAAAAGCAGCACACGCAGCCGGCACTTTGCCAGCCGCGTGTGCTGCCTGATCGCCGCCGCTCTGCGGCGATTCGCCGCGAGCAGCGGCGAAAGAGGGCCCCCCTAGCCGCCTGAGCCCAGCGTAGCCGGAACAAAAAGTTCCGGCCAGCGCTAAGGGCTGGATCGGAGGCGGCTGACGTCAGGACGTCGGCTGACGTCGATGACGTCACTCCGCTCGTCGCTATGGCGATGATATAAGCGAAACAAGGAAGACCGCTCATTGCGGCCTTCCTTGTTTATTCTGGGCGCCGGAGGCGATCGGAAGATCGCCTCCGGAGCGCCCTCTAGTGGGCTTTCATGCAGCCAACTTTCAGTTGGCTGCATGAAATAGTTTTTTTTTTATTTAAAAAAAACCCTCCAGCAGCCACCCTGGCGATTTAATCAGAACGCCAGGGTGGTTAAGCAATACCAGTTGCCTGGCAGCCCTGCTGTTCCTCTGCCTCTAATACTTTTAGCCGCATAGACCCTGAACAAGCATGCAGCAGATCAGGTGTTTCTGACATTATTAGCTACATGCTTGTTTTTGGTGTTTTTCAGACACTACTGCAGCCAAATACATCAGCAGGGCTGGCAGGATATCCAGGTAACTGGTATTCTTTAAAAGGAAATAAATATTGCTGCCTCTGTATCGCTCTCACTACAGTTGTCCTTTAAATGATCTGCTGCTAGTGTCTTGATGCCAGATACCACAGGACACCTTCTCGGGTCATGTGGAATCCATGTTTATGCAGGTTAGCACTGTTTTAGCAGCATAACCATAACATTTGTAAAGCACTTTTCTCCAATAGAACTACAGGTAGTCCTCGGTTAACGAATGAGATAGGGACTGTAGGTTCGTTCTTAACCTGAATCCGTTCTTAAGTTGGAACACTGTGCTATCTCTTACCCCTTTGACAGCCATGTACCCTCCTTTGGCTGCAGTGTCCCCCCGTCCCCCCCATGCCTCCGTTTTTACCCCCCTGTTCATCTTTCCCCTTAGTCTCCCTATGGACTCAACTTGCAGCCCGAGTCCAACGCTGTCTGTCCTCCGCTCTCTGTGGATTTTGTACAAAAAGCATCCGACTCCCTACTCTTCAGTTTATGAAATCAATGACTCCGACTCCAACTCCGGGTGCCCAAAATTGCCTTGACATCGACTCCTCGACTCCGACTCCAGAACCTTGGGAACAATAGTCCGTAACAGGCTGTCAGAATGTGGTGTTGATGTGGCTCTCTAACACTTAAAGTTGTATGTTTGCTCTACACCAGCGGTTCTGGATGTAAGCCTGCCTGGCTTCAGGGGCATAAAGAGATCATTTGCATATTCAGTAGTGATGTATCATGGGAAACTACAGTTACACTGGATTATCACAAATACCTTCTGTTTTAAGAAGGCAAACCACACTGACCCACCCCAATGTATCACACACGTCTGCTCCAGATCCTCTTCTTGTACAGGAAGTGTGGTGTGATGTCATTATGCAGTTTCTCCAGTTCCAGATCCAGCCTCCCAATGACCTTTCACAAGAGATATATGGGACTCGATTCACAAAGCGGTGCTAACCCAGTAAAAGACTTTAGGCGTGATAACCATTGCACCACGCTGGTGAAAAGCCAGTTTAAGCGTGATAAGTTTAGGCATGATAAGTTTAGATCGCGCGCAAAGTCCCGCACGCAAAGCAGCGCCATTAAACTCTATGCGAAGTGCACCAGACTTTGCTAGCGCAAAACTTTTGATCAGCTGTGCACTTATCACACCTAAACTTATCACGCCCAAACTTATCACACCTAAACTTATCACGCCTAAACTGAGTTTAGGCGTGATAAGGGGCTTTTCACCAGGGTGCTAACTGTTAGCACCGCTTTGTGAATCAAGCCTATGGAGTAGTGTTGTCCGGATCATGAACAATTCGGATCTTTGATCCGAATCTCTTTTGTGAGTCGAAATCATCCGAATCATAAAAATGAACGATTTGGTTCACAAAGGCGGGTGGAGCCAGGAGCGGCACGCCCCCCTCTCAGCGGGCAGGGGGGGTCCTGGAAGCAGACGAGCAGAGATGGATCGCTCAGTTGGAGGGGAGCCAGCCTTGCAGGGACAGGTACATGAGAGAGAAGGGACATGGGTGCCACTGCCAGATATGTGTAGAGCACACGTACTGGCTATAATGTGCTGCTCATGTTAGGCTGGCTGTTAGTGCATAGTGACCAAATGGGAAAGTTTTGGCTCAGAAGCACAGCTCAGTAACTTTGCAGACAGCGTGCTGGGCTAGAATGACAGGGCAGGCACTGTGATTGCAGTGCAATATGATCCTCCTGCACTCTGCTCTAAACAGCTGCACCTAACTTCTCCCTAAACTTATGATGAGTGTTGGAGGTGAGAAAACGACACATTGGGGAATGCTTTCTTTCACTGTGAGACGTTTGCATTTAAAGTATACAGATGAATATATTGTAATGTGTGCAAAAAAAACATTTCTGCTCTCTGCTCACCCCTCTTCGTCTACCTCCTCCCTTCTCTGTTCACTCCCTGCTCTCTGTCCATCTTCTCCCCTTCTCTGTCTGTCCACCCCCCTCCCCTTCTCTGTCCACCGCAGGGAAAGTCCTGTCGTCCTAGTCATTTCACCCCCGAATGCTTCCCTAGTAAAATGATTCAAGGTTCGGATCAAAGATCCGTATCTTTTCAATGATCCGATTCGAATCATCCGAATCATTGAAAAGATCCGGACTTCCCATCTCTACTATGGAGTGGTGCCTGGCCTTGCAGAGGATAGAGGGACAGCATAACGGGGGAAGGGTAGGGGGGGGAGCTGATATCCTTGTTATTCCCAGCTGAGAGTGGAATATCACTTTAAACATTGTCTTAATTTTATTCTCAGTTTTGCGGGCGATGCAGAGAATTTAATAGAAAAAGTAACAAGTGTGACGTGACTGTGTTGGGGTCATACGGCTGCTCCTACCCCCGCTGCTCCCATTACCCTTGGTTGGCTTGGTTAGAGCTATTTTCACAGGATGTGAGGCGAAAGTTGCGGCCTGACAGAAAGCCGCCATTCCCTGGAGAAGGAGGTGATAAAAGCTTTGTTATGAGGCATATTTTTTCTCTCACAGTCAGCTGCCAATTGGAGCGGATAAAGAGGACCTGTTCATCTGTGTGGGAAATGTGACAATGTGTTAGGGCCCACTTCCACTAGAGCTAATCTGCATGCAGTTTCTGCATGCAGATTCGTATAACCAATATAAATCAATGGGCCTGTTTCCACTTGTCAGGAATTCTGTGCGGTGGACTGTGCAGAAAAAATCTGCACAGCAGAGCCATCAGAATTCGCACACCGCAGGTTATTGTGCGATTGACCTGTAATGTAACTAATAGGAAAATTGCATGCCTTTTCCTTATGCAAATTTTCCATGCAAATTTGCGTACGTTTTCGCCTAAAATCAATGTAAAAGCACACAGGCACTGACATGGTTAAATTTGCACACTTACAAACAGATGCGAATTTTTATGCGGTTTTGTGTTACAATTCGCATACAAATGCATACAAATTTGCATCCGCATGCAAATTCGTTTTTAGCGTTTTCCGCAATGGAATCGCACGTACTAGTGGAAACGGGCCCTTAGTGTCCTGGCTGATATCCGTGCACAGCGAATGGAGCAGCTTCCTACAAGAGATGACATCTCCAGTGGTGACACTGTCACATGCATCTCCTCAATATCTCACTGGAGGAGTATCGGTGAGTCTGCCTCCTGGCTTCAGCAGGAATGGAACAAAACAGAAAGATTTTCCAACATTTTTGTGTGCAACAGCAATGCAAAGGAGGATACTGCAACTTGTTGTTGTGCGCAACATAGTGAGGAAAGAGAGGTTTTCTACTGGGACAAAAACATCCTTTGCTAGACTGCTTATATTCCTATGTGATTGGGCCATAAAGCCCCCTTCCCCCCCCCACCCCCCAAAAAAAGAGAGAGAGAAAAAAAGTTGTAATCTGAAATTGAGATCAATAATGGGGTTGATGTTATGTTCATATGGAGCATTTTACATGTTAGTTTTCCTTCAAGTATTTTTTTATATAACGTATATATATATGTACTCTAGTTAGCTACTTTAGGACTGTGCTAGTTGAAATCTACTACCTGTTTTGATAGCTATCTGGCTGCCAGGGCGTAGATTTCAACTCACCGCCGCAGCACGCTGCCCGCTGATCTCATCGCTGCTGCACACGTCCGCCGTGTTCGTCGCTCCCGCCGATCTCGCCTCTGGATCCCCGCCATCTCCCATCGCAGCTCACTCACTCTGCCTGTTTCTATGACGGCAGAGCCCTGTGAGCGGGTTAGGAGCCAATTTCATTGGCTCCTGGCCCTGTCTTTCAATGTAAGCAACTCCCATTGGCTTACATTGATAGGCAGGGTCAGGAGCAAATGAAAGCGGCTCCTGACCGACTCACATGAACTCTGCCGTCATAGAGACGGCAGAGTGGGTGGCCCAGGTTCCCGACGTCTGGCGGTTGCAGTGGGTATATGCGGCGTTCGTCGGGATTCCACTGTTTCTGCACCAGTGGTCTCCGCAAAGACCGCTGGTACTTAATATTACATATAGAGTTTATGCCCTTCATTTTAAAAATTAGTGGTATGATTAATAGGATATCTTACCACTTAAAGGGCTCCCAAAGGTAACAGCGAAATCTCTCTTTACTTGCCTGGGGCTTCCTCCAGCCCCTAGAAGTGATTTGGGTCCCTCACCACAGCTCTGGTCCTCTCCGGCGTCCCTCGGGCTGCCTGCGTCACCTGCATAGTGCGCGCCAGGTGATGTGCGCAGGGGCTCTCAGGCGCCTGGGCAGAATTGCCAACCCACCTATAAGGAGCGCTGACCCATTGGGGGACCGGCGCACCTTATAGGCAGCCAGTGCTCCCAGTTACGGGAGTCGTGCGTGTGGCCGGGCCGTGCATGCACAGTAAGCCCGACTGGCCGAACTTACGGATGATCCAGAAGGCGGAGGATGGCGGTGAGGATGAAGGGGTTGGAGGGAGCCCCAGGTATGTATAAATGTATTATTTCATGCCATCACAGGTTCACTTTAAGCATGGACACAACCAATTGAAGTTGAGACTACACCTCCAAATGTTAGGACTGTGTGCTCCCTTCCCCCACCTGTGGTGACATTTTAATAGTTGCTATATGCGTTATTTTCCCAAGATACGCCCCTCTCTGGAATTGAATACTTGGCAGTGGTCACATGCGCATGAGTTTCCTGCAGGAGGATACCGTCATGGCCGCCTCCTCTGTATTCTATCTTACTGGGCTGCAGAAATTCCCATTCCTTTAGCCTTAGTAGACAAGCACATGGAGTATCACACACACATAGCACTCTGTCTGGTTCTGTAAACTCCCATTAACTTGTCCCCAGACAGTAGAGATATTTGGCAGAACCAGCGGTTGTTAAGTATGATGTATATGGTAGTGGATGAGAGGGAACAAGATTTATAGCAACAGGTCGCTTAGAAATAATCAAACAACTACATATCTTTCCCAGCCTCTTCCTCCACCGGCAAACTTGAGAAGGCGTCTCTATGTGATCGCCACCACTGAAGACACTGGGACAGCGCTGTACTTATCCCTCTGAAGCTGGCCACATGCATATTGATTTTTCTGGAAAATTCAACCACTTTGAATCTGCCAGACCTCTATCACCAACATATCTGGGGATTTGGGGAGTATATCGGAGGCGGCATTCCATTTTAGCTGGACAAGTCATTCACTGGCAAAGGGCTGTTTTGTTTGGGATAAACAAGTCAGGCAGATGCCTATGGTGACACCTTCCTGAGGGGGCACTACAGAGCTATTCTTAGCACACTGTGCTTTTTGACATTGTTATACTTCTAGTTCCAGTAAAGGATAGTGATTATAACCCCTAAATGGCCACTGCTGACTAACATAACAAAACAGGCCTGAATAGCTTCATAATTTGACAAGTGCTATTACTATGCCAGTTATGCAGATTTGGTTTGTATTGATTTCTCTGATTACTATTCTGGATTTTCCAGATAATATTAAAGTTAATGGGAACTGAATTTAAAAAAAATAAAGTAGATACTCACCTAAGGAGAGGGAAGGCTCTGGGCCCTATAGAGCCTTACCGCTCCTCTCACGGATCCCCCATTCCAGCGCTGGCTTCCCCGGTACCAATATTTGACTGAATTAGTCAAATACTGCTCTACCACCACCGAAGGAGGCTTCGGACATCTTTGGGGAGACTGAGTGCGCCTGAAGACAAGCGGCTCCATACTGCTCTTTCGTGTGATCACGCATGCGCAGTACAGAGCCGCTAGTTTTCAGGGGCACTCGGCTCCCGAAGACTTCTGAAGTCCTGCGCACGTTTCCCTGTGGAAATGTTTTATTTGGCAAAATTATAATAAGCATACTGCACCTAAGGGCAATCCGAAAAATTGTGTTTAATTTCTTTAGTCCGGCCCCATAGCTATCTCAAGACCGGTGATATGGCCCTTGGTCCAAAAAGTTTGGACACCCTTGATCTACAAGGTAATAATTTGTGTATCCTTTTTGGATCTATTTTTAGGAACAATATCACTTCAGCATAAAACCTATCAATTTGATACTGGTGTTTGCAAAATGAATGAATGTAGTCAATGATCTTCCTAGTCTCAAGAGTGGGGGAGGCAAAAGGTGCATTACATGGCCAGAAACTGGTGCTGGCGCTGCCACTGAGGTAAAGGGGACAATTGCCCCAGAGCCCCGACTGCTCCAGAGGCCCCCGCGCCACCGGACCCCGTAGGTGGCCTCCCCCGACTGCCCCCTATGGCCCAGCATGTTCGGTAGTTCAACTGCCTTGAAATCTCTCACCTGTCCCGGCAGCTGCTCCGTCCCGGTCTCTGTGTTCAGCCACGCTGACCAGTGCATGTTACTTACACTTGACATGCATCGGATTGGGAAGATGCAGGAAACTGGGCTGAAAACGTAGATCGGGAAGGAACAGCTGCCGGGACAGACGGTACCTTTTTCCCTTAGGACCCAGTGTGGTTTAAACTGGCCCTTTCAGAAACGTGTGTGACTGACACACCTCCATTTTGCTGACATCTTTCATGTGGTGCCTGCACTGTTCACACACGCATGCACTGCGGCTCAGCTGCACAGATGCTGCATTGATAGCGGTAACGCTCTGATTGCGCTCCATCCTTCATCCCGCTGGCGGCTTTGTAAGGAACAAAGTCACCTGCTGAGATGACAGCAATGTCACGCCAGGCCACGCCCCTCCTGTGGCAGAGAGCGGCGAGATGAGATCTCGTATTCATGTATGCTTTGCAGAATTCTCAACTGCTGATGCTTCTGTGATCAGCAGATCAAAGCCCGTCCTGAACGCCATCTGCAATATTCATGGCTTTCTGTGTCAAATGTGACTTTTATTTCCCCGTCTGGTAATTCATCACCCCCTAAACCCGACCCAGTCCCACTTCTGATATCTGCACTTCAAAGCACCACTGGACTAATTACAATCCTCTTTAATTTGAATTACGGTATATGGTGGAGGGGAGGACTGAGCATTAGCGTACAGAGACATACTGATAATTACACCCAACGTATACAACACATGCCTTATACAGAATAAGAGCAGATACTGAGAATCACCCCCGGCATACAGGACAAGAGAAGTGCTACTGTGCAGCCTCCATACATACAGAATAAGAGCAGATACTGAGAATCCCACCTGGCATACAGGACAAGGGAAGTGGTACTGTGCAGCCTCCATACATAGAGAATAAGAGAAGATACTGAGAATTACACCCGGCATACAGGACAAGAGAAGCGCTACTGTGCAGCCTCCATACATACAGAATAAGAGCAGGTACTGAGACTCACACCTGGCATACAGAACAAGAGAAGTGCTACTGTGCAGCCTCCATACATACAGAATAAGAGCAGATACTGAGAATTACACCCGGCATACACGACAAGAGAAGCGCTACTGTGCAGCCTCCATACATACAGAATAAGAGAAGATACTGCGAATCACACCCGGCATACACGACAAGAGAAGCGCTACTGTGCAGCCTCCATGCATACAGAATAAGAGCAGATACTGAGAGTTACACCCGGCATACAGGACAAGAGAAGTGCTACTGTGCAGCCCCCATACATACAGAATAGGAGCAGATACTGAGAATCACACCCGGCATACAAGACAAGGGAAGTGGTACTGTGCAGCCTCCATACATACAGAATAAGAGCAGATACTGAGAGTTATACCCGGCATACAGGACAAGAGAAGCGCTACTGTGCAGCCTCCATACATACAGAATAAGAGACTCTACTGAGAATTACACCCGGCATACAGGACAAGAGAAGCACTACTGTGCAGCCTCCATACATACAGAATAAGAGCAGATACTGAAAGTTACACCCGGCATACAGGACAAGAGAAGTGCTACTGGTCAGCCTCCATACATACAGAATAAGAGCAGCTACTGAGAGTTACACCCGGCATACAGGACAAGAGAAGCGCTACTGTGCAGCCTCCATACATACAGAATAGGAGCAGATACTGAGAGTTACACCCGACACACAGGACAAGAGAAGTGCTACTGTGCAGCCTCCATACATACAGAATAAGAGCAGATACTGCGAATCACACCCGGCATACACGACAAGAGAAGCGCTACTGTGCAGCCTCCATGCATACAGAATAAGAGCAGATACTGAGAGTTACACCCGGCATACAGGACAAGAGAAGTGCTACTGTGCAGCCCCCATACATACAGAATAGGAGCAGATACTGAGAATCACACCCGGCATACAAGACAAGGGAAGTGGTACTGTGCAGCCTCCATACATACAGAATAAGAGCAGATACTGAGAGTTATACCCGGCATACAGGACAAGAGAAGCGCTACTGTGCAGCCTCCATACATACAGAATAAGAGACTCTACTGAGAATTACACCCGGCATACAGGACAAGAGAAGCACTACTGTGCAGCCTCCATACATACAGAATAAGAGCAGATACTGAAAGTTACACCCGGCATACAGGACAAGAGAAGTGCTACTGGTCAGCCTCCATACATACAGAATAAGAGCAGCTACTGAGAGTTACACCCGGCATACAGGACAAGAGAAGCGCTACTGTGCAGCCTCCATACATACAGAATAGGAGCAGATACTGAGAGTTACACCCGACACACAGGACAAGAGAAGTGCTACTGTGCAGCCTCCATACATACAGAATAAGAGCAGATACTGAGAATTACACCCGGCATACAGGACAAGAGAAGCGCTACTGTGCAGCCTCCATACATACAGAATAAGAGCAGATACTGAGAATTACACCCGGCATACAGGACAAGAGAAGCGCTACTGTGCAGCCTCCTTACATACAGAATAAGAGCAGATACTGAGTATTACACCCAGCATACAGGACAAGAGAAGCGCTACTGTGCAGCCTCCATACATACAGAATAACAGCAGATACTGAGAGTTACACCCGGCATACAGGACAAGAGAAGTGCTACTGTGCAGCCTCCATACATACAGAATAAGAGCAGATACTGAGAGTTACACCCGACACACAGGACAAGAGAAGTGCTACTGTGCAGCCTCCATACATACAGAATAAGAGCAGATACTGAGAATTACACCCGGCATACAGGACAAGAGAAGCGCTACTGTGCAGCCTCCTTACATACAGAATAAGAGCAGATACTGAGTATTACACCCAGCATACAGGACAAGAGAAGCGCTACTGTGCAGCCTCCATACATACAGAATAACAGCAGATACTGAGAGTTACACCCGGCATACAGGACAAGAGAAGTGCTACTGTGCAGCCTCCATACATACAGAATAAGAGCAGATACTGAGTATTACACCCAGCATACAGGACAAGAGAAGTGCTACTGTGCAGCCTTCATACATACAGAATAAGAGCAGATACTGAGAGTTACACCCGGCATACAGGACAAGAGAAGCACTACTGTGCAGCCTCCATACATACAGAATAAGAGCAGATACTGAGAGTTACACCCGGCATACAGGACAAGAGAAGCACTACTGTGCAGCCTCCATACATACAGAATAAGAGCAGATACTGAGAATTACACCCGGCACACAGGACAAGAGAAGTGCTACTGTGCAGCCTCCATACATACAGAATAAGAGCAGATACTGAGAGTTACACCCGGCATACAGGACAAGAGAAGCACTACTGTGCAGCCTCCATACATACAGAATAAGAACAGATAGTGAGAGTTACACCCGGCATACAGGACAAGAGAAGCACTACTGTGCAGCCTCCATACATACAGAATAAGAGCAGATACTGAGAGTTACACCCGGCACACAGGACAAGAGAAGCACTACTGTGCAGCCTCCATACATACAGAATAGGAGCAGATACTGAGAGTTACACCCGGCATACAGGACAAGAGAAGTGCTACTGTGCAGCCTCCATACATACAGAATAAGAGCAGATACTGAGAATTACACCCGGCATACAGGACAAGAGAAGTGCTACTGTGCAGCCTCCATACATACAGAATAAGAGCAGATACTGAGAGTTACACCCGGCATACAGGACAAGAGAAGCGCTACTGTGCAGCCTCCATACATACAGAATAAGAGCAGATACTGAGAGTTACACCCGGCATACAGGACAAGAGAAGCACTACTGTGCAGCCTCCATACATACAGAATAAGAGCAGATACTGAGAGTTACACCCGGCATACAGGACAAGAGAAGCACTACTGTGCAGCCTCCATACATACAGAATAAGAGCAGATACTGAGAATTACACCCGGCACACAGGACAAGAGAAGTGCTACTGTGCAGCCTCCATACACAGAGAACAAGAGCAGATACTGAGAGTTACACCCGGCATACAGGACAAGAGAAGCGCTACTGTGCAGCCTCCATACATACAGAATAGGAGCAGATACTGAGAGTTACACCCGGCATACAGGACAAGAGAAGCGCTACTGTGCAGCCCCCATACACAGAGAATAAGAGCAGATACTGAGAGTTACACCCGGCATACAGGACAAGAGAAGTGCTACTGTGCAGCCTCCATACACAGAGAATAAGAGCAGATACTGAGAGTTACACCCGGCATACAGGACAAGAGAAGCGCTACTGTGCAGCCTTCATACATACAGAATAGGAGCTGATACTGAGAGTTACACCCGGCACACAGGACAAGAGAAGTGCTACTGTGCAGCCTCCATACACAGAGAATAAGAGCAGATACTGAGAATTACACCCGGCATACAGGACAAGAGAAGCGCTACTGTGCAGCACCCATACATAATAAGAGCAGATACTGAGAGTTACACCCGGAATACAGGACAAGAGAAGCGCTACTGTGCAGCATCCATACATAATAAGAGCAGATACTGAGAATTACACCCGGCATACAGGACAAGAGAAGCACTACTGTGCAGCACCCATACATAATAAGAGCAGATACTGAGAGTTACACCCGGCATACAGGACAAGAGAAGTGCTACTGTGCAGCCTCCATACATAGGATGGTGATACTGTGCAATATGTATAAAGCAGAGAACAATCCTGAATTAGACCCCTCTGTTAGGTTTGCAATAATACATGATGCTCTCTCTCGGCATAGATTGCGTTGCAGCGACTCTCGGAGGTTAGTCACTCTCTCCGCCCTCAGAGGTCCCCCACGCACACACTGAACATCCAGCCCACAGATGACAGTGATTAAGACATTTAATAAACACATGATACAATCATTATAGCAGCTACTGCTGGGGAGAGGGAGATCTGCAGATATCACAGCTACACTGCACAGGAAACCTCCACTTCTCTGAAACAATTCATGTACAACAGCTGTGCCAGGAGCATCGTGTCACTTAAAGTGGAACTTCTGCGAAACGTTATTTCTCTTGACAAAGCATTAAACGCCACTCAAAACTTTATCACTATCTGTGTAATGATAGGCAGAACGGGACTTTTAGTGACAGGAAGTGACTTTTCTCAGCAGTAACACAAATGGCAATAAAATGCTCATTTTATTAGGACACGGGAAGGTTGAAAGTAAGCAGAGTATTGAAGACATTCCTCCTAAAGAGAAACTACTACCAAGAATTGAACTTTATCCCAATCAGTAGCTGATACCCCCTTTTACATGAGAAATCTATTCCTTTTCACAAACAGACCATCAGGGGGAGCTGTATGGCTGATATTGTGGTGAAACCCCTCCCACAAAGAAATTCTGAGTACGTACTCTCACCAGTTTCCTGTCTGTGAACCTTGCTGCATTGTGGGAAGTAGCTGTGTACAGCTGTTTCCCAACTGCCAAAAAAACATGCAGCAGCTACATCACCTGCCAACAGTAAAAATGTCACCATGTAATAAATGTCAGAATGTAAATCAGGGATTTATAAGATTTTACAGTGGGCAAACAGTGACTAAATCATTTATACATAATTATTGTAAAAATTAAGCACTTTTTTATTACATTATTTTCACTGGCGTTCCTCTTTAAGTCCTTCACGTAAATGATAGCTGCTGCTATACTGAACGTATATATTGTTGCAAGTAATGTATGAAGAAGAAAAAAAAGCAAGAAGGTTGCAGACTGAATACATAAAAGTCCGGGTTAACACTAAATATGTCCTGTGCAGAAGTGAATATGAATTATTATTAATGGCAGCTACATGTTTCATTCAATAAATCCTGCACAAAGTGGAAACATACTGTGGGTAAGGGCCTCTGTTACTCCCAGGATGCAGAATGTTAAGAAGACAGTGAATGTTTAACGCACACCTGAAGTGAGAAGGATGTGGAGACTGCCATATTTATTACATTTTTAACAATGCACATTGCCTGGCTGTTTCACTGATTTTCTGCCTCTGATACTTTTAGCCATAGACCCTGAACAAGCATGCAGCAGATCAGATGTTTCTGACAAGATTTGTCGCATGCCTGTTACAGGTGTGTGATTCATACATTACTGTTGCATAAAAGATCAGCAGGTAAATCCAAGTTGAGAAGGAGCACTACAGGAAGTATAGTGGTGTGCCATGACACCCGACCCCGTGTGCTTGAAAGATCAGCAGGACTGCCAGGCAACTGGTATTGTTTAAAAGGAAATAAATATGGCAGCCTTCATATCCCTCTTGCTTCATAAATAAACTTCTTATGCCCTTAGTGTATTCCTGCTCAGGCTAAACAGGGTGGCTTGTAGAATTCACTGAACCCTGTCACGCCTCAGCTAATGAAATTGCTAATTTTGAGCCTCCGCCCTCTATCAAGCGACAAATACAAATGAGTTGCTGTTGCCTCAGGACAGCGAATCTATCTTTTGGCTGGCTAAAGAGAAGTTGATTTACTAGTAGGAGAATCGGCGGTTGCTAAGCGATGTAGAGTGAGATTGGTCTGTGAGGAGGGATGAGCATGTTACTGGGATGTGCCTGGCTGTAGTAGCTCTCAGCGCAGAGCTTTATGTGGGAAAATGTTCTGTGAGGCGGACAGACCGCGCCCGTGGGGAATACAGAGGCCCGGTGTGATCAGGTCTGAAGGCATTCTGCTGTGTGTGGGGATAAATATATAGAATGAGGCAGTGCTGGCCGGAGAGCGGATCTGGAAGTATATCGGAATGGAATGTGTAGAGTTGGATCTGTCTTCCTATGTTAGTGAGGGACGTGGGAGCATCATACAGCCAGCTGGATCACTCTAAGGGGGCCTGTTCTTATACCGTGAGCACATTGCTTGCTAGAAAAAATCTTGTTCCTTTTTATTTTAAGTAAATATGTGAGCTTTTGAAAGAAAGATCCCCCCGTCCTCCTCTGCCAATCCCTCTCAGCGTGGCCACACCGCACCTGCGCAGTACCACGGACCGGTTTGGCCAGATAAAGCCAAGCCCGGTCAAGCGTACATCAAAAAAGGGT
The DNA here is from genome assembly GCF_040937935.1 of Hyperolius riggenbachi. Classification (NCBI taxonomy): domain Eukaryota; kingdom Metazoa; phylum Chordata; class Amphibia; order Anura; family Hyperoliidae; genus Hyperolius; species Hyperolius riggenbachi. The sequence continues at coordinate 206,358,152 of NC_090657.1, read as the reverse complement.
GCCTGGAGATTTGTGTGCCCGGTAATCCCAATCGGTATTTTACTATGAAAGTTTAAAAACCATACAAAAATAATAGTATTAAAGAGAACCGAGGTAGTTCTTTGGGGTGGGGCAGATAGGACACAGATGCATGTTCTCTGCCTCATGACATGCCTCTGTATCCCAACACCACTGCTCTCTGCCCTCCCACCGCCGCGCTATAGCCCCCCGAGATTAGCAACATTATTTGTCGCCATCTCTGTGGTAAACACAGGGTATAGGGACTCGCCGCCTCAAAACGCCTGCCAGGGGCGTTCCCACAGGGTTTCCAGAGCAGCTCTCTCTCCTTGGCTGTGCCCCCTGCCGCTCCCCCGCCTCCCTGCACACTGTAAATGAGATAATTATTTCATTCTGGCCCACAAGAGCGGCTGTCTTTGCAGCTACCTGATCCGCTCAGTAATACAGTAATACTTCCAGTATGCATAGGGAACTTATGCGTGAGGACATCTTTTGACCAAATAGTAAAATTACATCTACGCACTTTTTTTTCATTAAGACTTTTTTTTTTACATTTTAAATTAACCCACACTCCCCAATAGTTACCAATTTTATTATTTATTTATTTTTGTAAAAAAATAATAATATATAAATAGTTACTTTATGGACTAAACTTTTTAATATGTATGTCAAGACGGTATATGTTACTTTATAAATTATGCGCTTGTAATAAGGGATAGGCGCAAAACTGAAAAAATGCACCTTTATTTCCAACTAAAATTTTGGCGCCATACATTGTAGAGACAAATTTGAAACGTTGCAATAACCAGGACAAATGGGCAAATAGCATGTTTTATTTAAACACTGTAACGGCCGGAAACTGAGAAATTATTTTTTTTCCATTTTTTTCTTCGTTTTCCTTTTAAAACACATTTAGGATAAAATAATCATTAGCATAAAAGTACCCCCAAAGAAAGCCTAATTGGTGGCGAAAAAAACAAGTTATAGATTGTTTTCTTAGTTATAGGAGAATGAATGGACGAAGCGCCGACATGTGAAAATTGCTCTGTGGTTTTTTTTTTTAGGGGAAAATCCCTTGGAGGTGAAGTGGTTAAGGGGCCCTACTCAAAGGATGATAAGGAACGTCAACCTGTCAGCACTGCCCCTTTTGATCAGGAATATGGGTTATTGTAGAAGCTCGTGGTCCCCTGTCAGCATTGCCCCCCGTTTTGTGGGAAGCAATCCTCTTATATCTGCTGTATACGAGGGCTTTTTTATGGCTTAATGGAGAGGGAAATATAAGGCTGTGTACTTGTAGCTGTTTGTACAGCGAATCACACGTGGTGTTTGGATTGGCAGGCGCTACTCTGGCGCTTGGCTTTACGATACGCTTCCTAGTTGTGCTGCCCTGTAACCCCTTGTGTGCCGCGGTGTGCAGATTGCGTAAGTGCAGGGGACGCCCTCTGGTACTTGTCATCGATAAATGGAGTCACACCAGTCTGATAGGGGAGGGCGGGAGCAGCCGGTGGTTTGGATGAGGTTCAGGTGGGTTTGGCACGTAGTACCGCAGCGTGCCTGTGGGGAGGAGTCAGCCCTGTGATCGCAAGGGGGTGATTATGTCAAAGTTGAAATAGATCTTCAATGGTGAAACTGTAAACAAGTTATAGAAGCAGGAGAGGAGCCTTATCATCGGTGTGGAATATGCCATGTTGTGAGAGCTGTGGGGGTGGCAGGCACCCTCTCCTTGCACCTACATGTCTGCTGCATTCCTCCCTGTCACATCTGGAGGTGCTCCCCCTGCGACTGATATTCCAAAGTTTGGTGGGGCCTGAAATCCCAGCTCTCATTACTGATGCATCCCCTTCCTTGCTGGATTCTGCTATTTATTTGGGGTGGTGAGTTCTCTTCTCTCCTGAGTTCCCAGCTCTGCAGCCATTACCACAGGCTCCACCCACTATCTGGATTCTGATGGTGATCCGCTACCTGCTGCGCCCATTACCACGGGCTCCCTATCTCTGGTGGTTTAGTTTTCTATCTCTCTGGGACTTTTGTGGCTAGATCTCTGTTCTCTTGAGTTCCCAGCTCTGTGCCTTTTAGTCAGGACAGTAAATGTTATCTTGTCCAGCATGGTAACATAGACAGGCAGCAGCTAAACCAAATGGGTTCATTCCAACCTTGGTAAAAAAAAAACATAAGGAATCATAAGTTGTTCCATTTCCATGATTTGATGTAAAAGATGGCAATCCTACAGGCGAAGGCACAGCCCCTTGTCATAGATGTGGCGGCTGTGAAGATTTGGGAACCTAGAAGTACAGAGATCTTGCCACCAAAATCCCATGAAGGACAGAAGAATCCACCAGGTGGTGCTTCTAATGGGGGCTGCAGAGCTGGGAACTCAGAAGCACCTGGATCTCAGGGATCCATCTGAAAATGGCGCCTGCGAATAATGGCGCACGGTGTTGCCGCTAATCCGTTTGCCGCTTATCGCTATTTAACGTTAAAGCATTGTTGTTATTTAACGTTAAAGCCTTATTGTTATTTAGCGTTAAAGCCTTATTGTTATTTAACGTTAACACACAGAACCCTCTCTGTACCTATCCCTAACCCCTAAACCCTCCCTGGTGGTGCCTAACCCTTATCACCCCCCTGGTGGTTCCTAACCCTAAGACCCCCCTGGTGGTGCCTAACCCTAAGACCCCCTGGTGGTGCCTAACCCTAAGACCCCCTGGTAGTGCCAAACCCTAAGACCCCCTGGTGGTGCCTAACCCTAAGACCCCCGGTGGTGCCTAACCCTAAGACCCCCTGGTGGTGCCTAACCCTAAGACCCCCTGGTGGTGCCTAACCCTAACCACCCCCCTGGTGGTGCCTAACCCTAAGATCCCCCTGGTGGTGCCTAATCCTAACCACCTCCCTGGTGGTGCCTAACCCTAAGACCCCCGTGGTGGTGCCTAACCCTAAGACCCCCCTGATGGAGCCTAACCCTAAGATCCCCCCAGTGGTGCCTAACCCTAACCTTGACAGTGTTACATTAAATCCATTCACTGTTTTGCAGTTAAATAACGTCTGCAGTTTGGCTTATGTAGGGCGCTATTGATAAATAACGTTACTGTGGGCAATAACATCTGCTGTTTGAGAAATGAAGGGCACTATTGATAAATAACGTTACTTTGTGCCACTATTGTTAAATAACGTTAGTGTGTGCCACTATTGATAAATAACGTTGGTGTGTGCCGTTTTTCTTCTTTTTTCACTGTGCACCATTATTATGCAGTACTAACGATAAATAGCGATAAGCGTATCTTTTTAATGCGGCGCCATTCTTATGCATAGGTGCTGTGCGCCATTATTCACTGATCCGGGATCTCAGTCCTTGAGTCTCTGAGTGAAAATCCAATAGATGGAGAGGTAAGTGCATGGTTATAGGTGTGGCCGGGGTGTAGAGCTGGGAACTCAGGTGTACAGAGCAGCCCCTGGTAATGGGTGTGGCTGGTCCTCTGAGCGGCAGAGATCTCATCAAAACAGTTCTCCACAATACTGTGTAATATTAGTTATAGGCGGAGAGATTCCTTAATGCTCTAGCCTCTACAGAACTCTGGTTTTGGTGGAGGGATACCTTAAAGCAAACCTGAACTGAAAATTAAAAGTCAAAATAAACATACACACGTCATACTTGCCTCCCATGTGTAATATTGCCCACCTGAAGTGTAATATTGCCCACCTGAGCCACAGAAAAACATGGACATTACCTTGCACATCAGTTGTCCTTTCAGTTATAACTGACAGCAAGTGATATATTTCAGCTCTTGCAAAATCTTGTCAGAACTGGAAGGAATCGTTTTTAGAAGCAATTACTGAGCTTCTGAGAGGAACTGACAGTGAGGTAAGTATGTAAAATTAATTTGCAGGTACATCTTGTGTTTATTTTAAATCATTTTACTTGGTTCAGGTTCCCTGTAATATAACATGTCAGCACTGCATGCTATGTTCTGTGTGATAGCATATTGCACACGTGTCCTCATTATCTCCAGAACACCATTTGCACATTGCGTGTGTTTGCAATTTGATAACGGGTAACCCCGAGCCAGCCATGACTTCACGCCAGTGTCCTCGGCCCAATCCCCCCCACCCACTGGGCGTCCAGCCCAGCCCGCCAAGCAGATTAGACAGCGCAGGACCCCCTGGCTGCAAATGAAAGGAATTCTCTGAGAAAAATCCCAAACATCTGAGCACAGAGAGTCAGAGATCCTGCGGAACAAGGAATCGCTCTGTCCTGGAATATCTCCTCCATGTTCACATGTTGGCTTCATTTCTCTAATGTATGGCAGGGTCACTCCGCTCACAACCGATATGTCAGTGCGAAACGTTTCCTCTGGGGAGATCTCTGCGCTCCTCAGTGTGTATACTTCAGCTAGACTCCCCAAGAGAGTGCTTCTTGAAAGTTTTTCAACTTTTTTTTTTTTTCATTTTCAATATTCTGTGTACATGTGATATAAAACATGATCTACTGTTTATGTAAATACTAAAATGATACAAGCATCCATTTATGGCACATTTGTATGTGATGCAAGTCCGTGAATCTTTGGTTTTGGTAACTGGTTCTCTTCCTTCAGGGTCCTATTTCCTCTATCAGCGGTGCACACTGTTTGGCAGTGCTGCTGACGGCCTTAGTGCACTGTGCTGTGCGGAGCCTTTCCATAGAAGTAAATATGGGTTGCCAATCCACTGCATCAGGTCTTTTCACAACATTTCTATGGGATTTAGTTCAGGACTTTGACTTAGCCATTCCAAAACATGAATGTCAGTATGTGGACTTGTGTGTTTTGGCTTATCAGCAGGGCTGTGGAATTGGTACAAAAATCATCAGACCCCTCAGTGTATGAAACCGCTGACTCCGACTCCAGGTACACAAAATCGCTCCGACTCCAACTCCACAGCCCTGCTTATCAATGTGACAAACTGTAGACAGGTAGCTGCAGCTTCTTGTCTCTATTGTTGTCCATTGAGAGTCCAGGGACCCCGAACTGAAAGTCAAGAGTATGCTATCCACTACAGTTATACACCACCAAGTCAACCGAGAAAGTCCAGGTGTTGAAAATGAGTTACCATAGAGGGACCTGCACTGCGCAGCTAATCACTCCTGTGTGAAGAAAAGCTCTGAAAAACCTGGGATCTTCCAGAAAGGAGAACAAAAGCACAGGAGAAACCAAAAGCCCCATATGGTGTAGCATGTTATGCAAATGGTATAGAAAAGACCAATAAAAGTGGTACTCACAAACCCGGGATGCTGAACAGCAACCACGGTATCCTAGCTTTGGGTGTGATGCATCACACCTGCAGATGTACAAGTCTTGAAACAGTTAGGTCACTCTTCAGAGAAAGTGTAGTTAGGATCACCAAAGTGAGAGACCGTTAGCAGCCAGGACTGATAACCACCCCCATAGGGAGTAGGAAAGCAGCTTTCGAGGGAGAGAGGCGCCCCCAGAATTATAAAACAGGCACTCCAAGCTGTGCGATACCTGCCCTAAGAAACTATTTACTGACCCGAGGAAGGGGATTGACTCCTGTGAAACGTGTTGTCTGATGGTGTTTGTGTCATCCTGAGTTATGTTCCTCTTACCTTTAAAACTGTTTTTAAGTGTTTTATACTTTTTAATGCACCTCCCAACTCCTGAGGGACGATAAAGACTTCTAGTCTAGTCAGTCCATACAGCATACAGTGTGGATAATGTTTAAAGTGGGCCTGAACTCTTGCACAGGACAGAAGAAAAACAAAGAGAACTCCAACCCTGTGTGTATTTAGAGAGAAGAGCCTGTCTAATTCTTCCTCAATTGTGACTATTCACGAGTGTAATGTTATCTCTCAGCTGTGTCAGCTGACTGCTTCAGCAGAACAGCTAATTTGTAAACACAGTATGTAAACCCTAGGTCTGCTTCCATGAAAGCAGGAAGTAGACACACTGCAGATTTATTGCAGGATTTGTATCAGCTGTAACAAAGAAAAGTTTTTCTGTAAAGGTTATTATGCTGTTGCTTCTCTTTTAGCACAGAGGAAGTTCTGATTTCAGGTCCGCTTTAATAGAACTGATGTACACAGCCTTGTGATGTTATTATTATTATTTGGTACTAGCTGGACGCCCGGCGTTGCCCGGGTATGTATTTGGCTAGTGTTGGCTCTGCCCACTTTTCCTAACCCTAACAGGCCATACACTGGCTCGATTCACGGCCGTTTCGACAGCAGATCCGATCCTGGGATCGGATCTGCTGCCAATCGCTTGCGCTAAACGCACCCGCCAATCCGATTCCCTCCCGAAATCGGATCGGACCGTCGATCGCGCCGTGCGGGAAATTACCCTCGATCGCCCGGCGGTAGGAGCGCGTCGCTTGCGGCGTACGATTCGGGCCCGATCCGAGCATGTATACATTACCTGAAGCTGGCTCCGGGGTCCTCTTCTCCTCGCTGCACCGCATTTCCGCATGTCCCAGTGTACGCTTATACTTCCTGTGTCACTCCGGTGACCAGGAAGTTGAAATAGAGGGCGCTCTATTTGAACTTCCTGGTCACGGAGTAACACAGGAAGCGCCGGGATGGAGCAAGAACAGCGGTGCGGTGCAGTGCGGAGAAGATGCCCGGGAGCCAGCCTCAGGTAATGTATACGGGGGGGGGACAGGCGGCAGGAGCAGCTGAACAGATTGTGATCGGTTTCAGGCTGAAATCGATTCACAATCTGTTTGCAGTAAAGGCAGCCATACGATCTCTCTCTGATCAGATTCGATCAGATAGGGATCTGTCAGCTGGTCGATCTAATGGCACATCGACCAGTGTATGGCCACCTTAACACACAATTACTTAAAGTGGATCCGAGATGAACTTTTACTCCTTGCATAATTGTGTTCCTTACATATAGTTTATAGGGCATTCCTCAAGCCAAATACTTGTTTTGTTTTAATACCCTAATTTCCTATAAACTAAACAAACCACACCCACAGCTTCTCCAGAGTGCCTTGGCGCTTGCAAGGGATTGTGGGATTTCAGTCTGGGCAGGTGAAAAAGGTGTTACTAGCTATAGATTTCAGAGGCAGAGTTTTCACAATCTGAGAGCTGCAGTGCAGATACAGATCAGTTGCCTGTGTAATGGAGGAGATAAGAGTGGAGTTTTCACAGAATATGCAGATTAGCATGCCTAGATACAGATAAACTTGCCTGTGTGTGTGTGATTGTGTAATAGTGACAAGCAGAAAACATGTCTGCTCCCATTGTATCACAGGAAAAAATATTAATATACTGTTGAAGCTGTTTGAAGATAGATTTGCTGTGTAAACTATCTAAACTTTAGATAAGATATGTAGACAAGTCACTTGTTATATTTCGTTTTTCATCTCGGATCCGCTTTAATGACCAAGTATGTGAGCTTTGCGGCCTTTGGCATCAATAATTTGCAATAAAATAAAATTAATCTGATTGGATGTGGCTCCACCCCTTTTCTGAATTTGAACCCCAATCACCCAATGGCCAACTGTACCAGGTACAGGTGATTAACAGTGCAAGAATGGCAGCAATTAAATATTCCCCTTAAAAAGCAATAGGTGGATTTTGATTGGCTTTTATAGGCTCCACCCACTTTTCTGAATATTAATCCCAGTCACCCAGTGACCAACTGTGCAAAGTTTGAGAACTCTACCATTAACAGTGTAAGAATGGCTGCAGTTTACAATTGCACAATGAAATTTGTATTTTTCTCTACCCACTTATTTCCTAACATTGTTCAGGTATGTATTTGGCTGGTGTTGGCTCCGCCTACTATTTCTACCCCTAACACACAATTACTCAATAACCAAGTTTGTGAGCTTTGCGGTCTTTGGCATCAATAATTTGCATTGAGATTAAACAAATCTGATTGGCTGTTTGTGGCTCCACCCCTTTGTCTGAATTTGAACTCCAGTCACCCAATGACCAACTGTACCAGGTTTAAGGCTTGTGCCATTAACAGTGCAAGAATGGTAGCAATTATTACATATTCCCCTTGAAAATCAATACGTGAATTTTGATTGACTTTTGTAGGCTCCACCCACTTCTCTGAATATTAATCCCAGTCACCCAGTGACCAATTGTGCAAAGTTTGAGAACCCTGCCATTACCAGTGTAAGAAGCGCTGCAGTTTACATTTTCTCTGTGAAATTAGCAATTGTCTCCGCCTACGGATGACCCGGCATTGCCCATTTATGTATTTTACAGGTGCTGGCTGCGCCCACTTTTCCTAACCCTAACACACAATTAATAAATTACTCAATGACCAAGTTTGTGAGCATTGCGGTCTTTGGCATCAATAACCTGCATTAAAATGAAACAAATCATATTGGCTGTTTGTGGCTCCACCCCCTTTTATAAATTTAAACCCCAGTCACCCAATGATCAACTGTACCAGGTTTGAGGCTTGTGCCATTAACAGTGCAAGAATGGCAGCAATGAAATATTCCCCTGAAAAATCAATAGGTAATTTTTTTATTGCCTTTTGTAGGCTCCACCCACTTTTCTGAATATTAACCCCAGTCACCCAGTAACCAACTGTGCAAAGTTTGAGAACCCTACCATTAACAGTGTAAGAATGGCTGCTGTTTACATTTTCCCAGTAAAATTTGTATTTGTCTCCGCCCACTTATGACCCGGCGTTGCCTGCTTATGTATTTGGCTGGTGTTGGCTGTGCCCACTTTTCTAACCCTCACACACAATTAATCAATTACCAAGTTTTTGATCTTTGCGGTGTTTGGCATCAATAATGTGCATTGAAATGAAACAAATGTAATTGGCTGTTTGTGGCTCCTCCCCCTTTCTGAAATTGAACCCTGGTCACCCAATGATCAACTGTACCAGGTTTGAGGCTTGTGCCATTAAAAGTGCAAGAATGGCAGCAATGTAAATATTCCCCTTGAAAATCAATAGGTTAATTTTGATTGGCTTTTATAGACTCCACCCACCTTTCTGAATATTGATCCCAGTCACCCAGTGACCAACTGTGCAAAGTTTGAGAACCCTGCCATTAACAGTGTAAGAATGGCTGCAGTTTACATTTTCTCAGTGAAATTTGTATTTGTCTCCGCCCCCTTTTTGGTTATGGGAATAAAAAGTATCTAGGTAATGTACTATGTGTGTGCCAAATTTAATACAAATCCGTTCAGCCATTTTTGCGTGATCGAGTAACAAACATCCAAACATCTAAACATCCAAACATCCGAACTTTCCCATTTATTATATTAGTAGGATTTATATTGCGCAGACATGTTCCGCAGCGCTGTACAGCGGCCCCAGTCATTGTGTAGTCAGGATTGTCACCTCCCCCTGGCCTTGCTCTCCATCCAGCAGGACAATGACACTGGGTGATAGCGCAGGACGCACATCTCCGCAGAGACAATGGGCGGCAGCGGGAGGATCTCCGCCATCAGATAACAAGCGGTGTCTTTCCAGGGCTACAGAGTGAAAACACAAGCTGGCGATAATGAATCATCTGCCTATTCTTAGCTCCCTTCTACCACGAAAACCTATGGAAGTCGCCTTCTCTGTTTTGTCATTTCAGGAAAGCTTCCAACCCGCTTTCTAAGCAATCTGTGCCACCTTCCAGGAGATGTTACTCATTCTTACAGCTCTTACTCTAAAGACGCCTTCCCTGAGGCGGAGGTGACAGAATCGCTACAGTGAAAACTGCTTCCACTTTAGTCATTCATGTATTAGCAGCAGAATTAAATCCCCGGTATAGTTTGTACATGTCTCCCAACTGCCCGATTTTGCTGGGGCTGCCCCTGGGTAATGGCCAGTTTCCCACAGGACCCCCCACCATGTCCCATCAGCCAGTGGGAGAACTAGAAGGATCACAGCCGCACACAGAGCCAGTGTTATGTCTGATTACGCTGCCTGTTAGTTTGCGCTGCCCCGCATGCGCAGTAGGAGACTGTGCGGCCACAGTTCCTATTTAATTATGCTGCTGGTGGTAAAATACTAAATATCTCCGCTTCCACACATCCTACGCTCCCCAAATTTTCAGGGTAGGGAGGGAACCCCCCGAACGACCTCTATGCCAAATTGCAGCCCCCGAGCCCTGCTGGTTCCCAAGATAGGTTTCTCTAATCTATCTCCTGAACCAGCGGGTCTCGGGGGCTGCAATTTGGCATAGAGGTCTTTCGGGGATCCTCTCACTACCCTGAAAATTTGAGGAGTGTAGGATGTGTGGAAGCGGAGGTATTTAGTATTTTACCACCAGCAGCATAATTAACTTCACACTGAGCATGCGTGATGCTCAGTGTGGAAGGGAGCTTCCGGGCAGCGCAATCAGACATTACACTGGCTGTAATGACAGTCTAGGCGATGTGCCTCTAGGTGAGATCATGATGCCACATCACCTATCATTACAGTAAGCTTGGCATGTGGCGGAGTAGAGTGATACTGGATGTGTGGAGAGAGGTGAGACACTGGCTGATAAGTTTCAAGCCTCGCCCCCTGTACCGATTTCTACATACCGGGGAGGGGGGACAAATTAACAAATTAGCTGCTCTGCCGTGGAAGAGGAGATTTCTGAGCTGACAAATGCTGAGAGATCACATTACAGTTGTGATTAACCACAGGAATTAGACAGGCTGAACTCTCTATATACATACAGGGTGCATTTCTCTCTGTTTTCCTTCTGTCCTGTAGAAGAGTTCAGTCCCACTTTAACTCCCATCCCTTGCTCTGGCAGCTACAGACAGTAACGTTAGGAGCTGTTGCCGCTAAGGTTGAAGGAGTTAAACAAGGACACTTGCGGGGATCTAATCCCAAGATGTTTTGTAAACATGCACAGGCCACATTAGCAGCATGTTGGAGTCGAGTACCTGAGCGGTCTGTATTTATGCATATATGACTATTCATGCACACTGGCCCTAGAGTTTTTGCAGGCAATTTTTAGGGTTTCCGGTGTTCCGCGGTTGTGTTTTCTACACGTCATTTTCCACGTTCGTTTGCGATTTTTAGAATGGTGGCAGAATACACTGTAATTGGGAGAGTGTCATGTGGAAAAAAAGCAAAAGCCTGATCTTAAAATGTGGAAAAAAGCAGAATGCAAATATGCGCAAAATAATTTCAATTCCAGTAGGAGGCATTGCGTGCCATTGACTTCAGTGTTGAGCAGAGTGGTGAGTGTTTGCCGCATTAACTGAACAAGTTTTACCCTGGCTTAGGGCCCGTTTCCAATAGGGTCGGATGTGGCCCAAATCTGCAGTGTTTCCGAGTAGGCCGGTTGGGGGGAAATGCTGCCTATACCTGCAATGGGTTTCTGTCCGAATTGCACTGCGGTACAGTTCTGGACGGAATGCTGCAGATTTCAGCATCCCTATAGCAATGCACGGGACGGATAAACGGATCGGGCTGCGGCTGCCTGGAAAGCTCTGTCTAGATTGTTGCTACATGGTAGTGTGGTGGATAGCAGTCCTGCCTTGCAGCACTAAATCCCTGCTTCATATCTCAGCCAGTACACAGTCTGCATAGAGTTTGTATGTTCTCCCCATGTTCACGTGGGTTTCCTCTGGATACTCTGGTTTCCTCTCACATCCTAGAAATATGCAGGTAAGTTAATTTTTTCCCAAATAATCTGCTTTAGTAATTTACAGGAACAGGGATTAGATTGTGAGCTCTTGTGCGGATAGTCAGTGACATGACTATGAACTCTGTAAAGTGCTGCAGATGATGTCAGTGCTGTATAAACACATAATATTAACATAGTAGGGACATTCGATTGTGACTACGGTAGGGATTAGATTGTGAGCTCTTCGGACAACAGTCAGTAACATGACTATGTACTCTGTAAAGTGCTGCAGAAGATGTCAGTGCTATATACAGTAAATACATAATAATGTTAGGACATTAGACATATGACTATGGTGGGGAACAGATTTTGAGTTCCTCTGAGAGACAGTCAGGGACTATATACTCTGTAGTGCTGCAGAAGATATCAGTGCTGTATACATACAAAATGATAATATGGGAGGACATGAAGCCCCATCTACACGATACGATTCTTTGTGCGATTCGATTATGATTCTATTTACGATCCGATTAAATCCGACATGTCCGATCGGGATTCGATTCAATTCGATTTGCCATTGTTTTGCAACGGCAAATCGAATTGAATCAAATCGAATCCCTATCGGACATGTCCGATTTAATCGGATCGTAAATAGAATCGTAATCGAATCTCACAAAGAATCGTATCGTGTAGATTGGGCTTTAGACTATAGTAGGATTGGATTGTGGGCTCCTCTGAGGACAGTCAGTGACATGACTGTACTCTGTGAAGTGCTGCAGGAGATGTCACTGCTATATACAGTAAATACATAATAATGTTAGGACTTTAGACATATGACTATGGTAGGGAATAGATTGTGAGTTCCTCTGAGGGACAGTCAGGGACTATATACAGTACTCTGTAGTGCTGCAGAAGATATCAGTGCTGTATACATACATAATGATAATATGGACGGGCAGCACGGTGGTGTAGTGGGTAGCTCTCTCGCCTTGCAGCGCTGGGTCCCCGGTTCGAATCCCAGCCAGGGCACTATCTGCAAAGAGTTTGTATGTTCTCTCCGTGTCTGCGTGGGTTTCCTCCGGGCACTCCGGTTTCCTCCCACATTCCAAAAACATACAGATAAGTTAATTGGCTCCCCCTAAAAATTGGCCCTAGACTACAGTACTTACACTACATAATATAGACATATGGCAATGGTAGGGATTAGATTGTGAGCTCCTTTGAGGGACAGTTAGTGACAAGACAATATATATATATATATATACACTGTACAGCGCTGCGTAATATGTCGGCGCTATATAAATACTAAATAATAATAATAATAATGGGAGGACATTAGACTATAGTATGATTGGATTGTGGGCTCCTCTGAGGACAGTTAGTGACACGACTATGTACTCTGTAATGTGCTGAAGAAGATGTCAGTGCTATATAAATACATAATAATAATATGGGAGGACATTAGACTATGGCTATGGTAGGATTAGATTGTGCGCTCCTCTGAGGACAGTCAGTGACATGACTTTGTACTCTGTAATGTGCTGCAGAAGATGTCAGTGCTATATAAACACATAATAATAATAATAATAATATGGTAGGACATTAGACTATGGCTATGGTAGGATTAGATTGTGCGCTCCTCTGAGGACAGTTAGTGACATGACTATGTACTCTGTAATGTGCTGCAGAAGATGTCAGTGCTATATAAATACATAATAATAATATGGTAGGACATTAGACTATGGCTATGGTAGGATTAGATTGTGCGCTCCTCTGAGGACAGTCAGTGACATGACTATATACTCTGTAAACTGCTGCAGAAGATGTCAGTGCTGTATAAATACATAATAATAATAATATGGAATGTTTGGTCCTGGAAGGCCAGCCAGTTCCCTGGTACGCTGTAACCCACACGTTGTATTTGTGCCCCCGCTCAGCACGATGTTGTACAAAGGAAGCCGGTTTCACAAACAGGAAAAGGAAATTCTTGCAATGCAGGATCTGCACGGGATCTCGCCCTGCGCTTCAGTTTACATGACCTACAATATACTGTATATACTGCCAGATGGAATGTGATGGAATTAGAGGAACTGTACATCGCATGTAAAAAGCCACCTCCGGAAACATTAGATCACAGCATTCATTGATATACAGTTACATTTATACAGACTTACCTTTGTAACTTACCCTATATAAGAGCTCAGCTGAGATGTGGATATGCAGGTAAATCCTATGTGACATTACCTCAAGCAAAGGTGTGGGGTGGGGGAGAGGGGGGGCAGAACTGATTACCACGGTGCGTGTCGGGGGGGGGGGGGCAGGGCAGTGACTCCAAAAACAAGCTTCTGTGTATTGCACTATGGAGAGGAGCAGTATGTACTCTATTATGGAGAGGTGAAGCATGGAATGTACTGTGAAGAGCTGTATGTACTGTAATATATGGCTAGGTGAGGGGGGGAGCAGCATGTATGGAAAAGGGAAGAGGTGCAGCATGTACTGACTGTAATATGTATGGGGGAGGGGGGGGGGGGAGAGAAGCAGCCTGTATTGTAATATGAGGGGGAGCGGCAAGTGCTGTAATATGGATAGGGGAGAGGGAGGAGCATGTACTGTAGTATGCGGGGGGGGGGGGGGGGCGTGAACGGAGGAGCAGCATGTACTGTAATATGGAGATGGGAAGGGGAGAGCAACAAAATGTGTACTGTAGCACAGAGGGGTGAAGCATGCACTGTACAAACTATGGAAATGGGAGGGGTAGAGTAGCAGTATGTATTGTGATGTGGAGGGAAGGGGTAGAGGAGGTAGTATGTACTGTACTATGGAGAGAGGAGGTGCAGAGGAGCAGAGCAGCATGTACTGTGATTTGGAGAGGGGAGGGGTACCGGAAGTAGTATGTACTGTACTATGGAGATGGGAGGGTAGAGGAGCAGAGCAGCATGTACTGTGATTTTGAGAGGGGAGAGGTACCAGAAGTAGTATGTACTGTACTATGGAGAGAGGAGGTGCAGAGGAGCAGAGCAGCATGTTCTGTGATTTGGAGAGAGGAGGGGTACAGGAAGGTGTATGTACTGTACTATGGAGAGAGGAGGTGCAGAGGAGCAGAGCAGTATGTACTGTGATTTGGAGAGGAGGAGGGGTACAGGAAGTAGTATGTACTGTACTATGGAGAGAGGAGGAGCAGAGCAGCATGTACTGTGATTTGGAGAGGAGAGGGGTACCGAAAGTAGTATGTACTGTACTATGGAGAGGGGAGGGTAGAGGAGCAGAGCAGCATGTACTGTGATTTGGAGAGGGGAGGGGTACAGGAAGGTGTATGTACTGTGATTTGGAGAGGAGGTGCAAAGGAGCAGAGCAGCATGTACTGTGATTTAGAGAGGGGAGGGGTACACAGGAAGTAGTATGTACTGTACTATGGAGAGGGGAGGTTTAGAGGAGGAGAGCAGCAGGTACTGTCATTTGGAGAGGGGAGGGGTACAGGAAATGGTATGTACTGTACTATGGAGAGGGGAGGGTAGAGGAGCAGAGCAGCATGTACTGTGATTTGGAGAGGGGAGGTGTAGAGGAGCAGAGCAGCATGTACAGTGATTTGGGGAGGGGTAGAGGGGCAGCTTGTACAGTGATATGGAAAGGGGAGGGGTAGAGGAAGCAGTATGTACTGTGATTTGGAGAGGGGAGGGGTAAATGGGCAGCATGTACTGTACTATGGAGAGGGGAGGGTAGAGGAGCAGAGCAGCATGCACTGTTATTTGGAGAGGGGAGGGTAGAGGAGCAGAGCAGCATGTACTGTGATTTGGAGAGGGGAGGGGTACAGGGGCAGCATACTATGGAGAGGTAACGCACGGATTGTATTGCAGGGAGAGAGGGGAGCAGTATGTTCTGTACCATGGAGAGGAGAGAATCATGTGAGCTCCCATTGTGGAGTTATACAGTAGTTATCGGCTGGGTACATCCAGTACCTCCAATTGCTTTTACCCCAGCAGGCTTCAGTGCAGAGGATGGGGTTGTCTGTGCAAACATCATCCTATCACTGTCACCGATCATGTTGGGGTGAAAGGTCTGTAATGTTTATTGAAAGCTTAGTTTTAAGGTCGGTTTACTGTAACCTTTTATTGGCTAACTTAGAAGAAAAAGAGTAAGCTTTCGGCTATGAAGCCTTCATCAGACCTCCCATCATAGCCAAAAGCTTACTCCTTTTCTTCTAAGTCATCCAATAAATGGTATTATCCAGATTCAAAACCTCTTGCTTTTACTGATGGCTAACAGGGTACAATACTCTACTGCTTTTACTGTACTCTTAAAGAGAAAATATTTAATTTACAAAACTAAAAAACAGTCCCATGCTCCATTCCTAACCCTCCAGCACTGCATGTAGATCAGATGACATCACTGAGGCACGAGGTACAATTATGGAAGAAGTTCCTGGCGAGAAGATTGGCTGTCTTCTGCCAAGTATTGGCCATCTGATGCCTCTGCCTTGTCTCAGGACCAATGTCCTTGCATAGTGTCCATACCTATCTTTTGCCACTAGGGGTGCTGCAGTGTCAGTTTTGTGATGCACAGCTGTGTGTGAGGTTAGCATCACACCATTGGAAAAAGGGCGTCTGCTAAGCCCATAAACATGTCATCTGATGACACAAGCTGGAATGGAAGTGCTGAATAAAACAACAGGCGTTCTTGTTGGAGTTTGGCCTGAAATGTCCCCACTCCAGAGACATTGCAGAGCAGCTAGGGGCTTGTGGAAGTATATTATTATTCTGGGGGGCTCTTCCCCCTGTGATTCAGCATATATGACCTCAGTTCCAGATGTGAGCGCAGGGCCTCTTCCTGCAGCCATGGAAATGAGGGGATCGGATAGCGCCACGCGTTCTGCGCTACGGCAACACTCTACCGGAGAGTCAGTACCATTCAGTATAAATCATGTCTCTGTGTACTTGTGTAGGCTTTAAATCAGACCCTGATCCATAACACACTCAACTTATTATTGATTTTAGCTCTGTTTTATAATACAAGCATGTCACCCCAATATGTACGGTACAAGCTGGCAAGTCTTCTACACATTCTAAAGGGAACCCAGCCAATGCGGATGATCATGGTGTGTACACACATCCAACTTTGATTGCCCATTGACTGACCAATTTTACCACTTCCATATAGTATAAGGGCCGAAGGAGTTCTAGAAACAGGTTGTGGAGGTTAAATATCAAAATTGGATGTGTGTACGCACCGTTAGTGCCACCTCGGCTGAGACTCTGGCGTGTGTACAGCTGCCCCTGATGTTATGTAAATATCCAGCATGCTATTGTTCAAGGGCACCTGAGGTGGGGGGGGGGGGGGATATGGTGGCTGCATGTTTGTTTCCTTTTAACCCATTAGTAACTTCAAACAAAAATTTTGTTTGCAAGCTGCTGCGCATTCGAAACCTCTGCTGGCAAATCTCATTTGGCTGCCTGGAAGCAGTTATAGTTAGTTACCTGTTCCGGACAACTTCTTCTCTTCCTCCACCACCCCCAGCTCTGAAATTCTGACAGGTCTTCTGGGTCCCCATAACATCTGATCACATGATATGACATGTGATCAGGATCCAGGTGTCTGACATGGTCTCCTGGATCCCGATCACATGTCATATCATGTGATTGGAACTGAGAAGTCATGTCCGGGTTACATGCCTCTGCAGTGGAGGAAGAAGCCGATCCAGCTGTCCAGGTAAATGCAAAAGCTCCCTGCCGCCCACTCTGCATACCCTGCTAGCCTACCAGGCTGAGGAAGGCACACTTTCCCAGCGGCAGGATAATGTTCAGGCCCTGCAGCCAAATAAAGTTTTACTTTCTTGCTTCAGTAGTGTCTGAATCACACACCTGGAACACGCATGCAGCAAATCCAGTTAGACTTCAGGCAAACATCTGATCTGCATTCTTGTTCAGAGTCCATGGCTGAAAGTATTATGCTGGGGATACACGGGTCGACCCGGCGGCTCGATTAGCCGCCGGATCGACTCCCGCCTCGTCCCCGCCGCCTTCCGGATCGATTCCCGCTCGTCCCCGCGGACTCTTCCTTATCTTCCGCTCAACTCCCCGATATTGTCCGCCCGCGGGGATCGAGTGGGGAATCGATTCAGCGGGTCATCGGACCTGTCGGATATTATCAGCTCCCAGCTTTCAGCAGCTCGATACACGGTACAGAAACGTACCGTGTATCCCCAGCATTAGAGGCAGAGGATCAGCAGGACAGCCAGTCAACTGGTATTGCTTAAACTATGTAAGTATTGCAGCCTCCATACCCCACTCACTTCTCTGTCCTTAGACTGCAGCCATGTCTTCCCTCTGCGCCACAAGTGCTCTGTGGTACTCTTAGTACGGGGCAGCCTGGCTGGGACAAAGAAATGAGAAGAACATGTTCAGTTTGTGGGGAAAAAAAATCATTTCTTATACCAGTTCTTCCATTGTCTGCTGCTTCTTTGCTTTCTTCTCTCTCCAAAACTTGTAGCAGAGGTTCCGCCTCTGTAACAAAATGTTCCAAATTGTAAAACACACAGAAACTCTGCACATTATTATCCTAAACTCTTGCATCGGCATCTCCAGTATAAGAGCTGTTGTGTATTTTGCACAAGAAAAGCATTATTTAATTTAATATATAGAAAGAAAGAAAGCTTTTTGCCAGCCTGTTAATATTATTTAGTATTTATATAGCGCCAACATCTTCTGTATTGCTTTACAGAGTACAGGATAATCCTTTTATAGTGATCTTTAAAAGGTTACCTTAGGCCAGGGGTCTCAAACTCGCGGCCCGCGGGCCATTTGCGGCCCTCGATACAATATTTTGTGGCCCTTGCTGGCAAAAGCTTCCTTATAGTTCGCTTCAGTGCTCCCAAGTAATCTGCTGCATCCCCCTCGCTAAACGAGGGCTGCAGAGCCCCCAAATCGCCCGGGGGGCAATCCGCCGGCATTTCCTGGAAGGGGCAGAGCTTTCAGCTTCAGCTCTGCCCCTCCTGACGTCAATCGCCGCACGGATCGCCGCCTCTCCTCGCCCCTCTCTGTGAGGGAAGAGTGAGAGGGGCGGGCAGAGGCGGCGATGTGCCGCGATTGTGAAATCCCTTATGCGGCCCAGCCTCATCCTGACTTTGCCTCCTGCGGCCCTCCAGGTAAATTGAGTTTGAGACCCCTGCCTTAGGCCTTACTTAATTCTGTAATAGATGCCATGTGTGGGCACAGGCTTACCACACCTTCTGTGGTCTGGCATCTGTCTCTGTTCATCATAAAAAGGTCCCAGTACGATGCAGGGGTCAGCACAGCTGTATTATGTCCGGGGTAGTTCGCACGCACTGCCGCGGGAAGACTTAGCCGGTGCGGGCAGTGTCACAGATGCCCAAGCAGACATACTGCGCATGCCTGCACAGTATGTCCGGGTCAGACTGCATGCATGCACGCCGGCTATTTGTTCCCACAGGAGTGCAATTGTACTACGGCTGCACCGACCTCGCTGACCTCTGCTTTGGACCGGGACCTTTTTTTTAGAAGACTGTGAGAGCAATATGGAGGCTGAAATGTTTACTTCCTTTTAAATAATGCACATTGCCTGGCTGTCCTGTTGATCTTCTGCTTCTTAAGCCTCATACTCACGGGCTACATTTGTCACCGCAACCACGTTGCACGCGCGTGTTGCGGCGACAGGTCGCCCGTGAGTATGGCGCGCGCGCCCTGAACCGTCGCTACTCTGAGCTGTCCCCGGGCGACTGCCGCCGCAACTTCGCCGCAGCTGTCGCTAGCCTGCGTGTGTATGCGGACTAGCGACAGCAACCGCTTCCGTCGCATCAGTAATCCATCTTCCTCCGTGTGTATGCGGAGGGACCCGGCGACGAGCTGTCGCCGATCTGTCGCTATCGACCAGCTACATTTGTAGCTCATGTGTACCAGCCATTATACTTTAAGCCATAGACCCTGAACAAGCATGCAGATCAGATGTCTTATGCTAGTTACACTGGGTACAATTTTGTGATAGATTTACTGTCAGATTGATTATTTCCGACAGGTCTGATCTGATTTCCAATCACTTAAATGGAAAACCGATCGGAAATCAGATCGGATCTGTTGGAAATAATCGATCTGACAGTAAATCTGTCTGAAAATGTTATCATGTGTACCTAGCATAAGATAAACCTGACAAGATTAGCTGCGTGCTTGTTTCAGGTGTGTGATTTGGACCCTACTGACCAGAAAGATCAGCAGGACTGTCAGGCAGAAAGATCAGCAGGACTGTCAGGCAACTGGTATTGTTTAAAAGGAAATAAATATGGCAGCTTCCACACCTTCAGTTCCTTGAAGGGACCTGGCCAAGTAGCTTACCAGATCAGAAGTTTACGATATTATAATTCAGAAACAGGAACATAACTAAGACCCACCGGGCCCCCATGCAGAAATTTTTAAATTCATTTAAACACGCATGTGGCTGAGACATGGGGACAGAATTTACTATATCAGAGTTTACTATAAGTAGATTCTTCTGTATATAGTCTTGTCACTGAATGTCCTTCACAGGGGCTCACAATAATATGAAGAATTGCACCTATCTGGCTTTCTTACCTTTAAAGGCTTGACAGGTGCTCTTTCATTCCATTTGTATTCCTGAAAACTCCATTGCAAAAAGCAAGAGTAGAAGCAGGATTTTTCACTCAATGTTTGGGGGGGGGAGGGGGGGGGCGCAGTTTGCAATGAGTTGGTGTGAAATCCACCATTATTCTGTGCATGATCCCATTTCCTCAGGGCGCTCATTATCACTGCCATGGGTTTGGGGAATTCGAGCATCTGTCAGCAGATCCAGAGGTGAGACACAGAAAAGAAGCAGAACCTTCTTTAACCCTAAAATGCTGCAGTTTCCCGCAGCCTGTGCTTGACTTGGCTAAGCGGTTCAGGCTGCAGCTGCGCAGCAGCACGGGTGGCACGTCCGAAGGCCGCGGCTCCTAGTGGAAATAAGCCTCTAACCACCCTGGCGTTCTATTAAGATCGCCAGGGCGGCTGCGGGAGGGTTTTTTTTAAATAAAAAAAAAACTATTTCATGCAGCCAACTGAAAGTTGGCTGCATGAAAGCCCACTAGAGGGCGCTCCGGAGGCGTTCTTCTGATCGCCTCCGGCGGCCAAAAGTAACACGGAAGGCCGCAATGAGCGGCCTTCCGTGTTTTGCTTACTTCGTCGCCATGGCGACGAGCGGAGTGACGTCATGGACGTCAGCCGACGTCCTGACGTCAGCCGCCTCCGATCCAGCCCTTAGCGCTGGCCGGAACTATTTGTTCCGGCTGCGCAGGGCTCAGGCGGCTAGGGGGACCCTCTTTCGCCGCTGCTCGCGGCGGCGATCAGGCAGCACACGCGGCTGGCAAAGTGCCGGCTGCGTGTGCTGCACTTTATTTGATCCAAATCGGCCCAGCAGGGCCTGAGCGGCACCCTCTGGCGGTAATGGACGAGCTGAGCTCGTCCATACCGCTAAGGTGGTTAAAGTGCATTGTAATCTAAAACAAGACAAACTTTTCAGAGGTAGAAAAGCAGTTTTAAGTTAGATTTCAAGTCACATTATTCATCTTTTTAAACACTTTTTGTTTCTCAAGATTTATAATGGGGAAAGCCCCAGGTAAGTTGATTTTTTTTTTTATTTCTAAGGAAATTAGATTTTTTTTTAATTTACTTAGAAATAAAAAAAAAATCAACTTACCTGGGGCTTTCTCCATCCCCATCCCCTTGCAGCCGTCCTGTGCCCTCGCCACAGCTCTGGTGGCTCCCAGTCCCCTCCGGTGCAGATGCCGACCTCGCCAGGTCGACATCTACTGTGCCTGCTGGTCGGTGCGTTGTACACTCCAGATTAAGTCAGCGCGACGGCAAGCTGCTCTCACGCAGGCGCAGTGCATGCCAACCTGGCGAGGGCGGCATTTACGGTACATCGGAGAGGACCCCCGGGCCACCAGCTGGAAGCAGAGCTGAGACGAGGGCACAGGACGGCTGCAAGGGGCTGGAGAAAGCCCCAGATGAGTTGATTTTTTTTTCTACATTTCCTGGGATGTTTCCTTTAAAAATGAATGAGAAAACTTGAGGAGCAGTAGCATTGCTAGAGCCATTGTTGCGGGCCCGTGCCCTCGGTTTTTAGGTGGGTTCCCACAAATCTTTGTACAATCTCTGTGATTTCCCTGAAAAAGTAATCGTAGTGAAAACAGCATAGCAAATAAAATTGCTTATTGTTTACAGTGTTCTTTTGTAAGTTATTTAGTCAGTGTTTGCCCATTGTAAAGTCATTTCTAATGCCTAATCCAGGTGCTCCTGGTATGTACTATAAGAGAAACCAAGTGAATAGAACTTTTCAGTATCATATAAGGAACAGGGGCATTGCTAGCCCCAAAGATCAGTGGCACGTGCCCCGGATCTATTCTGGGGTGCCCCAAATGTGCCCATACAGCGAGCGGCAGTACTCACCTCTGGTAACTTGGTCTCCAGATTCTGCAGACATCTTCTCTTCCGGACTTCTCCCACTAGTGTCTGAGAATGAATGAGATGCTAGAGCATCTGATTCTCGGGTGCTAGGGGGAGAATCTCCAGCTACAGAGGATGTTTCCAGACTTGGAGAGCGGAAGGAGGAGAGGAGTATTTCCTCCTGCTGTGCTATTCTGCTCAGTGTTGCCAACTCATCCCTTTAATTACTGACACATATGAATTATACAGGTTTTGGGGCTAGGTAGATGCAGTTAAAGCACTGATTATGTGCAAATAGCCCCAGAACCTGTATAACTTAGATGTGTCAGTAATTAAAGGGATGAGTTGGCAACACTGATTCTGCTGGGAAGAGGGGTCAGGGGAAGGAACAGTGAGGGCACACACAACGATGCATGCTCCCTATGGAGGCTACACAGCTTCCAGCATGTCACCACATCACCCAGCATGCCCCATAGAGATACCACAGTGCCTAGCATGGCACCACACAGAACCCAGCATGCATGCCCCATATGTTTAAGTGACACTGCCTATTTATGTTATTGGCTGCATTTTAGTTTTTTTCTGTATTAATGCAGAGGGGGCTTCATACAACATTTTGCTGGGAGGCCTACTTAGACCACTGTTAAGTTCATGTAAATTTGGCCTTACCCATGACCACACCCACATTCTGGTGCATGGCCACACCCAGTTTTCAGCTAGCGTGCCCAAAAGTGCCCCGAGTTTCTTAGAAGCCTAGGAGGAAGGAAAGTTAGTAAAGTGCAGATTTTGCACAGATAGGACACCGTGCGCTGGTGACAGGTACTCTTTAGTGTGTCCCAGGCCCTCATGCCAGGATCCGGTGCACCTGCAGACCAGAGGGGGTTGGTTATCTGCTCATCAGGGATCTGTGTTTGTCTTGTGAGTCAGCAGCAGAGAATTGGGAACCGGTTCCCATGTATGATGACCTCATTATGTTCATATCCCGGGATTTCACAATCACTAGTATGTAAACATGTTGATTACTCCAGAGAAAATGTCACAGCCAACTCTACCTTCACTGATTCTCTGTATCTGGGCTTGACTTGACGTTACACCATGTCACTTATTCAAAAATGGCAAGCAGCAAGTGCAGTGCCACCTCCTGGGAGTGAGAGACATTGCAGCAATTCCTTGGATGTCTTCCCCATGCTGGACTGAAGAAGGAGTCCTCCATGGAGATTCGCCAGAGACGTCAGCCTTTTTTAGAGGTCATTTCCCCCCAGCTTGGCAGCCACCAGTCAGGAAGCAGATGCTGAGCTGGGGGTGTGCTGCCGTGAAACAGATGGGCGTGGCCAGAGCCTCTGCGTGGCCAGGGCCCATTTTGTGAGGGAGGCGGTGCAATCGCCTGCCTGGAGGGAAGACGTTAGGACAGGTGAGTATTTAACCCGGCGAACCCTCCATCCTACATCATTAAGCTCTGTCAGTTCTAGCTTAGGTACTCTTGAAGCGTATAGCGTATTGATCAGTAATGTAGATGTTATTTGTTGCCTGCACAGAATATGGGAGGTTGGGTCTATTTTTTGTATAATTTGTAACTACAGTAATTTTTTACGGGCAAAGTACAGTTGATGCGCAACGCAGGATTTTTTGGTAAAGTTTTAGTGTACTTATACTTTAAGCTCCATTTCATCCTCCCAGATCTTCCATTGTTAGCGAATATGAATAAGGCTTTGTGCCATTACTCACATGATTTTCATATTTGTTGCAGCTGTTCCAATGAGTTTTCCTGTGGAAAAGTCAGTCACATGACACAGATCGCTTCAGAAAGCATGGAGCTGTCAGCACAGGGAGTAGTACTCAGCAAAAGAGGAGCGATCACTGCTGAGTACACAGCTACCCTGCCTGCTCATCTGTATGTAGCCAACACTGAAGCTTGGCAGACTTTTTTCCTTATGAGACTTTGCTTTAGGTGCAGTGCCGGTCAGAAAGAGTTGGAGAGAGGAGATAGCTGGGAGTCATGGGATCTGTGCTCACAGGGAGAGACTGGCTGCTGCCTGCTTCAAGCTCCTCCCAGTGATGAGGAGATAGAGGGAGGAGTCTGGACAATTTTCACTTCAGTACAATTACACTGAAGTGAAAATTGTCCAGCCAGGTGCATTCAATGTATTTACTGCAAAATGTACAGAAGTGCATGGCCCAAACTTTGTGCATTGTTTATTAATGGCAATGTACTATCATAGACGAAATAAACATGGGGCTGAGGGAGTGCTTTAAGGTATCCCTGTACAGGGTTATAAAGTGGTCATCTCCTATAGGTCTCGAGGCACACGCAGCCTTCCTACTACACATGGTCAGTGATTCTGGCTGGCATGCAGAGCTCACGCAGATTGTATGCAGTGTGGAACTGGGCCCTTCCTGCTGATAGGTATGCATGTAAGCAAGTATACTAGCGACCCTTCCTGCAGATATGTAAGGGGAGAGCATGATGAATAATGTAATACACCTTCATTATTCAGCATGGTGGTGTAGTGGTTAGCGCTCTCGCCTTGCAGCGCTGGGTCCTTGATTCGAATCCCAGCCAGGGCACTATCTACAAGGAGTTTGTATGTTCTCCCAGTGTCTAAGTGGGTTTCCTCCAGGCTCGACGGGTTCCTCCCATATCCCCAAAACATACAGATAAGTTAATTGACTTCTCCCTAAATTGGCCCTGGACTACGATACGTACACAACACAATACATACATAGACACATGACTATGGTAGGGATTAGATTGTGAGCTCCTCTTAGGAATAGTTAAGTGTCAAGAGTACTCTGTGCAGCGCCGCAAAAGATGTTGGCATTATATAATTACTAAATAATAATAATAATAGAGTTTTACCCCCTTGTTAGGACAGTGGCATGTCACCCCAATGTAACCTAAGCTTTTGCTTAACCCTCCTTTCCTGTCAATCACCTCTCTCCACCTGCTTTTCAACCCTGTGCAGATGTTATCTGTACTTCAGCAAACACGGAGCGTGGGGAATGCAGAGCAGTCGTTTTTGTCTTGTAAATAATAGGTGTGACAAGGTTTTATTATAAAACAGAGCTAAAATGAGTCCTGCAGTTCTGTGTCATTTTATTCTGTAAGTCTGGCCTGTAGGATTCTCTCAGAGTTGGGGGTTACTATAGGCCATGCAGGGTGTGACCCAATTACCGCCACGAAGGAGAATGTTCTGCAGCGCCTCTCCTGACGCTTATTAACCCCCAGCATGCCGGAGGCATTAGCGTCTTATGATAACATTGCGTCACGCTCTCGCGTCCTTCAGCCATCATTCCTACAAACGCCTCGGCCTTCCTCGACCAATTTGTCAGTGTGAAACGGTGTAATGACTTCCAGATTGGGATCAGCGATGGCGTATTTCCAAACGGCTCCACTGTACACGAGTGGCGACAGCGACACCCGCTCTGAAGCATTCCCTAGTCACAGACACGGGGCGGAATCCCCTTCTGGAAATCGGCTCTTCTTATCGTCATTAGTTTTTATATCAAGTGGTGACATTTCCTGTTTGATGCGGGAGTGAGCTGTATGTGTGGAATCTATAATAATAAAGTATATACTGGTAGGTGAACAGAGGCGCCAGTAGAATAAAAGTACATAAATTTTTTTAAAAATTGCTGGGAGGAAGTGGTGGACTTGCCTCCATTAAAGCAGACACCAAGGACTGTGATTAAATAAATAAATACACATTTATTGAAGATACCCCAAGGATGCAACGCGTTTCGCGGGCACAGCCCACTTCTTCAGGCAATAAACGGGATAAACAACAGCAATTCTGTTACAGCAAGCAGAGCTCTGCTTGCTGTAACAGAATTGCTGTTGTTCATCCCCTGTTCATTGCCTGAAGAAGTGGGCTGTGCCCGCGAAACGCGTTGCATCCTTGGGGTATCTTCAATAAATGTGTATTTATTTATTTAATCACAATCCTTGGTGTCTGCTTTAACGGAGGCAAGTCCACCACTTCCCATCAATTTTTAAAAAAATTTATGTACTTTTATTCTACTGGCGCCTCTGTTCACCTACCAGTATATTCAAGTCCACCCCAGGTGGAGGGGTGATCTACCCTTTTTCTCCAATCTACAGAGAGCGACTTCTTAATCCTGAGTGAGGACAGGTCTAATCTCCTCACCTGCCTATTGAGTGGTTACCTGAGCGGTAACCCATGTTTGTGAGTATTACCATCTCACTGTCTCGTTTATTCAATCTGTCTTGACATACTACACCATATTGGGCTCTCGATTTCTCTTCAACTATAATAATAAAGACCAGGCATGGCTTTCCAGCACACCTGATTGCTAATGAGCACTCAGCCAGCATTGGGGACTCTGCATACTTTGAAAGTATCACAGATGATCTTTCAGCCAATCTAAAGCTTTGAGCACACATGCGAAGACTGTCACCTGCAGTGATCAGCACTCAGTCCTTTTGTTGTACATGCAAGTAGGGTGGCTGTGCACCTTGAAAATAGAACACAGAGACAACGGGAGCCCAAATAGCCAATTGGAAGATAGGGGAGGGAATTTATACTCAAAAAGGAAGGTTACAGGTAGAACAACCAACCACTTGAGTGTCCAGGTGGAACAACCCGACTCCACTTGGGTGTCCAGAGTGTAAAGCACCCAGTCGCTTTCTTAGAAAAAACAACTGGTACTAAATGTGGCCAGGCCACATAGGACCACTACTATCACCCCTCCAAAGTAGGGTAAGGCGTCCAAGGATATGTAAAACTGTGTCTAAAACAACTAAAATGAAATGAGGAGGTGGAGCCTTTCGTTTTGCTGAATTCATTGGATGGCACTTTATTTGGCCTGAGGAAGTGAGCTGAGACTCACAAAATAGGTTGGAAATGCATAATACATTTTCATTTGTTACATGAAGTTGTCATTTTGTCAGTTGTCATTAACACAGTTTTATATATCCCCCCCCCCCTTCCCCCATTCATGCTTTTGGGGGCAATTCAGGGCTAAGTGCTGTACAGACATTCTGTTGCTTAGGAGGGGGCCAGAAGGACAGTAGCACAGTACAGGACTGAGTGGAGAGCAATGAACTCGACCTGAGCTTGGACAAGATGACCCAGCGGTCCAGATCTCTCATCAGAGGATCAGGGGCGCCGTACATGTGTTAAGCTCCATACACACGCTCAACAGCGGTCTTTTATGAAGCACAATTATCAAACAACTTTTGTTGTGAAACAACCTGTAAAAGTTGCTTTGCTATTGTTCAAACAACTGATAAGACGTCAATCCAACAGCTGGATTGAGGTTCCCCACTTTAATGCCGGGCATGCACTGTGTAAATGTGGTAAATGATTTACATCTGCCTTATATCAGTCGCCTGCCATCTTGCCTCAGTGTCCTTCTCGAGTTTAGATTAAATCTCAGCTAAAACCTCTATCTCACCTCCCATCACAGAGTCAAGCAGTATACTGCTCACCTGCTCATTGCATCACAAAGCCACTGAGCCTTGTTCTTGTGCCGCCCCTGCCCTCTTGCCCCACCGCTCTTCAGCGTTCAATTGTCAATACGAATATTGATTAGGGGGGTATTGTTAGCTCGTTCTTCAACAGATTCTTATTGCCTTTGATGTGTATATCCTCTAGATTGTAAAGTCCCGTACCCACCTTGCGATTTTGTCCAAGGTTATTCCAACGACCAGCGATTTTAATTTTTTTTTTGAGTAACGATTGTTACTGACGTATTGTTTTAGTGATTTTGTGACATGGGTACAGTTGCGTAATTAGGCAAATGGCGCTTTCCGATGCACAGAGATCACAACCGTCACAGAGGATTGGATCTTTAATATCTACGACGACTCCCGCGCAAAGCGCCGCCACCGTGTAAGCTCTCGTTCACTCCCGTCGTGTGCCGTTGTGTGTTATCACGGGCAGGAGGATGGGTCAGGGAACCTCATTTGCTGAGAGGCGTCGCTGTGAGGTTCCCCGATCCATCATCAGGTGAGTATTCAGCTTACGCTTTTGGCACAGCCCTCCTTCCTTGTGTATCATACTTGTGTGCACTCTACCCAGAATAATGTGACCTTGTATTACTGGGACTACTACTGCAGTGTATGATCTGGCTTTGTGTGCCTTATTGCTTATTACCTGTATTGTGTTGTCCGTCATCCCTATCTTCCTGTAACCTTATTTGTTGTCCGGAACTGCGTAATATGTTGGCGCTATATAAATCCCATTAATAATAAATATATATTGTATCTATAATAATAATAATAATAATCCGAACATTTGTATAGCGCTTTTCTCCTGTCGGACTCAAAGCGCTCAAGAGCTGCAGCCACTGGGACGCGCTCAGGAGGCCACCCTGCAGTGTTAGGGAGTCTTGCCTTCAACTCCTTACTGAATAGGTACTTGACCTAGCCAGGATTCGAACCCTGGTCTCCCATGTCAAAGGCGGAACCCTTAACCAGTACACTATCCAGCCACTACTAACGTCTAATCAGTTTAACATAGGTCATTTAGTGCATTCCCACTGTCTGCATTTACCCCCAAGTGTTATCTATCATCTGACTAATAAAACCTAATCCATTATGGGTTTGATTTTTACCCAGAAGAATGACTGCATGCATAATGAAGTTTTTAATAGGCATTTGGCCAACAAACAACAAGGGAGGGTTGGAAAGGTTTGACTTCTGGAGTAGTGAACAAAACTCCAGGCACACCCACACTTAGGGCTAGTTCACACTACAAGAGCTTTTCTAAGCGCTTTGTGATTTTAAAAGCTCGTGCTAATGTTATCCTATGTGAGTGTTCACACCGGAGCGATGTCATTTTGTAATAATCCCCCATAGCATTGCATTAGCAAGAGCTTTTCAAAATCACTAGCGCTTAACCTTCCTGGCGGTAAGCCCGAGCTGAGCTCGGGCTATGCCGCGCAGGAGGATTTCTCAGGCCCTGCTGGGCCGATTTGCATAATTTTTTTGAGTACACGCAGCTAGCACTTTGCTAGCTGCGTGTACTGCCCGATTGCCGCCGCCACCCGCTGATTAGCCGCCGGCGCCCCCCCCCCCCCCCCCCAGAGCCCGTGTGCGGCCTGGCCAATCAGTGCCAGGCAGCACTGAGGGGTGGATCGGGGTGAGGGGTGGACGTCATCCCGCCCCTACACCATGGCGGCGGGGGAAGTCCTTCAGGAAATCCCGTTCTTTAAACGGGATTTCCTGGCCAAAGATCGCCGGAGGCGATTGAAGCGGGTGGGGGGATGCCGCTGTACAGCAGCTATTATGTAGCGAGCCCTGGGCTCGCTACATGATTTAAATTTTTTTTTAAAAAAAACAGTGCTGCGCTGCCCCCTGGCGGATTCTAATAGACCACCAGGAGGGTTAAAAAGCTCTTGTAGCATGAACAAGCCCTAAGGGGGGTGCACACCTGGAGCACTTGGCTAATGTATTTTATGTATTTTAATGGAGTTGATCAGACCAGAGCAATGTGATTTTTTTCCCAAACGCAAACACGGGTCCTGCAGCGTTTCTGAGGCGATTCAGCCTCAATGGTAAGTATAGGAAAGTGGAAAATCGCTCTAAAAAGTGCTAGAACAGAGCGATTTTCCTAGTGGTTTTTTTTTTTTTTTTTTTTTACAAAAGCTGTACAATTGCAGCCCTACTGTACAATAAATAAAAAATTGCTACACCAAAACGCTCCAAAAATCGCTAGTCATACATAGAAAATCACTAGACATGCTTAGAAAAATCACTTCTAAAAACGCTGGGCGTTTGCATTTACGCTAGCACTTTTAGGTGCACCAGCCCTTATGCTAGGTACACATGATACAATTTTCTTGCAGATTTACCTGCCAGATTGACTATTTCCATCATGTCTGATCTGAATTTTCCGATCGGTTTTCATAGAAGTGAACGGAAAATCGATCTGAAAAATCAATCTAAATTTACATCAGACATGTTGGAAATAGTTGATCTGTAAGGTAATTCTGCCAGGAAATTATATCATGTGCACCTAGCATAAGGCCTGGGACCCACTAGCAGAGCTTTTCTAAGCACCACTGATATGAAAAGCTCATGCTAATGCAATGCTATGGGAGATTTGTACAAAATGGCACTGCTCCAGTGGAATCGCACACAGAACATTACATTAGCAAGAGCTGTTCAAGTCACAAGCGCTTAGTAATGTACTGCTAGTGGGTTCCAGACCTAAAGGTAGCCATATATTAAATTAGATGGCGACATATGTACCCAGTTCACCATTAATCGGGAGGGGATGCCCATTCTTTGGGCTATCAACCCTGGCGGGGGGAATGGGGGGAACAGGGTGAGTATATAAAAAAAAAAAATTGCATATGAACCCATGATCTGTTGATGCTCGGTATTATTATTTGGTATTTATAAAGCACTGACATCTTACGCAGCTCTGTACAGAGTACTGAGCTGGGACCAGGTCCTCCAGCACCCAAGGCTGAGACACCAAAGTGCGCCCCTCCATTCCTGCCACTCCAGCCATCACACACTGATTGCTATTAGACTAAGAAGCGCCACAGGGCCCACAACCTCCCCAACACCTTAATATCTAGTTATCTGGCTTGCAGTCACTGCCATGTATCCCCTTTTCTTATTTCTCTCTGCTTCATACACAATAGGGGAATAGTGCGCCCCCTCCTACACTGCGCCCTGAGGCTGGAGCCTCTCTCACCTCAGCCCGGCCCTGACAGAGTATATTGTCTTGTCACTTAAGTGTCCCTCAGAGGAGCTCACAATCAAATCCCTACCATAGCCATATGTCTATGTACTGTATGTATCGTGAAGTGTACAGTATGTATCGCAGCCTAGGGCCAATTTAGGGGAAGCCAATTGACGTATCTGTATGTTTTTGGGAAACCGGAGTGGCTGAAGGAAGCCCACACAGACACGGGGAGAACATAAATACGGAGAGCTGGGATTTGAACCAGGGACCCAGCGCTGCATGGCGAGGTCGCTAATGATGACGCCACCGTGCTGCCTCAGACCCCAGAATAAACTTGGGGGGGGGGGGGGGGATAGGGGTGTAGACCTCTTCCAAAGAATATACCAGTAACAAAAAATTGAGGAAATCTTTGCTCAATGTCAGCTCAACAAGGAACAATTTATTAGACAGAATTGCACAATAAATGTATCGTAACCTCCCGTATGTCTATGGGCTATGCACACAAGTCAAATGCAGAAAAGGGGCAATATCCGATCCACTGGTGTTCATCGGTATGCTATGCAACAACAAGCAAAGTCCACCTATTGAATATCGAACCGCAGTGGAGCCCTATGGGCCGTTGATCTACTGCCGTTCCTTCCCCACCCCTGTTAACATGAGCTCTTCCATCCGGTAAGATCGATCATTTTGTTTAATTTTAGTTGAAAATCGATCAAAATTACAATCAGGCAGGCTTGTTTGGGCTTCAATCTCTGCCAGATTTGCTTACAGTAATCAGATCTGCCGGGAAACAACAAAGAAAATTGATAAGTGTCTGAGCACCTTAAAGTCTGGTACACACCATGCAATTTCCCATCAGATCAACGGGTTGAATAGATAATTTCTGACAGGTTCAATCTGATTTTCAATGCTTTTTCTAATCGCTTTTCCAATCACATCCATACATAATCGATCAGAAAAAATGATTGGAAATCAGATTGGCCCTGTTGGAAATTATCTATTCGACCCATCAATCTGACAGGAAATTGCATGGTGTGTACCAGACATAACACTTGTCAGAATTAACCAATCCTAAACTGTCCAGTCTGCGCATGTACAGATGCCAAAGATTCATCGTACAGCTGCAGCCAATGTGTAACCAGCATAAACCGATAGAATATTCCTGAACATTGTCAATTAAACGCAAACATTTATCCAATGGGAGAGTTGGAAAACTGAGTGACTCCAATTGATTATTTTTATAGGAATGGAAGAGCCACTTTAAGACATTTAGGCTGCTTTCACAGTGGGACATTACAGGCGCACGTTAGAGCAGCCTGTAACGCACCCCAACTCACAGTAATGCAAAAATCAATGGGCTGTTCACAGTGCCCACGTTGAGTTACAGTGTAACGCTGGACGTTCAATGAAAGTGCAGCATGCTGTGCGTTATAGGTGGTTTTAGCTGCGTTAGACTGTTTGCACATGCTCAGTAAGGGGAGAATCCGCTATTGTTCCTAGTCACATGGGCGGCTAATTAATAATCACTGCACTGTAGTGTTGTCCAGATCATGAACGATTCGGATCTTTGATCCGGATCTTTTTTGTGAGTCGAATCATCCGGATCATCACAATGAAGGATTCGGTTCACAGTGGATGTCTGGAAGAAGCAGGAACTGCAGCTTCTGTGCACAAGCACAATCTTCCTGCTGCATCTCTCCCTTCCCCATTAGCACCCTCAATGTGCCTTCATTCTCCTGCACCTCTCACTCTGCTGCACCCCTGCTTCCCTACTAAAATGATTCAAAGATTCGGTTCAAAGATCCGGATCTTTTCAATGATCCGATTCGAATCATCCGAATCATTGAAAAGATCTGGACTTCCCAGAATAGCACCAAGAGCCCCATAACGCAGCTCAATCTGACGTCCCACTTCAACACCACCATGCGTTGCGTTAGGGGCAGGTTATGCGACCACTTGACCTCCAAGGGTTTTTAAAAATAATGAAAATGTATTTCATTTTTCTATGGGAAGGTGTATAATAGGGTATTTGGTTGTGGTTTTACTTTTTGGCCACAAGATGGAGATGCAGAATCAGTGTGTTCTAAAAATAGAAACAGAGCCAAGTGTTTATTATTTGTTTATATTTATGTAAACACAGGAGCGTAGAAACTGGTACTGGCGGTTTTAAAGTGGTTATCGTCCCCTAAAACGCAACGTCTTGGTGTGAAGACGTTGCGTTTTAGCACGGTGGCAGCACGGTGGCGTAGTGGCTAGCTCTCTCGCCTTGCAGCGCTGGGTCCCTGGTTCGAATCCCAGCCAGGGCACTATCTGCAAAGAGTTTGTATGTTCTCTCCGTGTCTGCGTGGGTTTCCTCCGGGCACTCCGGTTTCCTCCCACATTCCAAAAACATACGGATAAGTTAATTGGCTCCCCTTAAAAATTGGCCCTAGACTACAGTACTTACACTACATAATATAGACATATGGAAATGGTAGGGATAAGATTGTGAGCTCCTTTGAGGGACAGATAGTGACAAGATATATATATATATATATACATTGTACAGCGCTGCGTAATATGTCGGCGCTATATAAATACTAAATAATAATAATAAAAAAAAGAGGCCTTAACCTGCCATACATTACTCAATGTTCCTGTTTGCTCAACCATTGGATGCAATTATTTTATTTGATCAGGGAGAATCCATTATGTTCCATTCTGCTCCATCAAAGAAATCTGGATGAAATCTGGTTGAATAGACCAATTTACTCATTTGGACAGGATGGAAAATATTGATCAATCAATCTATCACATGATTTCAATCGACACAGAATTGAAGTTTGGTTTCAGATCATGGAGGGCGGTACAACATCCTTCACATCGATAGTGAAGGAGAATCGCTTAGAATCTTGCATTGAGTGGGCCACTAGTCGATTGACTTTTGATTGACCGCACTGTTGTAGATTGCTCAATAAAGTTGGTTGCTTAATCGCTCCTTGGGAAAATAAGTAACTTTTATCCACCTTAAAGAGGAACTGTAACCCAGAATTGAACTTCATCTCAATCAGTAGCTGATACCCCCTTTCCCACTAGAAATCTTTTTTCTAAAAGGTGGGTATGCATGACTGATATTGTGGATGAAACCCCTCCCACAATGTGACGTCAGGACCATGGTCCTGACAGTTTTCTGTCTGTGACCCTTGTTGCATTGTGGGAAATAACAGCTGTTTCCAACTGCCAAGCAACCAGTATCTCCCTCTGTGCATATATATATATATAGCTATTAAAAAAAACAAAAAACATAAAAAAAAACCTTTAGCCTATAGCAGTATTAGTGGTTGTGGCTATAAGTAATGGCAGTTTGTGCTGTTTTTTGTTTTTTTTTGTCATGTCTGCCGGTGGCGATAATCAATTCTTGATCTCTCTTTTGTTTAACTTCTCACTTTGCAATGTATTAATTTATTTATTGCCCCCTTTTCGCTAAAGTTTCTCTTGTTTTTTTTTTCATTTTTTTTATACAATCGGTCATTTAAGAATTGTATTGAAATGTGTATGTTTGTGCCGGATGTAAACCTAGAGTGTTAGAAACACGATTTCAGTTCTCTGCCAGGCAGCTCTGATGACAGATGATCAGTCTGTAATGTTCCACTGGCCATATTATCTCTTCACCTGGCTTTTTATCTGTCTCGTGATGAAGGAGCGATTGAAAACAATCTGCCCACATGTTTCCTATAGTCAGAGCTTCGTCATGGTGTGATGTCACCCGCACTCTGTGCTAATCTGTAGTTGCTGCACGACGAGTGTAATTAGACTTTACAAATACAATAAATAAATAAAGAGATATGCCACGACACGATTGTACAGAGGTTGTATGAGTGATCTGTCCCATCTGTCGGCAGAGATTGTGAGTAGCGACAATTGCGGGAAGAGCGAGCCTTCAGCAGCGCCGTATCCAGGCAGCAATGTGGGAGGATAATTACATACAGATTCTGCACTATACCGTATCCACAGAGATTATCACCGGAACCCCTACCCTTGTCCTGCAATACCCAATCCAGATATCCTTACTGTATCTATTATACCTGGTATTGCTGTCTTCTGAGACCACACAGTAGCGCTTCTCTTGTCCTGTATGCTGGGTGTAACTCTCAGTATCTGCTCTTATTCTGTATGTATGGAGGCTGCATAGTAGCACTTCTCTTGTCCTGTATTCCGGGTGTAATTCTCAGTATCTGCTCTTATTCTCTATGTATGGAGGCTGCACAGTAGCACTTCTCTTGTCCTGTATGCCGGGTGTAACTCTCAGTATCTTCTCTTATTCTCTGTGTATGGAGGCTGCACAGTAGCACTTCTCTTGTCCTGTATGCTGGGTGTAACTCTCAGTATCTGCTCTTATTCTGTATGTATGGAGGCTTCCCAGTAGCGCTTCTCTTGTCCTGTGTGCCGGGTGTAACTCTCAGTATCTGCTCTTATTCTGTATGTATGGAGGCTGCACAGTAGCGCTTTTATTGCCCTGTATACTGGGTGTAACTCTCAGTATCTGCTCTTATTCTGTATGTATGGAGGCTGCACAGTAGCGCTTTTATTGCCCTGTATACTGAGTGTAACTCTCAGTATCTGCTCTTATTCTGTATGTATGGAGGCTGCACAGTAGTGCTTTTATTGCCCTGTATACTGGGTGTAACTCTCAGTATCTGCTCTTATTATCTGTGTATGGAGGCTGCACAGTAGCACTTCTCTTGTCCTGTATGCTGGGTGTAACTCTCAGTATCTGCTCTTATTCTGTATGTATGGAGGCTGCACAGTAGCACTTCTCTTGTCCTGTATTCCGGGTGTAATTCTCAGTATCTGCTCTTATTCTGTATGTATGGAGGCTGCACAGTAGCACTTCTCTTGTCCTGTATTCCGGGTGTAATTCTCAGTATCTGCTCTTATTCTGTATGTATGGAGGCTGCACAGTAGCGCTTCTCTTGTCCTGTGTGCCGGGTGTAACTCTCAGTATCTGCTCTTATTCTGTATGTATGGAGGCTGCACAGTAGCGCTTTTATTGCCCTGTATACTGGGTGTAACTCTCAGTATCTGCTCTTATTCTGTATGTATGGAGGCTGCACAGTAGCGCTTTTATTGCCCTGTATACTGGGTGTAACTCTCAGTATCTGCTCTTATTCTGTATGTATGGAGGCTGCACAGTAGCACTTCTCTTGTCCTGTATGCTGAGTGTACCTCTCAGTATCTGCTCTTATTCTGTATGTATGGAGGCTGCACAGTAGTGCTTCTCTTGTCCTGTATGCCGGGTGTAACTCTCAGTATCTGCCCTTATTCTGTATGTATGGAGGCTGCACAGTAGCACTTCTCTTGTCCTGTATTCCGGGTGTAATTCTCAGTATCTGCTCTTATTCTGTATGTATGGACGCTGCACAGTAGCACTTCTCTTGTCCTGTATTCCGGGTGTAATTCTCAGTATCTGCTCTTATTCTGTATGTATGGACGCTGCACAGTAGCACTTCTCTTGTCCTGTATTCCGGGTGTAATTCTCAGTATCTGCTCTTATTCTGTATGTATGGAGGCTGCACAGTAGCACTTCTCTTGTCCTGTATTCCGGGTGTAATTCTCAGTATCTGCTCTTATTCTGTATGTATGGAGGCTGCACAGTAGCGCTTCTCTTGTCCTGTATGCCGGGTGTAGCTCTCAGTATCTGCTCTTATTCTGTATGTATGGAGGCTGCACAGTAGCGCTTCTCTTGTCCTGTATGCTGGGTGTAACTCTCAGTATCTGCTCTTATTCTGTATGTATGGAGGCTGCACAGTAGTGCTTCTCTTGTCCTGTATGCCGGGAGTAACTCTCAGTATCTGCTCCTATTCTGTATGTATGGAGGCTGCACAGTAGCGCTTCTCTTGTCCTGTATGCCGGGTATAACTCTCAGTATCTGCTCTTATTCTGTATGTATGGAGGCTGCACAGTAGCACTTCTCTTGTCCTGTATGCTGGGTGTAACTCTCAGTATCTGCTCTTATTCTGTATGTATGGAGGCTGCACAGTAGCGCTTCTCTTGTCCTGTATGCTGGGTGTAACTCTCAGTATCTGCTCTTATTCTGTATGTATGGAGGCTGCACAATAGCGCTTCTCTTGTCCTGTATGCCGGGTGTAACTCTCAGTATCTGCTCTTACTCTGTATGTATGGAGGCTGCACGGTAGTGCTTCTCGTCCTGTATGCTGGGTGTAACTCTCAGTATCTGCTCTTATTCTGTATGTATGGACGCTGCACAGTAGCATTTCTCTTGTCCTGTATGCTGAGTGTAACTCTCAGTATCTGCTCTTACTCTGTATGTATGGAGTCTGCACAGCAGCGCTTCTTTTGTCCTGTATGCCGGGTGTAATTCTCAGTATCTGCTCTTATTCTGTATGTATGGAGGCTGCACAGTAGCGCTTCTCTGGTCCTGTATGCTGAGTGTAACTCTCAGTATCTGCTCTTATTCTGTATGTATGGAGGCTGCACAGTAGCGCTTCTCTGGTCCTGTATGCTGAGTGTAACTCTCAGTATCTGCTCTTATTCTGTATGTATGGAGGCTGCTTGTTCTGCACAGTGAGATGTGTTTCTGGAGGACAAGGGAGCGGCTCTGGGACATCTTGAAGTACCAAAATATTTACACAACCCTCCAGCTAATTGCAACCATCTGCTCCGAGTCCATGCGGAGCTACAGAGAAGGAATCGCTGCGGAGGTCAGTTCCCGGCCAGACCGCGTTTTATCCGCTGCGGCTCTTCTGGTTCTGGAGAACTACAAGTCCCAGCTTGGCCACTTAGCCTTCAATCACATATTATAAATTAATGACAGTGGAACATTAAATTATCTTCCAAGCACTTTTTCAAAGTTTTCCTCTTTGTGGCCGGGACTCGTCCTCCCATAGCAGATGGTGCTTCTCGGCTCTGACCTTTCGTTCTTTCCTGCGGGAGAGAGGCTGGGAATAATAGTAGTAGTGGTGGTGGTAACGAGAATAGAATGGTTTTGTTGTTACAGAAGGGGAAAGTGGTGAGCGATACGGGTACAAACATTCTTATTTTGCACATGATATTATGTGGATGAGTAGATGCCTCCTTTATTATGGTTGGAAACTGGCGACGGCAATTTCTAAGCCTGTAAGTTTACCCTTAATTCTGAATTGTGTGATCACAGTAGTCCAGCTCCTTTGAGGCCTCTTTCACACCAAGACGTTTAGGGGTCGTTAAAGGACTTACGAGCCCAACACGGTAAAAAAAGGCCTGGTGCGCGCGAAACGTCGCATTGTGGTGCAACGAAAATGTCGCCCCTAATGGACCTATAACGTCGCATTGGATGCGACCTTAACGTCGCACCCATGCGACATTAAAGTCACATGCATGCAACGTAAAGTCGCATCCAATGCGACGTTATAAGGCCATCGCGATGCGACATTT
Organism: Hyperolius riggenbachi; assembly: GCF_040937935.1. Lineage (NCBI taxonomy): Eukaryota > Metazoa > Chordata > Amphibia > Anura > Hyperoliidae > Hyperolius > Hyperolius riggenbachi. Next base: position 206,320,111 of record NC_090657.1, on the reverse strand, counting down.
CGCGCGCGGGACTTTGCACTCGGACTGATTTGGAAACCGGTGCTAACCTAGTTAGCACCCTAGTTAACACGCCCAAAGTATTTAGGCGTGCTAACTGAGTTAGCACCGTTTACTGAATCGAGCCCCTAGGGTTAACATCCTGTTAACATATTAGCTGTGTCTGCCAAGGACAGCTGAATTCCTGGGCTGACACAGCTGAGAGATCAACTTACACTTGTGGTTACCTACAGATGAGGGGGAATTAGACGAGCTCTTCTCTCTAAAAACACACAGGGTGCATTTCTCTTTTTTCCCTGTGTCCTGTGCATGATTTCAGGTCCAATTTAGGGCTGGTTCAGACGGACATTTGGAGGCGTCGCATTCGTTGGCGTCGCGGTTGCGGGCTTTCAGCAGCGTTCGTGTTGCGTTCGGATGTGGTCACTTTTTTTTCTTCCCCTAGAGGGACATTAGCCGTCGCGGTTAACCGCCCCTGGAAGCTACATGTAGCTTCGAGGGGCTCCTTGAACGCCAGGGAAAATCGGGACCCGAACGCCGCGTTCGTGCAAACGCGCTTGAAAGCTTGGTACAAACGCTCCCATTCATTTGAATGGGAGCGTTTAACACCAAGCCCCGAACGCTGGCTGTAAAGCTTTGCAAGCGTCCGTCTGAACCAGCCAAGGTGCTCGTACATCTGTATGGCAGTGTAGGGGCAGATCGACCAGGAGACAGATCTTTAGCTTCATCAATTGTCCATCAGATAGACACATTTATTAGATAGATCGAATTAGAAATTGCATCGTGTGTAGACGTCCAAATTGTTTCAGATCAATTTTGCGATAGATTTTGCTTTGATGAGTACTTAAAATCTATTGCAAAAATCTAACGCAATCCGATCGGACCGGTTGGAAATGATCTAAAGCCCCATCTACACGATACGATTTGATTCGATTACGAATTCTATTTACGATCCGCTTAAATCCGACATGTCCGATCGAGATTCGATTCAATTCGATTTGCCATTGTTTTGCAATTCTATTTACGATCCAAAACAATGGCAAATTGAATTGAATCTAATCGAATCCCGATTGGACATGTCGGATTTAATCGGATTGTAAATAGAATCGTAATTGAATCGCACAACGTATTGTGTAGATAGGGCTTAATAGATCCGATCTGTTGGAAAATTGTACAGTGTAGATGAGGCCTATCTGCCGCACCCGCGATCGAGCAGTTATGACTGAGATTTTCCAGCGTGCTCAGTCAGCGGGCGGTTGCTCCTGAGCTTGTAGTGCTGTATGATGCCTGCAGCTGGGGCCCAGCTGTTCACATTAGATCACATCTCTGTAGCGAAGCCCCTCCCCCCGGAGCCCGGGAACCCCACGCTCACCGCTGCGGCCCTCTATAGGAATGACGCTGTGTGTAACAGCTGTGGCCTGCGGGTGACCTTTGTGTGTCACTGGGGACATGATGCACGTTCTGTGACAACTGCTGCAGCCACACGTGTGTCCTGAGCGGCCGCTTCTGAAGGGAACATGGGAACGTGCTCCAATCAGGGCAATTCAAACCTCCCTGCTCTCCCATAGGTTTAAAGGGTGTTAATAAATTGATTGTTTTTAAAGGGAACCTTAACTGAGATATGGATATGTATGTTTCCTTTTAAACAATACCAGTTGCTTGGCAGTCCTGCTGATCTCTTTGGATGCATTCAGGGGCGTAGCAATAGGGGGTGCAGAGGTAGCGACCGCATCGGGGCCCTTGGGCCAGAGGGGCCCCGAAGGGCTCTCCCTCAACTACATTATTAGCTCTCTATTGGTCCTGTGCTCATAATAATCACTTCTATAGATGCTGTGAATAGTAGTAATCACTAACAAACTGTTCCCCATCCCTTCTTGCACCTGTGACACTGTAGTTGCCATTGGCAGGTTTTGGTGTGCCGTATCAATTGTTATGTATAGAGTGCTTGGGGGGGGCCCCAATGTAAAACTTGCATCGGGGCCCACAGCTCCTTAGCTACGCCACTGGATGCATTAGTAATTGAATCACAACCCTGAAACAAGCATGCAGCTAATCCAGTGTGACTTCAGTCAGAGCACCTGATCTGCATGCTTGTTGAGAGGCTGTGGCTAAATGTATTAGAGACACAGGATCAGCAGGAGAGTCGGGCAACTGGTATTATTTTAAAAGGAAAAATCCATATCCTTCTCAGTTTAGGTAGAGTGACCAGATTTTTGTTGGTTCCCATCCTTTAAATTGATATATTACTGATTTTAAAATGTTACTATGAAGGAGAATGAACCAGGATAGAGAAGACCAGTGTGGTTTGAATTATAAAACAACATATTTTTCTTATTACGTTTTTATCGTATGCATGACTAGGGGTGTGTCGGACGCGTGATCAGGGGCGTGGCAGGGGTGTGGCTTAAGTGTCCCTTTTTCTCATCTCAAAAAGTTGGGAGGTATGCATGTTCTGTTTTTTGCAGGTGGGCGGCGCAGTGTAGGAGTGACATAACACAGTGGGCGTGTACATTCTAATCTCCCGCCCCTCAGCCCACTTAATCTGACAGGACGGATTGGTAACCAAGCGGTCGGCACATGGGAGCTGCCGTACATGCGATGAATTCTTGGCAGAAGCAGTCGTTATCAGCCGCCAAGGCGTGTGTCATCTGGTGTGTAGGGCCGTAAAGCGGACCTGAATTCAGAACCTCCTCTCTGTTCTAAAATATATGCAACAGCAAAATAACCTTTAAAGAAAAAGATTTGTTTTGTTGCTGCTGATACAAATCCTGCAATAAATTTGCAGTGTGTCTACTTCCTGCTTTCATGGAAGCAGGCATATTGTTAACATCCTGTGCTTTCAAATAAGCTTATCTGCCGTGGCAGAAGAGCCAGCTGAGAGATCAAATTACTATTGTAATTAGTCACAGATGTAGGGGGAATTAGACAGGCGGAACTCTCTAAGTACATACAGGGAGCATTTCTCTATGTTTTCCTTTTGTCCTGTACAAGAGTTCAGGCCCACTTTAGGTGGGGTAAATCAGAGGAGCTTTGAGAGGTGTGCGGTTTAGTGACTGTGTGATTGCGGTTGCAGCATCAGCAGTGAGAAAGAAGACTGGGTAATAAGAGATGAGAAGTGTGTGACTGCGACTGCAGACCCTGCAAGAATAAAGCTCGGCGGCACAGCAGGTCTTGGTGAGAGCTGCAAATTGTCACTGCGGGTGCCTATATGAGATACTATCGCACGGCTCCTAAAGAGGAACTTAACCAAGGATTCTACTTCATTCCAATCAGTACCTGATGCCCTCTTTCCCACGAGAAATTTTTACCTTTTCTCGAACAGAGCATGGGGGGGGGGGGGGGGAGTGGGGCTGTTGAAACCCCTTCCACAGTGTGATGTCATGACCATGGTCCTGACAGTTTGCAGACTACGAAACAAGGAAATAACGGCTTTTTCCAACTGCCGAGCAAGCAATACCTCCCTCTGTGCATACAACGCTCAGTAACGGACATTCCGTACAGATCATCTGGCAGAACTAAAGCTGTCACCACCACTGATAAATTTCAGAATGTAAATCAGGGAGAGGAAATATTTTACAATGGGCAAACACTGACTAAGGGCCCTTTTCCACCAGCGCGTTTGCGCTGGCTGAATCGCATAAACGCAAACCGCTAGCGATTTTACAATCGCTACAGTTTGCTTTTTAACATAGGAATCGCGGTAGGTCATTTCCACTACCGCGATTCATTTTTTTCGGGAACGCGAACGCGCGGCGGAGCGATATTTGCCGCGATTTTGCTATGCAGTGCATAGCATAGCAAAATCGCGGCCGCGAACGTCGGGGAATCGCCGCTAATTGCGATTCAGCAATCGCTAGCGTTCAGCGTGAACGCTAGCGATTGCTAGTGGAAAAGGGCCCTAAATGATCTATAAATTAACCACTTCACCACTAAGGGGTTTTAACCCTTGAGCACCAGAGCAATTTTCACCTTTCAGCGCTCATTCCATTCATTCGTCTATAACTTTATCATTACTTATCACAATGAAATGAACTATATCTTGTTTTTTCCGCCACCAATAAGGCTTTCCTTAGGTGGGACATTATGCCAATAATTATTTTATTCTAAATATGTTTTAATGGGAAAATAGGAAAAATGTGGGAAAAAATTCATTATTTTTCAGTTTTCGACCATTATAGTTTTTAACTAATGCATGCTACTTTAATTAAAACCCATGAAATTTATTTGCCCATTTGTCCCGGTTATAAAACCGTTTAAATTATGTCCCTATTACAATGTTTGTGTAAAAGTAATGTATTTGTATGTGAAAAATGCTTCAGGGTGTAGTTGTACTATTTGGCCACAAGATGGCCACAGTAACATTTTATTTAAGTACAAAGAGGCTGGGAACTTTTTTTTCTCTTCACAATGATCGCTGCGTCTCGTAGAAGCAGCGGATCATCGCGGGGGGCTTAGATCAACGAACGGGAATGGATTTTCCCGTTCATTGATCTCCGGGCGAGCGGGCGGCGGCGTGCTTGCGAGCGGGAGTGCGCGCATAAGCGAGCGGGAGCGCGGGCAGCGGCGGGAGCACGGGAAGTACGGATTTCTTCGTCCCTGGTGGTAAAAGGATGGAAAAAGGGACGGAGAAATCTGTACGGGTGGGGGTAAAGTGGTTAATATCGTAAACATAAACAATAAGAAAATTAATTCATCATGTTGTTTTCACTACAGTACACACGCTAGATGACACTCAGCCAAGGCAGCTGATAACAACCATCTCGAGTTGCATCTAGCGTGTGTATGAGGTGTGTACAGTGTCCCCTGATGCCCAACGACACCTCGGCCTGCGATGAGCCTGGCAGATCAATTTTAGCTTGTTGGCTGATGGAGAGCATTGTTCTGATCACTGTGTTTGATGGTCCTGATAAGTACGAGGCTTTAGGGCAGAGCTTCCCTTTACTCTCTTGTGTAAGGCACACATATGATTATAATGTAGGGGCCAAACCCCAGCCCTGTTCAGACCTCCCTCTCCCTCCTTCCCAGATTCTCTATTACAGCAAACAGATGGGATATAAAAAAACCTGTTAATCATATCACTGGCTTAAAATAAAAGAGATGTTTAATTTATCCGTAGCGCACAGCTCTGTTTAATGTATAGGCAGGCCTAATGAATCGCCGAGCTGCGTGCGAGGCCTGGCGCTGGGATTTACATTAAATTAAAGACATGTTTTATACATCCGCACAACCATTGTTATGTATATTTATCTAGATAAATGCTAAGCTCGGGATTGCATAATATGTGCAGCTATGTGACCTGCTGCGAGAGGTCCGTGTCTCCTTGTGATCCCGGCGCTCTACGCACAGCCGGCTAGCCTTATAAAGAAATTCTGGAGGAAAACACAGCGCTTCGTAATGGCTCCGCAACACGCTCATCGGACTTACATCTACTGCTTTCAAAAGAGAATACGGTCAGCAGCCCAGGTGAAGGAGTTCACAACAGTTCCTGTGGGTGGGGTGCCTGCTGCTGCTTATCTTCATATCAATCAGATTTAATGAGAGAGAGATCTGTTGGCTGCCCGTACACCGCAGACCAATTCCCAACAGACTTTGGCATGAATCTGCATAGTGACGACGCCTCTGCTATCTGCCTGACTGCCCCAAGTGTGAAATGCACCCGTGCTCTGAAAATTCTCACCTGTCCACCGGCGTGACTCCTGTCCCATTCCGCCATCCGCCCGTATCCGCCGTTACCGCGAGTGCTGTACTACATAGTGCAGTGACGGGGTGACAGCGGAGGATGCTGGGAGTCGTGCCAACAGGCAGGGGAGAATTAAGTTTCGTCCAAGATTGTCCACTATGTCTGATTGATGCATTAGACCAATTTTGTCCCAAATTCAATAAAATCATTGATTAATAGGACAAGTTGTGTTATCGATTTTAATCCGATTCAATAAAATTATCAAATCTGATTGGCGATCAACCTGCAAAATCGCTAGACGTATGGCCACCTTTCTAGTGTTAAGCATCGTAGACACTTAGTAGGCATGTCCAGGGCCAGTTCAATCCCTGATGGGGCTGCAGGGCCAAGGTAATCATCTGTCCCCCCTAACCCCCACTGTAGCAAAGGTAACACCTACCCTGCAACCACCACTAAATTCAGAAATTAAGCACTGCCAGGCCTCCATACTACCATAACCCCCCCTCCCCATATCACCCCCCTCAACTCTACTGTGCTCCCCGGGTCCCTGCATGATCAGCATTGCACCTCACCTGTCTAGGGCGCTCATCCGTCGTTGTACCCCATCTTCCTCCTGCTTGCCCGCCTTTCCTCCATGACCCAGCACATGTTCCTGCGTAATGACATGTGACGGGTCATTGAGAAGAAGCAGCCTGCGGGAATGAAGACGGGTTGCACGGAAGGAGCAGCAGCCTGGGACAGGCGAGTTGCAATTCTGATCATGCAGGGGCCCCGGGAAGTACAGTAGAGTTGAGGGAGGCAATGGGGAAGGGGCCCAGCAGTACGGAAGGGCCCATCAGTACTCAGGGGCCCTGGGACAATTGCCCCAGTGGTACCACCGGCCCTGGGCATGTCTCCTGGCAGGAATGGGGTAAACGTCCCAACATTTGAAATTGAGAAAGAGGGAAAGCGAGCTATATAAAAAAGGTGGATGTGGCTAAATATGTGCAATTTAAAGAATGTGGATAATAGATGAAATATACACAGCATATCAGGGGCATTGTTAGGCATAGGCATACCTCCCAACATTTTAAATCTAGGAATCGGGACACTTAGGCCACACCCCTAACCACGCCCCCCTGCCCCCCATAAAAAAAAATCTGAATTTTTTCTTCAATTAATAATGTCCCCTAATAATTTTATCTCCCCGGGCAGCACGGTGGCGTAGTGGTTAGCTCTCTCGCCTTGCAGCGCTGGGTCCCTGGTTCGAATCCCAGCCAAGGCACTATCTGCAAAGAGTTTGTATGTTCTCTCCGTGTCTGCGTGGGTTTCCTCCGGGCACTCCGGTTTCCTCCCACATTCCAAAAACATACAGATAAGTTAATTGGCTCCCTCTAAAACTGGCCCTAGACTACAGTACTTACACTACATAATATAGACATATGGCAAGGAATTAGATTGTGAGCTCCTTTGAGGGACAGTTAGTGACAAGATATATATATATACGCTGTACAGTGCTGCGTAATATGTCGGCGCTATATAAATACTAAATAATAATAATATATGATGATGAGGAGGGTGTCCGTGGGTGGGAGGGTGTCCGTAGGTGGGTGGGTGAGGAGGAGGGTGCCAATGCAAGAAAAAAATGATCGAGGCACCAGCCGCGGGTAAATGGGATGCGGGACGCGTGCATCCCATTACTACCTCCCTCCCTCCCAGGAATCTGCCCCCCCTGTGTCTCCCCCCTGTTTGCAGAGTGCGCAGCTAAGCGGAGCGGGCTGTCAGCTTATCCATGGACGCATACCACCATCTGGCTTCCTGTGACGTGACAGGAAGCAGATTGAAGCCGGACATCGGTATGCGTCCATGGATACCGGTAAGCTGACAGCCCGCTCCGCTTAGCTGCGCACTCTGCAAACGGGGGAGACACAGGGGGGGCAGATTCCAAGGGAGGGAGGTAGTAATGGGATGCACGCGTCCCGCATCCCATTTACCCGCGGCTAGCGCCTCGATCATTTTTTTTCCACCCTCACTGCCCACTGCTGCCCGGGACTTGGGGGGCTCATACCGTGATAGCGGGAGAGCCCCCCAAAATCGTGACAGTCCCGACGAAAACGGGACGGTGCGCCCTATGGGCATAGGCATTACAAGCCACTGCCTGGAGTGCCATTGGTCCTGGGGGGGGGGGAGGGGAGCCATGCGTCTGATTAAGCCCCACCCCATATGAGTCCACATAATCCCACAGATGTTTGTACCTCCTTCTGTCTCCTTGTGCCACCTTCAGTCCCCTTGTGCAACCTCTGCTCCCCTGTGCATCTAGAGATGGATTAAAGTGAAATGGTGCCCTAGGCAAGCAACAACTTTGGGCACAAATTGGATGGCCACCTAGCTTTTTTGTCAAGATTTGTTGGAGGTTAGCATAAATCAGGCCCCTAGATTCTCTCCAATTGCCTTGTGGATGATCCAGCTCTGTGTGCATCTCTCTGTGCCCTTCTGTCCCCCTTTGTGCCTCCCTCTGTCCCCTTGTCCCACTATCTGTTTCCCTCCCCCTCCTGAGCTCCCCCAGTGCAGTGTGTAAAGCTCAATACGCACGCTCAACAGTGGTCTTTTATGCAGCTGTTGGATTGACTTCTTATCAGCTTTTTGAACAATAGCAAAATACTTTTTTGTAGTTGTTTCAACTTGTTTCACAACAAAAGTTGTTCAACAATTGTGCTGCATAAAAGACCGCTGTTGAGCGTGTGTATGGGGCTTAAAGGAAACTGAAACAAATATTTTTTTCCAAACATAATACTTACATTTTTTCAGTTAATCACGCACTTACTGTAGTGTCTGTTCTTTTATTTTTTGTCCAGTCCTCGTTATCCCCCTATGTTGCACCCCCTCAGCATTTCTGATTGACTGGCCAGTCGATAAGCGGCAAGACCAAGCGCCAATGTTTTCTTTTTTTTCCAAATCGAAGGCGCGTGGCCAACTGCAGGCGAGCACATGGATTTCATGCGCGCATGTCACCTTGTGCGTCACCTCGTTCGTCACGTGTTTGTGGATGAGTAAATAAAGCCGTCCCCCTGTCAATTGTGATCATGCGCAAGTTGTGCAGAAGGGAAGGACAGGCGCGAACGCTACTACAAGATGCTCGTGCACTTCAAACAGTGCACGAGCAGAGGAAAGGGACTTCCTGCTCTGTCAGCCGCTCTGGAAATGAAAGCAGAGCGGCTGGAGCGCCATATTAGGGAGCGTTAGGAAACATCACCATTGGCCATACAGAATAAATAAAGGCTGAGGAGAGGATAAACATAGAAAAAAAGTTCAAAAAAGAATTTTAGAATAACAAAGGTAATTTCTTCTATAACATCATAATGGTTTAGGTTTCCTTTAAAGGAGGAGTATAGTGCAGCAGAAGCTGTGCTCTAACCTCCTCTCTGGAGTCCAGTGGTCTGTCTCATGCTCCCTCTAGTGCTGGCACTCTTTATGTAGCATGTAATTATGCTACATGTGGTAGGACGGAGCAGTGCTTTTTAGCGCTGCTAGATTTGGGCGCAGCCGGCGCCTCCAAAGACTTCAATAGGAATCATTCCTATTGAAGCGCTCAGTGAGTAACGTCGACTCCGTCAGAAGAGGGAGCCGAGGTTGCTTAAAAACATAATAATTCGGCCTCCAGCAATCGCTAGAAGCCGAATTATTTCATTCCCCCACTATCCATGGCGGCCTGGAGGGGGAATAGTAATTAAATCGGCCCGGACTTGTGCAGAAGCAGGATCAGCCATATAGCAGCTGTATCCTGCGCCCAAGTCTACTGGCGCCGATTTCAAATGTACTCGTGGTAGGAGATTTCAGGCACTGGTGAGCAGACGGGAAGCGCAGCACTGGACTGGGGGGGGGGGGGGGGTGCAACAAAATGCGACCAGATCGTCGGGTTGTTTTTATCTCAGGGACTCCCTGTATTATGCAACCACCCTATTTGGCACATGGTTTATATTCTCTAGTGTGGTGTTTTTTTTTCTTTTTTTGTGGGGGATGTGTGACACAGGACTTCTCTCCTGGAGAGAGAAAAAGGCTAGAAACGCCTCGGCAGAATTTACTATAATATTTACGGACACAAAAAGTAATATATTGCCCAACTTGCCATGTTAAAGTATTAACCAGTTACCCACAAGCTGATGCATTAAAACGTCCTGTTGGAGCCTGTTAACGGCCCTGGGATGTTTTAATGCGTCGCTTGCTCCCGCCGCCGCTGTGCACGTGTGCCCCCCTCCGTTATCCGTCGGGAAATCGCGATCCGTCATTGGGGAAGAGGACTGACTCCATGAAAGCAGGAAGTAGACACCTTGCAGATTTATTGCAGGATTTGTATCAGCTGCAACAAAAACATGTTTTTCTTTAAGATTGGCATAAAAAAATCAGATAGCGCTTAGGGGAATCTCACTGACATTAACATACAACTGGTATCTAAAAATGTGCAAATAGCTTTAATAAGCCTGTTTACCCACAATGGTGACAAGCAAATGTAATACTCATAAAATGATCAGTAAAGGTAATCGTTAAAAACAATAAAAATGAAAATAAAATAAACATCAGTAGAACTGTGTATAGGAAGGGCTCCACTGATCGCTCTCACAGGAAGGCTAAATGAATGGATAAGGTGCTTACTCTTAATATATCCTCCCAATGCGTGGATTCACAGTACATGTGGAGTTCCCCCTTCATATAGGGATAAATGAATAATGCTCCTGGTAACTGAACAATGTGTAGCAAGTATAAAGGTTCCAATTTGCAGGAATCCTAATGTTTTGTAAATCACATGTGAGTGAGTCCTCTTCACTAAGCTTAGCGTGCTGTTTGATCCCTTAATGCAGCATCCAAGTTACTGCACTGATGTACTCACGGACTTCCGTTAAATGAAGGCAGGAACCACAGGATATGCACGGATCTTGAACGGGAGCCGCTCGATTTCACTGGCCCCGGCCGGCGACACAGCGAGAGAGTCTAGACCGGCTGCAAGATGTTCGCTGCAGGGTCGGGCAGCAAGCCCTGCTCCCGGAGGATGGTTTCTGGTGAGAGGTTTGGATGGTGGATCCCTCACCGCTGCGTGATGTTCAGAGCAGCCGTCCTTCTTCCGCACTGTGTGACGTCACTAGTGATGCCTGTGCTGACGTTTCGGGAGGAACGCCTCCCTTTCTCAAAGCGGGCAAGATACCAGTTGTATGTTAATGTCAGTGAGATTCCCCTAAGCGCTATCTGATTTTTTTATGCCAATCTTACTCTCAGGAATTGGGACACCCTCAATCAGATTTAGCAGCTATTCCCAGTGGCGCAACACTTCACACTTTACTTATGTTTTTCTTTAAATTCTATTATGCTGTTGTGTATCTTTTAGTGCAGAGAGGAAGTTCTGAGTTCAGGTCCACTTTAAGAGGACTGGAAGCTGCGTATTGAAGCCTTGCCAGAGATGTTTCAGCATCATATTAATAAGCCTGGAGTCTCCTCCGCCCTCCCTCCACCCACATATTAAAATTCAGTGAAAGGCTGATTTTTATATTTCTCTTTAATTAGAGCTGCGGCTGCTCCGCGGATTCCTTTCATCTCCTTCCTGCAACGTGGCTGCGCTGAAAGATAAATTTGCTCTTATTTCGGAAGCACGTTTCCCTCTAAATGACATTCAGCGAATTCTTTATCTTTAATCTCACCACAACGCAGGCGCTGACAGATCAAGCAGGCCGAGAGATCTGCGGGATATTTGTATCCTTTCCCCACAACTGCCAGTATTTGTACGGATCACAACGCCCAGCGCCGGCGACTTGCTATTATCCTGAATGGGAAGGTGTGGAAAATGCCCTGTAAGGGAACATAAGATTCTCTGCTTCAAAGCTTACCCATCAATATTACAACAAAGAAACACACAAACAATGCACCAGATTCTTATCAGTAAGTTTAAAGTTTATTCACCTGAGCGCTTATCTTACCAATGTCAAAGCCAATATCGAAAACAAAGCCAACAAATCTACAATCACTGCGTTGCCCATTGACTTACATGCAGTGCATCACCTTGGTAACTCGCTGTTGATTTTGCGGCGGGTTGTCGGCCAGTTAGGAATGTCCGGCGTGATGAGGTAAGTGAGCATTGTTGTTGCATTACACTTCGGCTAAACAGGGTAACACATCACACAAGTGAAAGGCAAGTGTAAAACCGGCCTCATTTAATGTCTATCCCTAGAGAATTGCTTAAAGTGTACCTGTAGGGGACAAAAAGTGCCCCAAATGGGTACTCGTCTGGGGAAAGCGAAGCCCTCTGGGTGCTTCAGAGGCTTCCCCCGTCTTCCGCTGGGCCTTTCCAGTGTGCGTCCCCCGAAAGACCATCAACAAAGGCTTTTCAATGGCTGGTGCCTGTGCAGTAGCACCTACCCGCTTCAGTGGGAAAAGCAGAGAGCAGTCGGGCCGCACTACAGGCCATGAACCTGGTTGGGCTCTGCTTTTCCATCCGAAGCCCAAGCAGGCCCATACTACTGCGCAGGAGCAGTGCAGTCACATGCCCGCAATCTTCTGGGCGTGTCTCAGCACTGGAACAGCCTGGTGGAGAGGACATCTCATTATGTTTATTGACAGGACAGGTCCTCTTTGTGCTTTGGGGGCAGCTCTGCAGTTGTGATCTCTGTAACAATAGCAAATCAATGATAAGAGATTTCTCATTGTGACAAGACAAAGAGCTGTTTCAGCCATTTTCCTATCTACTGATAAGATTGAGCCTTGGAATAGGATCAGAGGCAGCAAACACAGGAAGGACAGAGAGAGTTGTGTGCAAGGCCATAACAGCAGGTCACATGCAGCGGCATTCCACAGCACAGGGCAATCTTTGAAAGGTGCTTACACACATGATTAGGCAGCCCAGAATCCAGCATGTACAGGTGTCCCCCGAGGTCGTTTAAGATCCAAGACCCCTAGATCCTAAAATGACTGTAAAGCTGGCCATACACTAGGCCGATTACCCGCCAATCGACAGCAGATTCGATCACTGGGATCGAATCTGCTGTCAAATCGTTCACGCTAAACGCTAAATTTTGATAGATTTTGTCCCGAAATAGATTGATCCCGTCGATCGCTCCGTGCGGGAAATTACCGTTGATAGCCCGCGGGTAGTGAGCGCATCACTAGCGGCGTACGATCGACGCAGGTATACATTACCTGAAGCTGGCTCCCGGCATCTTCTCCGCATCACCTCCCGACTCCCGGCTGGCATCTTCTCCGCATCACGGCATCCGTGTATAACTTCCTGTGTCACTGCAGTGACAGCGGAAGTACAAATAGAGGGCGCTCTATTTGAGCTTCCGCTGTCACTGGAGTGACAGAAAGTTATACGCGGGTGCCGTGATGCGGAGAAGATGCCCGGGACCAGGCTTCAGGTAATGTGTGTGTGTGGGGGGGGGGGGACAGGCGACAGCGGCAGATCAGCAGATGGTGAATTGGTTGCAGGCTGAAATTAATTCACAATCTGTTTGCAGTAAAGGCAGCCATACGATCCCTCTCTGATCAGATTCGATCAGAGAGGGATCTATCTGTTGGTTGAATCTGATGGCAAAACGACCAGTGTATGGCTACCTTAACCCCTGAGCCCATCATTCGCAGCCTTACCACTCTTTGCAGAAGTTGCTCTGTAGTGTGCCTCACTATTGTCCTTCTCCTTTCCCCCCAGAGCTAGGCCTTTGTACAGAACTCGAACCTCACACTGTCACCCAAGGTAGAGTGACCAGATTTTTGTGGGTCCAACCTGGGACGGGGAGGGGGGCGGGGGGGCGCCGCATCGAAAAGTGGGGAGGACTGAGGAGCGCGCAGTGACGAAGACTGGGGGGAGGGGGCATGGGCGTGCCCATGACATTGTATGGGCGGAGCTAACGTAATGATGTAACAGCGAGGCATAAGAAAGCAGTGTTTGCGCCATGATGTGGACAAACGAGACTTTGCATCATGGGTGTGCAGAAACTGTGTGATGCTAATAGTATACCGTAACCACAAAGCAGCAAACATAGCCATCTATGACCATTAAATAATAAATGCAGTAACAGTTACCCCGGACACCAGAAAATAAACGCAATAGGCAACATGTCAGCACAAAATAACCGCAATGCGGGCAACATGTCAGTTTAAAATAAATGCAATGCGGGCAACATGTCAGTATAAAATAAATGCAATGCGGGCAACATGTCAGTATAAAATAAACGCAATGCGGGCAAACATGTCAGTACAAAATAAACGCAATGCGGGCAACATGTCAGTACAAAATAAACGCAATGCGGGCAACATGTCAGTACAAAATAAACGCAATGCGGGCAAACATGTCAGTACAAAATAAACGCAATGCGAGCAAACATTTCACCAGAAAATAAACGCAATGCGGGCAAACATGTCAGTACAAAATAAACGCAATGTGGGCAAACATGTCAGTACAAAATAAACGCAATGTGGGCAAACATGTCAGTACAAAATAAACGCAATGTGGGCAAACATGTCAGTACAAAATAAACACAATGCGGGCAAACATTTCACCAGAAAAGAAACGCAATGCGGGCAAACATTTCACCAGAAAAGAAACGCAATGCGGGCAAACATTTCACCAGAAAAGAAACGCAATGCGGGCAAACATTTCACCAGAAAAGAAACGCAATGCGGGCAAACATTTCACCAGAAAAGAAACGCAATGCGGGCAAACATTTCACCAGAAAAGAAACGCACTGCGGACAAAGTTCACCTGGAAAAAAAGCATTTACTCACCTGGCAGAAGTCTCCGGCCTCTGGCGCGCTCCTCCCGGGACCACCTTCCCCCTGCATATCTCCCGCGCTGACAGGGCTACGGCAAGATGGCGCCCGAAGCCCTGTACTGGAGACACAAATAGTCTCCAGTACAGGGCTTCGGCAGCCATCTTGCCGTAGTCCTGCTCGCCTGGCGGTGTCGGAACAGACACCGGAAGAGGAGGCTGGAGCGGGGCTGCAGGCAATGAACTGGCACAGCGTCTATAGACGCTGCTGCCAGTTCATGAGGAGAGAGTGGCCAGAGTCCCGAGGCCGGGACGTCCCGCTGCTGAAAGCGGGACGTTTCCCGGGACCTCATTAAGCCTGGGACGCGTCCCGGGCAATCCGGGACGTCTGGTCACTCTACCCAAGGGACAGAGTACTGATAATTGTGCATGTGTACGCAGCACTTCCATATCACAATCAGTGCATGTGTACAATCTTCCTGGAAGCTGAGACATAGCCCTAGTGATAAATGGAAGATGCAGTTGCCCAAAAAGTATAAAACAATCAAAAACTGTTTAATTTCTATTGGACAGCAGGCTCTGGCCCCTTTAGGGACCAGAGACTTTTTTTATTTTACACTTCCTGATCACTGTGATTGGCTCACAGTGATCAGGGGGTCAGGAAATCCGCTCCTGACCGAGACATAGAACTCAGCTGTCTTAAGTTCTGTACCAGCGGTGACACTCATCAGTCTGTCAAACACACAAAGTGAAATACTCACTTCCCAAACAGTTCTCTGCTGCTTATATAAAGCCTGCAGGCTGCTTGTAAGCCAATAAGAAGTGCACACACATGTTACACCTAGTCTGCAGTAATCAATTAAGCAGAGGCTGAGCAAATTCAGCCAGTCGTCAACTCATCAGTCTGTGGCATGCTGTGACTTAGTGGGCAGCAATTGTCACTTGGATTCCTCCTCTCTGTCTGTGGTATGTTGTGACATGGTGTGCAGCGATTGTCAGTGTGGTTTCCTCCTCTCAGTCTTTGGCATGTTGTGACATGGTGTGCAGCGATTGTCACTGTGGTTTCCTCCTCTCAGTCTTTGGCATGCTGTGACTAAAGGTGCATACACACGCACTACAAAAGGCAACGACGGGTCCGCCGGACCCTCCCGCTGGGTGGTCTTTTAGCCGACAGTAGCGCGTGTGTATGCGCTGTTGGCGGACTGATAAGTCTGTTTCTGAACGGTCCACTCACAGCGCATACACACGCGCTACTGTCGGCTAAAAGACCACCCAGCGGACCCTTCTGTTGCCTTTTGTACTGCGTGTGTACGCACCTATAGTGTGCAGCGATTGTCACTGTGGTTTCCTCTTCTCCCAGTAGACTGTAGAGTTTCCTCTCATCCTTTAAAGGGAAGGTTCAAGCAAAATAAAAAAATGAGTTTCACTTACCTGGGGTTTCTGCCAGCCCCATGCAGCCATCCTGTGCCCTCGTAGTCACTCACTGCTGCTCCAGTCCCCCGCTGGCAGCTTGCCGACCTCGGGGGTCGGCCGGGCCCCATTGCGTACATTTTTACGCATTCCCGCTAGTGAAGGAACATTAACACATACATTTTTACGCGTTACTGGTTCAATGCGTAAATGTTTACGCATTGAACCAGTAATGCGTCAAAATGTATGTGTTACTGTTCCTGCACTAGCGGGAATGCGTAAAAATGTACGCAATGCGTCCCGCCGAGGTCGGCAAGCTGCCAGCGGGGGACTGGAGCAGCAGTGAGTGACTGCAAGGGCACAGGATGGCTGCATGGGGCTGGTAGAAGCCCCAGGTAAGTAAAACTCATTTTTTTTATTTTGCTTGAACATTCCCTTGTGTGAAAGTCTGGGAATAGTTGCATCCATTTCTTAAAGGTGTCCCTGGTTGCATCTACCAATTGTTGCTCATTACACCTATGTTAGGAGTTTGTATTTTTAGCATAGCTCTTGTCCCTAGGACCTACCTAAATACCAGGAGTGCGACCTTCAAGGATCCATAAGCCTTATTAGTGGTTGCAACATAAAATGTATGAGTGGCTCTCTTCACATTATTTATCCTGGTGTTTTCACATATTGCACTACTGACTCCTGGTATTTTACCTCCCTTGTGTTTTCTCATCCCATGGATTGCCTTGGCCCACCCCCTCCAGAAATACCCTAGTGATGTTTTTTTGTTATTCCATGTCAACTATTACCATGGGCTAAAAGAGACTGGGATTCGTTCAGTAATCATGAGTAAACCCCTTCAGTCAGTGTCATACTTAATGGTTGTTGTTCAGTCAGTAGGGGAACACTGCACTCCTCTACACGAATGCTGTACAAAGATGCTGCTCATTCATACCCAAGAACAGTACATTGATCAATGATGAGGGTGGGGGAGGGGGAGCAAAAACACATGCTGATATATCGCTATTAGAGATCCACCGGGGCAGATTGCTATATTGGTGGGCAGATGTGCACATGCTAGATTCTCAGTTGAGACCGTGCCAAACAGCTTCCTTGCCCTCTAGCATGTATGCATGACTTTAAGCGTACCTGAAGTGACATGTGACAAGATGAGGTAAAGATATACACATATAGTACTAGCACTAGTTATAAATGATATGACGTCCCTTTCTGTTTTCCAGTGCATCAAGAGTTAAAAAACTTGAGTTGTTAGCTATTCAAAAGAGGGTGTGGAACAGCTTGTGAGTTTGTGCTGGTTTCCTGAAAAGTAAATAGTTGCTAAAAGGCCGATATCTGTCAGGGAGAAGGCAAAGAATAAGGTTTTAGTGCTGGAAAGTTCAAAGGGTCACTCGGCATCATTTTTTTTTTCAATCCGTGACCCTCCATTCCGTTAGCGTGCGGTCAATGCGACGCATCCATAGCTCTGGATTTATTGCAGCATCCCCATACTCATGATCCATTCGGTGGAACTCGCTGAAGGGATCCGTTCTAATGTGAACGGGTCCTATTGATTAATATAGGATCTTTTCTCCTCCATTAGGATCTGATCTGTTTAGTTCTGCTTAACCTCCTGGGCGATAATCCCGAGCTGAGCTCGGGGTATATCGCGCAGGAGGATTTCTCAGGCCCTGATTTGCATTTTTTTTTTTTTTGTTACATGCAGCTAGCACTTTGCTAGCTGCGTGTAACTTCCGATCGCCGCCGATGCGCCGCTACCCGCCGTGCCGCGCAGCCCCCCCCCCCCCGACCCCTTGCGCAGCCTGGCCAATCAGTGCCAGGCAGCGCTGAGGGGTGGATCGGGACTCCCTCTGACGTCACGACGTCTATGACGTCGGTGACGTCATCCCGCCCCGTCGCCATGGCGACCGGGGAAGCCCAGCAGGAAATCCCGTTCTGAATGGGATTTCCTGCTTACTCTGATCGCCAAAGGCGATCGGAGTGGGTGGGGGGATGCCGCTGCGCAGCGGCTATCATGTAGCGAGCCCAGGGCTCGCTACATGATTTAAAAAAATAAAAAAAAAAGTGCTGCGCCCCCTCCTGGGCGATGCAATTGTATCGCCCAGAGGGTTAAAGAGGAACTCCAGCCTAAACAAGCATACTGTCATTAAGTTACATTAGTTATGCTACTGAAAATAGATAGGTAATATAATCTCTTACCCACACTGTTTTATAAGAACAGGCAAATGTTTGATTTCATGATGGCAGCCATATTTTTGGTTGAAAGGAGGTGACAGTGAGCATGAGACACAGTTCCAACTGTCCTGTGTCCTGATCACCTCTCCCAGTTGCTAGGCAACGTGAATAACAACATAGGAAATCCCATCATGCTCTGCACAGCATCAGGGAAAAAAAGCCCTGGCTTTTTTTTCTTTAATGGGTGGAGCTTAGCTAAAAATTCAGCTAAAAAGTATGCTATGGTAAGAAAGTTCTGATGCTGTGAAACTGTTAAAGAAACACCAGGCCTTTTCAGTGCTGCAGAGTAGATTTTTAGTCCGGAGGTTCACTTTAACAAACCGTTTTTAGTGCCAGTGTGAACTGGGCCTAAGCACCATGTTGTTTCAGGTTTGTGATCCAGACACTAAAGAGATCAACAGGCCTGCCATGCAATAAGGAAATATATATGGCTGCCTCCATATCCCTCTCCCTTCAGGTGAAACACTCTCTGGGGGTACCGTCACTTTACAAAGTGAAAAGCTGATTGGCCAGCGATCAGCTGCTGCCAGTTATGTACCGTACAGTGACTGTGCGATGGTGAATGGGTATTTGTTATTGGATAATGCCTATTAATTATAGCGTGGCAGATTCTGGCATCTCGGTAGACTGTAGCAGCTTATTATAGCCGGGTTACCATGGGGATTGCAGCCACGGTGTGGAGGCAGCCCCCCATCTATCCCTTTAACACCTTTACGCTGCCAGCTGACCTATTTCCATTCCCAGCCGCTACCGACATGTCTTTCCCGTGGCTTGTGGATAACATAGCTCAGTGTCAGTGACCTGCTTTATACAACTATAGCTATAATTATGCCACAGGTCAGCATCACTCAGTCATCCACTGCACACTAACTGAACTTTCCCATCAGTCTGCATGGACTATGTGATTGAAGGTGTGCTTCATTTAGGTTCGCGGTGTTTAGAGGAAATTGATAAGAGGTGGTTCATTCTTCTGCTTGAACCAGGAACTGATGTATTTCATCCACCTTTGAAGGCAACCTTAAACTGTCACTCCCCTTCACAAACTGGAGGTAAGTTTGTGAACTTTAGAATTTGTCAGGCAAGATTAGTCTGGCTGCCCTCTGTATCCCCTGCTGACCGAGACATCTTTTCCCAGACACCTTTGCTCTTCTGGTATGTAGCTGAAATGTCACCTGTAGGAACAGCCTGGATTGGGCCTATCAGCCCTTGCACACTGGGCCTGTCAAAATATTAGCTACTTTCCTCGTCAAACTCCGCACATGCACAGTAGCTTGCTTCCCTGTAAAGCTCCCTCCTCACAGTAGCTAGGTTCCTTGTCGGACTCCTCACAGTCGGTTGCTGCCCTGTGAAACTCCTCATAGTAGCCTGCTTCCTTGTCAGACTTTGCAGAGCATCTTGCTTCCTTGTCCGACTCTGCACAGTAAGCTAATTTGCTTCCCTCTGAAACTCCTCACAGTAGCTAGCTTCCTTTTCAAACTCTGCACAGGAGCTTGCTTCCTTGTCAAACACTGCACAGTAGCTAGCTTCCTTGTCAAACTCTGCACAGCAGCTTGCTTCCTTGTCAAACTCTGCACATTAGCTTGCTTCCTCATTAAACTGCAGAGCAGCTTGCTCCCTTGTCAAACTCTGCAGAATAGCTTGCTTCCTTGTCAAACTCTGCACCGTGGCTTGCTCCCTTGTCAAACTCTGCAGAATAGCTTGCTTCCTTGTCAAACTCTGCAGAATAGCTATCTTCCTTGTCAAACTCTGCACAGTAGCTAGCTTCCTTGTCAAACTCTGCACTGTAGCTTGCTTCCTTGTCAAACTCTGCAGAATAGCTTGCTTTCTTGTCCAACTCTGCACAGTAGCTAGCTTCATTGTCAAACTCTGCACAGTAGCTTGCTCCCTTGTCAAACTCTGCAGAATAGCTTGCTTCCTTGTCAAACTCTGCACAGTAGCTAGCTTCCTTGTCAAACTCTGCACAGTAGCTAGCTTCCTTGTCAAACTCTGCACTGTAGCTTGCTTCCTTGTCAAACTCTGCACAGTAGCTTGCTCCCTTTTCAAACTGCAGAATAGCTTGCTTCCTTGTCAAACTCTGCACAGTAGCTAGCTTCCTTGTCAAACTCTGCACAGTAGCTTGCTCCCTTGTCAAACTCTGCAAAATAGCGTGCTTCCTTGTCAAACTCTGCACAGTAGCTAGCTTGCTTGTCAAACTCTGCACTGTAGCTAGCTTCCTTGTCAAACTCTGCACAGTAGCTTGCTTCCTTGTCAAACTCTGCACAGTAGCTTGCTCCCTTGTCAAACTCTGCACAGTAGCTTGCTCCCTTGTCAAACTCTGCACTGTAGCTTGCTCCCTTGTCAAACTCTGCACAGTAGCTTGCTCCCTTGTCAAACTCTGCACAGTAGTTAGCTTTCTTGTCAAACTCTGCACAGTAGTTAGCTTTCTTGTCAAACTCTGCACAGTAGTTAGCTTCCTTGTCAGACTCCAGGCACACTGGACCTCCGACTGATTCGAAACTGAGCCACAGCGGGGGAATGGAGGATCGGTTTGTCACGCCACAGACACAGGACGGCTGCGGTGGGCTGGTTGAAGCCCCAGGTAAGTGAAACTCTTTTTTTTTTTTTTGTTGATAGTTAAAGTTTTCTTTAAAGCGAACCTGATCTCAGAATGTCCTCTCTGCTCTAAAAGAATAACTTTTAAAGAAAAATTTTTTGGTACTTATCCGTTAGCCGGGCGCATCCTCTAGGTGGCGACAAAACTCCACCAGAGTTACAGCTTTCCCTACTATCCATGTCGGCCTGGAGGGGGAATAGTAATTAGCGCCACCTGCCGGATGCGCCCTGCTAACGGATAAGTACCAACATTTTTTTTGTTACAGCTCATAAAAATCTTAACATTAATCTGTACTGTTTCTACTTCTTGATTCATGGAAGCAGACATATTGTTTCTCTGTCGTGGCAGTCATGTGACACAGGGGAGGGATCAAACTACAACTTGTGATTAGACACAAATGAGGGGGAATTAAACAGGCTAAACTCTCTAAATACATACAGGGTGCATCCTACCTAATAATAGGCAAGTGTCCATGCGTCTGTCTGTGTGTCAGTGCTTTTTAGCACTGCCATGTGCAGGGACAAGACGCAGAGACACTGCCGAGAGCCGGAGGAGGACGGGGCCAGAAGGGGCAGTCTTGTGTGAGCGCTCGTGGCGGCTGGCGGCGTGCGCGCGCATTACTGACAGACCTAGCCCAAGGTCACTAGTCTCTCTATATTTTCCTTCTGTCCTGTGCAAGAGTTCAGATCCACTTTAAGGGGCCAGAGCCGCAGAGCCCCAGATGATTTAGGGCTGGTTCACACGGGCGGTTTTGTGGCGTTTAACGCAGCGTTTAAGACGCAGCGTTTTTTGGGATCTACCGCCGTCCCATTCAAGTGAATGGGAGCGTTTAGAGCTGGCTTTTGCAGGCTTTCATGAAAGCCTGGCGGTAGATCCTGGCGTTGCATCTAGTCTCGAAAGCAACATTCTGCTTTTAGAGGCGGTAAACACCAGGAAACAACAGCAGAGACCAGAACTGCTAGACTTGAACGCTTCCCAAAAGCCTTCAAAAGCTAGCGTCTAAATGCTGGCGTTTGAACGTGGCGCCGAGCGAAAGCTCAGCAGAAGCCCGTATGAACCAGCCCTAAAGCCCCGTCTACACAAAGCGATCCGGCGGCTCGATTAGGCGCCGGATCGCCTCTGCCACATCCCCACGCGTGCCCGCCGTGTCCCCGCTCACCCGCGCGTGCGTCGTATTCGGTCCCCGCGCAGCGCCGCTTATCTTCCGCTTGATTCCCTGCCATTGTCCCCTCGTGGGGAACGAGCAGGGAATCGGCTGTGGCAAGATCCGACCTGTCGGATCTGACGCGGCTCGATTGCAAAGTCACATCACTCCGTGTAGACGGGGCTTTAAAGAGACACTGAAGCGAAAAAAAAATTATGATATTATGATTTGTATGTGTAGTACAGCTAAGAAATAAAACATTAAGATCAGATACATCAGTCTAATTGTTTCCAGTACAGGAAGAGTTGAGAAACTCCAGTTGTTATCTCTATGCAAACAAGCCATTAAGCTCTCCGACTAAGTTCGTCGTGGAGAGGGCTGTTATCTGACTTTTATTATCTCAACTGTAAGTGAACTGTTTACTTTTTCTCTGCTAGAGGAGAGGTCATTACTTCACAGACTGCTCTGAAAGAATCATTTTGAATGCTGAGTGTTGTGTAATCTGCACATATTATAAAATGATGCAATGTTAGAAAAAACACTATATACCTGAAAATAAAAGTATGAGAATATTTTCTTTGCTGCTAATCTTCTAGAAATTATTCATAGTACACAACCAATTCATTATATCATATTTTTTTTTCGCTTCAGTGTCTCTTTAATGCTGGGAATACACGGTTCGTTTTTGCCTTCGTTTAAACCTTCGTTTCGATTGTGCCTTTTGTCCTTTTCGATCCCGAAATAATCAGTCATACGGTTAATATCACCACCCACGGTTTAGTTTTTTTTTCCGATTCTGATGGTTTCGTTTTTCCAATGATCGAAGGCTGCAAAGAAACGAAACGAAAATCCCTTTTTACAGGGACGGACTAGCATAAACGAATGTATAATCGATCTGAACAGCCATCAAGCCTACCAATGGCTCGATTAGATGGATAAAGAGAGATAATATCAAACATGTTCGATCACTAGTCGTTCGTTTTTGGGGTCTATTAATCGAAACTATAATGAGATTATGACTATTTTCACATACGTTTTCAACACTCGATTCGTTTACCGAACGAATCGAAGGTTTAAACGAAGGCAAAAACGAACCGTGTATTCCCAGCATTAGTCTGCATTGTAATCTCACAGAACAGATTGCAACAGACCATAAAGCAATGACCTCTGAACTTTCAGCCCCTGCACAAGAGCTCCACCTAGTGGTGCAAAAGTGTTAATTTTAGATACTACCAGGTAACCTTTCATATTTACTTGATGAAATGTAAAACCTCCATTTGCACTACCGAATATACAAAATAAATCAAACAAAAACATTTGCCATTCAGTCTGCTTGGAAATGCCGCCATTTGGCAGTTAGCGGTGTGACATCGCTGTCTGCCGCCATGCTGGAACAGCGGAGCGTGTAACACGCAGGTTACGCTGATAGTGTACGGATGTTTTCCTGCAGAATGTCTCGGAATCATGTGCCTGTGTTTCGGGGAGAGCACACAGGGACCCCATTGTGCCGGCCGGCATTTAGGATAATATAAAACTTATGATCTAATGATGGCAGCACAACGGGCGCTCTGTGCTCTCAGGACAATGTATAACTGTGTTTACAGCTCTGTGAAAAGTGCCACGGCAGGGGGTCCATAGAGACGCCAAACAGTGTCTACAAATAAGGCAGAAAATGAGCTTTTTATAGTTCTTATTATCAGAGCAGATCAGAGTTCATCTCTTGTTATAAAACAGAAGCTCCAATCTCCCAACACTCTGGAGAATGTGGAGATGCTGTCTCAATTACAATGTATTCTCATGGAGGACAAGGGCCCAGACATCCTCTCAAACTATGTGTCAGTAATTACAGGTATTACAGCCTGCTCATGCTGCCCATGGTAGAATAACTTATCCGCCTGATAACTGAACACAAGTAGCTTTAAAGCGGAACTGAACTCAGAACTTCCTCTCTGCTCTAAAAGATAAGCAACAGCATAATAACCTTTAAAGAAAACCATTTCATCCGATATAAATCCTGCAATAAATCTGCAGTGTGTCTACTTCCTGCTTTCATGGAAGCAGTTATATTGACATCCTGTGTTTACAAATTAGCTGCTCTGCCAAAGCAGCTAGCTGACACAGCTGAAAGATCAAATTACAACTTGTGATTAGACACAGATGAGGGTGAATTAGACAGACTAAATTTCCGACAGGTCCGATCTGATTTCCGATGGTTTTTCTGATTGATTTTGTACATAAGTGATCGGAAAAGCGATCATGAATCAGATCAGGGCTGTCGGAAAATTGATTTGACCCATCGATCTGATGGGAAATTGCTTGCAGTGTACCAAGAATTAGAGACAGAGGGTCACCAGGATAGTCATGTAATGTGCATTGTTTATAGGGAAATAAATATGTCAGCCTCTGTCACAGGAGCTCTAGTGGCTGACCGCACTTAGCCTTCTAAACGATGCCAGCGCACAGATCGTGCGAACTCTGGTCGCCGTCAATGCGCAGGAACCGTTAAGAATTGGCCGCGGACAAACCAGGAGGGCGCCTGTGAGATACGGGTGATTACAACGTCACCTACTGGTTCAGAGTAAACTGCCACCACCGCGGTTACTATGGGACCGTGGGGCCCACTAACTGACTGACTAATCCTGCGAATAAAACGGTTAAACACACGATATTCTGTCTAGCCAACAACAAACAAACAGTAGCGTATCTTCAGAGACCCGGGATCATTTCTGTGTGTGCTGATAAGCAGGGTAGCGAAACAGTGAATGACTTGGGGAAAGTCGTTTATTCACGCAATATAAATAATTAATATATACAGACAATTATGAAAAATCAACAATTATTAAAACAGTAATAGCCAGTATGAAAAATAAAAGAAGGGAGAAAAATACTTAGTTCCTGGAAAGATGTCCTTATTGTGGGAAGAATCATAAAGTCCTTGGTTTCAAAGTCCAGAGTTCAGAGTTCAGACCAGGTGGATACCAGCATATCCTCAAGCTGGCATCTGATGAGTGCAAGATGGTTCAGTGTGGAGGACACTGAGTTTGGCTCCTCTGCCATTCTTATGCCCCTGATTCAGTAGGAGGAAGTGAGGGCGGGCCCACACACCCCCTTAGAACATGAGATGAGTCCTGCCCTTGTCCTGGAGACCAGAAATCATGCCTTAACCATATATGGGCTCTATCTCACAGAACCGTACAGGTCAGGGCAGATTTACTAATATTTTCAGGTCTGCCTCGATGTACCCAGCAGTCTGATACCAAACATGAGGGGTGGGACCCCTGTGGTACCATTAGGGCACTGTTGAACTGCCTAACGGGCAGTCTTTACCTCAGAAGGTTCTGAAATGTTCTCAGATCCAACGCCAGGCAGGGCCCTACCTGCTCTGTTAGTTTGGAGGGTCTGCCAGCCTGGCAACACAGAAAATATGATACATATAGCAGTTTATGGAATATGAGAGACCCCTGGGATTTATACCAGGTCATTCCCAGGCAAAGGTTCTTTGAAGTTGGCAGCAGCAAGCCACATGTCGGCTCCCTGCTGGGAAAAGGAGTCGGAGTGTCTGAGTTTCCTCACACTAAATTGGTTCTGTCATGGTGTTTGTCACCTTATACCTGATGGATGGGCCATCAGCACAGCTTGAAGCCAGGGACTCTCTGGGCCCAGGCTCATTAGCATATCAAAAGGGCCAACCAGCATTTAGGCTGGGGCTCTCTCTCTGCTGAGAAAAGACTGCAGCTGCCCCTACACACTCAACCCGGATTGTACCGTTTTGAAGCGCAATCGATGCAGGGAATCGAGTGCGATTGCTTTTTCTTCACGGTCGTCCAGGACGCGCCTGCGTCCCCGCAATCGTCCGTGACAGCCCCCCCCTTGTCCGTGGCTTAGCCACTCATCCGCAAGATGTGTGGTGGCGCCGCTAACCTGGCTGACGGGCCTCGAGTTGCCGGTACGGCGGGAAAACCTATTGGAGCCTGTGGCTCGGTTCCCCTGGACCGGTCGCGGTCTGCTACCCTCAGGGTTGACCCAACATGGACCGTTCTGGACAGGGCGTTTGCGCCACTGCAGTCGGACGTGGTGCCTGCCGGGACTGCTGACAACGGGCAGTGGGTTGGTTAGGTCAACAGCCAGCCCACGCAGGGTTCCCCTGCTGAGTGGCTGTGGACCTAAGGGAACCCCGCGGGAATCCCTGGACCTTCCCAGCTCCTGACAGACGGCACATGCCCTGCAGTAGTTTGCTACATCCCTGTTCATCCGGGGCCAATAAAACTGGTTCCGAATACCGGCGAGTGTCTTGCGGACACCCGAGTGCCCTGTCAGAGGATTACCATGTGCGGATTTCAGCACATGTCCCCTGAACGCACTCGGGACCACAAGCCACTTGGTATTCGCGTGGGATCTACCTGTAGGGGGCTGTACAGACTCACTGTACAGTCTCCCACCTTCCCAGTACACCTTGAAAGCGGCCCCGTCTGCGAGGGGCTCACCGGCTTGCTGCCTGAGCACCTCCAGGCTTGGGTCACTTTGTAGTGCAGCTGAGAATACGGCGCTGTCAGTTTCAGCCAACTGGCTCATGTCACACGAGGCCAGCGGCTGAAAGGTCTCATCCCTGCGGTCAGAGGAGGGGGAGGAGGCCGGAACCCCCTCCACCTGTTCTGAGCTCAGGTTCTGAGCAGTGCAGCTGCGCGGTACTGCTAGCACAGGTACACTGTCAGAATGGCACAGACGGACAGTACTCAAATCATCATTGCATGCAGTAATGATATTGACAGGTATAGACATTTTTTCATTACAGACAGGTTGTACAGTAAACTCAGGTACAGTTACAGCATCATCACAACAGACAGTCTGTACATCAAACTCAGGTGCCTTTGAAGCAGGCACTATTGAACCTGGTACCCTTGAACTGGGCACATTCAACCCACCTCCCCCTGGTGCTCCCCCAAGTGTATAAAGTACCTGGTGGTGGGTGGAGAGTCCGTCTCCTTCCGTGAGCGACAAGGCGGTCGTGGCAGGTTCATAGTAGGACACAAGCTTGCCCAAATCAGTCCCTAGCAACACAGGGACTGGGAGATCCTTCATAACCCCAACAACCCTTTCGTGGACCCCTCCCACTCCCCAATCCAGCTTCACTCTGGCGTGGGCTATGTGGAAAAGGGTGCCCTCTACTCCAGTAAGGGCAAGGGATCGGCTGGAGCTGATGCTCTCCTTTGGCACAAGATGTGAGTGAACTAACGTGATGTCAGCTCCGGTGTCTCGAAATCCGGTGACAACTTTGCCGTTCACTCTAACAAGTTGCTGCTGGTCGGTTCGGTCGCGGATTTCCATTTCCGCGGGCAAACAGGACAAAATCGGATGATCCAGGCTGTGGTTCGCTGGCGGGTTGCCTCTGCTGTGGGTGAGGTGCAGGTGATGTCTGTCTCCGCTCCGGGCAGTCGAACTTCATGTGTCCGGGCTGGCGGCAGTAGTGACAGGTGACCTCTCCAGGCGCTGCAGGCCTGGGTGCAGCAGCTGCGCTGGGTGGCCTCTGTGGCGGACGGCTCACAGGGGCAGGAGGGTCTGCCGAGGTATTGGGCTGACCTCCTCTCCAGCTGGATGGGACAGTTCTGCGGGTATCAGCCACCCGGGTAGTTGCAAAAGTCTCAGCAAGGTCTGCAGCGACAGTGGCTGAAGCCGGCCTGCGTTCTAACACAAACTGTCGTACATCAGCAGGGCAAATGTTCAGAAATTGTTCGAGGACTATCAAGTCCTCCAGGACATCATAAGACCCTTTGGTGAGGCCTAGAGTCCACTGCCGGAGTGTGGTGAGCAAGCTGCTGGCCACATCTCGGTACGAATCAGAAGGCTTTTTCTGCCAGGCCCTAAACTTTTTCCGATAGGCTTCTGGCGTCAGCTGGTACTTAGTAATGATAGCGTCTTTTATAGCAGCATAATCATTATCCTTTTCCGCAGGCAATTCTGCGAAAGCATCAAGCGCTTTGTAGCGCAGCAACGGTGTCAGATGTCTGGCCCACTGGTCTTGGGACAGACGATACTGACGGCATGCTTTTTCAAAAGACCGCAAAAACAAGTCAATGTCAGTGTCTTTTTCAATATTAGCAAATTTACATTTTGCACTTACGGGTGCTGCAGCTCCTTCAGCAGGGAGGCTGGGCGGTGAACTCCGGCTGGCCTGTTGCACCTTTGCCATGTTGAGCTCATGCTGTCGTCTCTCCCGCGCCTCTGCGGCATCCCTCTCCGCGTGGCGTTCAGCAGCAGCAGCAGCAGCTTTGCGTTCTGCAGATTGGCGCTCCCGTTCCTCTCGTGCTTCCATGTACTGCATGTACTTTTCCAGGTCAGTCTCCATCAGCTTTTGTAATGCCTGCTGCATTACCGGGTCAGCACCCATGGACAGTCCAGTACTGGCCAGTTCCGGGCGAGTAATGTCAGAAACTCTGGGATTGGGGTCCATACTGACAGTCTCTGGCGTAACTGTTGCAACAGGGCCCGCAGGATGCTCAACCTCTGTACGCCTAAGATCTTCAGCCTCTGGTTCCCCTTGATTGTCAGATGGGCTGGTATCCACCTCAGCGGACACTCCCGGCTCCCGCAGTTGCTGGGCATCCCATCTGGACAAGTCTGCTATCAGGTCCCGTTTTGTCTTGCGGAGGATGCCAATGCCCCTCTCTTCGCAAAGATTTTCCAGGTCTGCTAGGCACATGTTCTGGTAGTTCCCGGACATTTCCATGCCAAATAAAATAAAACTTTGGGGAAGGGGTACTGGCTACACAGTCTCTCTGTATATATAAAAAATATATTGCCTTCCAGCTACACCAACGAATTAGTTCGTTTCTCGATAGCGCTAGCGCTATCGCAGATACTTTCAGCACAACACAGATCCCAACCGCTGCCTAACACTGTCACAGGAGCTCTAGTGGCTGACCGCACTTAGCCTTCTAAACGATGCCAGCGCACAGATCGTGCGAACTCTGGTCACCGTCAATGCGCAGGAACCGTTAAGAATTGGCCGCGGACAAACCAGGAGGGCGCCTGTGAGATACGGGTGATTACAACGTCACCTACTGGTTCAGAGTAAACTGCCACCACCGCGGTTACTATGGGACCGTGGGGCCCACTAACTGACTGACTAATCCTGCGAATAAAACGGTTAAACACACGATATGCTGTCTAGCCAACAACAAACAAACAGTAGCGTATCTTCAGAGACCCGGGATCATTTCTGTGTGTGCTGATAAGCAGGGTAGCGAAACAGTGAATGACTTGGGGAAAGTCGTTTATTCACGCAATATAAATAATTAATATATACAGACAATTATGAAAAATCAACAATTATTAAAACAGTAATAGCCAGTATGAAAAATAAAAGAAGGGAGAAAAATACTTAGTTCCTGGAAAGATGTCCTTATTGTGGGAAGAATCATAAAGTCCTTGGTTTCAAAGTCCAGAGTTCAGAGTTCAGACCAGGTGGATACCAGCATATCCTCAAGCTGGCATCTGATGAGTGCAAGATGGTTCAGTGTGGAGGACACTGAGTTTGGCTCCTCTGCCATTCTTATGCCCCTGATTCAGTAGGAGGAAGTGAGGGCGGGCCCACACACCCCCTTAGAACATGAGATGAGTCCTGCCCTTGTCCTGGAGACCAGAAATCACGCCTTAACCATATATGGGCTCTATCTCACAGAACCGTACAGGTCAGGGCAGATTTACTAATATTTTCAGGTCTGCCTCGATGTACCCAGCAGTCTGATACCAAACATGAGGGGTGGGACCCCTGTGGTACCATTAGGGCACTGTTGAACTGCCTAACGGGCAGTCTTTACCTCAGAAGGTTCTGAAATGTTCTCAGAACCAACGCCAGGCAGGGCCCTACCTGCTCTGTTAGTTTGGAGGGTCTGCCAGCCTGGCAACACAGAAAATATGATACATATAGCAGTTTATGGAATATGAGAGACCCCTGGGATTTATACCAGGTCATTCCCAGGCAAAGGTTCTTTGAAGTTGGCAGCAGCAAGCCACATGTCGGCTCCCTGCTGGGAAAAGGAGTCGGAGTGTCTGAGTTTCCTCACTCTAAATTGGTTCTGTCATGGTGTTTGTCACCTTATACCTGATGGATGGGCCATCAGCACAGCTTGAAGCCAGGGACTCTCTGGGCCCAGGCTCATTAGCATATCAAAAGGGCCAACCAGCATTTAGGCTGGGGCTCTCTCTCTGCTGAGAAAAGACTGCAGCTGCCCCTACACACTCAACCCGGATTGTACCGTTTTGAAGCGCAATCGATGCAGGGAATCGAGTGCGATTGCTTTTTCTTCACGGTCGTCCAGGACGCGCCTGCGTCCCCGCAATCGTCCGTGACAGCCTCCAATATTCCTCTCACTTCAGCTTTGCGTTAAACATTTAGTGACAGGTTCCCTTTAAACTTTATAGTAGAGATAGTCTTGCCCTTCTCTCTGCAGGGCGATCTCTCCAGCGCAGTTGCATAGCTAAGGAGCTACGAGCCCCGGTGCAAGTTTTACATTGGGGCTCCCCAAGCGCTCTATACATAACAATTGATACGGCGCACCAAAACCTGCCAATGGCAACCACAGTGTCAGAGGTGCAAGAAGGGGATGGGGGACAGCTTGTTAATGATTACTACTATTCAACGTATCTATAGAAGTGATTATTATGAGCACAGGACCAATAGAAAGCTAATACTGCAGTTGAGGGAGGGTCCTTCGGGGCCCCTCTGGCTCAAGGGCCCCGATGCGGTCGCAACCTCTGCAACCCCTATTGCTATGCTCCTGCTCCAGCGTGATTTTCAGGCGGGGCTGCCTGTCCACACGTGTGTTGTAGAAACACAACACGTAAACCTTGGCTGCTCCCGACACAGATGTTTATCTGTATGTTTGAATACGCTGCAAGTGATGATCTCGCTGCTGCCGTCGTTTCTGTAGGACGGGATCACAAGACAATAGCATTGCTGCAGCACCTTCTGTTGTCAGCAATACGTGGCAGTGATATGAGACATGGGCGCATTCCCAGGACTCTGCAGTGATATCAGAGATGGGCGATCTCCACCAGCGTTGCCTCTCTCCAGCCTTGGCTTCCGTACCGCACTGTTCTCTGTCACGCCAACATGGAAGAACAATAAGAAAATGTGTCACAGTAGGTGGAGGAGTGTTTCGTGAGCACGGTGCTGGGAGGGGAGGGGGTACAAGGACAGCAACAAGAGGAATAAAGGACAGCTGAAGGCCTCGCTTACAATGGGCAGTTTGTAAAACTGGCTGGTTGAGTTTAGAAAGAAGATACCTTAAAGGAAACCAGAGTTGATGACATAAGCAGAGTTCATACTTACCAGGGGCTTCCTCCAGCCCTATGCCAGCCGCAGGCTCCATCGCTGGTTTCCTGAGCCCCTCTGTTTCTCCCGTGTCCCCGGTATATAGCTCAGTTGCAGCCAGTCGTGGTTCACCCTGCTTGCGACGTTGCCGGGAGCATTCTGCACCTGCACAACTAGTACTGCGCGGACACAGAATGGCCCAGGCCATGGGAGCTGGATGAATCTGCACGCAGCCCGCATGTGCAGTGAACCACGACCGGCCGTGACTGAGTTATATACTGGGAGGACACAGCGGAGGGGCTCAGGAAAACAGCAATGGAGCCCATGGCTGACATGTGACTGGAGGCAGGGCCGGGCCGTGGGCAGAGGCGAGAGAGGCTCCAGCCTCAGGGCGCAGTGTAGGAGGTAGGAGGGGGCGCACAACTCACTCAGCCATCATTCTCCTATTGTGTTTGAAGCAGAGAGCAACAAGAAAAGGGGATACATGGCAGTGATTGCAAGCCAGATAACTAGAGACTAAGGTGTTGGGGGCCCTGGGGCGCCTCTAAGTCCAATAGCAGTGTGTGATGGTTGGGGTGGGATGGATGGAGGGGCGCATTTTGGTGTCTCAGCCTTGGGCGCTGGAGGATCTTGTCCCAGGACTGACTGGAGGAAGTCCCACTTTAAAAGGCGTATAAAGGTAGACTCTACTGAGAGGGCTATGGAGGCTGCTATAGATGACCTACTGCAATAGGCTAGTTTTCCCCTGGCTACGCACACACTTTAGGTTTCTATCGCAAGGCACCTGATGGTGAGGCGTCTGTCAGCTGCACCCGTGGATGTGCCAGATGCGTGCAGGCAGCTGTAAGGGTTCGGCACAGCCAATGTGGGGGGTGCATGGTCTCTGCATCTGAGTAGGCAGCAGCTGCCCGCTAGATGCCCCATGTGGGTCTTTTCTGCCGCATAATAGCCACACCGCGTCAACCGCGTGGCGGTTTGGCTGCATTACATGGCAACTGGATGGCGCTTGGTCCTTGGCAGATCAGCAACTACCGTCTTGACTGCTGCCTGTGTGACGGAGGACTAAGGCCCCTCCCTCACTTGCGTGCTGCCTGCAACGCAGGTAGCCATAGCAACGCAAGGCACTTGTGTTATGGATTCTCTGTCTCTTGGTTGATCGGCCACCAACATTTCTAGACGTACGACTACCTTTAGAGTCTAGTTAATGATCATTCCTAGTGGTAGAACAGATAAACTCTGATTCTGATTGTTTACTTGATCTATAACAAACTATACGGGTTATGGCTAGCAATAGGGAGAGTGAGGAACAGTAAAATCACTGTCCGAAACAGGCTGTCTGCATGTTGGGTTGATGTGGCTCTATAAGATTTATAAGCTATAGGCTTGCTATTAACCAGCGGGTCTGGATATAAGCCCGGCTTTGAAAGGTATAAAGAGATGATTTGCATATTCAGTAGCATTGCATTGTGGAAGACCACAGTCGCTCACTTAAAGCTGAATTATTGCAAATACCTTCTGTTTAAAGGAAACCAGAGACGATAAAAGAAAAAAATATATGCATACCTGGGGCTTCCTCCAGCCCCATCCGCACAGATCGCTCCCACGCCATCGTCCTCAGCCCTCTCTAGCCGCTGGTGAGATACATAGAGAGCGCACTTCTCTTGCGTCAGACTGACCTCGACTGGCTGAAGTTACAGGACCCGAT
Source organism: Hyperolius riggenbachi (assembly GCF_040937935.1). Lineage (NCBI taxonomy): Eukaryota > Metazoa > Chordata > Amphibia > Anura > Hyperoliidae > Hyperolius > Hyperolius riggenbachi. The sequence continues at coordinate 206,287,305 of NC_090657.1, read as the reverse complement.
ACTGGACCTGGAGAAGGCTGAGAACGGCGGCGTGGGAGTGATCCGTGCGGATGGGGCTGGAGGAAGCCCCAGGTATGTATACATTTTTTTCTTTTATCGTCTCTGGTACACTTTAAGAAAGCACAACTGTAGGTCAACTGGAAGTGAGTGAATCTGTCTGACAGGAAGACGAGCATCAGATTAACAGGAAGTAAATAGAAAGAAACAAGGACAGAGATATAAAGCAAACTTAACAGACTTTCCCGCTCTATCCAAAAGTAGAGTAAAACTTTTGGTCGGAGTTCTATTTTGAAAACTCTTGTAGAAGGTCACTTTTCATGGTCAAGTACAAAATAATGGATAATAAACATATCCCTAATCCAGTGATGGAGGTGATAATTATCATGTGATGACCAGTGACCACTGATGATTAGAAAAATACATTTCTGTCATTTCAGCTCTGCACACTGCAAAGATTCTCGAAAATGTTATTTTTGCTTGTTTGCTTTTTTTTAGTGCGTGCAAAACACAGCCATTCCACAGGTGACAGGTTTAAGTATCAAACCCCTTCTACCGGTCACTGCATTAGCTCCAGATTTGTGCAGCTACCTGCTCATTGGAAGATGGGAATTTCTGGGCAGTCCATACTGCATGGAGAGTATAGGATCTAGGCTTGGAAAAACAGGCAATGTCATGTTATAGTACCCCTGAACTGAGATGGATATGGAGGCTGCCAAATGAAATCCTGTTTAACAACACCGGTTGCCTGGCAGCCCTGCTGATCTCTTTAGCTGCAGTAGTGTCTGATTCGCACTCCTAAAACAAACATGCAGCTAATCTAGTCAGAGTTCAGTAAGAAGCACCTGACCTGCATGCTTGTTCATGGTCAATGATACAAGTATTGGAGACCGAGGATCAGCAGCACAGCCAGGCAATGTGCATTGTTTAAAAGGAAATAAATATGTCAGTCTCCATATACCACACTCACTTCAGGTGTGCTTTCACATCACTTTTGGAAGTTCATAGAGTTGGGAAGCTGGAATCTTGGAGTTTTGTGAATGGAAGTGATCGATGTGCGAGTCCCTGGTTAGGCGTCTGTGTCACGTTTCGATCGTCTGCGCCCAGTTGTGACTAAGCGATGACGCCAGTCTTCCCACAGGAAGCTGCTGAGCTCTGTACTGCGGCCCTGAGAACGCCAGAAATGCGCAGCTGGAGTTGAGACCCTCCCGCCCAGCTGGTCAGTATAAACACCAGCAGCTGGGCCAGAGCGCCGTCGCCTTCCGCTGTCTAGTGGAGGGAAGCAAACTTTCAGAAAAGTGCATCTGTAGCTTGATTTTGCATTCTCAGCACCTCCAGGATGCTATGGAACTTCACAACTGATCCTAAACAATCTCATTATCAATTGTTTCCTGTATGAAATGGTCGATCAGCGTGGCAGATGTTTTCTCTTTTACTCACCTGGGGCTTTCCTCAGCCCCCTGCAGCTGATCATTGCCCTCGCCGTGTCTCTCCGATCCTCGTGTCCCCGCCGGCGGCTACTTCCGGTTTCGCCGACAGGCAGGGAGTGGTTCTTCGCGTTCCCAGCCACAATATCTCCCCCTATGCTGCAATTGCGGCCTTCCTTGCCGCAATAGCAGTATAGGGGGCGATATTGTGGCTGGGAACGTGAAGAATCACTCGCATTCCCAGCCTGTCGGGTCCTGACGGCGAAAACGGAAGTGGCTGCCGGCGGGGACATGAGGATCGGAGGGACACGGCGAGGGCACCGATCAGCTACAGGGGGCTGAGGGAAGCCCCAGGTGAGTAAAACTCATTTTTTTTTCTACTTCTTTAAAGATGCCTACCTTTCTGTAGCTTGTGCTCTCCTCTTTCATTTGATGCCTGAATCGCTGATATACACCAAATAGTTTTCGTTCCATTTCAGTTTAAAAATCGCAGCTGCCATCTTGGCTATGTTATAACTTCCGGGTCACCCCTGTCTTCTCTGTTGGAGAAGTGCATCACTGAGTGAAGTAGGAAGAGGAAGTGACACGCATGGCCATTGCAAGTCATAACACGACTTTGTTGGACGTCTGGCTTAAAGGCACGCCCTTGAGAGGTGCGCAAAGTCCCTTTAAAGGAAACCTGAGAAGTGTAAAAGGGCTGAATTTATACTTACCTGGGTCTTCCTCAGGCCCCATGAGCCCATACACCTCATGGGGCTGGAGGAAGCCCCAGGTAAGTATAAATAATGCTGTGTGTACCGTCTCCGGTACACATTAATGCTGTAGATCGATTAAAGGGAACCCAAGTTGAGAGAAATATGGTTTCCTTCTTTTATTTCCTTTTAAACAATGCATGTTGCCTGGCTGTCCTGCTGATCCTCTGCCTCTAATACTTTTAGCCAGAGTCCCAGAACAAGCATGCAGATTAAATGTTTATGACAAAAATCTGACATGATTAGCTGCACACCTGTTTCAGATCTGTGATTCAGACACTACTGACCAGAAAGATCAGCAGTGCTGCCAGGCACTTGGTCTTATTTAAATGGAAATAAATATGGCAGCTTTTTAAATATGCTCTTTTCGCTCAATCTGAATGATCCTATGAAAATGTGATCATTCATTAAAAATCGCACTGTTAACAGGCATTTGGTAAAATCAGAATTCAGAAATCCATCGAGACTTTGCTAAAGGATTTAATATGGCTGAACTTTGCATGTAAATGTCAGTTTTGTTAACGGAATCCTCTTCCCTTTAAATAAAGTTTCTTAGGTAGAGCTTTCTGAATAAAACAAGTGAGAAGTGAAATGTTGAGTTCTCCAAAGACATGTGAATCAAGCACAACTGTGAGAACATAGAAAAAAAAACAATCGCAGAGACACACAAAACAATCACCAAACACATCGCGGAGAGCAGTAAACACAGCGCGCAAATGTTTCTCAACTCCTCGCGTCTCCATGGCAACAATCTCACGGCAAACGATCATGTGAGGCGATTATATCCTCCAAACAGACGGTTATTTTGCGGAGCACTGTAAACTAATTAGCTCTGTGTCATCAGGCGATTGGAATGAGGCTTAATTAAACGATAAGATGAGAGACAGAAGGCGTTACCGAGCATTGTTCTAAGTCATGTGACGCGGGCGATAGCAGCTTCTGCAACGTTCTCTAATGATTATTTAATATTTGGGGGGCAGGTATATGAATACGTCAGAGCAGCTCCTAACTGACCCCCGATCAATAATGCCATAATAATCCAATACTGATCTCACTCCTGCAAACATGTTCTGACTGCTCACTACATACAAAGACTTCCTCCTGACCAGCAATGTTCTGACTGCTCACTGCATACAAAGACTTCCTCCTGACCAGCAATGTTCTGACTGCTCACTGCATAAAAGACTTCCTCCTGACCAGCAATGTTCTGACTGCTCACTGCATAAAAGACTTCCTCCTGACCAGCAATGTTCTGACTGCTCACTGCATAAAAGACTTCCTCCTGACCAGCAATGTCCTGACTGCTCACTGCATACAAAGACTTCCTTCTGACCAGCAATGTTCTGACTGCTCACTGCATACAAAGACTTCCTCCTGACCAGCAATGTTCTGACTGCTCACTACATAAAAGACTTCCTCCTGACCAGCAATGTTCTGACTGCTCACTGCATAAAAGACTTCCTCCTGACCAGCAATGTTCTGACTGCTCACTGCATACAAAGACTTCCTTCTGACCAGCAATGTTCTGACTGCTCACTGCATACAAAGTCTTCCTCCTGACCAGCAATGTTCTGACTGCTCACTGCATACAAAGACTTCCTCCTGACCAGCAATGTTCTGACTGCTAACTGCATACAAAGACTTCCTCCTGACCAGCAATGTTCTGACTGCTCACTGCACACAAAGACTTCCTCCTGACTAGCAATGTTCTGACTGCTAACTGCATAAAAGACTTCCTTCCTGACCAGCAATGTTCTGACTGCTCACTGCATACAAAGTCTTCCTCCTGACCAGCAATGTTCTGACTGCTCACTGCATACAAAGACTTCCTCCTGACCAGCAATGTTCTGACTGCTCACTGCATACAAAGACTTCCTCCTGAACAGCAATGTTCTGACTGCTCACTGCATACAAAGGGCTCGATTCACAAAGCGGTGATAACCCAGTTAAAGACTTTAGGCATGATAACCATTTTTATCATGCCTAAACTCAGTTTAGGCATGATAAGTTTAGGCATGATAAGTTTAGGCATGATAAGTTTAGGCATGCTAAGTTTAGATAAGTGTAGATAGCGTGCAAAGTCCCGCACGCAAAGCAGCGCCATTAAACTCTATGCGTAGTGCACCAGACTTTGCTAGCGCAAAACTTTTGATCAGCTGTGCACTGCGGTGCTAACCCAGTTGGTGCTTAAACTTATCACGCCTAAAAACTTATCACACCTAAACTTATCATGCCTAAACTTATGACACCTAAACTTATCATGCCTAAACGGAGTTTAGGCGTGATAAAGGGCTTTTCACTAGCGTGCTAACTGTTAGCATCGCTTTGTAAATCAGGCCCAAAGACTTCTTCCTGACCAGCAATGTTCTGACTGCTCACTACATACAAAGACTTCCTCCTGGCCAGCAATGTTCTGACTGCTCACTGCATACAAAGACTTCCTCCTGACCAGCAATGTTCTGACTGCTCACTGCATACAAAGACTTCCTCCTGACCAGCAATCTGCACATGAACGCCACCATACATGCTGAATACCCACCACAAAGACAGTGGAAGGTGGATGGGGGGGATACGCGGTGACCAAAGATCATTCCCCGATCCATCTTCTGCAATCATAGAATCAAACAACGGAAGTGAACGCGATATTGAACGATAGCGGTAATTATCGTTGGGGTCAATGGAGATAGGAACGACTGTCCACGATTCGACCCACAGTCGTTCAAAGCAAACGATTATTGCATGTAATTGGCCGTCATTGAACATTGTTTAACAATGTTAAACAATGTCAACGATTTGACTCGAAAATCTTGTGGTGGGTATGAACCTTGACACTGCTGGGCCTCTGCCTGCTGGTATCCATCTGTCTGCCTACATATCTCTCTGTAATTGAATTATCTATTGGCAACAATCAGACATTTTCACTAGATTAGATATTAAAAAAGTATCAAATCTAAAGAAAGTCTCTTGAAAACAAAACAAAATCTAGCGATGTATGGGCAGATCGACCATGAGACGGATCTCTCTGTGATCTTATCTGATCAGAGCAGGATCTGTTGCCTGCTTATACAGCGCAGGGCGATTGCTGATATATTTCAGCATAAAATATATCTGAAATATGAGGAATCCATACGCTCTGTAACTCCCTTGAACGGACTCACTGGTACATGATCTGGATACGCCAAACCATCAAATACAGTGAAGAAAGGATCCCAACACTTCAGCTGAGTTTGTATAAAAGCCGGTAAATAGTTTATTGCAAAAAATCCACAAATAGACAGACATCTACAAGGTCAAACTGACGCGTTTCGGACTCAGAGTGTGCCCTTAGTCATAGATTTTTATCTGAAATCTGCCCGACAATACCGCCTGCCTGGCAGGCACCTCCTAACACCTCCCCACCACCAAAATGTTGCTATGATGGAAAATGAACCAGGATAGAAAGGACCAGTGGGGTTTGAATTATAAAACAGCATATTTTTCTTATGAAATCGTTATGGTATGCATGACTAGGGGTGTGATGGGGGCATGATAAGGGTTGTGGTAGGGGCTCTTTCTCATCTCAAAAAGTTGGGAGGCATGAAAGCCGGCCTTACCGATTATCCTGGCGGATTCAATCACTGTGATCGAATCTGTTAGGGATCGATGCCTCAACATGGGCAACTGATTGAAGTTTGATCGATTTCTGGCAAGAATCGCTGCCAATATTCTGCAGGGGGCCAGGAGAGCACAAGATGTGGGGAAAACTCTCTCCATCATCTCTTACTTTCTCTTGCCCTGTCTGTGTTTATTAGATACAGTGTGTGTGTGTGTGTGTGTGTGTGTGTGTGTGTGTGTGTGTGTGTGTGTGTGTGTGTGTGTGTGTGTGTGTGTGTGTGTGTGTGTGTTTTCTGTGTGTGTGTCCCGTGTGTGTGTGTGTTCTGTGTGTGTGTCCCGTGTGTGTGTGTGTGTGTGTGTGCGTGCGTGCGTGTGTGTGTGTGTGTATCTCTCCCTGCAGTCTATGCACAGCTGCAGTGGGTATATTGCCACAATTGCAGTATAAGGGATAATCATTACTTGCACCATGTATAAATAATGAGGATGGAAGGCCACACTGACCACCCAGGCTGGGAGGACACTGACATAAACAGTGTGGGAAGTGTTTATAGATGGGGGGGGGGGGGGGGGGGGTGTTTGCTGATAGAATGTATCAGTGTGGAATATCTCTTCTATTATCACCCCTAATCCTGGCTGCTGCTGCTGCTGCTGCTGTGATTGGTGGAGAGGATGCGGATGTCTGCTGATAAATGATAGATCTATGGAACTGGGAGATGAGGATTATATGGTGTACTGCTTGTCCGGGATCGCTCACAGCTGCAGGATGCGATTTATAGATAACCACAAGTTCCCCTTTTGGCCCGATAAGTGATTATTTTATTGTTATGGAGTATATAATGGTTCTACGAGGCTGGGCCACCGTTCTGTACAACATTGTTTGTGCCAGAAGTTTTAGTTCCCTATTGTTGTAATTGGTGTTCTGCTTTTCCCAGAAGTCCACAGAACAGTATAGCAATGATTACCGCCAGCAGTGTGTGTAGGCTGAGCACAGCGCTGTTCAGTGACACAGCCCAGATACAAGGGAGGTGATCATGTGATTGCAGCAGACAGACCTGCCCACTAATGACTTTTGGTCAGGAACTCACCGCAGGGGCTGTCTGTATAACTATCTCCCTATCGCACAAGGCAAATCAAGTGTATTTGAGTTAAAAAAAAAAAATGGGTATATGACAGGGAGTTTTCCTAGTGACTATTTCCTGTCCAGCAGAGAGCGGGGGCAATGCTATGCATATGACCCTATCGGTGCCCTCTGCCACAGGGTCATGTTATTCATTCGGTGAGGTGCAATACTCCGCCCCAGGGGCATTTCTAGCGTAAATCCCTCCGCTGGGGCATCGCACCACAAATCCACATTTCTAGTGTAAAACTGGCCTGAGAAGTGAAGCTAGCAGTGCACCTCTCTGACCTCATCTTTGCTAAAGGAGCAAAGTCAGGAATGTCTGCCAATCAGTAGATAAGGGGAAACTCGTACAGCTATCTGGGTATAAATGTCAATGCTTATCAATAGTAGACTATGGGATTTTAGCCTGGCCTCATGGAAAGCCGCACTGTCGTTTCCGAGGCTGGAAGAGGGGACAGGCTCCTTGGGAATAGTAGAGTTCCACTTTTGGGACAGATAAGGATCTTTGTGGTCTCCCCAGCAGGAAAAAATAACATCAAAGAATGTTTTTTTCCCATTGGAAGTGTGTTTTGTGTGTTGTGTTGTCGGTGGCTGCAGAGGTCGGGCACAGGCTGGTATACTACATGGCTTCTCCTTGTTTGTGGCCAGAACACTGTGATCCTGTTTATGAGCCTGGCCTGGTGTATTTCCATGTGACGCCCATCTCCTGCCAGCCTCCATACCCCTCAGCCCGATCCGCTCCCCCCACCCCCAGCAGGATACGGGACTCAGACTTGCGCGTATGAAATACAAAAACACAAGATTTCCCCAGTCACTAGTGAGAATTCTCCCCCACCCTACAGAACTCCCTTCCACTCCCCCTCAGACTCGCTCCTTCCTTCAACACCTTCAAGCAAGCCCTCAAAACACATTTCTTTAAAATGGCCTAACCCACATCTACCACACTCTAAAGGTAGTCATACACTGGTCAATTTGCCATCAGATCCGACCAACTTCCGCACGGACAGATCAACGGAAATCGACGGGAACGATTGATTTTGGACGGAAATCGATCGTTCTGTCAGCGTTTGCGCAACGATTTCACAGCAAATTCTATCACAGTGATCGAATCTGCTGTATATCGTCAGGAAAATCGTTAGGTGTATTGGCCCCTTAACTCTCTCAGTCAACTACCTTTTCTACAACCCTACCTTATGTGTCCCTTCCCCACCCTTTAGATTGTAAGCCTTTGGCAGCCCCCCCCCTCCCTTAGTGTGTCCTCCTTAACTTTACTACCCCAGCAATGACACCCTCCTCATGGACTAACTCATACTTGTTTTGCCGGGTCTCTGTAAAACGCATTTTATACCCTGATTGCATGTATAGCCTTGTGCTATGTTGTATAACCATTTGCTAGCACTCTGTCTGTCACCCCTTGTTACAATGTATGTATCCCTATTTATTGTGCAGCGCTGCGTAATATGTTGGCGCTTTATAAATACAATAAATAATAATAATGGTAGAAACTGTGACTGAGGAACTGCAAGAAAGATGCCGAGTGTTAATTAAAGGCTTTGCTCCACCCATAATAAGCATTTCAGAGATGGATGGAGGCTGAAGGGTTAAGCCATACAATGCTCACCAGTCACATTCAGTACTATGGATTTCCCACCCCTTTCATAGATAAATTAAGAACCTTCTTAAAACTGTTTTGTATCTCTGTCCTTGTTAGTTTCCTTTTACTTCCTGGTAATCTGATGCCTGTCTTCCTGACAGAGTCACTCACTATCAGTTTTCCTAGAGTTTTGCTTTCTTATGGTGGCCATACATGGTACAATTTTTTCTTACAGTCTTACCATTTCTATGTAGTAGAACAGTAAATTAAGTGAATATACTGAAAGGATAATTTATGCAGTTCCTTTATATTACATAGAAATGGTAAGATTGTATGAAAAAATTGCACCATGTATGGCCACCATAAAGCCTCATCTACACCATACAATTTTTTGTTCGATTCATTGATTAGATTCGATTCAATCTGACATCTCCGATCGGGATTCGATTCGATTCAATTTGCCATTGTTTTGCAATGGCAAATTGAATTGAATCCCGATCCGACATGTTGTATTGAATTGAATCGAATCAGACAAAAAATTGTATGGTTTAGATGGGGGCTTTAAAACAGAAGGTATTTGCAATAATTCAGCTTTAAGTGAGCAACTGTGGTTTCCCATGGTGCATCACTGCTTAATATGCAAATGATCTCGTTATGCCCCTAGGCACACATCCATAACAGCTGGTGTATAGGGAGCATACAGCTTATGCATTTTACAGAGCAGTGGCATAGCAATAGGGGTTGCAGAGGTCTTGACCGCAACGGGCCCTTGGGCCAGAGGGCCCTCCCTCAACTGCAGTATTAGCTCTTTATTGGTCCTGTTCTTCTAATGATCACTTCTATAAATGCTTTGAATCATAATAATCCTTAACAAGCTGTTCCCCCTCCCCTTCTTGCACCTCTGACACTGTGGTTCTCCTTGGTAGGTTTTGGTGCACCGTATCAGTTGTTATGTATACAGTGCTTTGGGGGGGCCAATATAAAACTCGCACCGGGGCCCATAGCTCCTTAGCTACGCCACTATTACAGAGCCACCTCAACCCAACATGCAGACAGCGTTCACAGTGTGGCTGGTGCTGCATAATGGCATTCAGTGCGGAACGTCAGAACGCATCCGTTAACAGGAAAGCATACTTTTCATTGACTGTATGCTTCACTGTATGTGACACAACAAGAGGATAACGTGGGTCATTTTCCCATTGTGTAGCGTTCCACTGTGAACCGGGCCTAAGTACTCGGATGACATCTAGGCAGTTATTGGTGTGGTTTTGGCTTCTGTGTTTGGTCCCCAAACCCCTCTGATGTTCAGATGAAGGCGATAAATGTGTTCATGTCTGTTGTCTAATACCAGTGAGCCCCCCGCAGCAAGACATGTCGCTGATCCCTCCCCCCCCACTTCCCCGCAATCTCTCTCGCGGTCGTTTCATCTTGCCGGTTGTATATCGCTGAAATCCTAAATCTCTCTAAAGACGACTTCAGACGTTTCCCTTGAGCTGGCAGCCAGTCGCCACATTATAGACTGCCTCCGGGTAATCGGCTCCGTCTGAGCCCCGCGGACGCCGTACAAGCCGAGATCAGCAGCTTACTCCTCCCCACTTTCTGGGTAAATTAGAGGGTGAAAAAGCTGCAGCGGTAATTATCACCGGGAAATTAGCAGAAAGCAAGAACGAGAGAATGGATCTGCCTGACACATTGGCGTGTGTGTGTGTGTGGGGGGGGGGGGGGATCTGAACGCTGCAAAACACATCCTTAACTGATAAGAGAGGTGTGGACGACTCTCTGCTGCACAGATAGAGAATCTGGGTCAGCATTTCGCGCCACAGCCTCATTCACACAAGGAGAAAAAAATCACTAGAAATTAACAACTCGTTCAGGTCTCGTTTAAACATATACAACACAAACGACGTCTTAAAGCGGACCTGAACTCAGAACTTCCTCTCTGCTCTAAAAGATAAACACCATCATAATAACATTTAATCAAAATCATTTCTTTGTTACAAATCCTGCAATAAATCTGCAGTGTGTCTTCTTCCTGTTTTCTTGGGAAAAGACATAGGGTTAACATCCTGTGTTTAAGAAATTAGCTCTCTGCCTTGACACAGCTGATGGATCAAAAACAAAAGTTTGCTTTCTTAAAACAGAAAGTATTTGTGGTAATTCAGGTTGGAGTGAGCTTGAGATGTCTCCCAGTGCATCACTGCTGAATATATGTAAATTAACCATTGTACCCTTAGAAGCTAAACACACCTCCAGAACCGCTGGAATGCAATGATGTGTCAGCTTGTTAATTTGTACAGAGCCATAATAATCCAACATGCATACAGACTGTTTCGGATTGTTTGATCCTCATCACTGCATGGCTTGGATTAATTTGGCTCTATGCAGTAGGGCTTGTAACACCAAGAGGTACAGACTAACCAGCAAGCTCATGGTGAACCAGAACTCATTGGGGTCTGTGAGGGGCTACAATGGTCCTAAAAGCTCCCTTACTAAAATGCATGGAGAACAAATTAAAGTGTTGATTAGTCACAGATGAGGGTGAATTAGACCAGCTAAACTCTCAAAATACATACAGGGTGCATTACTCTGTTTTCCTCCTGTCCTGTGCAAGGTCAGGTCCACTTTAAGTGAGTGATAAACGAACGAGCCACAATGGTGCAGCATGAATGGCTAACTTGACAGATCACTTTTTGTTACTGATTGGCATTCTGGTTGCGTAGTCTTCCATCATTCACAACATCGCTCAGGATCTTTTGATTGTGTAACGATTATACGTCGGTCATTTCACACAATTCTGTCTTACGATATACTGTAAATATATATATATATTTCTGTACTACATTTCCCATAAACCCTAGGAATGACTGTTGCCTGATGATGCTCTGCTGTCCAGGAGGTGTGTCAGAGTGCAATCAAAAATTGTCTGAGCAGTGGGGTTTATAGTACACGCAATTTACTGCGCTTTGCTATCCATTTCTGTTCATTTGCAAATCCTAAAACGCAAGAATATTGTCAGAAGAAAGGAAATTGTGGGAACTCTGATATACTACTTTGCCTGGTCACAAACGTCCGGCGTGCTGCATTTTTTTATCATTTGCAATAGATTGGCCCACCAGCTTCTTTGTTGTCATAAAATATGATCTGCATAATGCTGCAATATGCTGATGCATGTTAATGGCCACCTTAAAGATGTCCATTTATGGTACAATAATTTCCTCGCATGCAATTGTTCAAACAGATTTGCAGTATCTTAAAGAGACTCCGTAACAAAAATTACATCCTGTTTTTTATCATCCTACAAGTTCCAAAAGCTATTCTAATGTGTTCTGGCTTACTGCAGCACTTTATACTATCACCATCTTTGTAATAAATCAACTTATCTCTCACTTGTCAGACTTGTCAGCCTGTGTCTGGAAGGCTGCCAAGTTCTTCAGTGTTGTGGTTCTGTGATGCATCTCCCCCCTCCAGGCCCCTCTCTGCACACTGCCTGTGTATTATTTAGATTAGGGCAGCTTCTCTCTTCTCTTTTACAAGCTGGATAAATCCTCCGCTGAGCTGGCTGGGCTTTCACATACTGAGGAATTACATACAGGCAGAGCTGTCTGCACTCTGCAGGAAGAAACAGCCTGACACTTCAGTGGAAGATAACTGCAGGGGGAAATAAACTATCTCTTGAGATTCAAAAGGAAGGGTGTATACAGCCTGCTTGTGTATGAATGTATTTTCTATGTATGGACATACTGTACATCAACCTACTTCCTGTTTTGGTGGCCATTTTGTTTGTTTATAAACAAACTTTTAAAAACTCTTTTTAACCACTTTTAATGCGGCGGGGAGCAGCGAAATTGTGACAGAGGGTAATAGGAGATGTCCCCTAACGCACTGGTATGTTTACTTTTGTGCGATTTTAACAATACAGATTCTCTTTAAGTAATCGGAAGATAATTATTGATTCTTCCCATAAATGGGTCAATAAGGGCACTTTCTCTAAAATCCAACATTCCGAGGCCAATAAACCATTGAACCATTTTACAGTGGCCACTAATGATCCAATCTTTTTCATCCAATCTTACCACTTCAGGGGACTGCTTAACCTCTTGCCGACCGCGTCTCGCCGATGGGAGTGGCCGCGGCGGCAGCCCCAGGACCGCCGATTGGCGTAAAGTCCTGGGCCTCTGTTTTGCAGGAGATCGTGCGCATCTCCTGCTTGGGGGGCGGAGCTCCGCCCCGCCTTCAGTCTCTGAGCGGCTATTGCCGCTCGGGAGACTGTTAGACGGCGTGATCGCCGTCTATTTACATGTACAGCGCTGCGATCGGCAGCAGCGCTGTACTGGGGACAGCCGTGTCACATGGCTGTCCCCCTGGGCGACAAGAGAGCGATCGGCTCTCATAGGCAGAAGCCTATGACAGCCGATCGCTGTAATTGGCTGGCTGTAGGGAGGGAGGGACGTTATTTAAAGAAACAGTGTTTTTTTTCTTAAAAACACTAACCATAATATTTATTTAAAAAAAGTAAACATGGGGGGAGCGATCAGACCCCACCAACAGAGAGCTCTGTTGGTGGGGAGAAAAGGGGGGATGAATCACTTGTGTGCTGTGTTGTGTGGCCCTGCAGCTTGGCTTTAAAGCTGCAGTGGCCTATTTTACTAAAAATGGCCTGGTCACTAGGGGGGTTTAGCACTGTGGTCCTCAAGAGGTTAAAGTATATCTTTAATGTATTCACTCAATTTACCCTCCTACTACATGGATTTATTAAAATTGGATGAAAAAGATTGGATCAATAGTGGCCATATTAACTTTGATTTTCTCCACCTACTGTCCTGCGTCGTTTTCTGTACAATTTTATCATAAAAATTGATCGAAAGATCTGAGGAAAACAATGTACTGTTAATGGGGAACCTTTAGACTGTACAGGATTGAACAAATCAAGATTGCTTAGTGTATGGACAGCTTTAAAGGGTTTCTTCATTATAAATCAATAATAAAAATAGTACAAACCTCTTATAACATATATCATAGGGTCCTTTTCCACTAGCAATCGCTAGCGTTCGCACTGAACGCTAGCGATTGCGATTCAGCAAAAGTGCTAAATTTCGCGGCGATTACCCGACGTTTGCGATCGCGATTTTGCTATGCTAGGCACTGCATAGCAAAATCGTGGCAATAATCGTTCCACGGCGCGATCGCGATTGAGTAAAAAACGAATCGCGGTAGTGGAAATGGCCTACCGCGATTCCTATGTTAAAAGGCAAACTGTAAATCACTAGCGGTTTGCGTTTTTGCGATTCAGCCATCGCAAACGCTGTAGTGGAAAAGAGCCCTTATAGTCATTCTATAACTAAATGCCACTTTTATCCTTCAACTTCAGTCAGCCTCTGAGATAACTTTTTCAGGAAACTTTCTGAAAACCATGGCAACAATATATAACCTCTGTATATTGAGAATTATTTTCTCTCTCTCTTCCCTCCCCCCCCTCTACCTCTCTCGTTCATAAGTTTTCTGAAAATGCAGTAAGGTAAATCAATTGCTCCCTTCACACCCCTACAGCTTCGAGGGGTTTACTGTTGCAACAAATTCCACTGGGAGGAGGTGGTGAAAAACATTTTGGGGGATGCTGGCTCTGTGTATGCAGCAGTGGGAACAAGCACTCCCATTTCAGTTACAGCTGACGCTGATGCAAACTCCTTTCTCAGTGAAGCACATAGAGAGGTTCAGAGGGGAGATTAGAACACAACAGAGTAATCACAGGTAGGATGTTATAATACTTGGAATAAATAGAGATGATTTGACAAGGTTTGTGTTTGGGGAATTTGAGATACAGTTTCAGGAGTGTTATGTAAAGCTCTTTGCTGTGGTCGTCCTTTGAAATGCAAAGATGGACATGTAGTAATTTATGCTAAGCGGCTCGTTAAACGCCCGCAGTCATTTCTGCGTTTGCCGTCTCTCTCTGGCTCTGACAGGAAGCCGCGCTGCTGATAAACTGTTTTTATCCCTCTCTGAAGTGGTTGTCAAGAGACGTTCGGCTGCTTATTGTATGAAGTCGGTTACACGTTTTCATGCCTCGCTGTTACTGCGTACAGGGAGGCGGTCTGCGCCACTGAAGACGTTTTCCGGGGCTAAACACAGCGTTGCCAGGGAAACCTTTCAAGGCGAGATCCGAGCCCATGAAAAAAACAATAACAAATGTTCCTGACAACTTTATGCTGGGGAAGGTGCAGAAGTTTCTGCTGATGGAGTCACAGGACTCGACGTGAGACAAACAAGCGCCATCTGTCAGCGACCCGCCAGGCCATGAATATTCATGGCAAATAAATCAGATGTGTGTTTACAAGAGTCAGCCAGTTTAGCGACTTGTCAAATGTATCACTTAAAGGATAAGTGTAACAAACATGTGCAAAGTCAGCCCACAACTGGCCCCAGATCAATAATTCAACTAGAATGCCTAAAGTACACCAGCAACTTTAGTTATATACTTAGGGGAAAAGCCTCTGGATGCTACTCGACCCCCTCCGCAGCCAGCCAGGATTCTCGTCATCTTCGCGGCTGTTTCCGCCCCCCCCCCCCCCTCATGTGCAGAACACTCCCGGCAATGGATTCCTGCACAGCTCATGTGCAGAACACTCCCAGTGATGGACTCCTGCACAGCTCATGTGCAGAACACTCCCAGTGATGGACTCCTGCACAGCTCATGTGCAATACACTCCGTGATAGACTCCGGCAAGGCTCATGTGCAAAACACTCCCAGTGATGGACTCCTGCACAGCTCATGTGCAGAACACTCCCAGTGATGGACTCCTGCACAGCTCATGTGCAGAACACTCCCAGTGATGGACTCCTGCACAGCTCATGTGCAATACACTCCGTGATAGACTCCGGCAAGGCTCATGTGCAAAACACTCCCAGTGATGGACTCCTGCACAGCTCATGTGCAGAACACTCCCAGTGATGGACTCCTGCACAGCTCATGTGCAGAACACTCCCAGTGATGGACTCCTGCACAGCTCATGTGCAATACACTCCGTGATAGACTCCGGCAAGGCTCATGTGCAAAACACTCCCAGTGATGGACTCCTGCACAGCTCATGTGCAGAACACTCCCAGTGATGGACTCCTGCACAGCTCATGTGCAATACACTCCGTGATAGACTCCGGCAAGGCTCATGTGCAATACACTCCGTGATAGACTCCGGCAAGGCTCATGTGCAGAACACTCCCAGTGATGGACTCCTGCACAGCTCATGTGCAGAACACTCCCAGTGATGGACTCCTGCACAGCTCATGTGCAGAACACTCCCAGTGATGGACTCCTGCACAGCTCATGTGCAATACACTCCGTGATAGACTCCGGCAAGGCTCATGTGCAAAACACTCCCAGTGATGGACTCCTGCACAGCTCATGTGCAGAACACTCCCAGTGATGGACTCCTGCACAGCTCATGTGCAATACACTCCGTGATAGACTCCGGCAAGGCTCATGTGCAATACACTCCGTGATAGACTCCGGCAAGGCTCATGTGCAGAACACTCCCAGTGATGGACTCCTGCACAGCTCATGTGCAGAACACTCCCAGTGATGGACTCCTGCACAGCTCATGTGCAGAACACTCCCAGTGATGGACTCCTGCACAGCTCATGTGCAAATACACTCCGTGATAGACTCCGGCAAGGCTCATGTGCAAAACACTCCCAGTAATGGGCTCCTGCACGGTTCATGTGCAGAACGCTCCCAGCGATGGGCTCCTGCACGGCTCATGTGCAGAATGCTTCTGGCGATGGACTCCTGCACAGCTCATGTGCAGAATGCTCCTGGCGATGGACTCCTACACCTGTTTTGCTCCAATGCTTCTTTAACCGAGTTTGTGAAATCTGCCCGTTATTCTTGGCTCAGGACTGAGGGGCTCTTTAATGAAGACGTATAGAAAGCAAATGAACTCTTCCCTTGCGGGTTTATATAATGGCTATTTTGGGTAACCAGAAGCCCAGCAGGACTTTCTTTAAACCCTCCAGTTAAGCTTGTAGCCGGAGAAAGGAATATTTGTGGTGAGGTTTGGAGAGAACGCTCTGACCGAGCAGCCTAATTTCTGTTTTTACAATCTGTGACTAGTAAAATAATAACCCCATCGCATGCTAGAGAGACGCAGAAGTTCTGTCAGTATGAAGAGCGAACGTAGACCTGAAATCTGCATGGATGAGTGTACATTACTCTACGCTAGGTGGATCTCAGCCAATATCAAGCATTCTGATTGGATACTCTGAGCGTTTTCTCCTCATTTGCTGCATGTGGCTTCAGTTCCTTCTGCCTAGGCCTAACCTACTACTACTGCTCTGTACCTGCTGTACACCCAACTGGAATAAAGGGCTTTGAAGGAAGCAGTGCCCTGCTGTGGTTCTTCTTTACCTCCTTCTGCATGGGCTTTGAGGAATCTGCCCCGCTGTCTATTCATCCCAAACCAGGGTTCCCCCATATCATTTGTGTCCTCCAAAGATTACCCTAGTCAATCTAGCCCCGACGCAGGTGGTTTCATCCCTTGCGCTGTGCGCCTTTATAGCACTACTAATTCTATAGTGCATGCCCAGCAAAGAGGTAAGTCAGGGTTTCGGGCGGCAGTTGCCAGACCTCAAATTACTTCGCTCTTCAAGCAGCAGCTATGACTCAATGGGGGTTACCCTGCACCCAACACATAGGCGGCAAAATAATATGTACGTCTTGGCCCAATCTGTGTCTCATCTCTGCAATGCAGTAAATTACTGAAATATTACTTTTTCAGAGTTTTGCAATAATATAGTGGGTCTTTTTTTCATGAAATTCTCATTCTCCCAGTAAGAGGCTGCAGTATCAAGCCTGTTCAGCTGGGGGCACTAGAGAGTAAAGAAGATGTATGGCTGTCATTTACTATACAGTAAAGTAAGGGCACTTATCTCCTATTTACAGGGGCAGCATCACTGCTCTCTTAATAATGTAGCCTCATGTGACCCTTGCAATAGTGCGATCACCTGCCTGGAGGGATTATGCCAGAACAGGTGAGTATTTAACCCCGCAACCTCCCCCCAGTCCTCCATCATTTAGACAGAGCCTGTCATGACATTGTCATTGACAACCTGTCATTTTGACTGTAGGTAAGACCCTGAGCAGTGCTAAGAAAACGAAATCTGGACTTACCTGGGTCTTCCTCCAGCCCCTTGTAGCCCGCAAGGTCCCTCAGGGTCCTCTGGGCTCCCTCCATATTCCCACTGAAGGCTCTGTTAACCCACCTACTTCAGGCAAAGTCACGCATGAACGACTGAACCGCGCATGTGCAGGATGCTTACAGTGACCGGCATATGATCATACCGAGTGTGCTGACAGGCTGCGCATGGACGACTTTAGCCAAAGTTGCCAGGTCAACTGAGCCACCAGAAGGTCCACGGAGGGGACCCAGAGGGTGCCGAGGAACCTTGCGGGCTATGGTGGACTGGAGGAAGCCCCAGGTAAGTCCAGATTTCCTTTTTAACTCCAGATACATTTTAAAGGGAATAATAATAAAAAAAATTTTGCTAATTAAAACCCACATACAGGTAGTCCCCGGTTTACGAACGCCCAACTTACGAACGGCTCGCTGATCCGAACGCCCACCGACCCGCCGCGATGACATCACGCCGCCGGGGACTACCTGTTTTGCTGCCATTTTTAATGCAGAGTTGGCGCGGCGGAAGGTAAATAGAGGACATCTCACCTGTTCCATGGCTGTAGAAGGTCCCAGCGCGCTGCCCGGAAGCTGCGCGGCCCATCCTCTCGCTCCGTCCACTGTCCTCCCGGCGGCTTCACATGCGGCGCATAATGACGCATTAGCAGGCGTCGCCACTAGGGGGCTTCTCCTGATTGCGTCATTATGCGCCGCATGTGAAGCCGCCGGGAGGACAGTGGACGGAGCGAGAGGATGGGCCGCGCAGCTTCCGGGCAGCACGCTGGGACCTTCTACAGCCATGGAACAGGTTACATTATTTACCTTCCGCTGTGCCAACTCTGCATTAAAATTGGCAGCAGAACAGGTAGTCCCGACTTAAGGACGGATTCAGGTTAAAAGCGAGCCGACAGTCCATTTCTCGTTCGTTAACCGAGGACTACCTGGTAGTTTATTTGCCCATTTGTCCCGGTTATTACAACTAAATTCTGTCCCTTTCACAATGTATGGCGACTATATTTCAGTTGGAAATAAAGGTGTATTTTTTTTCCAGTTTTGCGTCCATCGCTAATAACAAGCCCTTATTTGCAAAAAAATTGCAGTAATATACCCTCATGACATACTTAGTAAAAAAAAAAGTTTGGTCCTTAAAGAGAACCAGAGACGAAGCACCTTCATGTATTCATGTATTTTATTACATTTATCAGTGGGAACATGACAGTAAACACCTACCCTGCTTTTAGTTTAAATCTTCTCTGCTTAATCTGTCTACAATCAGCTGTGATAAGAATCCCTGACTGAGTCAGTCAAGGTTTGACCTGGAATCATTATAGCTGTGTCACTCTTTTGTGGAGTCTTTTCAAGCCCAAGCCTTACCCCTCCTGGATCAGATTTCCTGCTTTACATACTGAGAGCTCTGATGACATGGGAGGGGCTGCTGCTGCAGGAAAAATCTCTGAAACAGACAAGTGTGGCTGTGTGATCTGTGTGCTCTGTCTGTGCAGCCAGTCATCATTATTATCTACTGTATGCAGTTTCATTACTATGAGAGACACTTCCTACAGGCAGCAATGCAGCATACCAGAATATGAAGTTGAAAGCACACAGATGAAATGCTGCAGCAGCAGCAGCCCTGCTTGTCTATAGTCTCATAGAGGCTAGACAGCACATCCAGAACACCTCATAACCTGGAAGCAGAAGGGATATGAGCCGGCGGCCATATTGGATATTTCCTGGAGCAATAATGGATAAAAAGCACTCAAAAAGGCACACCAGAGTGGCAAAATTATCGGGTAGAGCATTTATTCTTTACAAGCTATCAACTGATATGTTTATTTTGTGTGAATCGTTCATCTCTGGTTCCCTTTAAGGTAACTATTTCTGTTTTTTTTTTTGTTTTTTTTAATAAAAGTTTTTGATCCTGGTAACGATGGGAGGAGAGGTAAGGGGTTAATTAATGGTGTATTTTGTTCTGTTTTGTTTAATGGGATGTATGTAGGTGTAATTTAACTATTCGGCCACTAGAGGGCACCCCCCACATTATTCCTAGTGTGTGTTGTTTACAGCATACACGCATACAGTGGCTGGATAGTGTACTGGTTAAGGGCTCTGCCTTTGACATGGGAGACCAGGGTTTGAATCCTGGCTAGGTCAAGTACCTATTCAGTAAGGAGTTCAAGGCAAGACTCCCTAACACTGCAGGGTGGCCTCTTGAGCGCGTCCCTGTGGCTGCAGCTCTTGAGCGCTTTGAGTCTGACAGGAGAAAAGCGCTATACAAATGTTTGGATTATTATTGGATTATTATTAGAGGAAGTAACGCGGGTATGTTTTACTTTCACTTTTGTCAATGACCACCAGCATCTCACAAGGGTGCGCGGTGGGCAATCCCAGCGAGTTACGTATATCTACACCCCTGGGGCTTTAGATGAAGTCCTGCAGGGCGTAGATGTACTGCCCCGGGACGATAACTAGTGGATGGAATTAGCAGTTGTATATTAGAATACTGCAAATCAATAGGTCTGTGGTGCCCCCTCATGCAGATGTCACCCCAGGCATCTGCCTGGTTTGTCTATACCTAAAAACAGCCCTGCTTAGCCTTATGCACTTTGTACAAAGACATTGCAGAACCTGTATGGTGAAATATTAAGGGATAATATAGTGCTACAACCAGAAAAAAAGAATCAAGTATCTGAGGTTAAACAAATGCCAAAGTCTGAAAAAAAGATCCCTGTCTGTGAAATGAGCAACTGGCAGAGATACTAGTTTCTCCTGCCTGCAATTGCAGCGCCCCGCCAAGGCTAGTGTGTGTAAGTGCAGTGCGACCCCTCCCTGGCACCATGCCGAGCTGTTTAGCGCAATGTCGCGGTCACCTTCAGCTGCAGGCGTTGTTACATAACATATGTACTGATATGTTTGCTAGATTGTTGCATGGAATCCTACTCTTACATGTAGCAAGTCATTGCCATGGTGACAGAATCCTCTGCCACACACACACTGAGGTGTTGTGCTGGCACTCTGGCCCTCTTCTGCGGTTAGGAAAGCCATAGTAACTAAATATTTCCCTGTAATGTACAGAGTATTAAAAAAAAAACACTACATGCTTGAAGTGTGAAAAGCAGAACACATGTCAACTATTTCCGGCTGCATTTTAGGAAGCACCCCGGCCTGTGTATCATAGCTGAGGCCTGACTTCCTGCTGTGTACAGGAAACACTGTCACATTCATCAGAGTTCATCCTATAGGTTACTGTGGCCAGGGGGACCAGCCCCAGCCCTGGACGCTGCACACAACATATTACTCATCTTTCAGGAAGTGTGTCTATTCTTTAGAGATTCTGATTAACCTCTTTAGGATCACAGCCTCTGGCCCCAGAGGCTTTTTAATTTTCCTTTTTTAATTTCCTGATCGCTGTGATTGACTCACAGTGATTAGGAGGTCAGGAGCCAATGAAAACTGCTCCTGAGTCCTGACCAATAGAAGGAACTTTGGCTGTCACATGACAGCCGAGCTCACTTCCTCCAGGAAGAGCGATTGGCTCGGGACCGCTGTAAGCCACAACGTAGAATCTACGCCACACCAGTAATGTGGCCAAGTGGCTGTTGTGTTCAGTAGTCACGGAGGAATGATAACTGAAATCTAGGTTTATTTACAGCATTCACCAGCTTTCTACTTAAAGTGACTCAGACTTGAAATAAATAAAGTTTTATACATAGCTTGGGCTTCCTCCAGCCCCATCCGCTCTGATCGTTCCCACTCCCCACAGCTTCGGGAACCAGGTCCAGTCACTTCCGTCAGTTGGAGCCAGTCTAACGTAAGAGAAGTGCGCTGTTTGCGTATCTTACCAGCAGCCGCTGGAGAGATAGGTAGAGAGCGCACTTCTCCTGCGCACACTGGCTCCAACTGACGTTAGTGACGGGACCGGTTCCCGAAGCTGCGGGCAGCGGAGGATGAAGGCGTGGGAAGAATCCGAGCAGATGGGGCTGGAGGAAGCCCCAGGTAAAACTTTTTATTTATTTCAGCTGCGGTATAATTTTAGGCAGCGTCTTCACTCCGTATTCCTAAGCAGAGCACAGGAACCAACAGCCCACAACAGTCTTAGATAGCAGTGTCACAGTGCCATCTACAGGCCAGATGTATGAACACCACAGTTGGCTCCTCCTCACTTTGTAGCACTGGGGTCTTTAAATCAATATCAGAGTATTTGTAGTATGCCCTCATTTCTTGGGAAATTACGCCTTGGTGGTGGTAGTAGAGTTTGTATTCCGAGAGCATACTGGGAGTTTACGAATATTACAGCCCCCAAAAAGCCATAGAGTATTGATATTGCAGTTTTAGAGCAGGTGCAGAGATGAGCAACAAAATTGATACGTGGGATGGGAGGTCTCGCTTACCAAGAAAGGTTAGATAAACTGGGTTTATTTAGTCTAGAGAAAAGACGCCTTAGAGGGGATCTAATTAACATGTATAAATACATTAGAGGGCAATATAATAGCTTGGCGGATGAGCTTTTTGTCCCTAGGACTTCTTAAAGGACTAGAGGGCATGATCTATGCATGGAGGAAAACCGTTTTAGCCATTTATTTAGGAAAGGGTTCTTTACAGTAAGAGTAATTAAGATGTGGAATGCATTGCCACAGGAAGTAGTTATGGCAAACTCTATACCTGCATTTAAAGGGGACTTAGATGCTTTCCTTGCGTTGAAATACCTCTATGGCTACAATTACTAGGTAATGCCTAATGATGTTGATCCAGGGATTTTATCTGATTGCCATCTGGAGTCGGGAAGGAATTTTTCCCCTTTTGGGGCTAATTGGACCATGCCTTGTAAGGGTTTTTTCGCCTTCCTCTGGATCAACAGGGATATGTGAGGGAGCAGGCTGGTGTTGTACTTTGTTCTCTGGTTGAACTCGATGGACGTATGTCTTTTTTCAACCCAAGTAACTATGTTTGTCTGACTCTAGTGAGGAAATTAGAGTGTAAGCTCCTGTGGTGCAGAGACTGAAGGGAATGAATCAGTGGTCTCTATGGATAATGTCAGAGCTATATAAATGTTCAATCAGTATGTTTTTTAAAAAACACTCAAACTCCAGGATTGTCATTCTGGTCCTGGGATTCTAACCTTGTCAGCCTATGAAGTTGGAGCAGTCGGTACTCTCCTCCTGCATGCTTGTTCCGGGGCAGCGGAGAAGTGGAGATCAAGATGGTGGCCCTGGAGCTGGCTAGCTTACACAGACATTTTGCTAAATTTTGATTGGGTGGAACCTTTAGGGAGCAGCTGATTGGATGGCTGCCCTGATCACGTGAAGCAGTGATTAAAAATGGCCACAGCTAGAGGGTAATCATTGATAACGTTGAACCGGCAGTTGCCAGGGAGACGGAACAGCAGTGTGTTTGGGAAGGGGGATTTCTGTAGATAACACGACAGGTACACATCATGTGCGTTTGGCACAGTTACATGATTGTTGCAACATTTCCTTATTTTGTAGCTTTGTGGTTCTGTAAAATGGAGATCAGCCTCCAACTTCCACTTTCTTCTGAACTGTTCCCCTTCCTGACGCACGTGGAGGCGTGAGGCCGACACGCCGCTGCCGCTGTACAAATCTTAGAATCTTTTGGCAGTTAGTCAGGCAGGATGTTGACAGATAAAGGATACATTTACCGACTCTCTACATATAAATTGGATACATTTTCATCTGTAGTCAATGTTAGCCATGTCAGAGGGCCACAAACAGTAACTATACTACAGGGTGAGAAGCCCATATGGCTGCAATGGGGCCCAGGGACAGACAAGACCCGACAAAGAACATATTGCGCTTTTCTCCCGGCGGCTCAAAGAACTGCAGCTACTAGGGGGCACTCTATAGGAAGCAGCAGTGTTACGGAGTCTTGTCCAAGGACTCCTTACTGAATAGGTGCTGGCTTACTGAACAGGAAGAGCCAAGCCGAGGTCGCCTGTTTCGGAGGTGGAGCCCTTAACCATTACACTATCCATCCACCTCACCACAGCCAGGGGGACTACAGGGATGCTATTGGTTCCTGGAGGCTAGGTCCACCCATTACTCCAGCTTCCCACTTCTTTAACCCTCTGCTTCCACGTCAGATATCACCACTCTATCATAACTCTTGGGCCTTCTACAGTACTCTGTTCCTCTGGATCCTTCTAAGGTGTCTACCTCCACCCCACCCAATGTGCTCTGCCTTACTTCATGGGACTTACCTCCCTTGTTCTGATATCCAGTTACTGTAGCACCCACCGTGCTTCGCCTTACTTCATGGGACTTACCCCCCCCCCCCCCCCCCCTTGTTCTGATATCCAGTCACTGAAGCACCCACTGTGCTCTGCCTTACTTCATGGGACTTACCTCCCTTGTTCTGATATCCAGTTACTGTAGCACCCACCGTGCTTCGCCTTACTTCATGGGACTTACCCCCCCCCCCCCCCCCCTTGTTCTGATATCCAGTCACTGAAGCACCCACTGTGCTCTGCCTTACTTCATGGGACTTACCTCCCTTGTTCTGATATTCAGTTACTGTAGCACCCACCGTGCTTCGCCTTACTTCATGGGACTTACCCCCCCCCCCCCCCCCTTGTTCTGATATCCAGTCACTGAAGCACCCACTGTGCTCTGCCTTACTTCATGGGACTTACCTCCCTTGTTCTGATATCCAGTTACTGTAGCACCCACCGTGCTTCGCCTTACTTCATGGGACTTACCCCCCCCCCCCTTGTTCTGATATCCAGTCACTGAAGCACCCACTGTGCTCTGCCTTACTTCATGGGACTTACCTCCCTTGTTCTGATATCCAGTCACTCTGTACATATCTGGCTCTTGAGCTTGTCGGATATGTTCTCACTTCTGCGTTACCCTTTATCGAGCATGCCACGCACTGCACCTGTGAGAGCCTGACCACGCCTGTGCAGTGAGCTGAAGCTGCTTGTCCACGAGCGGCTCTGTACTACTGTGCAAGCGGGGCCAGCTCACCCAGGTGTAGTACCCCCATGCTCTTTCACCAAGGGGAACATGCTTGTAAAATGTCAGAGGCTCCCAGCCAGCAGTTGTGGTGGAGGACACAGGAAGCCTCTGTATAGTCCTGCAGCCTCCCTCTAACTAGCTAAGTATCCAACTTTCATTTCCATTGGCCAGTACAGGTTTGCTTTAAAATGTTTTCTGTGGAGAAGATGTGAACACACAATGAGAAAGACAAGACAGATAACCTCTATATTGGGTTCTCCTGGCAGACTCAAAGCGCCTGAGCTGCAGCCACTAGGGGGCGCTAAGTAGGCAGTAGCTGTGTTAGGGACTATAGCCCAACGACTCCTTACTGAATAGATGTTGGCTTCCTGAACAGGAAGATCCGAGATTTGAACCCAGGTCTCCTGTGTCAGAGGCAGAGCCCTTAACCACAGTTATGGAAACAAGGAACAGGCTCGAGAAATATGTGATCTCCACATCAAGATTTACTTTCTGCTGAAGTTAGTTTAGTGACTGGAAATCATAGCTGCCTGTACACCCGATATGGCTTCCCTATTAATGACATTGCTGGGCTGGCGATAGACTTTCCCACAGAGAACAAAAGGCCGGCATAAACATATACAAGGGTTGTGTGGAGAGGCTGATGGAGTAAACATCCCTACTTAGCACAGGAAGGAAGCTGGGCCACATTGTCCCTGTATAGAGGCTGCCCTAGTGTCTTACCCCAATTTCCTGATGTCTTATACAACCAACAACAGGCAGAGCGCAGCACAACAGTGAGGAGGGGAGACTATGGGATCAGAGTTCTGGAATGTGCAGGGCTGACATTAGAGTGTAAGCTTCTCTGCTACAGAGACTGATGTGAGTGAAGCAATAATCTCTGTACAGAGCTATATAGGCGCTACAGATGTGGAAACATTTTATGGTATCACACCTTGAAAGCAGGAGAACCCACAAATGTCTCTTTAAACAACTTTAAACAAACAAAACTAATTGGCAATAATCATTTATTACTTTTTTTTTTTTTTTTACAATAATTAGACTGTGGTGTAGACTAGAGCTTTAATTTAACAGGTCTTTCCAAATGATAAAGGCATAGACAAACATGGTGCGACACTAGGCCTAATATTTTCAGAGTCGTTCAGTATTTTGCTTTTAGCAGGTCCTGGTTGTTTTAGCTGTGTGGTTCGGGGGATGATTCTGTTGGAGGATACAGGACTGGTGACTGACACAGAGCCTTCATACATTGAGGAGTTCACCACCCTCTAGAGCAGGGGTCTCAAACTCAATTTACCTGGGGGCCGCAGGAGGCAAAGTCAGGATGAAGCTGGGCCGCATAAGGGATTTCACAAAAAATTCCTCAAATGTCATTATTAACAGTTTTAATTATTTCTTCTAAACATGAAGTGTCCTACCTTATAGTTTGCTTCATTGCTCCCATTACAAGTAATCAACCGTGTCCCCGCCGCAAAACTAGGGCTGCAGAGCCCCCAAATCGCCCGGGGGGCAATCCGCCAGCATTTCCTGGAAGGGGCAGAGCTTTCAGCTTCAGCTCTGCCCCTCCTGACGTCAATCGCGGCAGATCGCCGCCTCTGCCCGCCCCTCTCACTCTGCCTTCACAGAGAGGGTCGGGGAGAGGCGGCGATCCGTGCAGTGATTGACGTCAGGAGGGGCAGAGCTACAGCTGGAAGCTCTGCCCCTCAGTGCAGTCGTGGATGTTTGCCCGTGGGATTTGGGGGCTCTGCAGCCCTCGTTTAGCGGCGGGGATGCGGCGGATTACTTGGGAGCACTGAAGCAAACTATAAGGTAAAATAGTTCACTTCCGTGTCTCTTTTGCTTTTGCCGCTGCGGGCCACAAAATATTGTACCGAGGGCCGCAAATGGCCCTGCGGGCCGCGAGTTTGAGACCCCTGCTCTAGAATATCTTCATAGTCATGCTAGTCCACTGTACCCTGCACAGATTCAATGCATTCCATGCCAGAAGCTGCAAACATAACCCCTGCCATGTCTCACAGTAGGTATACTTTTGTCTGTGGACATAGATGAAGTCCATTCATCTTTGTAAGGTACATTCTCCCAGAATCATAGTGACTTATTCATATGCATTTTAGCAAAGCTCAGTCTGGCAGTTTTATGTTTTTCTATCTGCATTGGAGTCATCCTGGATCATCTTCTAATGAGCCTACGGTCACTCAAACCGTGATGGATGGTGCAGCCAGGCACTAATGAACCTTGACACATGCGAGTTCAGCTTCTGGGGATGATGGGGAAACAGAACCATGTTTTAATATTGGCAGCTGTTGTTAAATGTATACATTCAGAGGACATGAGAATTCCGGCTGCTGATCTCCTATCCGATTGGTTTCTCCTCACTACCATCATCAGGGGATGTTTGGATTCCAGATGCTGGTCTTCTACCCAACTGGTTTATCCACACTATCATAATCAGGAGACGTGTGAATTCCTGTTGCTAAAACGTTTTGAACTAGAAGTTAGCGCTAGTGGCTTTTAATTTTTTTCTGGGGAATGCTGTTGCCTAGACATTTTCTCTTTCGTTTACCACTGCCTCCCAAAAGCTGCCCCACTAAACATTGTACCATTAGTTGGGCACCATTAGTATGTCTTTTTGAGCAATATTCAGTTTGAAATTTGAAACAAAAATTGCTTGTGTGTATGCTGTATTGCTTATGTGTGTTGTTTTATATTTGATATATGTCAGATCTGAATATTGATCTGATCACTCACTCAAGTAGGATCTGAAGTGGAAATTGCGTGGTGTGTTCCAGGCTTAAGGCCTCGTTCACATTGTCACACGCGGATGGCCGTGCGATCGGAACGCAACGTGTACGATTGCACGCCATCTGCGTTTTCATGCGTTACATGGCTTATCCCATTCACTGTAGTGAATGGGTCAGACGTGCGTTTTGCAAAAAAATGCGTGCAGCATGCGTTTGCACACCGCACTGGCAGCGCAGTCTATGCACTTCAGATGTTCTTGCGTGTCTGCCTCCTGCACATACTGACGAAATACGAACGGCAACGCGTGTAATGTGAACGAGGCCTTAGAGTGTAAACTCCTTTGGTGCAGAGACTGGTGTGAGTGGCTCAGCAATCTCAATACCGTGTTATGGAATATATCAGAGCCAGTGAGGTCATTAGAGTGTAAGCTCTTTTGGTGCAGAGACTGGTGGGATTGGATCAGTGATCTCTGTATACCACTGTGGAATATGTCAGAGCTATATAAATGTATATTAATAGTGTGTGACTGTGGTGTGTACATTAGAGTGTAAGCTCCTCTGGTGCAGAGGACTCATGTGAGTGGATCAGTGATCTCTGTACAGCGCTGTGTTATATGTCAGAGCTAAAGGAATGAGTAACATGGTGTCTGTAGCTGGGGTGGGCTCATGGCACAGCCTAGTCTCCTGGCACAGAATGCATAGCCCACTATAGTCCTATACCATGAACATCCTCTGGGGCCATCAGTGGCAGGACTTTGGCACATCTTGAGAAGTGGATAATCGCCCCTCTGTATTGGGGACATCCCTGAAGACAAGATCCCCTCTCAGAGGGTCTCTATGGGGTCTTCTGTGGCAGCCGGGCACAATGCCAGACATCGGCTCCACAAACCCATCCTTTATCTTCTGCAAAAACACTTTGACCCCGAGCGTCTGCTTGCCGCCATCTCCAGCATTGTGCCTGTCCGGTGAGCTCATCGCCTGACCGGCGGCACAGACAGGGAGAAGGACGAGGCCAGGCGAGCGAGGCTCTGTCCTCCGCCCCTCGCTGACAAAATAAAGGAAAGTCCTCTGAATGAAGGCTGGTGAATGGCCACTGACAGGCAGGAAGGATCTGGTTGAGAGTCATTGAAATTTCTTCATTGGGTGACCTCAAATCTGGCTGTCCCACACTTAATCATTTCCTGCTTGTTACTGAAACCTTCACACTAATTCCTCCTCATCAGCCGGGAGCTGTGGCAGATTGCTGAGTGACACGGTCCTCACCGCTGCAGTGACAGGTCCAGCCGAGGGACTTCCAGACACTTCACAGCTGCACTTAGGTAAGAACAGACCAGGTGGCAGTGGCGTTGCAATAGGGGATGCAGGGGCTGTGACTGCACCAGGGCCCCTGCTGACATTCAAATCCCTGCACAATCTGGGCCCTGGATACATGA